>NC_064274.1:34070833-34794166 GCF_003254725.2 Canis lupus dingo
TCGAGTTCCACATCAGACTTCTTGCGTGGAGCCTGCTTCTCCTCTGTCTGTGTCTTTGCTTCTCTCTCTCTATCCGTGTCTCACATGAATAAATAAATAAAATCTTAAAAAAAAAGAAAAGAAAAGAAAAGAAAAAGAAAACCAGCAGGGATTACCCTTAGGGGAAACAGAACTGTAGGAAACACAGATTTCACAATGCCTAGTGTCTAATAAAATGATCAATCATACTAAAATCCAGGATAAAATGACCAAAACCAATAGAAAAAATATTTAGCTATAGAAACAAATCCAACAGATATTAGATTTTCAAACAGAGAGTTCAAAATAACTGATTTTTAAAATAAATAAATAAAACAATAAAATAAAAAGTGACTATGATTAATATTAATATATTCAAAAATAGTGGAAAAGTTTGAATATTTCTATAGGTTTCTGGAACCTGTGACTAAAAATTGCAAGAACTAAATTAAGGAGTCAATATTTGGGTTTAATAGCAGATTAGACCCATTGGAACAAAGGATTCATTCAGTCTTTCAACTGAAACACAGCTCAGTAGAAAGTATCTACTTTGAAGAACAAAGAGGGGAAAAACGATGAAAAGAGTATAAGAAATATGTGAATTATGGTGAAAAGATCTAAAGTCTGTTTAGACTCTTAGAAGGAGAGCAGAGAATGATACACAAGCCATGTTTGAAAATATGGTAGTTGAAAATTTTCCAAAAATTCCTAAAAGACCTAGAAACACTGATTGAGGAACCTCTAAAAGTCTTATTGCACCTGTAAGGAAGTGATATAATTGATTATAGGCAAGTATACACAAATGTCTTGAAAATAAAATTGAGGTTCTCTAACCTACCTTGGAAGTTAACTAAAACTATAGAGGAGAAAGTTTTGGCTTCATTCATAAAATGAAGCCAAATTAGAAATTATTAAAACATGGTATGAATAAATCAACAAAAACTCATTGAGTCTCAATGATATGAGTATGAGTAGATTTGAATATAGTACATACAAAAAACACAGTATTTGCACTTTAACTCAAATTATGTTTAAGTTTTCACAATAATTTAATAAGTATACATTGATTTAATAGGAATGAACACAGTGATACAGATGGTGAGATTTAAGTTGTCTTAAAAGGACAGAACTGCAATGCATGAAAAAGCATTTTTGTTCCACAATGAAGAAAATCTTTGAATTTTTAATTTTCAAACTTAGCTTTGCAAAATCCTGAGATTTCTTGAGGATATTTCAGAGATTTCCTGATGAGGGTTAGGCTGAGTATTTTCATATAATCTAGAAAAAGGAATTTGAACTAAAGTAAATTTTATCACTTAATAAAGAAAAAGAACTTTTGGTAGCTATCAGTTGACAAGTAGAAAAAGTTTTAGGGAAAGCAAAGACTCTGGATAAAGGATTTGGCAAAGGTTCATTATAGCGAATATACCCCACCAATGTGGTAATAGACTGGGTTCATTGAAAAAGATGGCCATTGAGAAATTAACTGTGTTGAGACTACCAAAGTGGTTTTGAGAAAGCTGATACACATTATTAAGATGTTTTAAATTCTGTACTGTATTATACCCTCTTGCCCTTTTGCCCCAAACCATTAGTAAAAGTCCATTTTATACAAGATTATGTTGGTGGTCCCTTGGTAAATAAAGGAGAAATTAAATTCAAACATCTTTGGAAGTAACATGCTATAGAAAGAGTTCAGAAGTCACAAAAAGCAATAGGATAGTGGAGTTGAGAATTGAGGCCTGAGAGCAAGAATTTAAAAATAATAATTAATGAATAAAATCCCCATGACCTGCACCCACATATCTTCAGTAGTTTGGACAAGCGTTAAACTCCTCATAGTACAAAAATGTACTCAGCCATTAAAAGGATAGATACTTATAGAAGGTTGTGGAATGGGGAAAACTTAAATTATAATTCCAACATTTAGTACACTTGTCAGGTAAGACATAATTTCAAGAGGGCAGAACATTTATCTTTTAGCATATTAAAATGATTTTAAGTTCAAGTCTTTTCAAATATTCAGCTATAATAAAGTTATCTCTATATATGGGTTTTCTGACCTGCTGAAGGAAGTTAGGCATTCTCTGCTCTGGGTGGGCTTTGTGACTCAGGTCATCATTTCTTATCATTTCTACAAAGTTTAGAAAGTTTATAGACATTATAGGAAGTTTATAAAAGATAATATTTCCTAATCCCTCATGCATTATAATCTAAAATCATTTTTTATTTTCATCTAAATTCTGAGTTTTTAAAGAGTGATATATATTACCTTATATTAATTGCCTAAATTGTGATCATTGGGAAGATTTGTTGATGATGGGATTTCTTGGAGTGCAAGATTGTGTTTATCTTGGATCCTAGCATCTAAAGCAGAGTCTCATGTGTTGACTTTACCATATAAATAGGAATCCAATGACACAAGAAAAGGACAGATCCAGGTTTTATGGAGCCTAAATCTTATTGAATGTAGGAGGTTGTCTTTAAAAGAAAACTTTAAATTACCAATGCAAAACTAAGAAGAGGGATTTGAGAATTCAGTCCCTAAGCTTGCTCTTCATTAGCTTCATGGGAAAACTGCTTCTAATATAAATGTTACTTTTTCTCTTTTAGTATAATTTATATCTTTTTCCATTTTGCTTTACTTACTATTTAATTCTCATGCATCATAGCTTATTTTAGTTTTTAAAATATATTGTTATTTTTTTCTTCTGTCTGGGGAACAAAAACTAAACAGTTTTTCTCATACTAAAAGTCATAGAACAGAGCAAGTTTTGGGTAAAATGGATTAATTATATTTTCAGAGGTGATATCTCTAATCAAAGAACTATGTTTCTATGTCCAAATCTAATGTCATCTTTTCAATAAATACCACATACTTTTCTATATTAGATATCTGTATTTAAAAATGATTCCTCTCTTAAGACCACATGATGGCAATATAACGCCAATGACTAGTTTCATTTTTAGGCCCCTACATCCAAGGTGATGCTGAAAGGACGTCTAATTTCCATTCTCTCAGATATGAAGAGCCTACCTGTCAAATAATTTGCCAGCATTTTGCTTTTAGGGTTTTATTTATTTATTTTACTTTACCATAGTTTATAACATATCAGGATTTTTTAATTATATTTTTTATATTTCTTTTTTTATTTTTTAAAAATTGTGTTGTCTTAGGCAAACTTGCACAGGGTAAACCAGTCTGGAATCCAGGACTTTCATTATGACAAAAGATATTCATTAGAATATGTGACTATGGAAACACAAAGATGGTAAGAATCATTCTTACTTAGTCTCCCTCTCCCCAGACTCCATGTAGAGTTTCTTCCCCAGTCATTATCCAGAGTGTATTTTGAACAATTAGGAAGCAAAAAGGAACTAATGATGTGATGGATCAGAGAAACATTAGCCACAGAAAGAACTGTAAATTTGAAAGTGACAAGTGCTGTGAAGGAAAGTACAAGGTATATTGAGATCCTATGAAGGATCTAGGAAGGTTAGCCAGATGTCAGTTGCTTAAAGCAATGCTGATTATGCTGAAATTAGACAGAACTAACCAGCTGAAGTTCAATGTGGAAAAAAGAGGAAAAGTAGAATAATAGAACATAAAAAGTTCTGAAGTTAGACTAGGCCTACATTGATAAAGGTTTAGGAAACTATGATCTGTGGTAGGTTGACACCTCTTCAAAATAATGGCCAAGTTACCACAACTTTGTAACTTCTAGTACTAAGAAAAAACATGTACAATGGTTTGTAGGCCTCCTTGGATTTTGGAAGAAGCATATTCTAAAACTGGGAACTCTGATAAAGCTAACTTTGATTGGGTCCCAGAGCAAGAAAGTGTCTCAGCAGTTCCAAGTTGTAGTTTAGGAAACGTTCCTCTTTGACCATTTGACCCAGCAGACTCCATGATACAAAAGGTATCTATGGTAAAGTTACCATTTTGAGTTCTAATATTGAAAGTTCTAGTGCAGATCATTTGTGTTTGGGGCAAGATCATGCCATCTGCAACCCAGTAGTATTTTTAGCATTATGTTAGATCCTAGTAGAAACAGAGTGTCTGACCATCAGACATTAAATAAATAACTATGTGGCCAGAATATCTAATTATGAGCAAGTACTATTAGATCCCCCAAATCAAACAGGCTCAGCATCATCTCAGAGTAAAATGGAAGTAGTACCTCTGTGATCAGGTTCAAGAACGTCCAAGGTTTGCTGAGTGAATACACAGCCAATGTCCCTCATGACACATAGCTCTATTACATCAATGCATCCATACCTCTCCCTTGGCATAATTAATCTATGGTCTCATGGGAGTTTCTTATGACTAGTTTCTTGGGGAGAAAAATCTCAAGTTGGTGCACAAATTGAATGACTTGTCATGTAGGTCAAGAAGAAAATTGCACTATGACACCACTGCTACTATAGGGACTTTTTGGAGGGCACATGAAATACACTCCAGGTAAAATCCTCCCTGGGTACAGTTTTGGATAGTGCTTCCAGTATTCTCATTTGTGTGCAGATAGAGGGGACACAATGTAAGAATTTACATAGACATATAAGTACTGGGAATGTCTTAATTAGTAGGTCAGAGTCCTGGGATGAGCAAGATTGAAGATCAAATATAAGAATATTTGAGGAAGAGGCATGTGTAACAGGTACTGTGGGAATTGGGACAAACCTGTGGATGCCAATCAAAGGACATCCAAAGAGGTACTAAATAACCAAATAGGATGTCTTCACCTATAATGCCAGCTCTCCTGTGACTCAGCCATCCTGGCCCAATCTTGGGCTCATGAATGAAATAAACACAGTAGCAGAGAGGCTATGCCAACATGATGGGGTCCCTCTCACCCTTATCTCTTCCTCCCACTCAAGCTGATCTAGCTGTTTCTGCTGCTGAATGTCTGACCTATCAGCTAAATATGCCAATGCTGAACCCCCAGTATACCACAATTCCTCAGGGAGATCTACTAGACACTAAGTGGGAAGTTGATTACCTCATATTCTTCAATTCTAGAGAGAGCATCAATTCATACTGGCTGGAATTGTCTTATATTTCAGATATAGATTTTTCTTTCTTCTCTCCAATTCTTCAGCCAGTTTTACTCTCTAAGGACTCAGGGGATATCTAATCTACCATGAGGGGATCTAGCATAACATTGCCTCTGACCAAAGGATTAGCTTTTAAGCAAAAGAGTCATGGCAGTGCACCATAAACATAGTATCCTAGTTCTACTACATACTGTTTATACCATGTGCTGGTTCTGTCACTTATCATACCTACCCATAACCTGCCAGACTTACAGGGTAATGGAACACCTTTCTAAAAATGTAGCTGAGATGCCAACTTGGAGATAACATCCTGTCTGGATGGTGCACTTACTTTCACTATTTGGTAACTGCCTTAAGCCCATGACAATTACATGGTATTATCTCAAGTAGTAGAACATATTAGTTCTGAAAAACAGGGATGAAAGCAGAAATGGCCCTGTCATGTTACTCACAATTTTTGCTTGGTATTCCAGAATTTTAGGTTCTGTAATTCTATGGTTCTGGGGACTGCCTCCACCAAGAAACATAACTAAAGTCATTTTAGAGTCCTTATATTAGACCAGTGGGCAGGAAAGGAAAGCGCTATTCTGACAGGGCTAATTGAACTTGATCATCATGAAGCAGTAAGGCAGAGGAATATATTTGGAATTCACATTATCCACTTGAATATTCCCATGTTCAGTTGTAATCGTAAGTGGACAAATACAGCAACTATATCCAGGTAAGGGCATTGAAATCAGAAACTCAGAACCTTTTGGGGTGAGACTCAGCTCAACCCATCAGCCAAGTCATTGTAGAGAAGGACAAGTAATTTTCCCGCACTCTTTCAGGTTCTTGGTTGAATATACCTCCCCACAGAATAATGGGGAGAAAAAAATTACATGCATACCTACAGGAGCCCCACAAAGATATAATATTCAGAAGGCAGCCAGATAATTGAGACTTAAATACCATCCTAAGCTAAGAAAACGGATGGAGCTCTAGCCTTCAAAGAGAGGAAGACAACTCATGATAGAGTAGAGGAAGTATTTGATAAACAGAAATTAAAAAGTTATCTCTAGTAATTGTTCTTCTTTGGGTATAGGCCTCCGTTTAATGTCAATTTCCTTTATAAATGTAGATTTCCCTCACAAATAGGTAACTTCTATTCTGTTTTCAGAGCTTCTCCTGTATTTCCAGTTTCTTAAAAAAACAGCTCAAAATAATCTTTATACCAAAGTAGCATATTTTGGGGTGGCATAGTCTGCTGCTTTTCATGACCCAAACTAGCAGACCTCCCAGGCAAAGGGTAGGAGAATTCTATAGGCATGACCATAAAGTATGGAATCATGGCAAATATAAATAATTTATTTATAATATGTGGTATGTTGAGTATTATATGTTATGCTCTGTGAGTTTTCACTTGTTAACAATGTAAAATTTTCATCAATCCCTGTACATGTACTGTGTTGCTTCTCTGATTTTCATTAAAAGAAAAGATTTGCTCTTTTAACATACCAAAGATATAAATAAGGTGATTCAATCCATAAAGGAGAAACAAAATCCTTATGTTACCAGGTTTTGTGACCACCATGTAGCATGGATGGTAGAGATTGGAGATGATCATTATCAGTGATAGCCTTAGAACTAGATGCAGCTGTTGGTCCTATAGTTTCGTTGACTAACCTGTTCTTGTAGATATCCCTAGAAATTATGACAAAGCAGTTAAAACCTGTGCTTAAAAGGAATATATTTAACATAAGAAGCAAACAAGTCTGGGTGGTACAAAGGATAGCCTGTGGTGGAGGTTATTGATACTCTACTTAGATACCCTTTACTAGCAGGCACACCCATCCTCCTTGTGCCTTGACTGTAGGCTAATAACACTTCCTAGCTGCCTCCTTCTCTAGAGAATTGTACTCAACTAAAGCCAATTCACTCATCAAGCCTCCCATCCCTACTTCCCCATGCGGAGGCCGACCTCAGCCAATGACTGACATAGGGTATTAAAGGCTTGCCCCTTTGCCTCAAAGGGGAACTAATTTAATTGTTGCTTATGTTTGAGAAATTTCCCTGTGGAATTTCCCTGTGGAATCCAGCTGAAATTATTCTTTGTTGCAACCACATATTTGGTTAGTTTTTATCCTTACCACTCTCCTGCTTCCTTCATTCCTCTTATCTGAGACACTGTCTTCTAATAAATCAACTGTATTTCTGTCCCTGCCTAAGGAAACCTAAGACAATTGGGGAGTTTTGTGTATTTTGGTACTGATATAAAAGGTATGTTTGTTCTTAGTTCTGTCATATTTTATTTATGCTTTCTTGTTTTGTACTGTTTTGTTTTTGTATATTTCATTACATAGACCACTTCAATGTGTATTGCATTTCTGTTATGGTGGATAGCCATTATAAGTTTTTACACTTAATCCTCCATTTTATTGAATTGAATCTATGAATAGTGTCAAAATCTATTTCCTTTTCCCTACCTCAATTTTCTTCTCCCACAGTCTTTCTGTGAAAGAAAACACACAAAGTTTGTAAAAACACATAAAATTTTCTCATGTGTACATATAAACATATAAATGCATACATATAAATGTGTGTATAGGTATTTCTTTTATCTGAACTCTCATTTAAAGTTACTTAAAAATAGGCTCAGATAAATATTTGAAGAAAATGTTTGCTACCTTAAATCATGAAAAGAATGATATCAAATATCAGTAATTGTATAAATACACTTTCTCATATAGAATTACCTTTGTTTCATTATTTTGGGGTTGATACTGAATTATAAATATTAATTTGTCTTCCATAATATACTATTTTTTCTCTATAACTTTTAACTTTATGTAATTTTTCTATTTTTGAGTTCTAATCAGTTGACTCTTAATGTGTTTAGTGGTGTCTTCTCTCCTTTGTGTTGTTCCTGATATGTGCCTTCATTTATGTGATTTTATTATTTTCTTCTTCTTTTTTAAGCCCCAAAAGCATGCATTTCATCTCCTCCTGCTACCAAAACATTTCTTCCCTGAATTCTGTTTTCTTTGCTTTGAGTTCTTGTTTTACAATAAAAATTTCATTATTTCAGATTTATTTTTTTCTGCCTTTTTAAAGTGAAACCTTAGGTCACGATTTTAGACCTTAAAAGTACACTCTTAAGGAGAAAAAAATCATGCTATGATTTTTATATTTATTTCCTCATATTTGGGGGATTATTGCATTTTTTTTCTTTTGAGTTATAGCCTCTATCATTTTGACTTCTTTATCTCTACTGCTTCATCACTAACCACACATCACTACCTTTTTTAATTTTATTTTCCTTTTGTTTTCTTCTTTGTGAATAATGCTTATATATTGTAATAACTTGTAAGCATACTACAGTATACTTAAGGCAGGTTAACTGTTTAGTGTTTTTTTTTTTTTTTAATCTATTTATTTGAAAGAGAATGAAAACAGGCCAGAAGTGGGGGCTGGGGCACAGAGGGATAAGGAGAGAGAATACTCAAGCAGACTCTCTGCTGAGTGCAGAGCCTGACATGGGACTTGATCCCAAGACCCTGAGATCATGATGTGAGCCAAAATAAAGAGTCAGATGCTGAACTGACTGAGCCACCCAGGCACCCCTGTTTAGTGTTTAAACCAAATTGAGTTCATTTTATAAAATTGCAAGCATAAATTGACTCCATGGATTTATAAGTTATTTGAAAAAAAATTACTCTGATATCTGATCTAGAGGCATTCTACAAGTATTAAAAACAGTTTCCAATAATTATTCTTGAGATCTGAGAAAGCTGCATATAATTTACATTATTCTTCTTAGGAATGTTTTTGAAAAGACTTAGTACACTGTAGCTTTCATGTAGCTTTGGGGGTGTTTACAATGCTGTATTATTGCTCAGGAATCAGCTTTGTGATCCCCAAGAACACAGGATATAAATCCTCTTTAAGACAGTGTCCTTGTCTATTAGAACATTTTAAAGATACTGTTTTAAGCTAATTCTATAATTGTTTTAAATGTTACTTATTTGCAAGAGAGAGAGAACACGTGGGAAGAGGGGCAGAGGGACAAAGGGACAAAGTAGACTCCCAGCTGAGAGTGGAGCCTGAGGGAGGCTCAATCCCAGGACCCTGAGATCATGACCTGAGCCAAAGGCAGACACTTAACCAACATCCCTGAAAACTGCCAAATGACAAAACTAAAAAAATTAGTAAAGACCTGATATCCTTTCTTCAAGGGAAAACAATCCATGTATTAGGGAAATGCAGTGCTTCACAAACAGTGGTGGGCTCTTTTAGAGGGAATTTGGGTAAGATAGAGTATTATAGAGGCATGCAGAAACAGGGCATGATTGGCTAGAAGTTCAAGGAATATTTTTTTTTTTTTTTTTTTTTAATGAGGCTAGAGGTCCTTTTTTCTAGGGTAAAGTAAGTTAGCTAAAGCTGAGCTGGAGGATTGTTGATTGGTGTTAGGTTTACTTGATGTTCTCCAGAAGAGCAGACTGACTTAGGTTTAGATTTACAATGTAGGCCCAGCCATTGGGGGTGGCCAATCATATTGTCAGTCCTCATATTTGTATTAACATAATCACTGTCTTCAGTAGATGCATAAACTTGTGTCATTTTAGTGACACAAGTGACTAAATTTTTCAGATGAGAAAATTGGGGTTGTGAAACAATCAAACTAGAAGATTACAGAGCCAGATTAAGCAGTTTTAAAAGAACTTTACTCCTAGTTCATCTTCTTTCTGCTAATGCTCAAAATATATCTATATGACTCTACATAACTTTTATAAATTGACTTGCTAAAAACAAGACTGCCCATTTAAAACTCTCCTGTCATAAAATGATTAAGACTCCCTAATTAATAGATTTGCTAAAAGTAGAGTCTAATAAACTTACCTACTACCAAAATTCCTCAGATGTTTCAATTTCGAAAATACTAGTTGCAATGGAAAGTCAACAGTTGTCCTTGACTTCTTTTGCCTTCTGTTTTACCTATAACCTTCTCTTCTCTCAAAGGTCTTTTCCCAATATCAGGCCTTCCAATATTTACCTTCTAACAGCCTTTTTTGGAAATTGGTTGATCTATACTATTCCTGGCAAGGTGCATAGACAATTGATACTTAACTAAATTTTGAGTTGAGGTTACTTAAATTACTTAAACCTGAACTTTTTAATGAGGTGGGTGAAGTGAGGAGACAGAGGTGTTGGTTCTCACTGTTACTTTAACCTAAATAGGTGGGGTGTTTGTTTTTTTCTTTTATCTTTGCCTATTTATCTGGAAAAGAAACCCTAGACTAGTCTTCAGAAGTCTGGAAGATGGTGACAAAATAGCTAAGAAATGGGCAAATGTTTGAATATTTTCAAAAATGTATTTAATCTGTACAGAGTAAATTTTTTTCTTTCTAACATTTAGTAAGCATGCAGGACATGTATTAAAATTATTTATATGAATGTAGTTGAATGATTTTGTCTATAAAATTTTAGAGGGTAAGATATCTTAGGTAAAGGAAAGTACAAGACTTAGAATAATTGATTATGTTCCTGCCTGGCTCCTTACAAGCTCAGTGTGTCCTTGGACAAATTAATTTTCTGTTTGCAGTGTTCTCTTTTTTTTTTTTTTTTTTTTGTTTTTTTTTTTTGTTTTTGCAGTGTTCTCTTAAGTGCAAAGGGATACTCAAATATAATTACCTAATTTGGTTGTATTAAACAAGGAAAGTGTATGTAGAATATCTAGAAGATTTTTAAATTATAGATATTTTTATTAACAGAGTTCCCTTTTGGATCTCATGTTCTGATATTTAGTTACTCATAGATTAATGGTTTTATGAATTTAAATTACATAATTTATTCTTTTCTATGGACTGATGACAAACCAGTTTCTAATCAAGAACAATAGTTATCAACTTGCCTAAAAGAAGTGGGTATACATATTTGAAAATAGTGTTATGTACCTGTAGCACAATATATATTTCTTCCAATTTTTAAGATGTTATTATTGCTATCATAATTTATTTTCTATTCCTCAAATCTCTATGTAATGCCTTATATCAGAAAAAGTAAAATATTTAAAGAATAAATGTGCTGAGGACAGTCAGATACTTATCAAAGATACAGTAATCAAAGAATCATTATCCTCTTCCAATTTCATACAAACATTTATATTCCATAAAAGAAGCGTTCCTTTGCTTGAGTTGTGCCCAAGATTGCGAATCCGAGAAACCACCAAGGAGCTGACACCATGCAAGTGCAGGAGGGTTTATTAGCAAGCTGGAGCTTGGGTCCAAGTATACCCGACACAGCAGAGCAGGGACTTGGACCCGGAAGTGGGTTACAGCTGGGTTTTTTTATAGGTCTAGGGGATTTTCAGAAGGGATGGAGGAATTTCTCAAGTTCTGTTTACATTTTGATATGGGCCTTAAGGGCATTGAGCTCTGTTCTCATTCTAATATGGGACTTTCTACCATGGGCGTGGGCTCTGTTGTCTTTCTGATATGGGATTTTCTGCCGAGGACATTCTGCAGTTTCTCCCGTAAAGTTCAGCTCTTATTCACAGGGGCCTAAGATGGCTGTACTTGTGCTAATGCTAAACTTTAGGTGGGATGGCCTTAATTTTTCTTGGCCTCCACACTTGGAGTTTGTTTAGATACAATTAAATATTTTAATAATTATTTAAAATGTTAAAATCCCCTAAAACCTTTGTTTTAAACTATTTTCTTAAGGTCTACTTGTATAAATAGAAACCAATATCTGAAAAAGATACGTTTGAAGTTGGTCATCTTAATCATAGAAAATAAGTAGTTGAATACTATGTTACTTATTTTTATGTTAAATGCTAGGGGAGACACTGAATTTTGTAAATCATATAATTTAAGCAAAGAAATAATAGAATTTATGTTAAAAATGCATTAAAACATGGAATTGTTTATAAATAAAATAATTTGCTAGAAATTGTATATTATAAGATTTAGAAAAAAGAAGCTAAGCAATTAAATGAAGAGGTTGAGGGAGGGAGAGTCCATGTCGGCCTTCAGGTTCTCTGGCCTGAATGTGAGAAATGTTGGTGGAGAGAGAATTTATTTTTTCTTTTAGCTCAAGATATATGATATTGTGATAGAGACATTGTATCCATTGGAGTTATTTCAGGAGACCAGGATGAAGGAAGTTCAGTGAGAATTTTATTTTATTTTTTTTATTTTATTTTTTTTTTCAGTGAGAATTTTAAAGTGAGGAATGAGACCTCATAGACATTTTCAGTTTTAATAATCCCATTTAAATTTTATAATCTCAATAAGGTGAGGATTAAGAAAACTATAAACATGGAAGCTGTAGCTTTAAAATGGTTCCTGTTTCTGAATAATTTTAATCAAAAAGAATTTCTTCTAATGTGATGCACATAGTTCCATAAAAATAATGGAATATCTGTCAAACTGCAAATTTTTTTTCTTGGTTGGAATTTAGTGTAGGGTGCAATGCCCTTTTCATCTTCACCAAGGAAAATATATTAAAAACTTTTTTTAAACTTTGAGCTTGACAAATTTTTTTCAAATTAAGTCTTCCTAGACTATGATAAAAATCAGTATATGCTGGAAAGTAGATTTTGTGAAGTATACAATTTATTTTGTGGTAATATACACTATTTTATAAATCTCAGCCATTTACTTAGGCAATGTTATGAATGCTCTCTAATGTGGGTGTCTGAAGAATGTACTGTGTTAGATGCCAGATAACCTCGTTTTGATTCCATTTAAATTATTCTTGGATTACCCAAAAATCAGTAGGTGAACAAAGAATTGTAAGGAAAATCTTAGGAATATTTAGCAATAATGACTGTGAGAAATACATATCCTCAAAAATATGAAGAAACCTTGCACTGTTTTGGCAATGTGAGACTAACAGTATAAGATGAAACCTGTGGAATATTTGTATTATGTGCTCTGCACTGCTCCTACTTCTGCATTTTCTAGAAGTACTCTTTAGGCAATCTTACATTAAATGAGTAAATTATATTAATAAATTTGGCCAGTATTGGTATATAATTTTCAATCAAATGTCACTTCCCTTCCCCCACACTTAAGTAACTTTTTAACTCAGTCTTTGTTTATTTTTTATTTTATTTTTTAAAAAGATTTCATTTATTTATTCATGACAGACACACAGAGACAGGCAGAGACATAGGCAAAGGGAGAAGCAGGCTCCCTGTGGGGAGCCTGGTGCAGGACACAATCCCAGGATCCCAGGATCACACCTGAGCCAAAGGCAGATGCTCAACCACTAAGCCACCCAGGTGTCCCTTAGCCTCTGTTTAAATATATACTATAAATATATCTGTACCACATTGAAGACATTTAAAAATAAATTTGGAGGAAAAATTTGTTATTTTAAATAAGATCTTTATTTAAATTCTAGTTAGCTGACATATAGTGTAATATTCATTTCAGGAATAGAATTTAGTGATTCATCACTTACAGATAACAGTAGTGCTAATCATAAAAGTGCCTTCCTTAATACCCATCACACATTTAGCCCATTCCCCCACCCACCTCCCTCCATCAACCCTCAATCTGTTCTCCATTAAGTCTCTTTTTCTCCCCTTCCCACATGTTCATGTTTTTTCCCCCTAAATTCCACATATGAGTGAAATAATATGGTATTTGTCTTTCTCTGACTGCTTAGTTCACTTAGCATAAAACAATCTAGTTCTATTCGTGTCACTGCAAATGGCAAGGTTTCTTTCTTTTTGATGGCTAAGTAATATTCCAACTTATATATACACCACCTCCTCTTTATCTATTCATCAGTCAATGGATACTTGGGATCTTTCTATAGTTGGCTATTGTTGATAATGCTACTATAAACATCAGGGTGCATGTACCCCTTTGAATCTGTAGTTTTATATCCTTTGGGTAAATACCTAGTTGTGCAATTACTAAATTGTAGGGTACTTCTATTTTTAACTTTTGAGGAGCCTCCATACCATTTCCAGGATGGCCACACCAGTTTACATTCTCACCAACAGTGTAAGAGGGCTCCTCTTTCTCTGCATCCTCCACATCTCTTGTTTCCTGTGTTGCTGACTTTAGCCATTCTGACAGGTGTGAGGTGGTATATCATTGTGGTTTTGAGTTATATTTCCTTGATGATGGGTGATATAAAAGAATGATTTTGGGAATGCCTGAGTGGCTCAGCGGTTGAGCGCCTGCCTTTTGGCTAAGGGCATGATCCTGGATTCCCAGGTTTAGGTCCTGTGTCAGGCTCCTTGCATGGCGCCTGCTTCTCCCTCTGCCTGTGTCTCTCATGAATAAATAAAATCTTTAAAAAATGATTTTTAATAATCAACAATAAGCAACTGAGAGCAACCATTAAAATCTAAGGCCTCAAAAATGAAGCTACCAACATCAATTAAAAGAAAATCAAGAGCAATTAAATATATGAGAAGACTCTTTAAAATAAAATTCAAACAATAAAAATTCCCAACAAAAATTTAATGTGGTTTTAAAAAACTATTCATCTTGGGCCCAGAATTCTCTCATATAAAGGGAAGGCTATTCAGCAGATGATCCATGTGATAAGGTTCAAAATTTCTGCTGAAATTTGGTTCCTAATACAATAAGGTTCTTAGAAGTTCTTATGAAAATAGAGACAAAGCCATTTTTCACACAAGCCCAAAATCACAGGGACGGCTAGCAGAGAGCAAAATACACACATCTTCTTGCTTACATTTGTCCTATGTATATTTTTAACTTACTCATGCAAAACAGCAACATAGGCTATTTTTGTTTCTATCTATTGCCTATGCTTTTCACAACAATCTGAGAGGTAAGCTCAGCTTATATATATGTACGCATTTTCTTCTTGTTATTTGAAGACAAATGCCACAACTCACACTTGAAATTTGTGAAATAATATTAACCATTTGCCTCTTAATGCAATAAAAGGCCATTTTTGGTATTCAATGGTTCCATAAAAAAAACTTACAACAACCGTTAAAAATGAGTTTCAAACTTATCATTTTATGAAATTATGCATCCTGCGTAGCACAGGTATTTATCCATTTCCTAAAATACCCAAAGTGATATAGAAGGAAATAGGCACTTCAGGGTGAAACAAAATGTATCCAGCATAGTTCTCTACTGTGGACAATAGTAGACAATCGGCTGGGAGCCTCCAGATTTCCCTTGGGGTGGCTATTGCTCTCTCCTTAGAAGGGGGTTTTTGAAGCAGCTCAGGTATCCCACACATTTTGCCAAATAAAGGTTCTTATTCTTCATCACAAACAACATTCAGATACTTAATGTGGATTCTGAGTAACCATAAACTGAGTTTCCTTTATTATTATTTTTTTCCTGACCAGAAGACAAAATCTACAGATTCCATCTCTAGAAGGATTATGAGGTCTTTTTGGTAATTAAGCTCGGTAATTCAATTCCTAAGTATTACTTTTGTCTCTAGGATGTTAACCTTAAGTTATCTCCTTCTAAGTACCTTGGAGTATTGAAGTTCTGTCCTTAGATTCAGTATGAAAAGCAGAGTCCTTTGTGTAGTTTTCTCTAGCAAGTTACAGCACAAATAATATCAGTTTTCAATAAATTGTGTATCATATCAAGTTAGGGAAAATGGGGCCAGGCAGGGCTAGGTAAGGGGGCCACAAAAGCAGGCTCACAAAATCCAAAAAATTCTGAGGTGTAAGAAAACCAGAGATAAGGGAGCAAACCAGACTACCCTGCCCTAGGTGTGGGCGGGAAGGGTGTCTTTCTTATGACAGTCATCTGTGAGCAACAAATAACCAGACCCCAAAGAAGTAAGCCATTTAAGATGTTATCAATAGTCCTTACTCAATGTTGATGTCAATAGATAATGTTAGAAGTATTTAGGATCCCTGTTTGGCTTCCAATAAAAGACCAACCCTACAAGCCCTCAGTGGCAACCCTGTCAGGACCCCTCTCATTTCTGAGAGCTTTCTCTGTATCTTTACTTAGTACACTTCTTTACTCACTCTCCTGTGTCCGCCTGAGATTCATTCTTCGACTCGACTCTGTGAGACAAGAACCAAAGTCTCCCGTACCAATGTTATATTTAACAGATTTTATAAAATTGATAGTTATTTATGAATAAGATTTTGGTTTGATAAAAGCTAGTAATGGCATGTTAAAAGACAGTTTTCTTGTTAAGAAATATGACTTATGTACAGTATGATTAGATAACATAAAAGTACGAAGTGGGGGAAGTGTTTATAATTTGTAATGAGTGAATCAAAAATATTACATTGTAACTCTAACCCCCCCAAATGGAGCTCTTTATCAAAGGAAGTTCTGGTTTCCCTTTTGACAGGTGAACTACTTGTAAATCATCAGGATATTCCTCACAATTAAAAAAAAAAGAAAAGAAAAGCTGAACACACTATAAATTAACAACATTAGCTCTCCCAGAGAATTGAAGTCAGAGGAAAAACCACTGCCCTAAAGACATGCAAATTCAGGGAATACAGATCAGCTTATCTGAAGTAGAAGCTGCTGGAGCCAGTAATGGGTAGGAACATTAAATGATAATTCAGTGCATTGCCTAGGGCTAAGTGTGGGGTAGCTTAAGAGTTAAAAACTCCCGGGAATAGTCTCATAGTGAGTTTAAACTCTAGGACCCCCACCTGGTAGAGACCAAAAATCAAAAACAAAAACAAAAAAACCCTGTGTTTGGCCAACAAAATGGGAAAAGCAACCATTCTGAAAAAAGTGCAGAGGCTTTCCCATAACAAGAGCCTACCTAGCTTGGTAGAAGACTTCACCAGAATGTTACCGGATTTGGGAGAAGTGCTTCAACTCCCTAATCTGTTTGTCTCCCTTACGAAAAGGGGAGACCTGTGAAGGTCTGAAGACATGAAAAGGACATGTGAAGGTCACAGCCTGGGGAGATAGACTTTGAAAAGTGGATGATGAATTAAGACCTACACAGGTTGTATTTTAAGCACCCTTAAGATACCCAAGGGTAACTATGCAGTAGTGCCTCTAGATGCACAGACAGCTCAGGAGAGCAATCTGGGTGAATATATTCAGTTTGGGAATAATGAGGATAAAAGTAGTATTTGTACCCATGCAAAAAATATGGTCACACATAGCAAGCTAAGAGTGAGAAGCTAAGGCATCCAAGATTGAACCTTAGGTAACACCAGCTCTTAAAGGAATTGTAGAGGAAGAAAGCCAAATGGAGACAAATAGAACATGAAGATATGTCAGATAAGAAACTAGAGAAAATGGCCTTTTGAGAACTAAAGTAAGTATTGGAATATTCACTGCAGATGTGGTGATGGACTAGTGGCACATGAACTGAGGGCAGTGTTAAGAGATTGATATGATGGGCAAAATGTTTTAGATAATGTAGGGAAGGACCAAGACCAAAGAAATATGAAGACATCAAGTGCAAAGAAGAATTGTGGCTAGGGAATATGATATGTGAGTTTGAAGTTTCAGCTCTTATGATATAGAATGTGGTTCTGCCAATGGAGATCTCTAGTAGACCAGAGATAAAAGTGATTGGAATTGAGAGGAGTCAGGAACTATAAGCCAGTAGTGTACCAGTCCTCAGCACTGACAATGACATCATTGAGGAAAAAGGAAGAATGTGATCGTGGGACAACTGATGTAATGACAGATATTTTGATTTGGCAGTGATGAAAAATAGTGATTGCTTAAAAACAGATAATCTTTTTAAAATATATTAGATAAAACAAAAAACAGATCTAAAAATTAAATTTATATCTGATACTCTTGTTATTCTGATACTCTAAAATATTTTTCCTGTGATTCAAGTGATAAATATTTGAACTTCAGGGAAAATAACATGAACCCTGGCATGAAAGTAGAACTTGTTAATTCAAAAGTGATCTATATCTTCAAGAGGGAAACTCTGATTTAGGAAATTTGAAAATATAATTTAAAACAATTATGATTTTCATGATTCTTATTTAATTGGTAATCTACATGGTTTTCATTCAATAGTTCACTTATACTATGAAATGGAGCATATGCACAGCTCATTCTCATTATTCAAAGTAGTTATGTTTTAAAATGTACAAATATTGAATTAGCAAACCATTGTTCCTATGGGAAATAAAAGGTTAGGTTCCTGCAAACTTCTGGTCACAACATTTATCAACTAATCAATACATAAACTTGTTTTATGTGTGTTTCTGTTTAAAGACATTTCCTTTAATGTATATTTTTGATTAAATGACTTTGAACTCATGCACAATAACACTTTCAACTCATATCTTTGTGAAACTTATCTAAAACATATATTTTGTCCTAAGAACATTTTAGCCTTCTTATACATACAAATAAATGCTGCATAGCACTTTACCATTTTACTTAGGACACTTTCAACAGCAGAATTACCAACAAAAGGCACACAAATGTAAAAAACATGGCACAATGCAGACTGTGAGATGAACACTTATGAAATAGGAAGACCATCTTTGTTTGACTCAGCTGGGAACATGCTTTTTGGGCATCCCAAATTTTTTTGCTGCTCTGTGCATCTCCCTGAATATGTGAGAAACTGCCATGAGTATTAAATTTAGTATTAGAAACAAATTTTAGTGAGCAAGCTAAACTACAAATATGAAATCCATGAATAATGAAAAATGACTTTGTGTGGGTGTGTATATGTACATATACATATGTATAATGTTCCATAGGAGTTGTTTACAGCATTCTATTGTTTAGCAAGTCCTTTATTTTTTCTCACCAAAAATATAAACGAATGGCCTTTCAGTCTACTCAAGTCAGCACGTGGGAATAATCCTTGAGTTTATCCACAGCACTGAACATAATTTATCATCAAGTTTTTGTTAGGATACTTTTGGTTGTATGTGACAAAATCAACATGAATTGTTTTAAATATAGAGAGTAACTTTTATAAGCATCTCTAATGCAACTCAAGACAGGAATCAGTGTGGGCTTCTATGTTGAACTGTAATGAAGAACTTAAGTGTCTTCAGGTTCTTTCTCATTTTCGTGTTTCTCTTCTGTCTACACACTTGTCTCTCATTAGCTTCCTCTCCCACAGTGAATTTAACAAAATATAGCCACCCATCTTTGTTGCATGAACAAAATTTCTAGGAGAATCGATACCATTATTCCCTAGAACAATATTCACAGATCCACAGGGTATAAATTTGTTGATTATAAGAAAGGGTCAAACTTCTTTTCTTCTTTTTAAAAATATTTATTTTTTTATTTATTTATTTATTTATTTATTTATTTGAGACAGAGAGAGAGAGAGAGAGAACATGAGCAAGAGGGGCAGAGGGAGTGAGAATCTCAAGCAGACTCCTCACTGAACATGGAGCCAGACTTGGGGCTTGATCTCATGACCATGACATTGTGCCTGAGCAGAAACCAAGAGTCTGATGCTTAACCATCTGTGCCACCCAGGCACCCTGGAAAAAAATCAAACTTATAAGTAAACTTTCTGGAACTAAGTGTTTATAATCAAACAGGATAAATGCTTATTTTACGAATTTTGCAAAAATAGTTTTTCTTTGCTTACTACAGCATTGGTCATTTGTACCCAACTATTGTCCCGAAAGAATACTTTATGGGGCAGTCATAGTAGGCAGTATTTAAAATGCTTTAACATATTGAGATACTTCTGCTATATATACCTACCAATCACACTATTACATATCTAGCCATCACATCTTAATTTTTCAAATTGCAAGATAAGTTACTGAAAAATCTGAAATTAAAACAAAAACAACCACAAAATCTTATTGGTTCATGTGATTTTTAAGATTTTACTGATTTAGAATATATATTTTTTCTTTAACATTAGCTGGATAGTAAAAAGTATAATTTTCCAAGGTTTTTACTTCAAGAAAGATCATCATTTTAAAATCACCTTAGACTACAATGTACTTCCATTTGGGGCCAAAAGCCTAAAATAGTATACTTTAGGTAAAATCCTAGTAGCATTATTTATTAATATTGTATAAAAATTAGAAAAAAATAGAATTCTTTATTATAGAGCACTTTGCATATGAATACATGAAATTGTGTACTTCTTTTCAGATTTAGTTGTCTCTTGATAAACCATACATGTATATAACTCCGTTTATACTGAGTTATGTATATAACTCACAAATAACTGCATTATTTGTGTCTAATTTTGGTTTTAATGTATACCTATCTCAAGTTAGCTTCTATTTCTCAGGGTTTCCTCTTATAGATTATTCTCCAAACCACAGTATGTGTGCATTAAGGGGAAAAAAAACTAATAAAAGCATTAATATATGGGTATATTTTCTATAAACTTATAAACGAAAAGTGCCACTTAGAAAATTAGTTTAGGAGTAACCATATAAGTGACCACTTATTCTATCCATTAAGATTGATTAATTAGTTTTTATAAAAAGAGGTTCAAATCTAAAGTTTTCCATCTGTTAAACTTGCTGTTCCCCTTTTCCCCCATTTTGAGCTACCCACTATAATTCCTAAAATTTAGTAATTATAATTGAGGTCATAACAACTAGCCTTTCACTATCACCCATAAAAATGAACAAAACTCAGAATTTATACATTTTTTTTGTAATAATTAGAGAGGTCTGAGGTCTTCATACCAACATTTATGCTATAGGATTACTGCTTGGTTTGAAATCAATCACTGAATTCACTCCATTCAAATTTTGATAGTGCTTTAGGAAGGGATTTCTACCAAATGAGAACCTAAGCACTGTTTACAACTATCAGAGATTTTTGTGTTTTTCCAGGAATATTTCTGTAATGAGTTGAAATTCTGCAGCCAAAGACTAGAATTCAAATGCAGGGAAAACCAGATAAGAGAGAGGAAGGGCAAATAAGTCTCCCTGACAAGCACTTAATTAGCATCTTAGTGGGGTTGCTACACTCCAGAGGAGAAGTTGTGCTGATGCATGCTCTATCTTATAAAGGCAAAGAATCTAGGGTTTCTTTCTTCTTTTTTTTTTTCTTTTGTAAGAAGCTCTAGGTTCTTTTTCTGCACTAATAGCTGAATGTACAAATCGTATTTAGATAACATCCTGACAAATGAATCCCCTTTGCTGCTCAAAACCCACTGGAATCATTAGAAATAACTGTCAGGGTAGATACAGAATTAAGTGAAGTGAACCCATTAGGAAGGGTTTTATTGTTACTGAGCGTTAGATCTATATTTTACTTGCCCTTTTACTTGTGCATTATCCTAGATGAATAACAACTTCAGTGAGGAAAACTGAAGCAATCGAAAAGAGATTGACAGTCTCCCCCATAATATCTACCTACATACCTGTATCAGTGTTCCTAAACTTGAACTTCTTTCTTGTTTTTAAGAAAGAATTCGTCCTGCATTTTTTTACTGATGCATTATACCATCAGCATGCAAACATATTGTATCTCTCCCATCCTAAAACAAAAACAAGAAGATTCCCCAAAACTATCTTTTGTCTTCCTCTATCTCCCAGCTCCTGTACCACCTCTCTCCTAATAACTAGAGTAAAGCTCCTTGGAAAGATTTTTCTTCTTACTGCATCTCCTATTCTCTCTTGAATGCGCTCTATTGATTTTTATTTTTATTTATTTATTTTTTACCCACTGACCCATCAGGACTATTCTTAGTGAGGTAATGATAACCTTTTGTATACCCATCATAGTTCTCAGGTGAGGTTCTGTAAAAAAAGACAGATTAACAACAGAAATATTTCCCAACATATGTATCATGCATGAAACACATAGGAGTACACAGATATGAGTAACTCAAAGAGGTGGTTTAGAATTCAGGCTTACATAGCAGCTTCAACAAAGATAGTAAATTTCTGGAGGAATTACAGGACGAAATAGTTTTAGGCTTCCAAGAGCCCCAAAGTATGGTGAGGTAAATATATGGGAAACTAGTAGATAATGGCTGGTTAGTAAAGTTTGTTATGTAGATTTCTTTTGGTGCAGACTCAAGGCCAATAGGGGTCTAAGGTGGTCTAGAGTGACTGGCTTTTCTTCTTCCTGGTAGAGAAGGAAGGAGGAACATCTCTGAAAATGTATGTTCTGTTTTTAGGCAAACAAGGGGAGGACAGGGAGCTTTTCTTCTGTCTACTTTTCCATTACCTTCAGCTCAAAATAATCCTTATGCCAAATTGGCACATTGTAGGGTGATATATTCTGGTTTCCTTTAACTTCCACATTTCTAAATCCTATAGCATTCTCAATGCTCAACTTTCTTGACCTGTCAGTAGGAACTGACATAATTAGACCTCTGCTTCCATTAACACTTGCTTCACTTGGCTGCCAGTAACCATGTTCACTTGCTTTTGCCTTCTTAGTCCTTTTGCTGTTTTCTCCTTTTCTGTCAAACATCTTAATGTTGGAGCCTCTTTACCCTGTTGTCCTTCATCCTCTTTGTGATTTCATCCAGTTTCATGGCTTAAAATACTATCTATATTCTGATGACTCCAGATTAATATCTCCACCTTCAACCTCTTCCCCTGAATTTCAGGTCATCTGCTTATTTGACATCTCATTTGACTGTTCAATAAGCACCTCAAACTTGCCACATTTCACACTTAGTTCCTAATATTTCCCCTAAAACCTGTTCTTCCTATATTTTGCCCCATCACAATATATGGTAACTCCATACTCGTAGCTGTAAACGCCAACAAGCTTGGTACTCACTTTGAGTCCTCTCTATCCCTTTCACCCCAAATCTGAGGCAAATTCTGTTGACTATACCATCAAATATATCCATAAGTCACCTACTTCTCTCTACTGTTCTTCTCTCTACCACTATCAAAAAAAGGAGAATTCATCTGCCCAGTGAACAGCAAACCAATAAAAGACTGATGCTGAATTTTGATAGCAAAGAAAGAAAGATAGGCTATTTATTAGTGTGGTACCACCCAGGAGAAAGGGGAGTTAATGTTCAAAGTCCTAAACTCCCTGATGGCTTATGAGTGAGAATTTTTAAGGGTAAAAATCAAGAGTAAAGGGTTCAGTGTTGTGGGTTCTTGTGATTGATTAAGGATTGACTAAACTTCAAGATTGATTGTCTTTCTGGCACTGGTCTGTCTGGCTTCAAGATTGTGGTTGGGTAGTCATTCCCTTCTCTGGTTTGCATTTGCAAAATATCCCAGCAATGTGTGTCAGTGATGCTATCTTTGTTAGCAAAAACAGAGACCATATGCCTTGTGACTGTAACAACTGTGCAGGCTATTTGATTTCTTGTTCCCGTGCACTATATTTTCATATCTCAAGCCAAACATCTGGTATTTTTTTCCAATAACTATAGGCTACATGCATCTCTACAGACATAATTCTCTTGGCAGTTTCAATTTAACCGCACATTTCTCACCTGAATTATTCCAAAAACCTCCTAACAACTATTGTCTTTGTTTCTTCTTTTGACTCCAACACACCATAAGCTGAGCAGAGTGATATAGTAGAAGAGGTAAAATGGAAAGGAGGGGAAAGGCAAATGAGGTCTTGTAGGTTACTCTAAAGACTTTGGCATTTACCACAAGTGAAACAATAAGTCATTATTGATTTTTGGTGTTGGATGACATGACTGGACTTCTTCCTTTCCTTTTCTCTCTCTTTCTTACCCTCTCTCTCTCACACACACACACATACACACCTTCCTTCTCTCCTTCTTTCTTTCTTTCCTTCCTTCCTTCCATCTTCCTTCCTTCCTTCCTTCCTCTCTCAATATTCTTTCTGCTCACAGTGCCCTTCACTGAAATATCCACATAGTCAGCTCCCTTGTTTTATTCACATTCTACTTTTGAGTTGCCTGCTCAAGAAAACCTTGACTCATCACACCATCTAAGCTAGTAATATTCCTTAAGCCCATCTTCTATATTCTTTATTCTCCCTCACTGCTCTACTTTTCTCTGCAGCATTTGCCATTATATTTTTGTTTATCTTGTTTTTTTTTTTTTTGTCTGACTTTGTCTGACTTCTCCACTAGGATGTAATTGAGGACAGAAATTTCCTATACCACATTGTATAAATAATTTTTTGAATAGTACAGTAATAACTAATTGATTATTACTGCTATTTACAGGCTTTGTGCACATAATGGAGAATGACAGTTGGGTCCATAAGCAATGCAATGTTTATAACTGGGTAAGTTTGCATGCTCACAATATCCAATTAAAACTCCTGGATTCACATAAATAAAAATATTATTATATTCTGGTAGCAATGTTAAGAAATGAAGCAAAAGGTTACAATTGATAATAGCATTGTTACATACACATAGATTAAATTGTCACCAAAATCAACCTGGCTACATTTTCAGAAAATTTTTTTTAAAGATTTTATTTTATTTATTCATAGAGACAGAGAGAGAGAGAGAGAGTGAGGCAGAGACACAGGCAGAGGAGAGGAAGAAGCAGGCACCACCCAGAGAGCCTGACGTGGGACTCGATCCCAGGTCTCCAGGATCATGCCCTGGGCTGCAGGAGGCACTAAACCGCTGCGCCACCGGGGCTGCCCCATTTTCAGAAATTTTGACATGTAAATACATGAACATACTAATGATAAATGTCATGGTAATGATTCAGTTAGCCTGTGTAGGGGAGGAAAAATAAGTTTCCCCTATCCTTCTGGATTGTATGGCTGAGGTATCCCCCCTCCAGCCCATAATAAAAGACAGATTAAAAAGGGAAAAACAAACAAGATTATTAACATATATACCTCATGCACACATGGGAGAAAACCAGGAAAAATGAGTAAACTCTCTGAAGTGGTTCAAACCATCGTTTAAATACAACCTTCAGCTAAAGACAAAAGAAAAAATGGAGGAAGAGGCAAGGGGAATTCAATTAAGGGAAGTTACCAGCAAAAGCAAAAGATAAAGTACAATAGAGGGTAAGGTGATTATGTAGATTTAAGTCAGATGCCTTATTCCTTGATAAAAGTTTCCTATGATTTAGTCATCTTTCTCTTTTTGGTGCAGACAGAGACATCTTACAAATGGAAATTTTTCTTAAATGTAAATTTCCCTTACAAAAGGGTAACTTCTCCCATTTTCAGAGATTTCTTCTGTATCTGCTTTTTTCAAGTAACCAGATCAAAGTAATCCCTATACCAAAGACCCATATTCTGGGGCATATTCTGCCACCCTTCACCTAACTGAGCAAAAAATGAATAAGTTGAACACAATTCAATTCAAATAACTTTATAAAGAATGGTTTAACAGAAAAAAGGAGAGAGAGAAACAAGCCATAAGAGACTCTTAATGACAGAGAACAAATTGGGATTGATGGAGGCTGGCGGGTGAGGGATGGGCTAGATGAGTGATGGGTATAAAGGAGGGCACTTGTTATGATGAGTGTTGTATGTCAGTGATGGGTGTTGTATGTAAGTGATGAATCACTGAATTCTATGCCTGAAACCAATATTGCACTGTATGTTAACTAACTAGAACTTAAATTAAAAAAAAAGAAAGAAAGAAAAAAATCATGAGGACATTAAAAAGAAATGATTTCACTAGAAAATGGAAACCTCAATTCTCTCAAAGCACTGTAATGCAGTTATTTCATAAGATAAATCTGATGAGTACTGCTTAGATTTGCTGTGTTTAGCCCTTTGAATCTGGATCCAGTGTGGACCTCCTACCTACCTATCAACTTATTTTCAGTCTCCCCTCTTCTGCCCACGTTAAAGCCTACAAAGGTGAAATTTTCCTCTGCGTTTAACTAGCTCATCCAGGCTTCACTTTATCTGCCAAAGCAGACAGCAGACTATTTGGTTTTCACATTCTACACACTTCTTGTGCTAGTACCATATTCTCCTTATGATCCTGACATTATATGGTATGAACATTTGTGTTCAATATTTTCTTTTTTTTTTTGTAGGTTAAAATTAAAGTATTGTCTTATAAATAAAAAGCATTTGATAGCTTGCAGAGTGCTCGACAATGCATACCCTTGCCAAATAATAACCAAAGAGAACAATTATAGTAATTATAACCTTGATTATAATATTTTATTGTAAATCTTTCAGGCTATAAATCAGAGTAGGCTGTTAAAACTGATATTAGCTTAAACTTAACAGAACACACCCCTAGCTTCTGTCTCAGTAACTGAGTGTCCATTTTAAGTTTCACAGGCCTCATAAAGTTTAGTACAGTGACCTTTACTCCATTCTTTATATATATTAAACAAGGGGTTTATCTATTTTTCTTTTTTATCTTTATTGAGATTTAATTGACATATAATATTCTATTCATATCTGGTTTACATTTAAACCTCTATCAAGCTGCATAAGTTACAAACGTACTGCAGATAGTGCTATAATACGAGTGAATGTATAAAGTACATGAAGCAAAACTTCAAATACAGATATTTTAAACAATTTCAACAATTATTAAAATATAATTTTCTAAAATTTAATTTATAAACCCAGCCTATAAAGAAGAGCTATACAGTTCTCACCAGCAGTGCTAGCTTTCTTAGTTTTAAAACAATATAAAAATCCAGCAGTATATTCATTTCTTATCACTACTGTAATAAATTACCAAAAACACAAGGACTTGAAACAAAACAAATTTATTATCTTATGGTTCTGCAGGTCAAACATCTGACACAGATCTCACTGGGCTAAAATCAAGTTGTCAGCAGAGCTGTGTTCCCTTCTGGTTATTCTAGGGGACAATTTGTTTCCTTGCATTTTCTAGTTTGCCAGAGGTTACTAGCATTTTTTTCACTCCTGGACCCCTTCTCCTTCAAATCCAGCCATCAAGTCAAGTCTGCCTCATGTTACATCTTTCTGACCTTGCTTCCATTATCAAATTTCTTTCTTTGACTCTCTTCTTTTGCCTTCTTCCACTTTTAAGAATCCTTATGTTTACATTGGATCTACATGGGTAATCCAAAATAATCTCCTTATTTAAAGATTGTTGACTGGCAACTTTCATTCCCCTTTTCCATGTAATTTAGCATATTCACAGGTTCTAGGGATTAGGTCTGGTCATCTTTAATAGGATGTCATTTTGCCTACTATAAAAATTATCTTTACCAAATTAATTCTGAATCAATAGATACTCAAAACAAATACAGGATCTAAAAAGGAAACTTGCATAAAACTCTCTAGAACAGGTGTAACACTGTATGCAATTTCCAAGTGAGGCACTGCAGTTACCAAAAG
This sequence comes from Canis lupus dingo, assembly GCF_003254725.2. Taxonomy (NCBI): domain Eukaryota; kingdom Metazoa; phylum Chordata; class Mammalia; order Carnivora; family Canidae; genus Canis; species Canis lupus. Next base: position 34,098,034 of record NC_064274.1, read on the forward strand.
AAAATGTTCATTTGAATTCACCTCTGTCCTAATCCATAGTATGTATTTCTTCCACTAATTATATTACATTGTATAACAGTTGTATCTATAAAGTATGTTCTGGAGATGTATTAGTTAACTTCTTGGTTACTTAAAACTGTCTTTAAGCATTCATGACTTCATGTATCAGTGGCAATGAATGCCTTCTCCATAGTTAATCTCAGTGAGGTCAGTGGATTTGTTTAAGAAGCTTTTTGTTGGAAACCAGAGATTCAAGCTCTTAGTGTTTTATCGTGGTATAGTTAAAACATTAATTCTGTCACATTTATAATGGGAACTTTGTATGAAAGAATACAAAACACTCCTTGACCCTCTCTCTTGCAGTAAGAGTTAGTGTGCTCTCTTGTTTGGCTGGGGTTAACTTTAAGCAGCAATTTAACAGAGACATTTTGGAGACCTCACTTGCTGATACATAAGAAGCAGGCACTTATTTGCATAATGCATCCTGCCAAGTTCAAGTGAATACAATAGCATAATTGAACACACTTTAGTTAAATAAGAGAACAGAGAAATCCAAAAGAACAAATTTGTCAAGAACAAACTTTGTCGGTACTCAAAAGAAATGATTTTTTTTCTTTACATATAGTTCTAAGAATTGTTTGTGGTAATTAAAAATATATATATTATTGAAGTATTCTGTATGGGCCCCTACAGTTTTATAAACAAATGGTGTGTCACATGAACATTTTATATCTGAAATCAATTTATGTCCTAGTAGAAATCTAGCACACTGCTTTGTGTATTGGAGACACTCTATAAATATTTGAAAATTAATACTTAAATTCAAAATATAAGCCTAAGGAAGAAGACATTTATATTAATAGAGCTAATATCTACAAAAGAAATTAAACTAATGGATCAAATGAGAAATCAAGAGGAAGTAAAAGATACCTTGAGATGAATGAAAATGGAAAGGTAACTTACCAAGATTTATGGAATGCAGCAAAAGCAGTTCTAAGAGAGTTCACAGTGACAAATACCTATCTCAAGAAACAAGAAATGTCTTAGCCTATTTTTATACCTTAAGGAACTAGGAAAAGAAAAACAAATGAAGCTCAAGTTAGAAGGAAGGAAACAAAGATTAGAGCAAAAATAAATGAAACCGAGACTTAAAAGACATTAGAAAAGATCAGTGAAACTAAGAGCTGGCTCTTTGAAAAGATAAGCAAAATTGGCAAACCTTTAACTAGAATTACCAAGAAAAAAAGGGAGGGCTCAAATAAAGTCAGAAATGAAAGAAATGTTACAATTGATACTACAGAAGCATGAACAACAATCATGAGACTGCTATGAACAATTATATGGTAACAAATTGGACACCTGGAAGAAATGGATACATTCCTAGAAACATACAACCTATCAAGACTGAATCAAGATGAAATAAAAAATCTGAACAGTTTGAAAACTGATTCTATTTCTTTATTAGTAATCAAAAACTTCCCAACAGAGTCCAGGACCAGAGTGCTTAACTGGTGAATTCCAAGAAACATTTGAAGAAGAATTAATGCCAAACTATGTCAAACATTTCCAAAACATGGAAGAGGAGTGAGCTTCCCCAAACTTCGTTAACAAGGCCAGCATTATCCTAATACCAAAGCAGATAAAAGAAAATTACAGGCCAATATCCCTGATAAACATTGCTACAAATATCTTCAACAAAATATTAGCAAACTGAATTTAAAAATACATTAAAAGGATTATACAATATGATTAAATGGGATTTATTCCAAAAATGCAAAAACAGCTCAATATCCACAAATCACACAATGTGAAATACCAAATTAAAATGAAGGACAGGGATCCCTGGATGGCTCAGCGGTTTAGTGCCTGCCTTCGGCCCAGAGTGTGATCCTGGAGACCTGGGATCGAGTCCCACATTGGGCTCCCTGCATGGAGCCTGCTTCTCCCTCTGCCTGTGTCTCTGCCTCTCTGTCTCTCTCTGTGTCTCTCATTAATAAATAAATAAAATCTTAAAAAATAAATAAAATGAAGGACAAAAATCGTATCACTTCAATAGATGCAGAAAAGTCATTTGACAAAATTTAACATCCATTTGTGATAAAAAAAAATCTTAACAAAACAAGTATAGAGGGAACATACAACATAATAAAGGCCATGTATGACAAGCTTACAGCTAACACCATATTCAATGGTAAAAAGCTAAAAGTTTTTCCTCTAAGATCAGGGATATGACAAGGATGCTCACTTTTACCTCTTTCAATGAACATAGTGCTAGAAGTCCTAGCCAGAGTAATTGAGCAAGGAAAAGAAGTAAAAGATAGCCAAACTGGAAAGGAAGAAGTGAAACTGTCACTATTTGCAGATGACATATTACATATAGAAACCCTAAAGACTCCATCTATTAGAACTAATAAATGGATTCAGTAAAGTTGCGGGATACAAAATCAATACATAAAAATCAGTTGCATTCTAGGCACTAATAAGCTATCAAAGAAATTAAGAAGAAAATCCCATCTATAACTGCACCAAAAAGGGGGAAAAATACCTAGGAATAAATTTAACTGAGAAGGTAAAAGACCTGTATTTGAAAACCACAAGACATTCCTGTATTTGTGAAGACACAAATAAATGGAAAGAAATAATGTGCTTATAGATTGGAAGAATTAATATTTTTAAAATGTCCATTTTTCCCAAAGCAATATAAAGATTCAGGGCAATCCCTATCAAGGGCATTTTTCACAGAAACAGAGGAAAAATCCTAAAATTGAATGGAACCATGAAACCATGAGAGATTCCAAATAGCTGAAGCAATATTGAGAAAGAACAAAGCAGGAAGCACATACTCTTTGATTTAAAACTATATTACAAAAAAAAAAAAAAAAAAAAAAAAAAAAATAAAACTATATTACAAAACTGTAGTAATGAAAACAGTATAGTATTTTCATGAAAATAAACACATAAATCAATGGAACAGGATAAAGAGCCCAGAATTAAACCTAGACATGTACGATTAATTAATTTATGGGAAGGAAGTGTGAATGTGTAATGGAGGAAGACAATCTCTTCAATAAATGCTGTTGGGAAAACTGGACAACCACATGCAAAGAATGAAGCTAGAGTACTATCTTATACACAAAAAATAACTTAAAATGGATTAAAGACTTGAACATAAGAAACTAAAACCATAGTTTTAAACCCTGAGGCTCTTAGAAGAAAATATAGAAAGTGTAAATATATAAATATATATATATATATATATATATATATATATTTACACACACACAATAGGATATTATTCAGCCATAAAAAGAATGAAACCTTGCCATTTATGACATGGATGGACCTCAAGGGCATTACACTATGTAAAATAAGTAGGATACAGACAAATACCATGTGATCTCTCTTATATGTAGAATCTTTAAAAAGCAAACAAAAAAATAAATAAAACTAAACTAAGCTCATTGATACAGGTTGGTGGTTTCCAGAGGCAGGGGTTGGGGGTAGAAAAAAATAAATGAACCATTTTGTTGTTGTCATTTAAATTTAATAAACAAGTTTAAATAAATTGAATAAAAAATGACATTGATACACTTTGTGAAGTTAAATATTTACATGTGTTACAGAAAATTGGAGAATACTTTTATAGCTTAGTTATGGGGAAATATGCAATAGCTTTTTTATAGCTTAGTTATGAGGAAAATATCCAATAACTAAATTTTGCTGCATTATTCTAAGCACACGAAATCATCAACTGCAAAATGCCTTACATACAACTGAGGAATCTGTTAGGACTTTCACTGATAATGACATTGACTTTTAGATTTTTTGAGGCTATTTAAGGAAGTTTTAAAAAGTTTACTGTTGAGGGACACCTGAGTGGCTCAGTGGTTGAGCATCTGCCTTTGGCTGAGGTTGTGATCCCAGGGTCCGGGGATCGAGTCCTGCATCAGGCTCCCCAGAGGGAGCCTGCTTCTCTCTCTGCCTGTATCTCTGCCTCTTGTGTCTCTCATGAATAAATAAATAAAAGTTAACTGTTCCAATAGAGTTAGACTTAACTTTGAATTATGTCAGCTGTCAGCATTAAAGTACAAAATAGCTATAAGTATAGGAGATAAATACAAGTGTCCACTGTGAGACTGATGACAGGTATCTACTTAAATAAGACTCCCACCCCTCCCCCCAAAGGACAGTTCTCTGATTGGATGGTTTTTTTTTCCACTGAAGTAAAAATCCATGAATTATCTCATAATATAAAAAGAAATGGAAATTTCTTATAAGATGGCTATCCATTTAAAATTGGAAGTGGAAGGATGGCTCAGCGGTTTAGTGCCGCCTGCATGCAGCCCAGGGCATGATCCTGGAGACCCGGGATCGAGTTCAATGTCGGGCTCCCTGCATGGAGCCTGCTTCTCCCTCTGGTTGTGTCTCTGCCTCTCTATGTCTCTCATGAATAAATAAATAAAATGTTTTTAAAAATAAAAAATAAAATAAAAAATAAAAAATAAAATTGGAGGTGGATGGGGATACCCTATTTCATAGTAATTTAATTATTTAAAGAGAAAAAAATCAAGTTTTATGGATAAGTGAGCTGGGAAACTTCACTTTGGGCTTTTTTATTTCACTCTGATATTCCTTAAAGGAAACAAGCAAACTTGACAAGGCATCATACTATGTGTTGGATATTATGGTCATCCCACAAGTATGTGCGGATCACCTACAATATGACATGCACAAGTATTTATTAAGAGCCTGCTATTTGCTAAGCTGTGCACTAGACGCTGAGAATAAAAGAACAACACCAGTCTCTTAACTGAAGGAGTTTATAGTGTACAGATGCCTACTTAGGCACAAGCTATAGAGATAAGCATGTTCACTTGTACTTCCTGTCCTTAAGAAATCACCTTGAAAGGGTACCAGAAAGCTTTTAAAATGGCTTTCTTTGGAACTTGAAGCACATATTGTAATATTCCAAATGGAAGCATATGACACGTTCTCTATACATTTCTCCTCTACCCCTCAACTGAAACCTGGCTGACCTCCAAATACTGACTTCATTGTAGTCCTTCAAAAACAAGCTTGTTTATTCACCTACATCCCAAATTCCTAAAGCAATTTCAGCATTCTTCTAGTTTCACTTCACCAGTTCTAGATCATTATTCTCCTACACTCATGCAAGAAAAACCCCTTCACCCTTTATAGTTTATGGTATCCAAATTTGCCATCCTCTAAACTGATTCCTTTCTGTTACTTTTCTGGCAAATGTGTCCTTCTCTATATTTATTGAGGGGTTTGGCCCACAGCTGACATTCTTCTTTACATCTCCTTTTTCTCCATTTCTGAAAGATTTCCATATGTAAGCAGAGTTCCTACCCCTCTAGTCACATTATTTGATCTTCAAATCCACTCACTTTCATCACTATTGTGGTTCAGTAGACACTCCCAAGGCAGCACACTGGAAGTTACCCCCTGGAAGTTTCCCAATCCAGGAATTTTAACATCCCACAGACCCTTCATTTATGGAACGCTCTTTCCTTTCTGAGTCTCCTTCTAAGTATCCTTGATCTTTGACTGAATTGATGGTTTGGTCCCCCTACCTTTCCAGTGGTCTGCTTCTTTATACTTTAGAGATTTTGTGATTCTTAACTTCCTGTACTTTCTCTGAGGGTCTTATGAATCCTTTGCCCCATGCATATCTTCTCTGTTGACTTGCTGATGTCTAAACCATCAGTCTTCGTCTCACCTCATCAGCTCTCTTCATATTGTTGCAAAGCAATGCTAGAGAAAATATCACAACTACACAATTGTTGGTCTCCAGAGTGCATGCTCTGTAATCTCAGCTGGCCTTTCAATACAAACAAAAAATAAGCATCCCTGCTCAGCTGCTTCTTCCATTTTTTACTTCCATCTTCCAGCTCTCACAGGTACCAAGCCAATCTTCCAATAACCCTCCTCTTATTCCTTCTTGATCAGGCTGTCTGTTATTTGGCAACTCTGCTTTACACTTGAGGGTCAAGTCTCTACTCTTTAATATCTTATTTTCCCTTTTAGAAAAAAAAAAAAAAAGTGGCCAGTAATTTGGATCCAATGTATCTCCTCTCCAAAGTCATTTTGCTGCATTAATTATCTTTTATCTGTTAGATTCTTTCTTAGCGTGTATAATTATGCTTATCTCTTCCTTTGGCAAAGGAGAGGTGTGTCTGTCCTTAACACCCATCATTGTGGCACAAACTTTTCTGTTTTATTGGGGTTTTTTTTATATGCTTAATCAAATTTCCTGAAAACATAATTTATATGTAGTTACTGTATTCCTTCACAAATCATTCACTTTTCATTTTCTAATTACTTAGAAAATGCTAATTACTTAGTAGTAACCTTATAAAATCATTTTCTTTCATTGACTTACAGGTAAAATCAAAAGATTGAAATAGACTATAGTCCCAAACTGCTTTGAAACAGCCTTGTTTCAAGTATAATTTTCAAACACAAACTACATGCCACTTGTGTAAGCATATGTTAGTATACTTGTCTGAGGCAAGGTCGCACTGTGTTCATTTAATTAGACTCCTTGATTCCTATCTTTGGAGTTTTTCAGGACAATTACCAATGAATCAATGGTAAAAGCTAGATTTGCAGCCAATTCAGAAGAGTTCTACATTTTTCCCACCTCATTTCCTGTTGTACATTGCAAATACAGAGATAAGAGAAATTTTTAAGCCTTAAACCTTTTGTAATTTTGTGAGAGAAGAATCAGATATCATAATCAAAATATTGCCATAAAATGATTATGTTCCAAAGAAGGTTTAATTTTATACAAATACACCAGGATATAAAATAAAGAATTTTAAAAATGTGCTGCACTGTCTTAGGTTAAATCTAATTTTCTTTTTCTCTACAGATTGGACACTGTTCTATTTTTACTGCTCAGGCTATCACTTTCCTAAAGCAGTTGAATAAGCCCTAGAGGACAAAGGTGTCACTCTGAAGGGCGTGAGCTTTGCAGTAGGGAAGCTATTGGAATTCTATTCTGTTGACTCAGTGTCTCCTCAGGTCAGATGAGTGAGAGAAGTTGAGCCCATCAGCAGATTTACACCCACTGCATACACTCATCCTGAGTCAAACAGGGCAATGGTATCCCCAGAAATTCCAACTTATGGGCAGTATATCCAACTTGAATGGTAACACTGAAGACACCATTCAGTGATCTGTAGCAATTCTCACTTTAAATATGGATTTTTATAGAAGAGTATGTGTGGCCTAAAGCAAAGATGGAATAGTAATAAGATTGATGTTCCATAATATGGAACACAAAATATCTAGTCCCATTATTTAAATAGAATCAAGTACACAATATCTAAAAATACAGGCCTTTAAATTTAGAATTAAACTTGATGCACTGCAAGTTCCTGAAGCTTCAGTGAACATGAGACTATATCCAAGTGCTATATTCTGTGAAATATAAATTGCTCCAGTAAGTTTTAGAAAAAGTTTCAACAACCATAAAAGGTGACCTAACCTCTTATAATGAAGATTTTCTACTTAAACTTTAGCTAACCAAGCAACTAAATTGACACCATATTTTCCTAGCTTTCAAATTATATATGATTTTATTGTACTTTTCAGGTTCAATAATATTGGGTCTGAGACTCAGCATGGAAAGGATCAATAAAATAAAGAACAAATTTGATTGTGGCTGCAGCGACTAAGTTTGTACCTTATAGGGTAGGTAGGGTCATTCTTCTTCCTTCAGGCAGAATTCATTTAAATGTTCAGAAAAAGTACAATTCTATGCTTACTAAGTATTTCTATAGAAGAAGGAACCAAGAATTCCCACCACTGATAAATGATAACACAGTCTGAAAGCTTCAATTATCAGGAAAATTTGGCATTTTCCAGTAGAGTATAATGACCAATGCACAATACCCTTGACACCTTAAAAAAATTTCCTGTTACCTTCCTTCTTTTACCCTTCAAAGGTCTCAACTCTATAATTTTTTATTGAGATGTATTGATATATATTAGTTTCAGCAGTACATGATTCAACATTTATATATATTGTGAAATGATCACCACAATAAGTCTAGTTGATATCCATCACCACACAGTTACAAATCTTGTTTTTTTTGTGATGAGAATGTTGAAGATCTATTTTTTGACTTTCAAATATATAATACAATATTATTAATTATGGTCACTGTGCTATATATTACCAGGACTTACCTATCTCATAACTGCAACTTCATACCTTTGACCAGTTTCACAAAATGGGTGTTTCTTTGTTATCATCTTTACTTAAAAGATTAACAAGTCACAACCAGAGGTGTCATCCCAGCTATTTTCTCTTCATCTCCTCTGTCCCATAATTATTTATTATATATACTATATTTATTCTTGTGTTTTCTCCTAAGTGGAATATTTCTATTTTACAGTAGGGTTTCATTTCCAATTTGTTCTTTAGTTTATTAAGGTGATTTAGAGTTCTCAAATGCTAACCACATTATAGAACAGAATGAGACTCACATCATAAAAATAGTGCCAAAAGCATCATGAGGATTCAAAAAACTGAGATGTCATTTCTATCTATGTAGATCAGAGTAGGCTTCACAGAGTAAAATCTGAGCCAGAGGGGATAGAATTTGTCAGGCAACATAGACATAAAGAGAAAACATTGTAGCAAGAATGTAGGCAAGTATAAAAGGTATGAGGATGCTGGGTGTTTATAAGAAAAAGTTGTTCAGTTTGCCTTAAATATAAAATGAAGAGTTTAAGGAGGTTGAGGGGAGGATTATTGATTTTTTATCAAAATTATAAAAATATAATGATATAGTTCTCCCATTGCTGATCTGAAAGAAGAAAATACATAAAATACAATCTCTGGTTAAGCTTCTAAGATGAGCTCTCAAGAAAATAATATTCATTTTGAGATAATAAGTTCTGATTACTTGGAAGAAGACAAATATTTTGACACTTTCTTTTAGAGTATAAGGAAAATTATGTAGAATTCTTTAGTGACACTTAGGACAGCAATAAAATATTTAGCAATCCATTTGTGTTTGGGCACCTACAGTATTGATATAATTTGCATCCCTTGCTGATAGTGGTCTATTCAGTTTAGGTATCTAGTTTAAGGATCAGAAGACAATTAATAATTAATAACAAGCTCAAATGACTTACCTGATATCCTTCTATAGTATTAGCTGCTTGTTTCATGCACTTTACATCAATACTGCTAAATCAAAACAAAAGTTACTAAACATGTAAAGAAAAGTACAAGGATACTTTTAAAACTCTGCAATATCTGCGGTTTTTCTGTTATGTAATTCTTTTTAAGGTTATAGAGTGAATAATTTTCTAAACACTCCAGTTCCATAAATGATGTAAATATCACCTGGATTAAGTTATTTTTAATAATTGGAAAGGGAAATGTTTACTAGGACATACTGAAATTGCTGCTTCACTACCACTTTAAAATTAGTATTTTAATTTTGTCATTTTTTTGCTTTTGACATATTTAGAAATACTGTGATGAATGACAAAGAAGATATTATTATGTTTAATACATCCTAGGACTTCTTTATGTACTTCCCCAAATGATTAATACTCTGGACTTAAATATATTTTCATTAATGCTTTTTTTCCATTTTCCTGTGCAAAATTTATTGCACACCATAAGAACTTGCTTTCACTGGATTTTAGATTCCAAAGGAACCAAACCAATGCTTATACTCAAAAATATATGATGATATTAAGGTAATGTGTGGCAAACAACCAATGATACAACCTCTTAAACAAAAGATATCTTCAAATTCTGTTTCTGTCATTTTTTTTTTTAGAGATGATAGAAGAGGAGTACATGCCGGCTATATTGCATATAAGAGCTTTCTTATAAAACATCATTATAGGTGGGTTGATAACATCTTGAAAACTGAAGAAGTAAAAGAAACACACACTTTACTTCAGTATCTGAGTTTTGACTAAACATGAATTAGAGATAATTTTGGCTTAAAGAGATCTGGTAATAAGAATATTTTAGTTTGGGATATTGCTATTTTTTGCCCTTAGGTAATATTAAAAAAAATTGAGCCAACAATAATTAAGCAGCTGTCTTTCTGAATGAGTCTTAATAATAAATGTTCTACTGAAAAGTAAGTGCCCAGTTTTGGTTAACAACCCTCAGGCATTTTTATGGAAATATGAAAATAGTGAGAATCATTATAAAAAATCTGAACTATTCATGTATTTATTTACTTAAAAATATTAAGCATCTACTATATGCTTAGCGTTGTTCTAGGTGACAAGCTGTAAATTTAAGAACACGCTGACTTTGGGGGTACCTGGATGGTTCAGCTGGTTAAGCATCTGACTCTTGGTTTCAGCTCAGGTCATAGGTTGTGCGATGGAGCCCCACATCATGCTAATTGCTCAGTGGGGAATCTGCTTCAAAGATTCTCTCCCTCTGCCCCTCCTCCTGTGCGATTGCTCCCTCCCTCTCTCTCTCTCTCTAAAAATAAATCTTTGAAAAAAAAAAGAACATGCTGACTTTGTTTTACAAAAAAGGTAACTACAGTTACATTTTCACTTACAGAAGGGAATATTTAAGAAAAATAGCCTATAAATAAAAATGGTTGATCTATAATCAATTTTCTCTTGGTACTTAAATTCATTAATTTAGTTACAATCAAACCATCACTTTGGTGTACATGTTTGATAATTTCAAAGTCCAATAAATGGTTGTTTCATGTCAGACATACCCTTGTTAAAAAAGTCATCATCAGTAAAATGTGTCAATTGAATAATTCCTAAAATCTTAACATTTCAGCAAATAGATCTTAACTACTCTAAAAAAGAGTAGTTACAGATAAATAGGTCTAAAAGCAATAGTTGGTCAGGGTTCCACTTTCCTTTGCATATTCACAGTATCACTAAAAGTAAAATAGCTGTTTGTCTATACAGATGTATTTCTAATTCGTGACAAATTAGAAATTAGCCACGTTAATTTTTAAAGCCAAATTAGAACAAATAACTATTGACCAGCTAATCAAAAACAAGGACGTTTCTTTATAAAAATAATTGATTACCTTTGAAACAAGTTAAATAGGTTTTTATATAAATAAATACTAATAAATATAGATGAATAACTAAATATATTTTTACAAAATGAGTTAAGAGACTGGATTTTAGACAGTTTTGGTTCATATCCTCATGCTTCAACTTAATTCCTGCATGTCCTTGGGAAAATTATTTATCCTTTTGTGACTTATTTTTATCAATATTCCTACAGCCCAGATTCAAGCATTCTGAAGAAGGAAATGACACTTAGATACCGGTTGCTAATTTCAGCCCTATATTGCATCCTGTAGGAATGCATCCCGACTTTATAGGGAATATTCCTCCACATATGTTTAATAGAGCCCTCCTTGCTCTTTCCATTTTCCTGTCTCCCAACTGGTAAAATTACTGAACATAAGCAGGCCATTCTATCAAATCCAGTAGGTTAATACTAGGTAATAGGAAATAAAGTAAGTCTATCAAATTCCATGGATATGAGCCCATTGCTACATTTTGCTATAAAAGGTTAGCTTAGCTATTATCTGATGTTGTTGAGATACCATGGCAAATGGATGAGGCTTTCTGTAAATCCACAGATGGTGTTGCTGGCAGAAAGTCTATGGATAGAGATTGCCTATTAAAGCCAGAATCCATGCCTATATCTAAAGCCAATTTTATATCCCTTCTGTATTAGAAAAGATCCAATAACATCAATCTGCCACCAGAGGTCTAGCTGGTCCCCGCCCCCCGCCCCCTCCCCCCACCCCCCGCGGGAATGGTGATATTCAAACCTCTCAGTAGTTGGCAGGCTGAGCACTTAGCCCAGACTGTAGTCATATTAACCTTGATAAAGGGGAGTCCATGTTCTTGAGCCCATGAATAGCATCCATCTCTCTAATAGTAACACACTATTTCCCCAACATTGGAATTCATTAAGCAAGTACAGGGGTGGTTGGGGGAAAGAGATTGACTAGTACTCACAGGATAGTTCATTTGGTTCATCTAATTTGAGATCTTTAAACCCAGGCATTTATCAGAACTGACCTGAAGACTTACAGCATTCCTCAGCAGGTATCTGTAGCGCTCTCTCTGCCACTATTCTCCTGTCTCCTGGGTGAATTCTAGACTTCTTGCCTCCACTCCTCCTAGACTCTCGGCTTCCTCTCCAACTTAGAGATATTGCTAGAAGTCTCCCCCAGCTTTTAAATTGTCTCTTCTATGGTGTGGAAATTCTCTCTAGGCAGTAATCTAGAGTGATCAACTACTTGCCACCTCAAAAAAAAAAAAAAAAAAAAAGGGAAGGAAGAAAGAAAGAAAAACTTATTTAGCTATTTGATCAAAGAGAAAGTTATAAAAATTACAAACTATGAAAAACACAATTAAAATGTTGTATATCCAAATAATAATCTGATCAAAGCTCTAGTTAGAGGTAAATTAATGGCCCTAAACTGCTTTTTTATCAATGAGGAAAAAGAAAAAGAATAAATCTTATGTTTAGTACAAGAAATCAGAAGGGAAATAATAACAAAACCTAACAGACAAAAAATATAAATAATGATTAAAATAAAAATGAAATAAAAAATACAATTCTTAAAAAAAAGAAAAAATACAACTCTAAGGACTTAAAAATCATTACACATTAGCAAAATGAGGAAAAAATATTTTTAAATATTTATTGAATATTGAATATTTATTATAGCCCATTTCTATAACAGCTGCATGCTGCTCTTTACTCTCATCCGTCAGAACCATTTCTTGTATATGTTATCATTTGTTACTCCATTTGATTTTCTGCTTTACAAATCAAGTCTCCATCTTTGAAGTCAGACTTTGAAGTAGACAGGTTAAAGCCTGTACTGTACGGTGACTGATCTTAGCTCTGACTTTGGTTCTGCCAATCATTGCCACCTTGAGCAAGTCACCTCATATCTTTGAGACTTAGTTTTCTAACAGTTTAAGTGGAAGTGCTAATACTTATCAACCAAAAACTTGTAATTAGGTCTAAATAAAACACATAAAAGAACCTACCAAAGAGCCTGACTCACAGTAGGTTGTGATTAAGTAGTTTCTCTTTTCTTTACCTTTATCTGTCTTGGTGATCTTTTTTTGATGCTACTACTTGGAGTCCTTATTTATATTTTTTCTCCGTATGAAATAGGTACTTGTAATATTAGTCCCTCTCTTCTGAACAGGCCTACCTCATGTACCAACTATCTAATGCATCCTTTTTATCTAGCCTTCTTATCCCTGATGACAGTATCCCCTTTTAAAATAGCACGTTGATTTTCTTGCTTTCCAAACCAGACCACAGATCAGTATGCAGAATTCATGCAATATGCAATCAAGCATGGTCAGGCATTTTTAAACAAAAATGTATCCAGTGTTCAGTTTACTTGTTAAAGATTGGAGTCCTTGGATGATAAATTACATTTGTGGGAGGCAATGATCGGAGAAATAGAGAATGAGATTTGCAGTCAAGTATATTTTGATTCTAATATGAGCATAACCAAACCAACTTTTGCTACATTATACCAATTATTTTACTTCTGTGACCCTCAAGTTTTTCTTTTAGAAAAAAAGGAAATAAGATTTATCTTTTGAAGTTATTGGAAGGACTAAATAACTTAATGCATGCCAAACATGGTTATAGTTCCTATAATAAAGACAAGGTACTTGATCCCCTTTGTATTTTTATGAACAGGAGGGCCAAGTTCAGGTGTTATTTATTCATTTCTCACTCTTCCCATCAAGAGTTTACTTGGAACTACCATATGCCAGGCCTTGTAATGAAGCTCTTGGAATTCAATAGTGAATAATTTCTGTTTCAAGGAGTTTATAGTGCAGTGGTGGGGAGGGGGGGGAAGGAGACAGAAACTAGTCATTTACAATTTAAATATTCCTTAAGAATATGTTGCCTGCCTACTTAAGCAATTATATTAATAGAAATATTATGTAAGCCACATATAATTTTAAGTTTTCTATTAGCTGGATTGAAAAAGTAAAAAGAAAAAAATTACTTTTAAGTATATTTGATTAAGCATATTTCAAATAATCATTTGAGATGTAATCAATATAAAAATCACTAATAAAATATTTTACATTTTTCTTTTGGTGCTAAGTCTATGTTTATTTTATATTTACAGTGCATATTGATTCTTGGTAGCCACATTTCAAGTGCCCAGTAGTCCCATATAGCCGGTGGCTACAATATTAGCACAATTTTAGAAAATGCCAAAATATATGAGATATACTTCTGGCCTTCAACAAGTTTACAATGTTGTAGGAAAAAATTAAGAGATCTACTTGAATAGCTACAATACTCTGTATGTTGTATCAATGGTACAAATCAAATCAATTATTTATTTGTATAAGTCCACCTAAAATCAATAATTTCTGGATGATGATAATAATGATAATAAGCATGAATTTAGCACTTACTATATGCCAGGAATTGTGTTACATATAATACTATTATCCTCATAAGAGGCCTATGATATTTACTAATTTTATAGAAGAAAGAACTGAGGTCCATGGAGGGTAGGTATCCTGACAAAGTCGCAAAGCTTTAAGTATGAAATACAAGAGGTTAAGTTCAACATTGATTCCAGAGTCAATGTGCTTAATTGAGGCAGTCGGCCTTCAAATTGGACACCTGAAATTAATTTAGTACCATATATTAATTATACTGAAATTAAAACAAAACCAAAAAACACCATACAAACCAATTAGAAAATACAACCCAAGTATCTTATACTACTAACTAAAGAATTTGAGTTTAATTGTTGTGCTTTTTAAAATGGCTTATAGATGCGGCAAAGGAAGCCATTGAGGGTTCGGTCGCAGTTTTCGGAGATGCCGCCCAAGGAAAAGAGCGGTTCCAGGAAAGGGAGGAAAGGGGGAGCCGCCTCCGGGAGTGACAGTTCTGACAAGAAGGCCCAGGGTCCCAAAGGTGGTGGTAATACAATAAAGGTTAGACACTTTCTGTGTGAAAAACATGGGAAAATCATGGAAGCCATGGAAAAGTTAAAGTCTGGAATGAGATTCAATGAAGTGGCCACACAGTATAGTGAAGATAAAGCCAGGCAAGGGGGCGACTTGGGTTGGATGACCAGAGGTTCCATGGTGGGACCATTTCAAGAAGCAGCATTTGCCTTGCCTGTAAGTGGGCCAGATGAGCCTGTGTTTACCGACCCTCCAATTAGGACAAAATTTGGATATCATATTATTATGGTTGAAGGGAGAAAATAAAATGGTATGAAAGACTGAAAAAAAAATGGCTTATAAACTCTATCATATCACATAGAGTAGTATTGGTATCTATAAGGATTAAGTTCAGTTGAGAATAATAGAAACTACACCCAGAGAATGGCTTAAACTAATAATAAAATGATTTCTAATATGACAAAAAATCCAGAGAAGAGCAGGACTAGAGCTGATAAGGTGGCCTAGAGATGTCCATAGAAATCCAGGGTCTTTGTATATTTCTTTCCAGTTAACCTTAATTGATGGTGTTTATCTTTGTCATCTGAAAATGACTTTTGTATCCCAAGCATGCTTCTGTGTTCTATACATACGAATGGGAGAACAGCAGAGTGAAACGGACACAAGAATTAGGCCAAGAGAATTGGCTAATTCAACAGCTTTCCCTGAAGTCACATAGTATGAATTCAGCTTATATTTCTACCCAGAAATTTGTTATAATGGACACTTGTAAGGAAACCAGGAAAGTGTGTTTTGTTTTGTTTTGTTTTTTTTCACTAGGTACACTGCTTCCTTATCCAAGTGGGGAAGAAGGAAAGAAAAATCTAGCAATATCTCTACACAATGATCCTGTATTCAGCAAACTTACCCTGTATTAAATTTTAAATACCATTTGTGAGAGTGTGTGGTTATCTGTACTAGTTGTTTTGTTATCTTTTAAATTGTGATCCATAGTAATAATGTATTTTATTTAACAATAGTTTTTATTTTATTTTCAAAGAATGATATTGCTGATTTACTTTTTAAAGATTTTATTTATTTATTCATGAAAGACACAGAGAGAGAAAGAGACATAAGCAGAGGGAGAAGCAGGCTCCATGCAGGAAGCCCGATGTGGGACCCTGGAACTCCTGTATCACGCCCTGAGCCAAAGGCAGATGCTCAACTGCTGAGCCACCCAGGTGTCCCGATATTGCTAATTTAATTGAGACAGTGTGACTGAAGAGAAAATTTAGAGCTTAAACACTCTAAACTGAGTGTGCTTAGATTATCTTGTTGGCAGCTACACACTAGTTATGAAAATAAGAAAAATCTGTGTTTGACAAGTTAACAGTTTAACATTTAACCTGAAACCTTTGTACAAAAGAAGCAATAATAATCATTAGGGGATCCCCGGGTGGCGCAGTGGTTTGGCGCCTGCCTTTGGCCCAGGGCGCGATCCTGGAGACCCGGGATCGAATCCCACATCGGGCTCCCAGTGCATGGAGCCTGCTTCTCCCTCTGCCTGTGTCTCTGCCTCTCTCTCTCTCTGTGACTATCATAAATAAATAAACAAAATTAAAAAAAAAAAATTAAAAAAAAAAATAATAATCATTAAAGCCAGGAGTTAGTTCATCAGTCACTTATTTCCCATCTATCCACATTAAATCACTTGTCCTGAAATTATACTTCATGTCCACCTGCTTTTAATATTTTAACAGCCAGTTTTTCTTCAGGTTTTATATCTCTCTGTCCAACATAGGAATTAATGCAATGATGAGATTCACTTTAACATCATGAAACTAGCCATGTTTCATGACTCCATTTTCAGGAAGCTTATATTGATAAAGTAGGAGTACCTGCATGTGATAGAGTAAAGAAACTAGTTCTCTCTCTCTCTTTTTTAAAGATTTATTTATGTATTCATGAGAGAACAGAGAGAGAGAGGCAGAGACATAGGTAGAGGAAGAAGCAGGCTCCCTGTGGTGATCCTGATGCGGGACTCAATCCCAGGACCCTGGGATCACGATCTGAGCCAAAGACAGATGCTCAACCTCTGAGCCACCCAGGTACTCCAAGAAACTAGTTCTTACGGCTAGGGATAGATATCTGTTACAGGTAAACAAACATCGCCATATTGACGATTGGGCCTCCCATTTTTACCTGACTTTCAACTTCATCAGAGAAAGCAAGCTATTTAAAAAACCATTTAATCCAGCTATAAGACCATTACTAACTAATAATATGCGCTGAATAGTTATTGACCAGTACTGATCTAGTTTGGAAAGCCTTGTTTTCCATTATTTTGAAAAAGAGGTTTATGCATTACTGTAGAATGATAGAGTGGAAGCATATGGTAAAATTTTTGTTAGTTGGATCTTATCAGGATTCTCATTAACATGAGGTAATTGCTGTCTTCCTCAAGATCAACCTTATCAGAATAGAAAGATTCTCAGAAACCTATGAAATAAAGAAAAAAACTGTAAGTTACTGTTGAAGTGTGCTACTTAAAATGATATGTGGAAGGGATGATAGGAACTGTGGCCCCAAAAAGAAGGAGGCTCTAGCTGGTAATGGGAAGATAATTTAGGAAAAAGGCAATTGACTTTCAGCTTCGACTATTCACCATGCCTGCCACTATTACTGTCCTCATGGTACCTTGGCAGTTAAAAATGTTTACTTCTCATCTCAGGAATTAGAGCCGGAGGCTCAATCATTTGGTCCAGGATTTCTTAGGGGTAAAATCTGACAAGTGATCCAGACCCAGTGGTTGGGAGAAGTGGCAATGAAAAGTTATGAGGCCAGAGCATTCATGAACTGTCCCACCTCTCTCCATTCAACTACCAAGTGGTGCTGTATCACAATTAAGAGAATGCCTCTGTTAGTGCTGCTTTTCCCAGGGAAAAGCTGACAGTAAAGGCTCTTGTCCCAGAGTTGGTGGTGAAGATGGATCAGCTGTGTTTCCTGGTGTCTGGGCTCTTCACCCTAAGTCTTTCCTCCACCTCCTCCTCACCCTATCTGTATTGTAATAGATTTAGGTATTTCATATTTTCCAAACATGCATTGCTGGATAGAGTAGCCAATATACCCAGGGGAATATTAATTGACCATTTAAAACAAAGAGATGTTTAAGGAGTATATAAAAAAATAAAATAGGGGCGTATGTGTGGCTCACTTGGTTAAGTGTCTGACTCGGTTTCGGCTCAGGTCATGATCTCAGGGTCATGTAGCTGAACCACCATGTAAGACTCTTTGCTCAGTGGGGAGTCTGTTGGAGATTCTCTCCCTCTGTCTCTGTCCCTCTCCCATTCATACTCTCACCATCTCTCAAGTAAATAAATCTTAAAAAAAATTAAATAACTTTTTACAGATAACAACAGAAACAGGTGTTTTTATTTTTTATTTTTTTTTTTAAATTTTTATTTATTTATGATAGTCACACACAGAGAGAGAGAGAGGCAGAGACACAGGCAGAGGTAGAAGCAGGCTCCATGCACCGGGAGCCCGATGTGGGATTCGATCCCGGGTCTCCAGGATCGCGCCCTGGGCCAAAGGCAGGCGCCAAACCGCTGCGCCACCCAGGGATCCCCCAGGTGTTTTTAAATACACAGAATTTAAAAGAGGCATAACCAACACTCAAGAGATAAAGGAAGATAATGATATGAAATAAGAATATGTACTAAGAAAATCAAGTAGAAATATTAGATGTGAAAAATGTTGGATAAGCAATATTAGATATTAAAAATAAAGAATGCAATATTTAAAAAATAGAATGGATGTAGACAAAGAATAAATAAGAAAACTAGGAGATCAGATTGAATAATTCTTCTAGAAGAAAGTAGACAGGATAAAGAAATGTTAACAAATATGGACCCTATAAAAAAAATCAATATCCATTTAATAGGGATCATGGATAGGAGGAAGTAAGTAAAAGTAGAGAAGATAAAATATTTTTTAAAAGAGTGAAAAGAAATTTCTCAGAACAAAAGATCTCAGATAAAAAAAAACTGTTGTATACCAAAAGAAAGTATAAAGAAAAGCCATATTTAGATATAGTGAAAATTTAAAATATTAAAAAATTCTAAAAATCTCTGTAAGAGAAGAGCAGATAATATATAAAAGAAGTAGATGTCATATCATAAGAAACAAAGAAAACAATGGAGTAATATTTTTAGAGTACTGAAAGAAACTTTCAATCTCGAATTTACATCTGGTAAAACTGTCATTTGAAAGTGACAACATTGGTCAAAACCTTAAGTATACAAGGACTAAGAAGCCTTGCCTCATAAAAATCCCCATTAAAACGCTTTTGGAAAAAGTACCTCCCCAAAAAAGAGAAGAAAGTCCCAGGAATGCTCTGAGAAATAGGTTGATTAAATTGACTAAATAACTAGATAAAGTTCATAATAAAAAAAAAATTAAGACCTAAAGAAAAGAAAAAGTAAAGCCCTAAGAACACAAAAACAAAATTCTGGACAACCACGAGCCCTGGGAAGTGAGAGAACAAAGGATGTGGAGAATGTTCTTATATTTTCAGAGAGAAAATTAAGATTTTTAATACAAATAAAGCAGTAAAAGTTGAAAAAGAAACATGAAAAGTGAGACAAATTAAATTACAAAGATTGATAAAAACCAATATAAATGTATCAAAAATCAAAATACATGTTATTTATGTAAACTTGCCAGTTAAAAAAAAAAGCAGTGATCAATAATTGGGAAAATTAATGCAGCTATATGCAGGGTATTAGGCTGCATTGAGGCCAGTCAAAACGAAGTCCAAATCTCAGTGGCCTAAAATAATAAAAATTTATTGCTTGCTCACATAAAAATCCAAAGTAGGTCTTAAGAGAGTGGAGGGAGTGGTATGAGGAGAAATGAGCAATGGAGCAGGAGGAAAATCATGCTCCATACAGTTTATTCCGGGTCCAGGCTCCATTCAGTTGTGTGGAATTCTCCACTGACTCTTCTAGGTGTGGCAGCAAGCAAGAGAAGACAGAAAGCATGAAGGATACCACGGGAGATTTTAGAGTAGTTTGCAGTGGTTCACATCCTGCCTGTTCACATTTCCATTGTTCTGAATTCATTTCTGTAGCCCTTTAACTAAAGGGGAGATTGAAATACGGTGAATATTTATGCCAGAGGGTGAAAGAAAATATGTTTAAATACCCGGTGTTCTCTCTTCCTGATCTCTTCTGGTCCTCATATATCTGTTTTTCTTTTCCTTTTACACAGAGAACACCCCTCCCCCCAAAGATAGAATCCCACCTTGTTCCCAGTCACTGCATCTATCATAAAGTCTGGGATATCTAGATGATGAATACTTTTCTTCCTCAAATTCATCTGTAGCTTTTCTTGGTCAGAAGTTACAAACTACAGTGACTGCCACCAAAACACACATATAATGCATGGTGGAGGAGCATGGGCAGAAAGTCACAATAAGGTTCTCATTAAAAAGTGGAAAATGTGTCAAACAAATTATCCTGAAAAAGCAGATATGGCTACAGTAATATCAGACCAAAGACTTTAAGACAGAAAGGACCATGAGAGAGGGCTACTACAGTTACTACATTAACAGAAAATGGTCACTCTGCCAATGTGATATAATATCACCAAACAGATATGCATCTAATTAAATAGTCTCAGAACATAGAAGGAAAGAGGAAACCATTA
Source organism: Canis lupus dingo (assembly GCF_003254725.2). Taxonomy (NCBI): domain Eukaryota; kingdom Metazoa; phylum Chordata; class Mammalia; order Carnivora; family Canidae; genus Canis; species Canis lupus. The sequence goes on from NC_064274.1 coordinate 34,118,710, forward strand.
CAAATCTATTTTCATATTGGAGAATTTCATATACCTCTCAATTATTGATAGATTAAGTAGACATGACATTATCAAAGACACAGAATAGCCTAACAAAACCACACAGTAAAAAGCTTGACCTAATGAATATATATCAAAATTTTCATCTAGCATTGAAAGAATTCATGTCCTTCTCAAGCATACATGAATTTTTTTTAATTGTATACCTGAACAAAAAGCTCATAAAATCAGCTTTGAAAAATTTCAATGAATATATAACATGTAGACTACGTTGACTGAAAAGGCAATAAAAATAGCATTTAATGACTGAATAAATTAAAATTTTCTGAACATGTAGAAATTTAGAAACACTTGCAAATAACACATTGACTAATTCTATCATTTTAGAAAATAGTGAATAGCAAGAACTGAATAAAACACTCAAACAAAATCATGGGGTGCAGCAAAAGCAATGCTTTGAAGAAAATTTATTGGTTTAAATTAAAGGAAAAAGGCAAAAAGAGTCCAATTTGAAGAAATTATGAAAAGAATAAAGGAATAACACCAAAGTAGGTGAGCCAGATATGCTTATCCTAATATATCTCTGTATTGTTTAGCCGGACTACTGAAGTATGAGAAAGCCAGGCAATGCCTTTCAAGAGGCATTAAAGCGTAGCGAATTAACTTTAACAAGTTATAGTTGAGTTATTTACTTTGTGAACTGCAAGGTCAAACAGTCCTCCTAGAATTGCAGGAGAAAAACCCTAAAGGGATAGTTTCTTTTGTTATGTTGCTATGTGGGAATAAACTAATACATAAACATAAGAGAAAAGGGATTTTTTTTCCACGAGATTTTTCTTGCACAGCCAAATATTTTGGTGGGAGGAGGTTTTTTTTTATTTTTTTTATTTTTTATTTTTTTAATTTTTATTTATTTATGATAGTCACAGAGAGAGAGAGAGGCAGAGACACAGGCAGAGGGAGAAGCAGGCTCCATGCACTGAGAGCCCGATGTGGGATTCGATCCCGGGTCTCCAAGATCGCGCCCTGGGCCAAAGGCAGGCGCCAAACCGCTGCGCCACCCAGGGATCCCCTTGCACAGCCAAATAAAAGCAAAATTTAAAAATAACCATTATAAAATACAACTAATTTACATTTTCTTATGTTTTTGACATATAATAAGTGGTCAAATCTACTATTGTCATATGACCTGGCTCTACTTTATGCAAAACCAATATAGAATGGATGTAGAGCTTCTCAAGACATGTTTACACAAGCATGATTTGGTTATTACATCGTACTGCCAGAGTTTGTGCATCTCACTAATTGGCTGAAAGCTACTGAAAAAAAGTAACTATACTGTTTATCTCGTTTTTATTTTTATTTTTTAAAAGATTTTATTTATTTATTCATGAGAGACAGAGAGAGAGAGAGGTAGAGACACAGGCAGAGGGAGAAGCAGGCTCCATGCAGGGAGCCTGATGTGGGACTCGTCCTGGGTCTCCAGGATCACGCCCTGGGCTAAAGGTGGCGCCAAACCACTGAGCCACCCGGGCTGCCCTCATCCCATTTTTAGAAAACCCTGTGTCTACCCTAGTGCCTATCTATTAAGAAAATAATAAGTGCACAACTTCTAGGTACATAAATCTGAATTAACAGCTTTGCTTGTTAAAATCACTCTGAAGTTTTAACATTCTCATTTTACTGAAATTAAAATTATATGCAATGATCAGTATCAATCTGATTAAATTTAGTTTAAGTATTTCTTTCTTCAATAAATTCTAAGAGTTAAAGATCTGGGGTGTCTGGGTGGCTCAGCCGGTTGGGCATCTGCCTTCGGTTCAGGTCATGATCCCAGAATCCTGGGATCAAGCCCAGAGATGGGCTCTCTGCTCAGTGGGGAGCCTGCTTCTCCCTCTCCCTTTGCCTGCCACTCTGCCTGCTTGTGTGCTCTCTCTCTCTCTCTCTCTCCAAATAAATAAATAAAATCTTTAAAAATAAATAAATAAAAGTTAAAGATCATTTTAAGCCCAGCTGAAGTCATTTTACAGATGATAAGAAAAAAAGTAAATAATCTATAAATAATTGTGTCTCTGGAGCTGCCATACTTAGTCATTGGCTTTATTTTAGAGTTAATAAAAGCTTATATGATTTACTCTCATCTTGATTGACAAATATTTAAATATTAATAAATTTGGCCTGTTCCATTAGAAAGTAAAATTATAATTTCAAAATTCTTACTAGGAGTGTTAAGTAGGAGATGTTTCTGTTTTTTGACAACCAGATGCCTCTACTAGTTGTGGTATGAACCAAGAAATCTCTTGGACTGCTGATCTAAAGTAGATAATTAAACTCATCTAGGCAATAATGTAAATTTCTATCTTCCTTGTGGTTAGGGAAATTCTCTAAGAGAAAGATATTTCTCTTACTTTCTGAGTATCATGGCTGTATTATCTCTGAAAATTAATGCTTATGATAGAGAGATGTATATGTTTGTGTGCATATGTTTGCTTACACTGTTGGAAATACCACAAGCCCAAAAATCAGTGCTGTCAATGCCATACCTGGCCTTTTCTGCTACTTTGAAGTACTAGAGACAATTTATCCTAGTGAGAACTTAAACCATGTCTGTCAATATGACTTAGCTGTTTTATTTGAGAGGGAGTACTTTGCTCGGGAAATGAGAAAACTAAACCAATAAATAATTTTACTATTGGCTTCAAGAAATTTTCACAAATAATTTTATTAGAGATAACATCCTGCTGGCCTGAGTCAAGAGATAATTTATAAAACAATTCTTTACTTACCACTTCAAAACCCCAGCTCCCTGTATCCACCAATCCTAAATTGTTGTCTCATAAAGATTGCCCAATCTTAATCATTTCCTTGCCTTGAACCATTCAAAGCTAGACCCCAAACCTTATAAATGTCCTCTTCCTGAGATACTAGTAAGACTGTTTCCCTTACTAAAGTGAATAAACTCAGTTTGTCCTTATTAACAGAGGGTCTGATAATACTTTTGGCAATTCGACATCAGGTATCTTGCCAAAGCCCTAGCTAATGTTGTTTTATTTTCATTTAATCCTATGTACTTCTCTAATGAAGAAAAGAAAAAGAAAGGCCCAAGGTAGATATCATTCGTATGGATAATGGTAGTTATTTTCCTAAAATGATAAGAAAATTTATTCTCTGAAAGTCTGATAAAGCAGAACAGAGTGAGCTTATGATGGGAACAAGGCTACGGATTGGCTTGCATCCACAAGTGGAAACATCATGCTGTAGTTAGCTTTTCTCTTGGAATCTGGCAATAGTCATATTTAGTATATAGTTTTTTTTTTAAGATTTTATTTATTTATTTATTCATGAGAGAGAGAGAGAGAGAGAGGCAAAGGGAGAAGCAGGCTCCATTCCATGCAGGGAACCCGACGTGGGACTGATTCTGGGTCTCCAGGACCACACCCTGGGCTGAAGGTGGCACTAAACCGCTTACCATATCCTAATCTTTTCACTTAGGACTGTACCTTCAGGTCGCAATCACAGCTTGGCTTAGTGGTATTGTGGAGAATCCAGGAGACAGATAGTAGGCAGTAGTGTTGTCTCTCCTATATACTCTCCACTGAAGCCAAAGCAGCAATAACATCACTGCTTCCAAGAAGCTGGTACCCAGGAGCACAGTGATCAGAGACCCAGAGGAGAGCTAACTGGTAGGAGATGCAGCTGCCAGTGTAGATGGCCTCTGAAAAGGAGGACAGATGACTCCTTTCCCTTTCTTAAATGTAGTAGGGGCAGTGTTTTCACCAAAGGAGAAAGAGAAGTTGGGTTCACAGTTAGATAATTACAGAAATCTCTTTTTCCTTGGTCCAGAAAAGAAGAAATAAAATTAGTGCAATCCCTGCTCTTAATGTCTCAGTCCCCACAGGTCTGTAGATGCATGTAGGAGACCCACCAGTCACTCTCCTGCAAAGACAGAAAAAGGAGATTGCTAATTAGGGGAAGGATATCAAAAGGCTGTTGAATGGTTCTAAAGTTTTAACTACTAATGGTAATTATTAATCAACTCCTCGGCCAGGGGTAGATAGGCAGCTGCTATTTAGTCAAATAGTTATTTATCTTACTAAGGGTAGAGCATGTGGGAAACATCTCAGAAGCAGAACTTATTTCTTTTCTTCATTTCAAAGCAAGATAATACATTATCCCAGATAATTGTTCTCATTTTCTTCTAAGAGTAGATGTTTATATAAAAATGTGTGAAATGCAGTACTATAGAGTAGATTATTAATGCAACTCTGCTTGACCAGAAATAACACTGATTAGTGACGGTATATGTAATTTTTGCTACCAAATTAATTATTCATTTATGAAAATCCTTGTTTCTTTCAGTAGTCATGTAAATGTTGATATCCTACATAGTGTCTTATGTGACTAACTTATATTGGAAATGCAAGAGATCTCAGAAGTTGTATTTTCCCTTGTCTTTCAGTAACAAGCTTATTTATATATTTTAAATGAGAGTTGTATATGATACAATGAGGAGAGAGTCAATCATGAATGAAGGAATCAAAATCCCTGCCCTTGCTCAGCAATAAATTCTTATGACCTTGAGAAAATCCTTTAATTTCTGTGAACAATTTTTCTCATTTTTGAAACACTCATGCATCTGATCTAGATCAGGTGTTGGCAAACTTCTTCTAAAATAGTAGTATTTCTGGCCTTTGCAGGCCATTTGGTTTCTGTTGCAACTTCTCAACTCTGCTGTTGTAGTGCAAAGGCAGCCATAAGCAAAATGTACGAATGGGCATGACTGTATTCCAATAAAACTTTGATTATGGACATTGAAATTTGAATTTCATACAATTTTCGTATGTCATGAATTATTTTCGTCAGATTTTTCCCACCTATTTAAAAATGTAAAAACCATTCCTAACTCGTGTGCAATACAAAAACAGGCTACAGTTTGGATTTGACCCATGGACCCTGGTTTAATGACCCCTGATCTAGATTCTTTTTAAGAACAAGATTCTCAGGGCACCTAGGTGGCTCAGTGGTTGAGTGCTTTTGTCTCTAGTAGTGATCCTGGGGTCCTGGGATTAATTCTGCCTGGGGTTTGCCTGAGGGAGCCTGTTTCTCCTTCTGCCTATGTCTCTGTGTGTCTCTCATGAATAAATAAAATCTTAAAAAAAAATAAATAACAAGATTCCCTTTGGCTTTCTTGGGGTTGGAATGGATAAGGAACAGGTCAATTCTGAGGTTAAGAATTAAGGTGAGGGCAGCCTGGGTGGCTCAGCGGTTTAGTGTCGCCTTCAGCCCAGGGCGTGATCCTAGAGACCAGAGATCAAGTCCTACATCAGGCTCCCTGCATGGAGCCTGCTTCTCCCTCTGGCTGTGTCTCTGCCTCTTTCTTTCTCTCTCTGTGTCTCTCATGAATAAATAAATAAAATTAAAAAAAAAAAAAAGCACTAAAAAAGAATTAAGGAGAGAATAGGTCCCTGGGTGGCTCAGTTGGTTAAGTGTCTGCCTTCAGCTCAGGTCATGATCCCAAGGGTCCTGGGATGGAGCCCCACGTTGGGCACCCTGCTCAGCGGGGAGCCTGCTTTTCCCTCTCCTCTTCGCTCCTGTTCTCTGTTGCTATCTCTCTCCCTCTCTCTTTCTCTCTCTAAGATAAATAAGATTTAAAAAAAAAAAAAGAATGTGAGAATAAAGAAGGTTTGGAAGAAGTTGCAGAAGACAGCATGATAAAGTAATGTTTTTGGAAGGGTGTAGCAAGCAACCAGCTGAAGGGACGGGTGACAGAGAAATCTTTGCTGAGAGGAGGGATGACAGAGAAAAGGGATAATTTGAAACAGTTAACTGCCTGACTGGGGACCCAGAATATCTAAGTATAATATCTCCAGCTTAAACTGAAACAGGAATAAAACTAGGAAAAAATTTTTAGTGGTATGTAGAAATGACAATATAGTACATTATATTTTATGCATGCATATTTGCATGTGTTACCAGTCATTAATTAATACACAGAGCTATAAAAAAAAAAATTAGAAGTGTGTATGGAGAATGTGAGACATGCCTGATATGTACCAGTAAAAAAGCATAAGGACATGAACATAAGATGAGTAAACATAAAAACATTTTAAGTGAGCTTATGAATTTGTTGTCTTATTGTACTGTGATTTCATATACTTAAGTAATGCTATGTGGCAATAAGGATTGTGGCAAGAGCAGACTGGCCTATTGTATAATGATTTCTTCATATGTCAACAGGATGCAAGAAAAAATTATATAGGACACCTGGGTGACTCCATCAGTTAAGCATCCAACTCTTGATTTCAGCTTAGACCACGATTTTATGGTCATAAGATCAAGTACCTCATCAGGCTCTGCACTGGGCATGGAGACTGCTTAAGATTCTCTCTCCCTCTCCTTCTGCCCCTCTTCACTGTTCTCTCGAAAGAAAGAAAGAAAGAAAGAAAGAAAGAAAGAAAGAAAGAAAGAAAGAAAAAGAAAGAAAGAAGAAAGAAAGAAAGAAAGAAAGAAAGAAAGAAAGAAAGAAAGAAAGAAAGAAAGAAAAAGAAAAAAATAATATTATTTACATGGATAACACCAAGGCAGATATTCATTTCATCTATTAGCTATAAAGGAGTCAACTCCTATTATCACTATCTGGGCAAGGTGTTACAGTGTGTTTTTAATACAGTATGAATTTTTTAATAAACTCACTAGAGTGCTTTGGGTCTGTGACTCACCTTACTCATGCTGGCCAATGACTTCAAGGGCAGATCAGTGTAGATACAGATATTTGTTTCTCAATCCAGCAGCAATTTGATGACATTCCAAATAGATATCTTGCTTTGGCCACATATGAAAATAAAATATATCACAAAGGACTGAAATATTTCTAGCTAATTTAACAAAACTGACATTATGTTAAGGATGAAGAAAATATAAACATGTTATAAAGATTTTTATAAATGTATTTCATAAATGGAGATAATAAAGAACACTGGCGTGTGTGCCCTGAAAGGAATGGTTTAAAGTAAAAAATAATTAGGATTTAACTAAGTGCTGACTCAATGAAGAAATATTAGCAATCTTCATGAGAGTCATAAACATTAACTCAACTCCCCCTTTATTCATCAAATATACTCAAATGTGTAATAAAAATTAATAAGATGTCATTAAGAAAAAACAAATTTTTATAACTTCATGGGGAAAATTGCTGACATTAGGTTTATCTTAATGTAGGAATTTTTTAAATGGACTCTTAAAAGTATTCGTCAAGGAGAAAAGTCACTAACCAGACAATAACAGGTACTATATTAAGTAAATGTATTTTTCCATTTTAGAACTCTGCTAATAAGATTTAGTGGTGTGATATCCTGGGTCTCTGACTCCTGTTCTTATCTCAGCCTCGTCTGGGTTTAAAATGTATGGAGCTCAATTATGGGAATACTTGTCAAGGCACACCTTGTTTTTTAGCATCCACTGAATGAAGAAGCATCTATTAAGCTATTGAGACATTAATGCTATAGTGTATATTGCAATCCTTAAGTTCTCTGCCTGTGGTTTGAGTTACAACAATGGATGCCCCTAGAATTCTTGCTACTCTAACATAATGTTAGTAATGTCTGGTCAACAGAAAGAAACTTGCATTTAAGTTTCTAAGTTTTTCCTCATCTCATCTATTAGAATACCTACTGCAGGTATTGATCACTCCTGTGATATTTGGTGAAAAAATATTTCACATTAGAGGAGAATGATTCATAACACCTCAGTCCTTAAAATATCTATCAAAAGCAAACAGATGTATAATAAATACACTATATTTAACGGTAACTAACTTGAATTTAAATACCTCCCCCACATATGCAAACAGGTGTGAAACTTCAGCCTCTTCATTTTACAGGTGGCCAAGTTGGTCTATAATTTTTCTTCTAGGATCTGTGTCACATTTTAGTATTAGGGTTATGCCATCATTGTTTTAAAAAGAGCTGGAATATGCTATCTCCATATCTATTTTCTGAAAAAGATTACACTAGCCATTCTTTTTGTTGTTGTTGTTGTTAAGATTTTATTTATTTATTGGACCTACAGAGAGAGGGCACAAGCAAGGGGCACAGCAGAGGGAGAGGGAGAAGCAGGCTCCTCCCCGCTGAGCAGGGAGCCTGATGCTGGGTTGAATCCTAGGACCCTGGTTCTGACCTGATCTGAAGGCAGATGCTTAACCAACTGAGCCACCCAAGTGCCCCTCATTTCTGGATTTTAATAATTTGAATCCTCTCTCTTTCTTTATTAGTAAATGTAGCTTAGATTTTGTTAATTTTGTTGATCTCTTTTAGAAAACCCAACTGTTGGTTTTATTGGCTCTCTTTGCTACTTTTCTAGTCTATGTTTCATTTACCTGTTAATCTTATAAAGAATTCCTTATTTATGATGAGTTGTTTCTCCTGCTGGTTTCAATTTTTTTTTCATCTTGGTCTTTGACACTTTGTTTATAATTTATCTCAGTGTAGATCTCTGCATTTATCTGTCTTAGAGTTTGCTGAGCTTCTTGGATGTGTATATTCATTTCTTTTATCAAATTTGAGAACTTTTCAGCCATTATTTCTTCAAATACTCTTTCCGATCTTTTCTCTATCTCCTCTTCTCTGGCTCTCCATTATGTGTATGTTGGTAAGCTTGATGCCACACAGTTCTCTTAGACTCTGCACTTTTTTCCCATTCTCTTTTCTTTTATTCCTCAGATTAGATCATTTTAGTTGGCCTATTTTTAAGTTCACTGGTTTTTTCTTTTCCTCTGCATGTTCAAATCTACTATTGATCAATTTTTATTTTAGTTATTGTACTGTAAGCTCCATAATTTGATTCAGTTTATAATTTCTATCTTTATTAATATTCTTTTTTGTTCAGTCATTCTCCTGGTTTCATTTATCTTACAGCTTCTTTCAGCAATTTGAGCATCTTTAAGACTATCGATTTAGGAGTGTCTGGGTGATACAGTTGGTTAAGCATCAGACTCTTGGTTTGGGCTCAGGTCTGGATCTCAGGGTGAAATCAAGCCCCGTGTTGGGCTCCACACAGCACAGAGTCTCTTGAGATTCTCTCTCCCTCTCCCTCTGCCCCTCTGGCTTGTTCTCTCCCTCTTTCCCCTTCTCTCTCTCTCAAAATAAATAAATAAATCATTTTTTTAGAAAAAGACTTTTGATTTAAAGTATTTTCTAGTAATTTTAATTCTGTGCTTCCTCAGTGACAGTTTCTGTTAATTTCTTCTATGGATGGTTCATATTTCCTTGTCTTTATGCATGCTTCACAATTTTTTTATTGTTAAAAGCTGAATGTTTGAGTATTATAATGTAAATCAGAAAGTCATATTTTTCATCCTCCTCAGCGTTTATTTTTATTGCTTACTATGGGTTGTAGTTGTTTACTTAGTGAATTTTCTGAACTAATTGTGTCAACTAGTTTTATTTTGTTTGGTAAATGATTTTTTGGGGGGGGTCCCCTTTGGTCTCTGAAGTTTCTGTTCCTTAAGCTTTTAGTCAGCTAGTGTTTTGATAGTAATTTCCTTGAATGCCTGGATCTCCACCCCCAGAAGAAGAACAAAAAGAAGAAGGAAGGGGAGAAGGAGGAAGGGGAGGGGGAGGGGGAGAAGGGAAAGAAAGGAAAGAAGGAAGGAAGGGAAGAGCAGGGAAGGGAAAAAGAAAAAAAGGAAAGCAAACAAGCAAACAGGCAAACAACCTCTCCTAGTCCCTGTAAATTGGCTCTATGTTGTAGCACTCTTTCAAAGATTCTCTGGCCCATTTATAACTCTGCCTTAGCCTTCATTTCTTGCTTCTGCTAAGCATAAACATCAGTCAGAGGTAAAAGCTTAGGGTCTTCTTAGATCTCTTCTGAGCATGCATCTTACCCTGGACCTGTGCATGGCTTTCTAAATTTCCTGTATGTATTTTTGGGTGCCTTAATTACCCAAAGAAGTTCTCTTCCCACCTTTTTCTCCCAGGTGTATCTATAGTTTGACTTTTTGCTAGTTATATAGTTTATATAAAAAACTAGTTTATATAAAAGTTATAGTATAACTTTTTGCTCCATACAGCAGTGGTACATTTTTCATTTACACTACAATGTATTTTTTGAGCCTTCTCTGAAGACACTTCTCTGCCTTGAGAGAATTCCAGGTTAGGTGAAACAAGTCAAGTGTTTTGTGTCATCCTTCAGGTAGGCTAAGGCAGCAGGAACAACCTGTTCTTTGGCAATAAATTCTGCTCTTATCACTATGGAACCAACGGTAAGGGTCCCAAACAGGAAATGTGAGCTGCCATCTTCAAGACAGCTATCAAGCTGTGGAAAGAGTTGAACAGAGTCAAGGAAAAATGCCACAAAGCTTTCCTACCATTTTAAAACTTCCCTTTCTTGATGAACATTTACTTTGTTGCTATGAGTCCTTTGACTATCTCTCAGAGTTCTTCCAGCTGATTCTGGCAATTTTTGCTCAATTTCTCGGTGCCTCTTGTGGAGGGACAGGCCCATGGAATCACATTCTCTGCCATGTTTGCAGACATCACTCTGTCTTCATTGACTTTTTAAATTTTCTACCTCATAAGCATTTAAAACTATAACTTTCCCTTTAAACATTTCTTTCGCTATACTCCACAAAATTTGTTGCACTATATTTTTGTTTTCAATCAGAATTATTTTCTAATTTTCCTTACGACTTATTGGTTGATCCTTGAGCTATCTAATAGTATGTTGTAAAATTTCTAAATATTTGATGTATTCCCAGAAATTTTCTTGCTGCTGATTTTTCATTTAATTCCTTGAGGGGGAGTATGGGAATATACTCTCTAAGATTCCAATCTTTTGAAATCTTTTTAGATTTATTTTATTGGTCAAGTTATTGTCTATCTTAGTGAACATTCCACGTGTAAGCCAAAACCCATGCGCGTTCTGCATTTGTTGTGTATTCTTCTATAAATGTTAATTAGATCAAATTGATTGCTAATGTTGATCAAATTTATCTCCTTACTCAGGATTTGTTTATTCTATTACTGAAAGAAGAGTGTTGAAATGTCCACCTAAGTTAATGAATGGGCTTGTATAGTTCTCCTTTTATTTCTGTCATTTTTGTTTCGTGTGTTTAAAGGAATGGTGTAATAGTTCTCTTTCTAATTAGATGGCAATTTTATCATTATGAAATACCTTACTTTATCTTTGATGTCACTCTGGGTTCTGCAGCCTACTCTTTTTGATGTTAATATGTCTATACCATCATCTTTATGAATAGTGTTTACATTGGAGTATCTTTTTCCAGCCTTTTTATCTGTGTTTTTATAGGTAAAATGTATCTCTTACAGATAGCATGGAGTGGGGTCATCCTTTTCTTCTAGCTTCTCAGTATTTGCCTTATAATTCGATTTAAATTATTTGCCCTAATGCATTTGTTAATGAGGTGAGGAGAGGTTCCTGCCAGATTGATGAAGCCCAGTCCTGCTTGGAGATCCCATCCTGTTTCCTTCCTTTTCTTTGTAGGTGTTGATCCTTAATAACTATCCTGTACCTCCAAACTCTATTTCAGGGCCTGCCATAAAAAACTTCTAATCTTGTTTCAATGCCTCCTTCATCACTGCAACCACAATGACTAAGAGTGAGGTTGCATGGTTTTCTTCTTTAAAATTTGAATTAAAACAAAGCAAGAGGGATCCCTGGTGGCGCAGCGGTTTAGCGCCTGCCTTTGGCCCAGGGCGCGATCCTCGAGACCCAGTATCGAATCCCACGTTGGGCTCCCGGTGCATGGAGCCTGCTTCTCCCTCTGCCTGTGTCTCTGCCTCTCTCTCTCTCTCTCTCTGTGTGACTATCATAAATAAATAAATAAATAAATAAATAAATAAATAAATAAATAAAACAAAGCAAGATATAATGAAATGAAACTAATATTTCTTGAGTATCTAGTAACTTTAACTCATAATATAGTTGTATTTGTTCCATAAAATCGCTTTCTTTTGAACTTTATTTGAACCACTTTTTAGATCACATATTGGAAAATATAGTACAGAAGTAAGTTTGAGTACACATTAGAGGTTTTGCATTATAATATACCAAGTTTATTTTAAATATAGATATTGTTTAATGAAGTTCAGGACTTGCTACCCTAAAATATGACACCTTGGCATATTGAATATTTTAAGCAGAATGAATTTGAGAAAAAGACAGAAGCAGGAAGATCTCTCTCACATTCACGGGGTTTATTTATTTATTTATTTATTTATTTATTTTTAAAGATTTTATTTACTTACTCATGGGAGACACAGAGAGAGAGGCAGAGACATAGCCAGAAGGAGAAGCAGGCTTCTCATAGGGAGCCCAATGTGGGACTCGATCCCGGGACCCCAGGATCACGCCCTGAGCTGAAGGCAGAAGCTCAACCACTGAGCCACCCAAGTGCCCCTCACAGGTTCTTTTACCTAGCAGGCAATGTAAGAGAATTGCTCTCCTTATGTGAGATTTGCTCTCTTTCTACCCAGAGGAAAGGAGCCATCTTATCTCCAAGACAGGGGGATGCCAAGAAGAATCTGAATAATCAGGCCTTGCTAAGTTTCCCCCCAGCTTACTACACTTAGCTCATACTCTTTGTCTTATCATATCTTTCCATGGCTGTGCACTTTTCATCACTCCTAGCATAAAAACACTTAGGTTTAGCTATTACTTTGGGTCTTCATTTCCTTATCAGAACTTCCATGTCACATAAAATTTATATTGAATGAATTTGTCTGCTTTCTCCTGTTAATCTTTCTTTATCAGTTTGATTTTCAGACCCAGTCAAGGACCCTAAGAGGTTCAAGGAAAATTTTTGGCTCTCCCACACCTTATTAGAGAACACATGATCTAACAAGAAGAGCACCTGAGATCTATTCTCACTTAGACATTTATCTTTTCTGATCTTCAAGTTTTCATCTATGAAGGAGGCAAGATTAAAGAATAACATTATCTAACTCTACAGAATTGTTGCTCCATTTTGATAACATTTGTGAGAGCATGTTAACAAAGTTCAAATACCAGGGAAATTGATGTGATTTTTAATGATTCCTTATATAGGACTAGAAAGAAAGCTGAGGAAAATTATATTTCCTTTTTTTAAAAAAGATTTATTTATTTATTTAAAAGAGAGGCAGGGGAGGGGCAGCAGGAGAGGGAGAGAGTGAATCTCAAGCTGACTCCCTGCTGAGCATGAAGCCCCAATTCAGGGAACCATCTAATGAACCTGAGATCATGACCTGAGCCAAATCAAGTCAGATGCTTAACCAACTGAACCACTCAGATGCCCCAAGAAAAATTGTATTTCTTTCTGATCCCCAGTTTATGAGTTCCTTGAAGAAAAATACTACATTTTTAAATCTTTATACCTTTAGTACATAGTAGAGTGCCTAACGCTTGGTAAGCACAAATTGTATATTCTGAGTATTGAGGGAAAAATGATCTCATCCATTTAGAATTACCTGTTTCATAAGCGAGGTAACATAGAAGACAAACCTTAAACACTGGACAGAACTTTGACAGGCAAAGTTGTTAGGCAGGTCTCTCCAGAGTAAAGGAACAGCCTCACAGAAGTGGGAGAAGAAAGATTTGTGGATATGTCAGCTTAAAGAGGAATTTACCAGGATGCTCTGAGATATTTCCTAACCATTTATTTATTATTTCTAGAGTCAATATAAATGGGCATAGGGTTGTTTAGAACTCTTCATGACAAATCTCCACAGAGCATTTAGTTTTTACCTCATTGAGGACTCAGGACTTTATTCAGGACTCTGCTCTCTGACTTCTCTTTTCTTAGAATGAAGAGCATACAAAAAGTCAAGAATGTTGAGATGTTTTACCCTTTCAACTAATAAGACAAATATAAATTAAAGCAATAGTCAAATTTTTTTGAGGGGGAATGCTATTAGATTGGCAAAGATTTAAAGAATTATAATACATGAAGCCTAAAGTTGATGAAGACATTGAGAAATAAATATATTAAAAGTATTGCTAGTAAGAGCAATGTTGCACTCTTAAAAAAAATTGCAGTTTGGTAGTATTTATCTAGAGCTTTTTAATTTTGTATACATTTAGGAAATTATCCTAAAGGAATACATATGTAACTCTAAAAATAATGCTCACAGAATTATGTGTAAAGTGGAAATTCAGAAGCAAACTAAACACTCCAAAAAAGGCACTTGATCAAATAAATTGCCACATTCATAAAATATAATACTATGCAGGTTTTAAAGCAATTATGAGAAAAAACTGTTCTAATTAATGCATGAAGAAAAAATTTCATTATAAATTATTAAAATGCTTTAAAAAATAAAATATTTCATTTATCACACTTTTTTTTTCTTTTTTTTCTTTTTTTTTTTTTTTATCACACTTCTTTATGTGGATGTGGAGAGGATAACCAAAATCTTAACAGTAGTATTCTCTGGGTAGTGGGGATATTTTAAAATTCCCTATAGTAATATTATATAATAAAATAATAAAATAAGCTTTTAAAAACTATATTGCATAAACATGTAGGTGACAGAGTCTTTGCTTGTCCAAACTTTAGTCAGGTTTCTGAACTTTCTCCTAGGCCCTTTGGTACACTTCCTTGTAAAATCTAATTTTAGCAGAATCCTACTAAGTCATTTTAATCAGCACCCCTTACCCTTGATATCACTCTTAATATGTGACCAGGTTCTTCATCTTCCATCATTATCCAGGTGATGTCTCATCACCCTGGCCTGTTTTCAGCAAGAATTCTGCTAAGTAGGTTTAGATAGAGTTCCCCTTTCCCATGATGTTTCCCTGTTAATAATTTTCCATCCACTGACTCCCACCCTGCAACTTGGTTATAAATTCCCACTGGCCCATGCTACTTTTGGAGTTGAGCCCACTTTGTCTCTTCCACTGTAAAACACCGCTGCAGTATTTCCTATACCTATTGCAATGGTCCTAAATAGAGTCTGCTTTACCCTCTTAACAAATGTCATTGAATATTTTTTTCTTTGACATAGATACCCCTCTCTTTTCTTCCCAATCCCCAGTTGTTGCTTCTCTAGTCATAAGCATGGTTGAGAAGTTGAGAGATCACAGTTTTTCTAAGGAATGAGATTCTCAAGGAAGATTAATAGTGAAAAAAGTGGAGTAGGTGAAGTCTAAAAAATAAGCTGGCAAGTTAGAGTAGACTGACTATATTGATTGGCGAGAAACTGTCTTCAAATAAAATGGGTACATTGTGTGCTAGGAGCCAGAGAAAGAAGTTGAGAGCACTTTCTGCATTTTAATGGCTTTTCACATATTTCCTCTGGCTCTACACAGAACAAGCAGTAGAATATAGCAAGGTCTCTCCAGATTAACACTCTCTACCACCAATTAGAGTTGGATAAGATAGTAAGGTCAGTGACACAATTACGACTAACAATTACAAAGTATGCCAGTCTATGAGGAGCATAACAAGAAAGCAGTAGTAACAGTGTAGTTAGGGCTTTGCAGAGAATTCTAGTTGTAACATGGAAATGTGTAATTCTTCATCTACCAAAGTGGAAATGGTTATAATATTTCTTATTAGTATTATGGTTTTGATTTATAAAACCTCTTTTAAGGTACCAATCATCTTATTAAATTCACATGAAAGAAGTATTTACATATTATTAATTTGAAATGATGCCAAATGATTTTTCTGCCTTAGGGCAATCATAGGTTATAGCCTATTCTTTCACCCGATTTAGATCATAAAAGGTGATTTGACATGCTTCTAATCAGAAGAAAGTAGGGAAGTTCAATAACAACTCATGATTCTATTAGAAAATACCAGGTCTAAAAATGAGAAAACAACCAAAATGTTTTGACTTAAAACAATTTTTTTAGAGCAAGATAAAGGGAATAGCATACAACACTGAAGCAATGCAGACTTGCTAAATGACTTCAGAGAAACTAAGATGAATTTTTAGAAACTGTTTGGCAATTTTTTTTAAAAAGCATCTTCTCTATAAAAGAGGAATAGGTTATATATATATATAGAAGACGGTTATATGAGATTCAAAGGGACTCTATTTGGTAAAGCAAAATTGTAGAGTAGATAAATATGTAATTTTAATGAGAGTAATTAAAATCTATATTCAATATAAAAAAGAGGAAAATTAATAATTCATAGAAGAGAAGCAACAAATGTGATAAACCGTTCCAGAATTCAGGAAAAAAGTTAAGTAGTACAAAACATGAAAACTATCAAAGAGATGATGGTAGCTGTGAGAAAAAGAAATGAGAACTATGTCTTATGATTTATAAGTATTTCTGAAGAAGAATCAAGTCAGAAAACTGGAAATAGAAACAATAATCAAATATATAATTTAAGAAAACTTCTTTTTCTTGAAAAAAATACATTGAAAGAGAATTCACACAATAATGAAAAGGAGACCTACTTCCTAAATTAAATATTTAAATGACAAATATTTTAAAGTGAGGAGTATTTAGACCCAAAGGAATAAACGCAGATCACTCTCAGTTTTATTTGGATATTAATAGCCAGAAGAATTTTCATACATTTGAATAGAGTTACAATCCTGAGACACCTGTCTGTTTTGTTTACTTCTGTAGCCTTGGAAATTAGAACAAAGTCTGCATATATAGACACTTGGTAAACACTTTAATGAGTGATGAATGAATAAAAGCTAGTTGCTCATCATGTATTAAGGAAAAACATTGTTAAAAATGTAATTTACAACCATATATCCTTCATGGACAAAGAAAATAATTGTATTTTAGCAGATGAAAATATGTATTGTGATTAATATTTTGAGAATTGAGAAGTCATAGTATGAAGTAAATCAGCAGTGCAGATAGTGACAAGAGAGTTGGCCAAAATCACCACTGTAGACAGCTGCACTGGTGACACCAGAAGTTGGTGCAGAGGTTGCTTCCTTCTAGTTGAAATATCAAAGGAAATAATCTAATTATGAGCTTCTTTCACTCATTATAAGCCTAAGCTGCAATTGTCACATACATAAACACAAATTCTGTTGAACTGACTCTAACTTCTTAAATGAGTCAATTCCGCTATTCCCAGAGAAGTGCCCCATCCTTTATCCCCAACACAGAATGAAAACACACTAAATTGTGGTTCTCTTGCATCGAAAATGTTTAAGGTGAATTATTTGTATTTTTTGTCTGTGTTTTCTGATTTTATTTTATCAAGTATTTATATTGAATAATTTTTTTCAGAAAATAAATACAAAATTATAATAGTGGTGACTTCTAGATGTTGGCCCCTAGTGGTTAAACATTGATGGAATGTGTAAATGAAAATAAGAATTCAGGTTTTGTACTGTTGAAAGACAGTAGATACTTCACATGAGAGTCCAGTAAAATACTGAGGAGACAAACTTCTTTTGTATATGTTATGTTTGATTTTGATAGCTTTTGAGTCATACAAGCTCTGAACAGATTTTCTCTAAATTGGTTATCAATGTCTTCATTGTATCTTTCTGAGCAAATTAATAACTCAAATTAGATTTTGATTCTGCATATAAGCTCCTGGTTCCCTGTTTCTTCTCCATGCCTGAAAAAGCCATCACTGACTTTCACAATGCAGCAAACTTTCTAAAGTCTTACTTGAATCAGCAGATTTGCCTGAGAGTGAATGAAGCATGGAGATTTAGATGGACCTGTCTAATACAAGATCATGTTATTCTATCATTAATAAGAAGAATTAAATCATTGGTTCTTCTGTTTGCCAGGTTTCAAAGCCAATTTGCTTTTCCCCCCCAGAAAACTGGTAAAAGTGAGGAGTCAAATTATTAATTCACAACAGGAGACACCATATTTGTTACATAATCAGCCCTCTGTGTTCTAAACTATGGACTCAATGAAGGTGGATCAAGAAAGGTCACCTTCAGATATATAACTAGTATGAAAATTACTGACCTGGGATCAGTGGAACAGGATTATGCCAGAGACCCCTTCCTTTGTGACATACAACTTTTCAAATATGACAAGAACTACAAATTAAGATAAATGTTTTTCAGTAGAGGAAAGGAGATTCTTCTGATCCACTATTTTGGATTGTTTACCCCTATTTTTTTTTTAAGATTTTATTTACTTATTCATGAGACACACACACACACACACACACACACACACAGAGGCAGAGACACAGGCAGAGGAAGAAGCAGGCTCCATGCAGGGAGCCCAACATGGGACTCGATCCCAGGCCTCCAGGATCACACCCTGGGCCGAAGGCAGAAGCTAAACCACTGAGCCACCCGGGCTGCCCTACCCCTATTTCTATAGGCAGAGTTTTAGCTCCCTGTAACAGTGGAAGGACTGAAAGGACTCTAGGATATTGTTGTAACTAAGTAGTTACTATATGGGACAAAAGTAATTCTTTCTCTAGCAGAAATAATTAGCTACCCAGAGTTTGCATTCAGGCAACCGAGTTATCTGCATATTTGGCTTGGTACAGAGAAGCTAAAAGAATATAATCATTACCCATTAAAAATGGCTAGCTATTATGGGAATAATATTGCAAGCTAAAAAAGAATTTGGATAGAAGAGAAAATGCTTTCAGAAGTGGTTCATCAACCTCAATGCAAACACTGCACAAAGGAGGGTGCACTGTGAATCCATTATACTCCACTATTGCTTTTCACTAGACTTTGTTTCATCTTGTCAAGGAAATACTTAAAAACATGCAAGACCTCAACTAGGATGCCAGGCTATTAAAGCCATTTTAAAATTGTCAGGTTTCCAATGAGTGAGAATCAGAGTGAGTGGAAACAGGCCCTTGATGAACCATGTTTCAGTCTTGAATAGTCAAATTCACTGCTGTGTCCTAGTAACATGTTTAAAAACTTTAGTAACTTGATATGATCATTAAGCAATTGAATACATGCTTTTCTAGTTTAGAAATTAAAGAAATTTAGAAATTTTAGCTCAGAAATTAGTTGGGATGCCTGGGTGGCTCAGTTGGTTACGCATCTGCCTTGGGCTCAGGTCATGATCTCAGGGTCCTGAGACTGAGTCCTGTATTGGACTCCCTGCTCAGCATGGAACTTCTCCATCTCCCCCCTGCTCATGCTCTCTCTCTCTCTCTGTCTCATGCTCTCTCTCTCAAATAAATAAATGAAATCTTTAAAAAAATTAGTGTCCTCTACTTTATCAATAATATGGTTCATCTATTTGTTCAATATATATTTGAGCAACTATTAAATGCATTGTAAAGAAACCTCAGCATACTGCGACATTTACTTAAAGTCAAATATCTAAATCAAATGTTTATTTTGCTACTCAGCAATTTTGTTAAATGTTATTATCTCTAGAAATTATTAATAGATTATTTTGGGTTTTTCTATGCAGAAAATCACAAAATGTGCAAATAATGACAATTTCAGTTTTTTATTTCCAGTTATTTATTTTACTACTATTCATTGTTTCATTTTACCATAATTTATTTACAAAAATTGGCAGAAATGTTTTTGGCATCAATTTATTTCTTCATTTCCTTTTCTTTCATTTTTGAAAATTTTCATTAATGAAGTATAATACACATATAAGATGCAAATTTTCATTAATGAAGTATAATACACATATAATGAAGTATAATACACATATAAAATTTTCATTAATGAAGTATAATATACATATAAAAAGTGTATGTGTATATACACAAATATAATACACATGTATAACTCAAATTACCACAAAGAAAGTATCTGTGTAGCTATCACCATGATCAAGAAGTAGAACATTACAAAAACATTGGAAGCTCCCAATAGGCCCTCTCTCAGTTATGACTTCTTCATTTCATGAGATTTATTCTTTTATTTCACTTCATTTATTCTTTTCATTTTAGTAACTATTACCTATAGTATAATTTTTATATATTTTTTCTGTTGATGGACATTTGGATTGTTTCCTATTTCTACTTATATAGAAAGATAGCTGTATACATGACCATATGTATCTTTCGGTGCACATGTGCATGAATAGGTATTTTAGCATATACCTGTAAGGGGAATGGCTGGCATTAATAGGTACTGATACTCCATTTTCCAAAATGCTTGTACCAATTTATAATTTCATCAGCACTGTAAAAGAATTCCTATTGCTTCACAGTCAGACCAGAATTTGGTATCATCAGTCTTTTTAATTCTTGCCATTTTGGTGGTTGTATAGTTGCATCTCTTTGTTTTAAAAATTATCTTCCTGAATATTATGGTGTTAGTCATCTTTTCATATCTTTATATGTCAGTAGTTGACCATTGAACAATGCAAGGTTGGGGTATGGATCCTTGTAGTCAAAATCCATGTATAACTTTTCTGTTTATTTGTTTTTTAAATATTGTATTTAATTATTTGAGATAGAACAAGAGTGAGAGTGAGCAGGGAGGGGGTAGGTGGCACAGATGGAGAGGGAGAAGCAGACTCCTCGCTGAGCATAGAGCCTGAGGCAGGCTTGATCACAGAACCCTGGGATCATGACCTGAGCTGAAGGCAGATGCTTAACCAACTGGGGAACCCAGGTACCACCATGTATAACTTTTGATTCTCCAAATACTTAACTACTAATAGCCTACTGTTGACTGGAAGCCTTCCTGTGGGAAGTCAATTAACATAAACAGTCAATTAATACATATATTTTTAATGTTATTGTATTATATATTGCATTCTTACAATAATCTCTAATTTTTCTTAAAATTTTTTGGTATTTCTAGACTATACACTTCATTTGCAAGTTTTTTCAAATTGTCACAAATCTCAAAAAAAAAAAAATTTCCAACAAATGTATTGAAAAACACTCACATAAAATGGACCTGTACAGTTCAACCTGTATCGTTCAAGGGCTAACTGTATTTGCTTGTAGCCATATTCTAACTAGGTTCACTTATTCCTTATTTTAAAATTATCATTTTGAATTTACTTATTCCCTAATCACACTTCTGGCTTCCCACTACTCATCAAACTCTATTAATCTGCGTCCCTCCCTGCCATCTCATTTTTATTCAAAATTTTCATCAGGTGGAATGATTGCAGCCTTAAATGTAACTTAAATCAATAGCTTTTTAGTTTCATGCTTTCCAGCTTGCCACTTTCAACTTCCTTTTCTTCATTATTTTTTTTAAAGATTCATTTATTTATTGTAGAAAGAGAGAAAGAGTGAGCATGAGTAGAAGGGAGGAGGGGCAGAGAGAGAATCTCAAGCTGACTCCCTGCTATGTGCAGAGCCCTGGAGCAGGCTAAGGGGGGGTGGGTGGTGATCTCAGCCAAAATCAAGAGTCGGAGGCCTAACCAACTGAGCCACCCGGGCACCCCTTTCTCTTAATTATTTATTGCTGTCCAGTAGATGCGGATTGAGTATTAGTATGTAAAACACAGATGTAGAAGAATAGCCAGTCTTTCTGAGTACAGAAACAACAGCAAAAAAAGGAATTCTAAATAGTATTTTCCAAGTGAAGTTTAGAAACTTCTGTACCATACCCAGATAGGCTCATGGGAATAGGGGGAATATTGAAATAATTGTACTTAAGAGTAGAGAAAGACTAAGGAGACTGACACAGAGAGTAGAAGAAAAGGAGTACTTGATGCTTATGTTAAGGAAGAGTCATTATATGGGGCTTGTGATAAAGGCATTAGTTATATTACCATCACCTCTAGATTAGCATGATTTCTTAGTCTTCTTTCTGTCCTACCCTCCCCAACTAAAACACATTCTAAAAATATAGTAAATGCCTGCTTATTTGAGTTATACAATAGTAAATGAAAAGGAAGAAAATTATGTCAGAAGAAAAAAACAACTTTATATGATCTCATAGCAAAGGCTTTCAAGGTGCAATATCTAACTTTATCTTCATTTAGCATCATAAGTAATAGTAAGGTCACTCTCCTGGGGGAAAGTAAGATTGTGTTATTATTGTTTAATATTAATAATGCTCATTTCATTTTGCATACATTTTAGTTTGATTGTTGGTTAAATATGTAAGTGATTGTTAAATCTGACACTAATTGGGATGCCTGGGTGGCTCAGCGGTCAAGCATCTGCCTTTAGCCCAGGGCGTGATCCTGGAGATCAGGGTCAAGTCCCGCACCGGGCTCCTTGCATGGAGCCTGCTTCTCTCTCTCTGTGTGTCTCTCATGAATAAATAAATAAAATCTTTAAAAAAAAATGACACTAATTTACAGGGCTTCAATCATTCCAAGGCAGCTGGACTTACAAATTATGACTTAGTTTACTTGAGAAACTTATCAAAGAACACAAAATCTTTATTAATAAAATTTCCAACACACTCATTGAAAAACACCAGATGGCACTCTTAAAGAGATGTGTGGGAAGATTGAGAGGATAAGTGTGTTAAGGAGAAAAGGAGAAAATGTTTTGACCTTTACTCCAATCCATGTCTTTGGGTAGTCCCTTTCTACTAGAAAATCTAGATCACAGTAAAATATCACCTGACAAGTTATATATTAGCAACAGGGTCAAATTTACTTTAAAAGCAGTTATTTTTTTTTAAAAGTTTACTTTATTTTATTTTTAAAAAGATTTTATTTATTTATTCATGAGAGAGAGAGAGAGAGAGAGAGAGAGAGAGAAAGAGAGGCAGAGGGAGAAGCAGGCTCCATGCAGGGAGCCAGATGTGGGACTCGATCCCAAGTCTCCAGGATCACACTCTGGGCTGAAGGCAGCGCTAAACCGCTGAGCCACCCAGGCTGCCCAGGTTACTTTATTTTGATTGTATTTTATGAATTCATATTACTAATGTCTATACAACTATGAACAGTTGAGTGAGCTTAAATGTTTTAGTTGCTTTACCTTGATTAAGAAATAATGGTGTGTGGAGGATGCCTGGATGGCTCAATTAGTTAAGCGTCTGACTCTGGATTTTAGCTCAGGTCATGATCTCAGGGTTGTGAGATCAAGCCCTAGGTTAGCTCCACGCTCCTTGGAGAGTCTGCTGGGGATTCCCTCTCTCTCTCCTTCCTCCTTTGCTCCTCCCCTGCTCTCTCTCTCTCTTTCAAATAAATAAATCTTAAAAAGAATGAAAGAAAAGAAGAAAAAGAAAGAAGAAAGAAAGAAAGAAAGAAAGAAAGAAAGAAAGAAAGAAAGAAAGAAAGAAAGAAAGAAAGAAGGAAAGGTAGGTGTGGGAAAAGTACAGTAAAGAATGAAACTTAGAAGACAATTGGCCAAACACAAATTTAAATATACTGTCACTGACTCTTATTTCTGACTCTAATCTTCATTCAAGTTAATTTTCATTGTCTTCTGAATGACATTGCAACTTTCTAGTAGACTGGATTTCTCATTTTTTAAACATTTCTCAAATGTTTCCTGTGGGCATATGTAGCCTATGATAACAAATTGTTTATTCATTAATTGACGGGAAAATGTAGATGTATTTACATCTTGAAAAGGCAATATAAATCAAATGTATATATAATATAATACACATATATAATAGGATAGGATATATATGTGATAATGAATAAATTATAGAGTAATAAAATATAAAACCTGTCCAGCTAAGCAAAATGAACAAACATAAATAGTGATTTCATAGCCATCTTACATAAAAAAAGTATTGCTACTGGCCTACTCAAATTCTAAGTTTACCTATCTTCTAACCAACTGTGTTTCAATGCATTTACAGGGAATCAAGTGAGAATATGTTTGGTAGCAAAGCTACTCCAATGAAAGGAAAAACTAGCCAAATATGCATCATAGTGATGGCATGTTGTCAAAAGCCTACTAAGTTAAGAAACCCACTTGCTCAGGGGCAGTGGTAGAAGCATCATAGACAATGCTTGGTATTCAGAAGGAGTAAGTTTTATTAGTAGGGAAATACCAGGAAATTACATGTTGCTGACTCTAAAAGGAGGATGTGAGTTGGTGGGGACATAAGTTTATCTTCCTCTTCTCTGTGCTTTTTTCTCCTTCCCTCTTCTGACAAAGGATGAATAAAAATTAGATGGCGATTGGACTAGTTAGAGAAAGAAACAGAGGTAAGCATCCAAACTAGCTGATTTTCAGACCTCTCTAGAAAGCTCCCATTCATTTTCAGAGTGTAAGAGCTGCTAACTTGGCAAGTTAGATGAATCTCCCAGTTTGTTTTGTGACTGTCCCTCAGCCTTTCTGACCTCTCCAACTTCTTCTTTTGAGCTCTTTACCTCCTCCTCTTCTTTTCCAGACAACCAACGATCTAAAACCACAAAGTCTACCTTTTACCAGTTAAATGCCCTTTTTTTCAGCAAGCAAAATCACAACTAAATGTGGTTATAGGGGTTATCAGTAAGGTTAAACTGATGAAAATTCACTGTAGGGTGTAATCGCCCATTTCTGCCATCTAGAGGTATATTATTTCTACTCATCTCATTCTATTTCTTCCTACTTACCATGTTAACAAGAGACAAAATCACCATCAAAACTGAATAATTGCATTGTTTGTTTTTCTCACTCTTGATAGTTGCAGAAGACTCTAAAAACTATAAATGTGGTGGTGGTGGTGGTGGTATTTGTAGAATGACTGGGCACAAAAACTGAGGAATTTGGAATATTGAAATTTATGACAGGGTAGTTAAATGTGAATAGGAATTTTGCTCTGCCAGAGTTTAACAATTGTAAATTCTGTTTTATTGTCATTTATTCAAGCAAGAGATAAAGCCAAAAAATATGTACTAAGCATTTCCTAAATGAAATCAAAGGGACCTCACTATATTAAAACACAGAAGACTCTTATTCAAGATGCAAAAATAAATTCTCCTATACAAAGAAAGTAACAGATAGGTCTTGGGATATCAATATTTTATATGACATTGATAATAAAATCTATCCAAAAGGAATTTTACAAAGAATTGATTTACATTTCATTTTTCTTCAATATATAAAACAATGAAGAAATTTTCAGGACATCAAAGTAGAAGCCCATTTATTTCCAAATTCACTTGTTTATTCATTGTAACAAAATATTTATGAATCCTATTATGCTATTGGTAGCACCTGGTAGTTTAGATAGCCTTGGGGCCTATCTCAAGCTACCTCCCTTACCCATTCACTGTGGAAACAAGATTTCTCTATGTAAGTCAACATAAAATGGGAATATATAATTTAATGTCAAAGAGACAAACTCTTCCTCAGGCTTGTTACATTCTGTTGAAAGATTAACAAATTTAAAGATACAGAATACCTATCAAAGGACAGTTGGTTGTAAGTCATGGCATTATAGAAGGACAAGGTCATGAAGGGAAATATTAGTCATTCACATCCAAGAACTGTCCAAATGATCCCTAGTCTGATGACTTGAGTTACCCAGTCTAGCAGTAGTAGATATGTCTTCTGTGGAAAAAGATTCATTGGCCCAATGCTTTTAAGCATTCATTTCAAATAACCAATTTTCCCTGTTGCGATTTTTCTCTCAACATGCGGAAATTGTTTGTAATGTCACTTTTTCTTTATCTTGCTTACAGGGATGGAATCCACTGTTTGGAGAACTTGATTTTTAGCATTTAGACCTATCATGGTACATGATAGAGTTGTGAAAACTATATTTTAAAAAGGGAAAAGTACTGAGCCAGTGCATAGCATTTAGTGTTTAGTATATAGTGTTCAGTATATAGCAGCAGTAACAAAAAATAGTCCTTAAATTTCCATATCTATTTATGTCATATATCAAAAGTCATTGAAATTATCATCATTAACACAGCTTACATAATATTTTATTTATTTGTACTTGCAGTGCTTTATATAAACTGGAAACTAATATTAAGCTAATTTCTAGAAAATCCTTCCAAGAACAGATTTAAATATTCCATCAAAAGACAGAGGGATCCCTGGATGGCTCAGCGGTTTAGTGCCTGCCTTAGGCCCAGGGCCTGGTCCTGGAGACCCGGGATGGAGTCCCACGTGGGGCTCCCTGCATGGAGCCTGCTTCTCTCTCTGCCTGTGTCTTTGCCTCTCTCTCTGTGTCTCTCATGAATAAATAAATAAAATCTTAAAAAAAAAAAGACCTTCAGGCAATTAATCAGAGATATGAATTATGGTGAATGTGATCTTATAAAGTATATTAATAAATATATGAAGGAAATATGACTCATTGAGAGGAGTAAACAAAGCTCTATTGACTAAATTTAAACAGCTCTATTGACTAAATTATAACTATGATCAACTAAATGATAATAAAACATGTGGAGTCATATAATAGCTTTATTGGGTCACTGTACATTTAATCAGTGATGATAAAAGCAAAATATTAACAGAAAATATGGGCAAGGATTATAGTTTCTTATTTATTTATTTATTTATTTATTTATTTATTTATTTATTGAGATAGAGAAAGAGAGAGAGCATGCAAATGGGCAGGACAGAGGGAGAGACAATCTTTAGCAAACTCTGCACTGAGCACTGAGCCCAACGCAGTTTAATCTCTGGACCCTGGTATCATGACCTGAGCCAAAACCAAGAGTCGGTCACTTAACCGACTGCGCCATCCAGCTGCCCTTGATTATATTTTCTAAATGTTGAATTAAGATAGCTCTAAAACATTCCATCAAAACAGTAATTTTAAATTAAAATGCTCTAATAAAAAGCTAGTTTACATTCCAAACAATGATCAATCAAGATTTCTTTATCAATAATCCTTTGGCTTATTACATGAATCACAAAATGATTCTACCATTATACAGTAAAAACAAGAATGTTCAGCACAGAAGAAACTTCCTCACACCTTATAAGATTGCTACTTGTCTTATTATTTTAATACCTTCCATTTTTTCACATCAATAAATATAAAGGTAAAATGTAATGTGTTGAATCAATCTGAATTTTTAACCAAAGTTTAAAAGCAAATAATAAAACATAACTTTACTATAAATATTACAAAGAACCTAATACTTTTTCTATATCTTGATCTCTACATAGTCTACAAGTTAGTTAGAAAATCATCAAAACCACCATTTGGTTACAAATGACTAAAGTACATGAACAAACATTTGTCATGTGAAGAAATACAATTAGCAATCAGGAAAAAATTAACAACTGTGTTCGATATAAAAAAACTGAAAATAAACATAATAAGATATTAACTTTGCTTATTAAATTGGCAAAAATAATAGAAACTCCTAGGGTAATAATACTCAAAGCTGGTAAGGTAGACTAAAAGTAATATAGGCTTTGTTGTCTGCCAGTTTGAATCCTTGATCTCTGGATCTTTCTATTGATGTGTAATCTTTAGTAAATTTTTAGCCTGTCTGAGCTTCTTTTCTCTTGTCTTTAAACCTGGGGATAAAAATATTTTCTTCCTAGGATTATGGTAAGAAATTAAGAAGGATGATCTCTGTTCTTTTTCTCACCAGTGAATATCAGTAGTACATGGCATATAATTGACACTCATTTGATATTTGTTAAATGAACAATTCGATGAACAAGCAAAGAAATATGAAAAGTAGCTGTAAGAGCAGGAGGCAAAGAGATATAAATGTTTATTCCTACCCTCTTTTTTCTTTCTTTTTTTGCAAATGTTCCAAAAATACTGTATTGCTGATGGCAACATAAACCAATTCAATGATTTTGGAAATTAATTTGGAACCTTGTTATAAGTGACATACAATTTTTCAAATACAACAATTCTTCTTTTGGCAATTTATACTTCAAACTTATCCTAAATAAGATAAATGCTTTATGTAAAAACATCTTCAATATAGTGCTAAGTATAATAGTGAAAAAAATGTAAGCAATTTATAGGTTCATCAACTAAGAACATATTAACTATAATACATTCAATCCCTCAAATATTTTATAGACACTTAAAACATATATATGAAGGTCTTATACCAAAATAGAGAATATATTTTCTTTAGTTCTGTTTTCTTTTACCTTGGTAGGACCATTAGCAGCTTATTGTGCTTTATCTTACCTTTTTTTATTAGAATAATACAGAAAAATACAAAATAGGAAAGTAAACATAATCCATTAATTTATAAAATTATCATATAAATTGTAAAGTAAATGACTTTTCCATCATCAAACATCCAATGACACTTCTGCAGAAGTGATTATTATTAACAGTTTGTATTCTTCCTCAAGTTAGGCAAGATCATACCATACATGTTGGTTGAAATCATCAGGGTACAAAATTATATATTTTTCAAGTATTTGACTATGAGTAAGGCTTTATTTGTGAATATAGACATATGAACAAAAAATGAACAAGTAAAATATCTTCAGTGAGTACTGAGATTATGTTGATTTCCAAACTTTCTTAAATATATAGTGCCTGAATGCTGTCCAGTGAAACAATTGCCTCCAGTGGACATAGCCAAAGATTGAGATAAGAATTAAAGCATTATTAGCTAATTTAGAATTTTTTTGGCATTGTTGTTACACGATATGAAAAGTAAAAAGAAAATAAGAATACTCCTAAGAATCTGGTAGATTCTTAATTTCTACCTTAATTTCTAGAGCAAATTTATGTTATCCAGGGCAGTGCTTACTACAAATTGTGGGTATTGGATGACATCCAGAGTGTTATCAGATATTAGTGACTGCTAAGTCATTCTCTATATGAATGTTAACACAGGCACACCAAGACTAAATCATGCAGTACTGCAGTGCTGTCAAGGTAATATAATTTAAATAATACACTAACCCTGAACGGCAGTATTATTTGAATAAATTTGAATCACTATAACCAAGAAGAGATGTTATCTAAAAGAAGTGAAGTCTAGCTGTAGAATGCTGGAAAACAACAGGTAGATAAACAATAATAATAAGAGTAGGTGTTTTTTTTAAATTCAGGTGTCACTTTATAAAATTAAAGAAAAATGAGTTCACAATGTTGGTGAGTCCAACCAATAAACATTGACTCAACTGCAAAAACATTTTTTATGTATCCTAGATTGGAAATGTTTGCTGGTCACATATTGCACACCTCAGCCAGGCTTACCAAAGTATTTTATGACTATATATATTACCTACAATGATTTTGGAGTAATCTTTAAAAAGATGAAGCTGGAGTGCCTGCGTGGCTCAGTCAGTTAAGTGTTTGACTCTTGGTTTTGGCTCAGGTCATGATCTCAGGGTCCTGGGATCGAGGCCCACCTTGGGCTCAGGGTTGAGTGGGGAGTCTGCTAGAGATTCTCTCCCTCTCTTTCTGCCCCTCCCCCTACTTGCATGCACACGCTCTTTCTCTCTGTCTCAAATAAATAAATTTTTTTTTTAAAGGAAGCTTGTTTATATGGTAGCAAAAGGTATTGGTTAATGGAATTGAAGACTGAAAGAAGCAGGCTTTGAGCTTAGCTGACTTGGCACTTTATTTTTATTTTTTTTAAAGATTTATTTATTTATTCATTCAGAGAGAGCGCGAGAGAGGCAGAGACACAGGCAAAGGGAGAAGCAGGCTCCATGCAGGGAGCCCGACGTGGGACTCGATCCCGGGTCTCCAGGATCACACCCCGGGCTGAAGGCGGCGCTAAACCGCTGCGCCACCGGGGCTGCCCTGATTTGGCACTTTAAGACGGTCTTTCTGTCTCTGCTGTGACCTTCCTTGTCATCTTTCTTCAAAGATTAATCCCTTACAGGATCCTAAAATGGCTAACAGTTACAATGGAAGATACTTGCATATTTGTTCATAGCAAATGTAAGAGAGAGAGTAGCTTCCAGAAGTTCTTCCAGAATAGTGAAGAGGAAGTTTTCCCACAAACTCCCTACTGTTAGCATCTCAATATTGTCAATGTTGCCAGTGCTGGTCTCTGAGCCAAAAACTAAAATGGGAGTGTGAGTAGCATTAGAACTACCAGGCCCACTCTTGGAGCTTCCTAGGAAGCACTTAAGCTACATGGCTGAGATGTAGTTATTTAAATAATAATAAAATTCACTTTGAAAAGGGACAGAGGAGATAATGGATTCTGACTAGTGAATAGCATGTCCACTATGACATCCCCAAAGGGGGTTTATATATTTTTAACGTCAGTGCACATTTGAGAGAAAAAAGTATTAGCCAAAGGATAATTTCCAGTAACATAATTTATTTTCAGAAGTTGTTGCTGAGGGGTAGATAAGATTCAAGAAGTTAAAAGAGATGCTTGTAGAGGGGAATTTCCTGCCTGGCACATCTCAGGGAGACCATCAGGACCTTGTTAGTTTTCCTTCAAGCTACACCTTCTTTGCCTTCTCTGTCCTTCAAGCTACCTCTTCTTTGCTCTATAAGGGCTCTGTCCATTTTCTCTGAGGAGAGTTCTCTCTCTGATGGCATGGCCCAGACATTCTCAAGCTTTTTAAGTCTTTGAGCAGAAAGCATGATGTTCTTATTAGCTGCACTCATGTTTTGCTCCACCAAGAAATGCTCTCTGGCCTCATGTAGCAGTAGTACTTTGTGCTTTTCAAATTTTCAACACTCACCTACCTGCTTAGTGGACAAGAACTCTCCTCAGCCTCTCATAAACTCTGGCTATAATTTAATGGACATTGGTTTCCAGAGCATTCAATAATTTTTATAAATATTTTTTAATGTTTTCATTAATCTGTTCTATAATAGATGAAAAACTAAGATCCCCCAGTTTATCAAAAATTAAGTTAAAAACAATTGTTTTAATAGGCAGGAAGGGTGTTAAGGCCTAGGGAATTTAAGAATAAAGTTTTTTTGTCCTATATATATTTCAATTTTAAAGAAGTTTCACTCTTAGAACATCTTTATAAAGTTCAAATATCATTGATTAAATCCAATTCAGTTATAGTACTTATTATGTATATCACTTTAATATATTTTTACATTAAAGAAGCCAAGTCCTCAAGTTAAATAACTATATTGTCTACACAATATTTTTTTCTTAGTGATACAATGTCTTTTCCTAATCTCTAATTCTGGATCTTACTTGTTTATTACCAATAGCATTTTTCATAAACTAATAAATAAGTACATAAAGTATAAGCCTCCCCAACTTTAATTGCTGGAGTCATACCCATTTCTAGTAATATAAAATGTCCTACTTTAGAGGAAAAAAATACCTCAAATGGATCTATATTAGGTTTCCATTTGTTTTAGTTTATGGTGAAGACTATAGCAAAGAGGTCCAAAAATGCAAACAGAGATCGAAGTTTCCCTTTTACAGTTTCCCTTTAAAACTGCAGGGAGCAGCTTTCCCTTTTTTTAAGTTTTCCTTTAACACGTGAAAGCCTAGGGAAGGTAGTTGGACTTGACTGCCTGATTTCACCCCAGAGACCAGGACAAGTGGAGCTGCTCTACCGGCCTCCAAGGTGTTGTCCTCATCTGCATATTGAAGTCTGGTTACCACCACAGTTTTCCCCAGGGAAAGAGGAAGAGTCGAAAGGTGCACTCAGGTAGTGTGATAAGGCAAGGCCTGGAGGTAGGACAGGTCCTTTCTTCTTGCATTCCATCGGTGATAATTCAGTCATGTGTTCACTCTGGCTGCTAGAGCAGGAGAGAAAGAGTAACTCTGCCTGAGTGATCTATTACGGTTTTAATTCTTTGTTCCTATGACAGAACTGATTCCAGAAGACAATAGTTTCTGATACTATTTATAAATATTGGCATTTTGCATTCATTTTGTCATATATCTGAATGTGAGGAATCCACCCAACTTGAACTTTATGTTAGAAAGAAAAAACTGAATATTACTTTTTGAAAAAACTAAAAAACTGAAAATTATTGTTTATTAATTTACTGATCTTTTAGCTGTGATAGTATTCTTTGAAGAAAAAAACTGATTTCTGAGGAAGGAAAATAATAATATTTATTAAGAAATGATTAAAAATTTCCTTTAAGTTTAAAAATGGAATCAGCTGAGTTATGAGCAGAGCTGAATGAGTAAGTTGTTTAACTGCTCAGATACCCATCACTACTTTTGTCATGAGTGTGGATCCAGTCAGGTGCAGTGATAGCTTCAAGGCAAATACTTTGAACTCACAAACCATTTCAGTTTTCCTATTTCTCCCAACTCATTGCTTTATAATTCTCTGTTCCCCAGATACAATTTAGTTCAGAAATTTAAATTATTACAACTGTGGAAAACACATTTTATTGAATTTGTAGTTCGAAGTAAACTACAGCAGATGCTTTTGCTCCACTTAAAAGGTGAAGCAGAAAGGATGAAAACTAATAAGTATATTGAATGGAAAATTATGAAGAAAAATTTCATTTGATTTTAAATTTAGTTGGTAGAGAAGATAAATGTGTGGAGGAGAGTGTTAGTAGAATCAGGGAGAGTGATAACCACACACCTCCACAGGGCGAATAAGAATACCTTTTCTTTTTTTTTTTTTTTTTAGATTTTATTTATTTATTTGAGAGAGAGAGAAAGCAGGGAGCCCAGGTGGGCTCGATCCCAGGACCCAGAGATCATGACCTGAGCGGAAGGCAGAACCTTAATGAACTGAGCCACCCAGGTGCCCCTAAGAATATCTTTTTAAGCAATACCAAACTGAGATTCAAATATCACTATAGTGAGCTGAAACCCTTTTAAACTTAGAGCAAAACTATGTGTAAGCTTGGAAGAGTGATAGGGATGCTCTTGCATAGAATTTCCAGAGTTATGTAGAAGCAGAGATTATCTAAGGGTATATTAGACCTCTATCAGCCACTCTATCCTTTTATATGTAGCTTAAAGATGTGGAAAAACCAAACACACAAGCTCATACTATATATTTTTTTCCATAATCCTTTACCTCACTAAAATTGCTAACATTACTTCATTGACAAATTAAGCTATCTTATTACACAATACTAGAAACAATGCTTACCCTTATACTTCAGAAAGTTAATGAAGATTAAAAATAAAAGTTAGTGAACTACCCTTCCACAGGAAAATTATTCACTGTCCTCCTTCTAAGTCATACATTGTCAAATCACAAGGAAGCTGTAGTCATTCTCTACCACTAGTGAAATGTTACATTTCACACAGTTCCTAGACTGCGAATCTATTTCTTTGTATTGTAAGTACAATTTTGGTTTTCACATTTATGATACCATCTAGGTAGCAAGTCACTGTTTATTAAGTTGCCCAGCTTTCTTCAAGCTGAACCTCCTTTCATTATGTGATGCTCTTATTGTCAACTCATTTGGGTGCATTTGTGGCCACACATATAAGCTGTGTGAAGTATGTAAGAACCCACAGTATCTCAACTGGCTTTCAAAGAGTAAATATTTATTTTAATAATCTATTTAGAAAAAAATATGGTACAGTGTCTTTGGATCAGATCTATGGCAAAGGGAAAAGAGGGAAGTTGTTTCTGTTCTGGCATGGCTTCTGAAAATCCAGGAGTTTCCTAACTGGAGACCCACATCATGTGTGCAAGGTCAACTTTCAAGTTCTGCTCAGAACCCCCATATCTTGATTATGCTCCAAGGTGTTCTAGAAACACCAGGAAACATAGATAGCCCTAGGCAAAGTTTCAAAGTAAAAATTGGTATGGCATTTTTTTCATTTCTCATTTATCTCATTCTCTCTTCCATCATATTTTATACCCCCAGAAATCCTATGTTCTCATCTCAGTTCTCATTTATCTCCCTTATACTATGTCACTTGTTGGAGGATACTTTGGGTTATTATATTATAAAAGGAGTAGCAAACAAAGATAGCTAATTTTGATGACTGTATCATTCACTGCTATATACTCTAAAGGCAACTGTGATGAACACAGATCTTTTGGTTAGCTCAAAATAATTAAATTTAGAGGCTAGATTTTAGGCAGAAGTACAACATCCCAGAGGAGGAGTCCTTTCTCTAATCTCTTAAATCCAGCCACAGGGACAGACTCTGACTCCATCTAGGCGTGCATTTGACCCTGTTGGGAGGGTTACTGACTTATTTAAGGTGTGCCTACTATCTTATATCATCACTATGTTATTCAATTTAAGCAAGTTGCAGGGACACAGGAACTCCATTAATCCCTGAAACATCCTCCTGAAGCACTAATCAGGGAAAGGATCCTGTTCCCTAAGAGAATTCTTCTGGTAAGTCTATGGGAATATCAATTTAGGGTCATGTTGAAATAGTCAATGGCCAAGTTGGCCAAAGCAGTAGCCTATTTATGACTTTATAATTAAGACATGTATTTAGGCAAGTCCTTGAATCTAAGATGCACATTCAGGCACCACTCTGGGCAGGGAAGAATATGAGTAGATACCTGCTTGTGAAGAAAGTGGAAAGGTGTTTTACACCTTTAAGATGAAGTTGAGAAACAAATAACAAATAACTATAACAAAAAAGTTCAGGGACTTGTCCAAGAAAAGGTCATTTTTTAAGTATTTAATGAAAGTAGACACCAGATTACTAGGAGTTGTTGTTTTTTTTTTTCTCATCCTACTTATTTATTTGAAAGAGAGAGAGAGAGAGAGAGAGAGAGCGCACACAGAAGGAGAGGGAGAAAGGGGGGGAGAGCAGGGAGTGTAATGCAGGGCTTGATCCCAAGACCCCGAGATCACGACCTGAACCAAAGGCAGACGCTTAATCAACTGAGCCACCCAGGCACCCCTAAGGGAAGGTTTATATTAAATAGTAGATATGGTCATTATCTGTAAAATAGAAATTTGTGAGATAAGATATATAGTAACGTGATGCAAAGACATATGTAAAGCTGATTATAGCCAAATTTAAACTGAAAAATTCTCAAGAATGGCTTCTAAAAGGTATTCCTGAAGTTGTGTGAAGTTAATTTCACTGTAAGAAATGATGTGATGGATGACAGGTGACAGAGAGAATACTATATTTTTTAAAATACCACACTGACATCTGACGATTTGAGTAGCCGAACAAAGACTATGTGATAATTCCTGTCACTATTTAACTTTTTGTGTTGTCAAAATTCCACTTAAGTGTGGCATAACAAAATGGATATGGAAGTAGGAACTGGGAGACTTCTACAGTTGTCCAAGAGTAAGAATGTTTCAGCTCTCAGAGTGCCTTTGGCTCAGCTCATGATCCTAGGGTGCTAGGATTGAGCTGCATGTGCTCCTTGCTCAGCAAGGAGTCTGCTTCTCCCCTCCTCCTGCTCACATACTCTCTCAAATAAATAAATAAAATCTTTAAAAAAATGTTTCAGTTCTTTGTGTGATTTTGTGAATATGATATACAGGAAAGCACCGAAAAATATACAGGCATAAAATTATAGAATTTTAATTGTGGCATGGTGAAAGAGTAAATTTAAAAACATGTTTTATTTGAAATTTTATTCTCAGCTGATAATAATAATGAGATATTTCTGATAATACCTAGGTATTTCTGATAATAATTTGGTATTTCTCCTGATATTTTAATCTTCTATCCTTTGTCAAAAGAAAAACAAGTATGTATTGCTACAAAACTAACAAAAGTTGCGGTGGATATTTGAGGCAATCTGAGGTAGTGTCCGGTTTTCTACAGAGCGAAACATGTTTGTCCAGTTGGGCCTAGTTTGGTTCACTCTTCCTGGAACAGGAAGAGCTTTGAGGCTGTGGATCTCAAGCAGCTCAAGAGAACCACTGTAGCCCTAATGGATGGAAATGGGTGGAGATGACAGCTGTCATCAGAGCAAACACTGATGCTTTCCCCTCAACATGTTAGGACGAGAGATGCTTATTTGCAGCAACAGGAACTGGAAGACACCTTGGGGATGAAGTGAATTGCCACATGCTTAACATCATTCCAAGGCCATCACTTTTAAAAACACTGTTGAGATTTTAAAGAGCTCTTTTGGATCTTTTTAAAGATAATGTTTATCAATGTAGTAGAACTTAATAGATAAGAGTTCCACTTGGATTTGGAGTCACAGTGCCTGGCCTCAAAGTGCACTTTCCCATTTATTTTGAGCACGTTACTTCACTTTTCTGTGTGTCAGTTTCCTCATCGGTAAAACACTGATAAAAATAATATGAATGGGGATCCCTGGGTGGCGCAGCGGTTTAGCGCTGGCCTTTGGCCCAGGGCGCAATCCTGGAGACCCGGGATTGAATCCCACATTGGGCTCCCGGTGCATGGAGCCTGCTTCTCCCTCTGCCTATGTCTCTGCCTCTCTCTCTCTCTCTCTCTCTGTGACTATCATAAATAAATAAAAATTAAAAAAAAATATGAATGGTAGGATAAAAAAGGTACTTAGCAAGTGCCTACCAACAGAATATTTATTGATCATTGTTATTATTATACTTTTTTAAAAAAGAGTTTATTTATTTATTCATGAGAGACACACACACAGAGAGAGAGAGAGAGAGAGAGAGGCAGAGACACAGGCAGAGGGAGAAGCAGGCTCCATGCAGGGAGCCCGACATGGGACTCGATCCCAGGTCTCCAGGATCACACCCTGGGCTGAAGGTGGCGTTAAACCACTGAGCCTCCCGGGCTGCCCTGTTATTATTATACTTAATGTAAAATCAACTCTTTGTTATAGATTCATGAAGCTAAAACCTCAGGCAGCTGAGGTAACATGTTTATAAAATCTGAACTACATTAGCATTTTTTTCCTTCATTTCTTTCCTTTAGAGTTATTCTTTGTTCAGACGTACTATTCCAGAAATCTTTCAAGATCCTAATTGCTCTTAGGGCTTTTCACCGTTGTGCTGGTCATTCAATTTTCTGTAATTTTCCATTTTCTCTCTTGTATCAGCATTGTGCAAAGTTGTGAGCTGTATGAAGTCAGTGGACACCAACCCTAACCCCCAATATCTCATATTCCAACATAAATGTTTCTCCTTGCTGTCTTCGTTCTCTATTGAAGTATCCCACCCAAAAATTCTCTAATGCTTTTGTGTGAACTTTTCACTTTATTCCTTCAATTATTATAAACATTTAGCTGGTAAGTATCTCTTAGAAACCTGGAGCTATAAAGTTCAAAATTTCAACCCCTTTATTTTATAGTCGGCCAAGTAAAGCTCCCAAAGAACTGAGACTGTGTCTTAAATTCTCAAATATTTTCTAGCTAGTGCTGCAATGAAACAAACTTCAGATTTTGTGGTTTTGTTGATTTTTCTTTTTAATGCACAACCTATCTTCTGTTCCTATTCTTGCAAAGAGTTCTTGGTGGCATTAACAAGTGAGAACTGCCAACATTCCAGTGTTATCTCTCCTAATAGACACAACATTAACCTAAAAGAATGCATGTTGATTTCAACATCAAGGTAGGTGGAGGAAATGACAGGTTTGGATGCTAGAAGCATCTCAGGACCATATAAATTATATGTAGGCCCTACTTTTTCTATCAATGTCGCTAAGCAAATTACCTCTACAGATAAAACATGTTCCTTATTTAGGTCAACTGTACCTGGCATGATATTTTACATACACTTTATAAAGACTTTGCTAAGACAAGCTAGTTTTAACCTGCCAAATTTTTTAGCTGTAACTCTTATGAATGATATTGCTAACACATACTGTATGATGATACCAAATCACTTTTTAAAACTCTGTAAAGACATAGTGCCTGGATTCTTATTTCTATTTCACCTAACATCCTGCTAACAGTAAACAATTACCTAAAAAGGGCAAAAAATAGAATGAGCAATATAATCACTCCTGTGTACTTCAGAAAGAACAAGTATTTCAATAAGCATGTATTGAGTGCCTATTTTTCTCCAAGAACTGTGGTTGGAACTAGTGATATACATTTGAATACATTATTTTAATAAATTACTCTCTGGTGTGAAGTAGTTTATAACCTATTAAGAGAAACACAGAAAAATAAAAAAAAATTACACGACTTTATGTTGAAAGTACATATAATCATGTAAGAACAGAAGTGCATCCAAGATACCATAAGAGTTCAAATAAGGGGTATTTAATTCAGACT
Organism: Canis lupus dingo; assembly: GCF_003254725.2. NCBI lineage: Eukaryota > Metazoa > Chordata > Mammalia > Carnivora > Canidae > Canis > Canis lupus. Next base: position 34,156,448 of record NC_064274.1, read on the forward strand.
ACAGGTACCAGAGAAGTTTTCCAGAACAGGTGACTTTCACTGAATTTAAGTGTACATGTGTTAGAAGTTAGCTAGGCACAAAAAGTGGGATCTCATTCTGGGAGCAGGAAAACTGAACATGAACATTGTCCATGAGAAAAAAAAAGGGGGCCCAGTGATTCCAGTATCCCTTTAGATACTCTAAGATGGGCTGGAAGACAAAGACAGTAGAATGGGGACCAACGATTGATCAGGCATTCGTAGATCCATGGATTGACTATATAACAGTGAAAGATGAAATGAGTTGAGCTGTGGATCCTTTACAAAACCATCAATACTATTCACTGCTCCCATTTCTGCCTCACTTACCTCCATCTCCATGAGCCTGACAATCTCTCCACAGCTTTTCACTTGCACAAATACCATCTCTGATTAAATGTCCTCCTTTGGCACAATTGATGGCGTTTTCGAATTATCTCAAGCTATGAAAAGAATCATAATCGACTTATAGGTGAGGTAAATCTCCAAGATTTTTATCATGTTTCCATTCTCTACACTGTGTGAATCCTTTATAATATAGTGTTCTTTCTTGCCATGTTGGAAGTGTGAGCACACTGCGACTAAGGTCATATTTAATACATTTTGTTGCTCTCCCTAAATGTTAAATATTAGTAGAAAGAGATGAAATAAAAAAAAAGGAAAGAGATGAAATAGTACAAGAACAAGAAAGTAATTCAAATAGATTGCAACTGGTTCCAGCTGCATTAGAAATATAAGGGAGGAAAGTGAACACTTCTTATCAAAATATAAAACTGAGGGGATCCCTGGGTGGCGCAGCGGTTTGGCGCCTGCCTTTGGCCCAGGGCGTGATCCTGGAAACCCGGGATGGAATCCCACGTCGGGCTCCCGGCATGGAGCCTGCTTCTCCCTCTGCCTGTGTCTCTGCCCCTCTCTCTCTCTCTCTGTGTGACTATCATAAATAAATAAAAAAAATAAATAAATAAATAAAAAATATATAAAACTGAAAATATTTGTAGGATAGCATGGGCTATCAGATAGTTTTGAACTGAAATTCCTTTAAAAATATACAACAAAAATGTAGTTTCCGGATGTCCTTACATTCATAATGAGAATGTTAAATATGTTTGCCATATAATTTAGATTTTTAAACATTTCTCTATGATCACATTAAAATATGAAGTTTCACTCCTTATTGTTGTAGATAATCAGTTAGTCAGGTAGTGAATATCACATGGTACAGGAAAAAAAATATATATATACATTTTAATTTTAGCTTTTCTGAAGCACCATTGTTCACTTTAGGCTGCTTTACTGAGAGTCCTTGCACTAAACGCCTCTGGTTGCATTCCATACAAGACAAAGGCATATTTTAGGGATGTACCTCTTACAAAGAGGTATTGATGGACCAGGAATCAGAGTTTGGACAAATGAACATTTCATTTTAACACAGCCTAATTGTTAAAGCTCTTCTTATTGAAAAGAATAAAAATTTCATTAGTCATCACAGTAGCTCAGCACAAACTCCTCCTCTTTTTCCCCCACAATGCACAGAAAGAATGGCAGAATGGCAGTTTTAAGCTTAAACATTTTAGAACCTCTGGTCCTTCCTTACTTTTGCTCCAAATGAACTAAGAAGTATTTTAGTAGCAATGATTTAGTAAGTTGGTAATATTTTGAGTCAAATTTTATAGTGGAATTGTTTAAATAAGAAAGAGAAAAGAAAGAAATCTCAGCAATCCCACACAAATGTAGTTCAGGTTAGGAGATGCCTGGAGGGCCTGCTCTTCCATGCTTAGGGCCCCAGGATGATTTTATGGGATTATAAAGGATTCATAGGGCCATCCTGAGGCTTAATGAAGGTAAATAGTGCTTTATAAACTGTAAAAATATGTAGATATAAGGAAATAAAATTTACATGGTAATCCTTATCTCCACACAGCTTCTGAGTTTAGTATCTTTTCAGCTTTGCCAAGAGAGATATGTTTGGATTATTGCCCTCAGTGTAAAAACTGACACAGGGAAGGACCAAAATATTAGTAAATGAAGATTCACTAGTCTAGGAATCAGAAGTCCTGCCATTACTTAGACAATAATGCTGAATAGGTCATGTCTAATGTTGGAAGCTCAGTGTGTCCTATGGTGAAGATGTGAAGGCTGGACTAGATGAGAACCACAAGTGCATGGCACCATTAGCTGCACATCTGAGCAGGAATTGCCAATTGTTGATAGAATGTTTCTGGCTCAGAATCTTTGCCAACATACTACCTCAATTAAAGTTGGCTCTCTGAGTTTAAGCCTATGTGACCAGCTTAACTAGATATATTTCTTTCTTTCTTTCTTTCTTTCTTTCTTTCTTTCTTTCTTTCTTTCTTTCTTTCTTTCTTCTTTCTTTCTTTCTTTCTTTCTTTCTTTCTTTCTTTCTTTCTTTTCTTTCTCTTTTTTTTTTTTTTAAAAGATTTTATTTATTTATTCATGAGAGACACACACACACACACACAGAGGCAGAGACACAGGCAGAGGGAGAAGCAGGCTCCATGCAGGGAGCCTGACGTGGGACTCGATCCCGGGTCTCCAGGATCATGCCCTGGGCTGAAGGCAGGCGCCAAACCGCTGAGCCACCCAGGCATCCCTCTTTCTTTCTTTCTTTCTTTCTTTCTTTCTTTCTTTCTTTCTTTCTTTCTTTCTTTTCTTCTGGGTCTAAGAAGCTATAGTTGTCATCTGTGATTGTAGATAAATCACATTCTCTAGTCAAAGTTTTCCAGTGACTCAAATTATCATTGAGAGTAAAAACCAAAGTGCTTAAATGACCTACTATTCGATCTTACCTATATTGCCTCTCCTCCCTCATCTCTACCTCCCTCTCTCTCACCTTAACTTACTTGCTGCTTGTTCCTCAAATATATCAGGCATTCCCTCCTTTCAGAAACTTTGCAATGACTGTTCCCTCTGCCTAGAGTACTCTGCTCCTACATATCTGTGTGCTCATTCCCTTATCTTCCCCATGTCTTTACTAATTTTAGCCTTTCACTGGTCTACACAGGAATTGGCAAACTACAAAACACAGGCTAAATCTGGCCTCTGCCCCTATTTGCACAGTCTACAAGGTAAGAATGGAATTTACATTTTTGGTTGAAAAATACATAAATCGAAAAAAAATTTATACTCCATGACACATGAGAATTATATGAAATTAAAATTTTGATGTTTATAAGTAAAGTTTTATTGAAACACAGGCTGCTTTTGTAATAAAATGGCTGAAGTTAAATAGTTACAGTAGGGACCTTATGGTCCACAAAGTCTAAAATATTTACTATTTGGCCCTCTACAGAAAAAGTTTGCTGACCCCTAAGAAAGACTTACCAGTTTGTTAAAAATTGGTAAAGCACTGGTAATCCTGATTCCCTCTCTTTTTCTCTTATTTTTTAAAAATAACATTTATCACATTATACCATATTACACAAATTCTTTGTATATTATGTATATTTATTGTCTATCCAGGAGAGCAAAATTTCCTAAAATCAGAGAATTTTGTTCATTTTGTTCCTTGATATATTCTCAGTACCCTGAAGACTATTGATAGTAGGTATTCAATAAATACAGTTTCAGAATGAATGAATTCTATGGAAGATATCCATGTAAAGTAGAAATAGATTAGATGGGGTAATTAGAGACGCCTTCAGGGCAAGATGATATTTGAGTGTTAAAGGGTACTAAGGGCTTAGAATAGAGAAAATTTTTCCTAGAAGCAGTACTAAACAAAGAAAATTTGCATAGTCTGAATGGAATGTAGAGCTCATCATGTAGAGAAAAGTAGGCTGAGCCCAAGTTGCAGAATGTCTGATGAAGACACTCAAGTTTAATCCTATAAAAGTTGCATATTTTAGAAAGATTTGTCTGATAATGATACAATATACAGTATGAGATGGATTGGGTAAAATATATATAAGAATTGCAATATTCCAGGTTCAGACTTCTAAAGATTTAGCATTGGACAGTGGCAAATGAGATGGAAAAGAAAGGACATTGGGATTAAGGAAAGAGGAACCATTGGTACCTTTGATATTTTGATCATTGGTGAAAAATGTCATTGTCAAAAATTGGAAAGTAGTAGAAAAGAAAGAGCATTATCACAAAAACAACACAAATAAATACAAAAAATAAAAACTAAAATAACAAAACTGTGCTTCAATTCTTTGCAATGTATTGAATAAATATGCATGTGACTCCATGTGCAAGAGTTTTGTGTATTTTATGCCACAGAGAGGTATATGACACCAAACCTGACCAAATAAACCAATTAAATTTTTAAAAAGATTTTATTTATTTATTTATTTATTTATTTATTTATTTATTTTTAAATATTTTATTTATTTATTCGTGACAGATAGAGGCAGAGACACAGGAAGAGGGAGAAGCAGGCTCCACGCATGGAGCCTGGTGTGGGACTCAATCCCAGAACTCCAAGATCATGCCCGAGCTGAAGGCAGATGCTCAATTGCTGAGCCACCCAGGTGACCCTAAACCAATTAAATTTTAATGGTGTTAGATTAGTTAAACTACTTCAGAATGATGTCAGAATAGGCTTCACTCTGTTAGATTTTTAAGATTTATTTATTTGAGAGAGAAAGAGAGTTCTCACAAGTGGGGTGACGGGCAGAGGGAGAGCATCATAAGCAGACTCTGCACTGAGTGTGAAGCTTGATGTGGGGCTTGATATCACCACCCATGAGTGGGACACTCAACCAACTTGAGCCACACCCCATCACTCTATTAGATTTTTAAAATAATTTGTTACTCTTTTACATGTTTTTTTTTAATTTATTTTTTCCAATGCATTAAATGGAGATAATAAATGACAGTGCCTATTTTTTTTTGTAATCATGGAGGCATAATATTAAGTGTAAGTGAAAGAAAAAAAACATACATAATTTGATTCCATTTATGTAAAATTTTATGAGTATTTAAGATGAAAATTTAAGCTGTTTTCTTCTCCACATTTTCTGTATTTTATTTTTTATGTCTATTTTTTATAATCACAAAAGCTATAGTTATTTTACATATTAAATTACAAGAAAATTTACAGTAGGTTAGGTGTACAACAAAAACGTTTTTGATTTGTTTTGATATTAAGAATGGATTCATGTTACATACTAGTTACTTGCTGTGAGGAGAATGAGTAAATATTTAGCAAAGTTTGAAACAATGGTATTCAAATGAGCTGACCGTTAAGTACATTTAAAGTTGTTTTAGTCTAATAAGAACAGGTAATGTGACTGATTAAATTACAATTATGGATTTGGGAATTAGATCTACATCCAATGCCAAATAATCACTTTCTGCTTGCTTCATCTTTAAATTGGGAATGACAGGGGCTCCTAGGTAGCTCAGCGAGTTGTGTCAGACTCTTGATTTTGGCCTAGGTCATGATCTCAGAGTCATGGAATCGGAGCCCCGTGTCAGGCTCCACACTAAGCAGGGAGTCTAATTGAAATTCTCTCTCGCCCATTTATGCACATCCTCTCTCTCTAAAATAAATAAATAAATCTTAAAAAAAAATAAAATACAATGATAATGACATTCCCTTTCAAAGGGTTATTTAATGGAATTAATATGATAAAATTTATAAAGTACTTATCTAGTGAGTAGCTGTTCCAGAAATGATAGCTATTACTGTGAAGATTTGGGTAAGTGCTAAGATAAAGAATCAGTTTGAGATTCAAGCTACACATATTTAATCCTTCCCTTACTTTGTTCCATGTAATGTCATGAACTGTGCTAGGTGCTGGGAAATACATGTACTGTCCAAGCCATACCCTCTTTTTATGGAGTTGCCAATATGCTTCATCAGGTGTTGCAGATGTCATGACTCAAATTCCTACCAGGTAGAGAATTTAAACCAGGCCACCTCCCTGGTGGAAGTTCAGCAAATAAAACCTTGTGCTTTTGGGTGCCCTGATGCTTTTCATTAAAAGTATATATAAAACACTTTTATTTGGAATTCATTCATTCATTCATTAATTCATTCAACAGTTACTTATTGAGCATTTTCAAACATTCTTCTTGGAGCTGGCTGTATAGCAGGAAGAACAAACAAGATTTCTTCTCCCATAGGTGTTTCAGTCTATAGGGAGGAAAAAAAAAAACCTAAGAAACAAATAAATAGCAATATAAATTCATTTAGTAATAAGTATTATAAATAAAATCAAATACAGTGCTATGATTGACTGGGCTACTTGAACTTAGGCAGTTGAGTAAGGCTTCTCTGAGCGAGGGGTATCAAGGCCTGAATGATGAAACATCAGCCTTATAGAGAGAGAAAATCTGGGAGAAAAGAATTCCAGGCTCAGGGAAAAGCTATTACAGATCATCCAAGGCAGGAAGAAACTTAGCCAGTTCAATAAATAGAACTGTTTAATAGTTTGAGTGAAGAGAAAGAAGAAGAGGAAAGCTGTAGAGTAAAAGAAGTATAGTACTCTCAATTATAAGCTTGAAGATGAGCTCCTTAATGCAGCAGAAAGCTAGAGAGAATGCTGACATTCCCAAAGGCACAGATTTAACTCAAGTTCTAGAAAACTTGTGGTCATCTACTCTACCAAATTATGTAACTTAATATTTATTCAAACAACAAATATTTGTAAACACCTACCAAGTACAAAGCCTTTAAGAAATTTAACCCATAGTGTTGTGCCCAAGATTGCGAATCCGAGAAACCACCAAGGAGCGGATACCGATGCAAGCGCACAAGGGTTTATTAGCAAGCTAGAGCTTGGGTCTAAGTATACCCGACACAGTGGAGCAGGGACTTGGACCCCGAAGTGGGTTACAACTGTTTTTTTTATAGGCTGGTCTAGGGGATTTTCAGAAGGGGTGGAAGAATTTCTCAAGTTCCGTTTACATTCTGATGTGGGGCTTTCAAGGGCATTGAGCTCTGTTCTCATTCTAATATGGGACTTTCTACCATGGGTGTGGGCTCTGTTGTCTTTCTGATATGGGATTCTCTGCCGGAGGGCAATTCTGAGCTCTGTTGTCTTTCTGATATGGGCTTACCTGCTGAGGACATTGAGGACATTCTGCAGTTTTTTTCCATAAAGTTCAGCTCTTATTCACAGGGGCCTAAGATGGCTGTACTTGTGCTAATGCTAAACTTTAGGTGGGATGGCCTTAATTTTTCTCGGCCTCCACAATAGGAAAGCTCAGATGAATATACTCAGTGTTAGCAGTTAAGCTCTAATCATACAGGGAGAGATCACTTCTAGCTGGGCAAATCTGAGATTTCATGGTCATGTTGGTATTTGAGGCAGGAAAGGTGGGTAGAATTTAGATATATTAAATATGATGATGTTGAGGGCATTCTAGGAAACAGCATGAAAAAAGACACAGAGATAAGTTGTTTAGGCAATTAATATAGCGGTTAGAGTTTGTATTATATAACACCTTTGAATTTTAAAATTCAACAGATCATTGTCAAAGCTAAACTTGACCTTGTCACATTTTTTATTTAAAGATTTTTTTTTTAAGTTTTATTTTAGAGAGAGAGAACATGAGTTGGGGGAGAGGCAAAGGAAGAGGTAGAGAAACTCAAGCAGACTCTGAACTGAGCTGGGAGCTAGATGCAGGGCTCAGTCCCACGACCCTGGATCATGAGGCAAGCCACAAATGAGAGTTGGATGCTTAACCAACTGAGCTACCTGGGTGCCCCTACCTTGTTACATTTTTTGTCTCACATTTTACTTAGCAAGAAATTACATGCATTATCAGAACTCTGTGAACTCCATCACAGGTCTTCTATGTATTGAGCAGTAGGGCAAGATGGGATGGGTAGGTCATTCCTCCTAACCTCATCATATAGCTGAGGTGGATCTTTCGGTCAGGAGGAAAGGCCAAAAGAGTGAGGATCATCAACAGCATTGTTCCACAATGGTCTGGGAGATTGCCAAGGCTACAGATCACCACACAGCCCAGTGCCCACCAAGCCCAGTAAACCAAGAAGTGATGTTAAGTGCATGGAAACTGGCTGATTTGTATGAATTTGCTTAGTCTGTTCTCAACAGGTAACATGATTTACATTAAATGACCTATTTAAGACACACCTGGATTCAGAAATGAAGTCAATACATTATGAATTTCATTTATTTTTCAAAGAATCAACCTCACGCATTAGTCCATTTATCATATAGACTCTAAATTTTACCACCTGTCTCAGTTATGCCTCAACAGTTTACAAATGATGTTTCACAGAGTTACCTGTGTTTCTTGTCTAATATGTCAGGTTTGTAGTGGATTTTTATTGCCACATTTCAGATTGGTTAATGTGAGATCAAACAACGGATAAGGACTTAAACTGCCCATCTCTTATGGATAGGGTGTGGCTGAAGATGGCTATCAGTAGATAAAAGAGCTGAAGACAGAACAAGATTATATCTACAATAGAGATATAAGTCCCAAGTAATAATTCCTTCAGATGTATCCATTTACACAACTTGCGGTCTTCTACTCTCTTGCACTTGTCAAACATCGTATGTCAAATAATTCATACAAATGGGATTGATATTTTGGTAAATTAGACAAGGGAAAGATGACAAGATTTAACCTTTTGGGGGCAGTAGTAAAGGGCAGAACATTTCACAAACATTAGTTCTCTAGACCTTTCTTTGATTCTGTCAGTGGCACTAATTTTCTTCTATTTGTTGATCCAAGGAATGTTTATTGAAGACCCACTCCAAGGGCCATGGTGCTAGAAGTTATGAATCTAAAGTGAAAAAAAAAAACCAAAAAAAAAAACCAAAAAAAAACAGTCTCTGCATCACTGAACTAGGGAAGCCATACAGCAAGCCATACAGCATTTCTTATACAAATGATAAGAAAACTGCAGAGGACAGAGTAGTAGAAGACCCAGGCTCTGGTCTCAGAGATGGCTTCTTCGAAGAAGTACCATATAAGCTAAGACCTAAATCAGGAGGTAGTGGTAAGCTAATGGAGGAGGAAGAGTCTTACAGGTGTGAACACAGCTTTTTTCAGGAAAGCTACGGTTGGAGTGTCAGGATTGAGGTCTCTGGATAACCAATCTAAATGATGTCACTTGCTAATATTGTTTCAGTGGGTCCTCTACTTTTCCTACCTAGCACTTAATACAGTGTGTAATTCTATATTTATGATTAGAAAAATGTTCTTTCTTTCCATTGCCTGTTTTGTTTACCCAACTTTTTGTCAAATAAAAAAAATGTCTAGAGAGTGAAGGAAGGAACAGTAGAAAAGACTCCAGATTGGTAGTCAAGAATCAAACTAAGCAAGACTTTCTTGATCGTATTAAGGAGCTCATATCTTCATTATAAAAATAGTTAAGAGATAGGGAAAGTACTTTAATGTACAGTTCGCATTTTAGAAAGCTTATTTTGACGACAGTGTAAAGAATACATTGGAAAGGAGCAGAAATCAGTCTGTGAGTTACCTGAGCAAACTGAAACTGCCATTGGGGGTGGACTTGAGGAATAGTTAGGAAGGTAAATTGATAAGACTTGGTGTTTGGTTAGATAAGGAACAGAAGAATAATGGAGTTCTCCAAGATGACTCTGGTTCTGCATTGGGTAGCTAAGTGAATCATGAAGAAAAGTAATGTTTTGTCTTTGTTTTTGGTGATGAGGGGAATAAATGCAAAGTTCATTTTTGAGCACATTAAATTTAAAATGCCTGTGGTGTCATTTAAGAGATGTCCAGGAGGACATTAGATATGTGTCTCTAATGCTCAAGAGATAAATCTTGGTTGTGTAGCGATAAAAATATAGATAATTAAAGTTGTCTTTTGTTGACATAGCTGAAAGGACTCTTGTAATACCTGCTTCCATTGACAAGCTCTTAAAGGTCTCTCTTCAAAGATAACTCCAAGCAGTCTATAAACTGATAAATAAATCACTGAAAAAGGTTTATAACTTTGGAGAAAATCACATGGTCTATCAGCATTGTAAAGGCCAATATGAAGGGAGAGCCAATATAGTGACAGCTGGATGCCGTAGATCACCACACCCCAGTTAAACAAAATTCAAAGAATCAACTTTGAATCAGCTCCTTGCTGGGTGATAATTCTGAGTCACTAGTTTATTTTGAGCCTTTTTGGGTAAGAGCACATGTAGCAGGAAATTACCTAGGTATTGTTATCCTAAAATACTGAATTAATCATGTTATTACACTGTTTATACATATAATCGCCTTCCACTTGAAATTTAAATTGCTTTTCATATTTGCCACTTCTCAACACTGACCTCTGGTTTCAGTTATGCTGTGACCCATATAGCAGAAGAGGACGATATGTGCCTTGGATGTATTTTGTTTGATTCTTTTGTTATATCAGCAGTGTTTTTAAAGGCAGTTTAACTAGTAGGTGTTATACTTGGTTACAACACAGCACCTGAGCATGCATTGTCTTTCATCCTACCTATTTCTGGCATTTATATAAAATGTACACCCTCTATAGGTATTTGGTTCTTGACCCTTACCTTATAGTCTTAACATCAACAACAAATCATGTGCATAGTATAAACATGGAACAGTGAAGGAAAAGATGAACTAATGTGTGTTGGGCATAGGAAGGAGGAATATTTTACAAAAATCTTTGTGAAGAAGTTTTAAAAAATGGATTTACTGTTTTACCATGAAGACTTCTCAGAGGGAACTACATAATCAAAAGCAAAACATGAATGAATATTTTCATGGATGTATATAGGCAGCATGCTGTTCATGGTATGTAATATTTGCAGGCAATAATGGATCTCAAGTGCCATGGTAAGGGTTTTGGAATTACCCTAGACAGTGGGGAGTTAGGGAAGTGTTTGACACAGAGAAGTATGATTCAGCTTTCATTTAAAAAAGAACATCTTGACAGTATTACTGATCATGGATTTGAAGGAAGTAAAGAACTGCTCTGCCATTTTCCATGGCATTCATGTCTACACAAATTCAGAATCCACTATACTACTGAAAACTTGATCTCAGAAATCTTTTAATATAACCTCCTGCTCTTTTAAGTCTCCCAGTGAACACAACCCTCATTATTTTTCAGAACAATAACCCCTTAATCCTTCTTTCTTGACCCAGCCTATTCTTCCTTCTTGGCTTCGCTCCTATACCCCTATTCAGCCTGTAATGTATGGATCAACATTTCAACTGCACACTCATAAACACCTCAGATTCCCTTTGCCCTTCACCTGAGCCCAACCATTTTGCCAATCCTTAGATCAAGATACATTCAAACAAATGCACTTGTCCTTTGGCTATAAATAATCTTTATGAAAATCAATGTGATTAGATTATCTTTATACTGAGTCCTCACTATTATCTTCCAATCCTTTTGCTCCTAGTTAACTCCCTGTTTTCTAGTTTCTTACAACTGGAAGATATGTATCTTAAGAGGCTTGTTTAAAATTTTAGAATCCCAACCCATTTTGAGAGAAACAGAATCTCCAAAGAAATCTATATTTTAAAATAATATTCTAGTTGATTCTTATAATCTGATAAATTTAAGAAACAATGCCTAGATAATTTCATAATTAAATAGCAACTCTGCTAAATTTATTTCACAATCTTAAAGCTGCAGCTCAGTCCTCCTCACTAATTTGGCTAAGTTAAACACCAAAAGAATGCGACAACTTTATTATTCTTTATTCTCTTACATCCCTTTAATCGTTTTCCCTTCCTGTCTATCTTCCTTTCAAAGTCTCACCCATTTATTATAGACTGTTTGTGTTCTCTCCTCTACACTCATATGTTGAAGCCTAACCCCCCAGTTTGACTGTATGTGGAGACAGGGACTTTTCAGGAGTAATTAAGGTGAAATGAGGTCTTTATAAGTAAAAATAACAGCACTCTCTCTCTCTCTCTCTCCCTCTCCCTCTCCTTCTTGTTTTTCTGATATACCTGATATACTTTTCCCATTCTTGTCTCACATGGGAAAGAAATTCTTTCTAACGTACAAGACCAATATGACAAATCACCCTTTTCAAGGAGCCTTATCTGGCACTCCCATAGCTCATTTCCTCTTGAGTCCCCAAAACACTGGGAATAAATGTAAGGATGTGTTTATATAAGTTTATATGTTAGTAGACAAGCAATACTCTTGTTTTTAAAATCCCAGTGCAAAATAAATAAATAAATAAAATCCCAGTGCAAGGGAGCCTGGGTGGCTCAGTTGGTTAAGCATCAGCTTTCAGGTTGGGTCATGATATCTGGGTCCTGGGATGGAGTTGAGCCCTGTATTGGGCTCCTGGCTCAGTGAGGAGTCTACTTCTCCCTCTCCCTTTGTCCCTCCCCCTGCTCATTTTCCCTCTCTCTCCTTTGTTCTCTGTCAAATAAAATCTTTAAAAAAAATTCCCAACATTAAGTCCTTATTTAATATTCACTAAATATGTATTAAATGAATGAATGAAAACAAACAACCTTTTGAATGTGTCTCATTCAAATCAAACTAGCATGAACATTTGTTTCTTAATGCTTCTCTTCAGGCTTCTTCCGTAACCTAAAGCATATTGACCATCTCTAACGTGCTTGCATAACTCCAAAGGCAGCACTTTCCTTACCCCTTAATTTAAATTAAATACAGATACTTTTGACATGACAGATAATGATATTTTACCGAACCTAAATCACTAGTGCTGGATTTATGGTAGAAATGGTAGAAAGACGGGAAATCAGTTTTAAATATTTCTATACTTTAACTTCAGTACTACTACAACTACATTTTTTTGAGTAGTTAGTATGCACCAAACACTATCCTAAGTGTTTTTCATGTGTCACTAATTTAATCTGCACAATAATCCCATGAGGTAGAAATTGTTATTATCATCATTTTACATATCAGGAAATTAAGAGACAGGTGGTTAGTAACTTGTCTAGTAAAATGATCCAGACTCTAGAGAAATAGGATTTGGATCAAGACATCCTACCTCGGGCAACCCGGGTGGCTCAGCAGTTTAGCGCTGCCTTTCGCCCAGGGTGTGATCCTGGAGTCCGGGGATTGAGTCCCACGTCGGGCTCCCTGCATGGAAGCCTGCTTCTCCCTCTGCCTTGTGTCTCTGCCTCTCTCTCTCTCTGTGTCTCTCATGAATGAATAAATAAATTCTTAAAAAAAAAAAAAAAAAGACATCCTAACTAGAGCTTGAACTTCTGACCAGGAGGGTTTATTCCATCATCATTTGCTTAGTTTGTATAATTATCTCATACTCAAACTGACCTCAACCAATATACAAGTGATAATTTAATGAGATATCATTTGATAACTTTATAGGACTCTTACTCATTTAAAGATAAGTATCAAGACGATTATGAAATCTGTTGGAATAAAGTATCTTTTCCAATGATTGCTGGAAGAGGGAACATAAAAATTACTTTCTGGCCTTTTTATTACTTCACTTATAGGTGAATTAATTCTGCAAGATTGCATAATGTGATAGAGGAAAATTTTAGGTAAGATTTCCTGGTAGAGGTATGGCACTACCAAATACACTATTTTAAGTTGTTTTGCACAAAGAAGTGGATCTGAACAACAAAATATCCAATTTTAGCAAAAATATAATCTATCATGGAGTCTGTCCTACCATGTGTTCTACAACAAATCACTTACTGTTCTATTTTTCTTTGCTTGAACTACTGTAAAACTTTTCTTGCTATAGAATTCTGTAATTCTGTGTTGTTATTTGGCCTTCAATTCATGAGAACACACCTATGAACACAAACACAAATTCTGGCACTAGGATAAAAGGTTGTCCTCCAAAAGATACAGAATGCACTAAAATTAATTTAATTTCCCATAGAGAACTCTAGGATATTAAACAATACATTCCAGTTGGAAAATTCCTGGCTAGATTAAAAAAAAAGGACATTCTCACAAACACATACTCTGTCCATGAGATTTTACATCACAGAGGCTATGGCGGAAGCCAGATGAACAGGAACAAAGAAACAGGGTCAAAAAGAAAGTGAGATGTTTTATCATTTAAAATTTTTTTAATTCTAATGTAGTTAACATATAGTGTTATATGAACCTTCTTTATTAAAGGCTGGAACATAGCTAAATAAGTTGCTCATGTCTTTTTCTTTCTGACTCAGGCTCTGCTCTTACCCCTAAAAGACTCAAGGGAGCGGGAACGTAGAAAAGCTATTCGAAGGGCACAAAAGACTTCTAAATTCTTCTTTACAACAAAACTCCATCCACTTAACACAGTATTATGTTTGATTCTTTTTTTTTTTAATAGGTGAACACTACAGTTTAGTGTTCAATAATGAGTAGCCCAAAGATGAATGGGTCGGAAGAGAAGACAAGCAGTATGGGGGCTTTAAGAATCCTGGCCTGAGAGGCAGGAAATCAGGTATTTTTATTTTATTTTATTTATTTATTCACGAGAGACACACAGAGAGAGAGGGAGAGACAGACAGACACAGGCAGAGGGAGAAGCAGGCTCCATGCAGGGAGCCGGACATGGGACTCGATCCAAGGTCTCCAGGATCACTCCCTGGGCTGAAGGCAGCGCTAAACTGCTGAGCCACCCGGACTGCCCAGGAAATCAGGTATTAACTTCCCGTGAGACTTGAGGCAAATCAGTGCATTTATTTGTTCATTGGTTTCCTTTTCTTTCAAACATGAGAGTTGGACTGAGACAGGTTTCTGTTGTCCAGTTCAGATTTAAGGTCTTATGATTCTTTGAGGTAATCATAGAACATGATAAAGATTCAATCATAGTTAAGATTTCCTAGAATCAAGCAACAGTGCTGTGCTGGTGTCTATGTCGTAGGATATCACTGAAATATTTTACCAAGTAATGTTCTGCCCTCTTGGATGGCATTTAAGATGTAACTTCTCTGTTCTGCTGTACTCAGTAGAACATACATTGTGTTTCAGTTATGCATTTTCTATTTATTTATTTATTTATTTATTTATTTATTTATTTATTTATGATAGTCACACACACAGAGAGAGAGGCAGAGACATAGGCAGAGGGAGAAGCAGGCTCCATGCACCGGGAGCCCGACGTGGGATTCGATCCCGGGTCTCCAGGATCGCGCCCTGGGCCAAAGGCAGGCGCTAAACCGCTGCGCCACCCAGGGATCCCTCAGTTATGCATTTTCAAAGACAGGGTGGAACTTTTTCTTCTTGAGAACAAGTTACTCCACTTTGTCTTTTGAAGGATTTGATGAAGATGAAGAGTAAATTTAAACCATGGAAAGCAATTTTAACACCACACCCTAAAAAATCACCCATCAGGGAAGTAATATTTCATTACACTAGTAAAGTAGCAGTAAATCTTATTAAGGTAATAACTTGTCACCTATGTTACTCCTTACAATATAAGAGTACAAATCTACAGTATATGTATGTGCATATGTGTGTGTATATTTAATGTGGTTGTTAATGATACAAGTACACAGTCTGAGCTAAAAAAATGTAGGAATTACCAATCCCAAATAAGGAGAAACCATTTCTTTCACTGTATATTATGTTAGTCAAATGTGGATAATTCTTTCATTAAATAACTCTAAGTAGTTCCTTGTATATAAAATTTAATAACTTCCAAACTTTGTGTTCATAAGAATTACCTGGAGCTGTTGTTAAAAGAACTGATTCTTGGTCACCAACAGAATCAATCTCTAGCATAGTCACTCAAACATTGATTTTACACTGAAATCACAGGGGAGCTTTAAAAAATACTTAAGGCCGTGAAATAAGTCAGACAGAAAAAGATAAATACTGTATGCTTTCACAAATATGTGGAATCTAAAAAATAAAACAATACAACAACTCCCCAAAACAAAAAACAGAGCAGACTGGTGGTTGTCAGAGGTGTCAGGGTTTGGGGGGCAGAGATAGGTGGGAGGTGGTGGGCAATATGAGTGAAGGTGGTCAAAAGTACAAACTTCCAGTTACAAAGTAAATATGTCATGGGATGTATTGTGAGGTATAGTATAATGACTATAGTTAATAACAATGCATTGTATATTTGGAAGTTGCTAAGCAAACAAATCTTGAAAGTTTTTATCACAAGAAAAAAATTTGTAATTATGTGTGGCAATGGATGTTAACTAACTAGACTTACTGTGCTGATAGTTTTGCAATATACAAGTATTGAATCATGCTGTGTACCAGAAACTAATATAATGTTAGGTATTAATTGTATCTCAAGAAAAAATCAAAACAAAACAAACTTATGCCCCAGTTGAGCCCTGGAGATTTTGATTCAGTCTGTGGTATGGCCTGGATATCTGGATTTTTAAATATTCCCGAGGAGATTCTGTGGGGCAGATGATGTTGGGGACCACTGCTCTAGGAGACAAAGCCAGGAATGAACTGCTTTACAAATGTCTCCAGATGATTCCAATCACCAGGCAAGTTTGGAGAATAATGATCAGATGATCATCTTCAGTGACAATGATCATCTTTCCAAGATACCTTCAGAACCCATGTGGATTTAATTTACATTATGTTTTAGAGCCTGACTCCATATCACACCTGTCCTGATTCACTCTTACTTCACTGCACCTAGCTAACCTTCAAAGCAGTGATTCTGTTGTATTAGAGATTCACAACCAAATTGAAAATGCAAATTATTGAGCCACACCCTAGACCTGAAGGTGGAGTTCAGAAATGTGTGTTTCTAACAAGCTTCCTGAGTGATTTCTGGGTATAGCAAAAGTTGCAGTCTATAGTATTAAAACTTGCCTGGAATGGAGTGCCAGAGACAACAATAAATGGTAAGAGTTTAAGAGCAGATATTAATATCCTGCTCTCATTTCCTCCCAGTTACAGCACCTTTCACAGAGTGGAATTAAGCCATTCTGTAGTGATACTGAATAAAGCTTTCGAAAGTATTTAATCTGTGGATTGGGAGACCTGTACTTATGAAAGGTAGATATGACTTAAGAGTCAATGAATACCCTGTTACTGCAAAACTACAGTTGGTTATGTATAGACATTTGAGTTTGGGGGCATGGCCTAAAATCAGGGAAAGTAATCAGTGCATGAGTTAGTTTACAGCTCCTTGATCTTGCTGAGTTTCTGTGTAACTCATGAATTTGATTAATTTGAGTTGATTAATTCACTTTCCAAATAAACAAACAATAATCTTAAAATTTTCGGGGTGACTGAGTGGTTTAGCAGTTGAGTATCTGCTTTTGACTCAGGTCGTGATCCTGAGTCCTGGGATCGAGTCCTCCATCAGGCTACCCACAGAGAGCCTGCTTCTCCCTCTGCCTCTGTCTCTGCTTCCCTCTCTTTTTCATGAATAAGTTAAAATAAAATAAAATCATTTCAAAAGTTTCATTACTATCATCCATTTGTATATTAAAGATATCTTATTTTCACCAGGACCCTCCCCCCAAACAACTGGCCTAAAATTAAATACTAACTACTTTTGATAAAATACCCATTTGTTTAACATATATTTAACATGCGGTGGGCAGTGCTAGAACTGCATCACAAGGTAGCAAGTAGTTTCTTGCTACCTCAAGAAGCAAGAAAAATCTCAAATAAACAACCTAACCTTATACCTAAAGGAGCTAGAAAAAGAACAACAAACAAAACCCAAAACCAGAAGAAGGAAGGAAACAATAAAGACAGAACAGAAATAAAGGATACAGAAACTAAAACAAATAAATGAAAACAAAACAAAACAAAAGACCCACCAAAACTAAATAAATAAATAAATAAATAAAATAAAAAAAGAGCAGATCAACAAAACCAAGTTCTGGTTCTTTAAAAAGATTTTTAAAAATTTATAAACCTCAAACCAGACTCATCCAGTAAAAAAGAGAAAGGACTCAAATAAACATTCACAAATGAAAGAGGAGATCTAACAACCAACACCAGAGAAATACGAACAATTGTAAGATAATATTATTAAAAATTATATGCCAACAAATTGAGTAACCCAGAAGAAAGGGATAAATTCCTAGAAACATAGCACCTACCAAAACTGAAGCAGGAAGAAATAGAAACTTTGAACAGACTGATTACCAGCAAGAAGATTGAATCAGAAAAACTACCACATGACAGTCCAGGAGCAGATAGCTTTACAGAATTCTACCAAACATTTAAAGAAGAGTTAATACCTATTCTTTGAAAAATATTCGAAAAAACAGAAGAGGAAGGAAAACATCCAAATCCATTCTATGATGCCAGTATCTCCCTGATTCCAAAACCAGATAAAGACACCATCACCACAAAAAAAAAAAAGAAAAAAAAAAAAAAGAAGAAAAAATATATGTAGACCATCTGATATACATAGATGCAAAAATCCTCAACAAAATACTGGCAAAAAGAATCCAATGATACATGAAAAAAAATCATTCACCATGATCAAGTGGAATTTATTTCCAGGATGCAAAGATGGTTCAATATTCACAATCAATCAATGTGATTGATCATATCAGTAAGAGAAAGGATAAAAGCCATATGATCATTTCAATAGAAATAAAAAGCATTTAAGTGCAACATGCATTCATGATAAAAGCCCTCAACAAAGTGAGTTTAGAGGGAACGTACCTCTACATAACAAAGGCCATATATGAAAAACCCAGTGAACATCATATTCAATGGAGAAAAACTGAGAGCTTTCCCACTAAGTATGGAAACAAGACAAGGATGTCCATTCTCACCACTTTTATTCAACTACTGGAACAGCAATCAGACAACAAAAAGAAATGAAAGACATCCAACTTGGTAAGGAAGAAGTAAAACTTTCACTATTTGCAGATGACATGATACTCTATACAAAATCTGAAAGACTTCACCAAAGCTCTACTAGAACTAATGAATTCAGTAAAGTTGCAGGATACAAAATCAATGTACAACAATCTGCTACATTCCTATACACTAATCTGAAGCAGCATAAAGATAAACTAAAAAAAAAAAATCCCATTTAAAATTGCACCAAAATAATACAATACCTAGGAATAAATCTAATCAAAGAGGTAGAAGACCCATCCTCTGGAAAATAAAAAACATCAATGAAAGAAATTGAAGACAAACAAATAAATTGAAAGACATTCTATGCTCACAGATTGGAAAGGCAAATATTGTTAAAATGTCCATACTACCTAAAGCAACCTACAGGTCTACAGATTTAATGCATTCTCTATCAAAATACCAATAGCATTTTTCACAGAACTAGAACAAACAATATTAAAATTTGTATGGAACCACAAAAGGCCCTAAATAGCCAAAGTAATCTTGAAAAAGAAAAGCAGGGGTGCCTGGTTGGCTCAGTCAGTTAAGCATTGCCTTCAGCTCAGGTCATGATCTCAGGGTCTGGAATCAAACCCCAAGTCAGGCTCCTTGCTCAGTGGGGAGTCTGCTTATCCTTCTCCCTCTGTCCTTCTCTACCTCCTCACTCATGTTATCTCTCAAATAAATAAATTTTCTTTAAAAAAGAAAAGATAAAGAAAAGAAAAACTTGACATATCACTTGAATTATATTACAAAGCTATAGTAATCAAAACAGTATGGAACTAACACAAAAGTAGACACATAGGTCAATGGAACAGAATAGAAAACCTGGAAATAAACCCACAATTATATGCCAATTAATCTTTGACAAGGCAGGAAAGAATATCCAATAGGAAAATTTCTCTTCAACAAATGGTGTTGGGAAAACTGGACAGCTACATGCAAAAGAGTGAAACTAGATCACTTTCTTATACTATATATAAAAATAAAACCAAAATGGATTAAAGACCTACATGTAAGACCTGAAACCATAAAAATTCTAGAAGAGAACACAAGAAGTAATGACTCTGACATCAGCTGTAGAAATATTTTTCTAAATATGTGTTCTGACATAGAGTATATAATGGGATTTTATTCAGCCATAAAAATGAATGAAATCTTGCCATTTGAAACAACATATATGGAGCTGGAGAGTATAATGTTAAGTAAAATAAGTCAGTCAGAAAAGGTAAATACCATATGATTCCACTCACATGTGGAATTTAAGAAACAAAACAAGTGAGCAAAGGAAGAAGAGAGAGAGACAAACCAAGACACAGACTCTTAACAAGACAAGCTGCTGGTTACCAGAGGGGAGGTAACTGGGGGGATGGGTGAAATAGGTGACAGAGATTAAGAAGGGTACTTGTGGAGATCCCTGGGTGGCTCAGCGGTTTAGCATCTGCCTTCAGCCTGGGGCGTGACCCTGGAGTCCCAGGATCAAGTCTCACATCAGGCTCCCTGCATGGAGCCTGCTTCTCCCTCTGCCTGTGTCTCTGCCCCCCCACCCCCACCCCTCTCTGTGTCTCTCATGAATAAATAAATAAAATCTCAAAAAAAATTAAGAAGGGTACTTGTGATAAGCGCTGGGTAATTTATGGATGTGTTGAATCACTATATTGTATGTAATAGTTATCTATATGCTATAGTCATCTCTGTTAACTATAGTGGAATTAAAATTTTAAAAATGCATGTGGTATTTATAATCAAGCTACCTCCTAGGATTCTACAAATGATTAGGGGGGCATGACTCCAAAGCTGTCTGGTGTTCTCTGGGGAGTGGTATATTGTGTAAAATTAGCATTAAATTAATTAGCATTAAATAAATGCATTCATATACAAATAACAATCTTTTATACTTTGTGCATTCTTAAAGTTTATTAAGAAGACAACAGATAATTTTTACAATATTCTCTATCAAGAGGGAAAGGATTATGAAATATAAATGTCTACATATGTGTGTATATATGTTTTGAGCAGAAACTAGCATGGGGTGAATAAATGGAAAACATATTCTTGATGGCTCATCTTCAGCAGACAGTATACATATGCAAAATGGGACTAACCACAGCATATGCAGAATAACTATAAGATGTTTAGTAATCAAATGAGGTAAAAGGTTCAGAAAGAAAAGTGAGTTTTCCAAACTCATACAAATAGAGAAGGTGGCTAAGAGAAGATACTGGTCTCTCAGTCCAGATTAAATCAACTAATAATAAGTATTTGTGAAGCATCCTCTTTGGAAAATGTAAGCATAAAGCAGAATTCCTCGGGAATACACAATCCAGTACAGTTTCCAGCTCTTTATGCATTTATATAGTGTATCAAGAGAAGCAATTTGAAGAAAGGCATGAACTGAGGGTCCTTGTGACAAAAATACATCATTTTGAGGCACTTGGGTGGCTCAGTCAGTTAACTGGCCAATCTTGGTCAGGACCTCAGGGTCCTGGGATTGAGCCCTGAGTCTCTGCTCTGGGGTTCTGCACTCAGCTCAGAATCTGCTGCAGATTCTCTCCCTCCCCATCTGCCTCTTCCCCAGATAGTTCTCTCTCTCAAATAAATAAATAAAATCTTAAAAAAAAGACATCATTCTGAGATACCCAGAGGGGATGTTGTAGTGTGTGTGTGTGTGTGTTGTATGCTTATGCAAATAGAAAAGCTTAAATAATTCTTTTGGGGAAACAAAGTAAGGAAATGCATCAGGTTAAAGGAAAACAAAATTGACACCAGTACAATGTCAGTTATATTTTCAAAACACCTGATCATCTTTTCCTATTTTGTATTTGTCTGTTCTGATCACGTACTGAGTTAGAGATAGGAGTAGCTGCATCTAGAAGGCACTCTCAGGTATACTGATTTATCCCTCTCTTAGTGAACTGATTTCCCTTCTTACAGGTGCTGTTAAAATTAAACCCAACCATTCTGTCGGGTAAAACTACAATGCTGCTACTTCAGGGTAATTTCTATAAATAGTACTGGTCAGACATAATTAGCTACCTAAAGTTCTAATTCACTTAGTGTTTTTCCAATTGCTTAACTTAGTAATTAAGTTATCTATAGGGGATTGCAAAGCACTCAAATTGGTAGGGCTGTGCCAACTACCTTAATTACTTATTTTGTAATGTTTTAGTTGTTGCGACCAATATTATAGACTAAATCCATAGTCAGATTTGTGATCCTGCATCCATGTAATCTGTATTATTTCTAAAAGCCTGGGCAATTGTTCTATATTAAGAAGCTTCTCTCTCAGGAATACATCTTTGATTATGACAGTAGTAGGCAGAGTAGAAAATAAAGGGTTCTGGACGCCTGGGTGGCTCAGCGGTTGAGCGTTTGCCTTTGGCTCAGGGCATGATCCCGGAGTCCTGGGATTGAGTCACGCATCTGGGTTCCTGCATGGAGCCTGCTTCTCCCTCTGCCTTTGTCTCTGCCTCTGTCTCTCATTCTGTGTCGCTCATGAATAAATAAATAAAATCTTAAAAGAAAAGAAAGGTTCTACTATGATATACTTAAGTAGGCTACTTGTCTATAAGCTGTTTCTAAATTCTCCATGAAATAGGAATCTACATTTACGACTAGATAATAATCATAAAATTATAATTAAAAAATTGCCATTTCCAAACAAATATTCTTCAATTTATTATTTATTTGAGATTGACTGAATCACTCAGTGATCCAATAGGAGTCATGCCAACCATGTCCTAAGCACATAAAATAATGTCTTTAGTAATTGAGAATCTTACTTCTAAGATATATTTTCAAGAATATATATTTTATATTGAACCATATGTTTGAAATTAATATTACTAAAATTGGTTTGATTTCAAGATTACTGTGTATACACAGATTTTAAAAATATTTTCAAAAGTAACTACCTAAAAAATGTCCTTTTATTATGTTTTTGGATGCACTTCAAATCTTCCCATTTCTTAAAGTTAGGAATTTCCCATTTGGAATTGTTTCTAGAGCATGTTAACAGGCCACATTAAACTCATCAGATGTTTCTTAGTCATATTACTTTTTGACCAAGACATGGCTATACCCATCTTGACTTGATTCAATTTACCAGGCTTGGCTCAGAATGGCATTTATTTCCAACAAACAAATTTATTCGCAAAAGACAAAGATTTCTCATAATTGAAAATACTCCTAAGAATTGTGTCACAGGACCTAATAGCAAGTCTGCAAGATTAGTTCTATCTTTTTTTGGCCATTGGCTACTTTAGAAATGTACACAGTTCTCCAAGCAAAGTAGTTTGTAAGAAATTCATTTTTATGTCTTAGTTCTGATATTTTTGTTAAAGTGATCTCTTTTAAATTATGTACTTGATTAGGTGTTGTAAATTACAATATAATGATTCTCTCTCCTATTTACAGTTATTTACAGATCCTGTAAATTAACATAGCTCTTACTGCCACTTCACCCAAGTTTTGAAAAGATCATTTGAAACTAAATACTAATGTAATAAAGAATTTTCAAGTATTTGCTATTAATTAATAAAGTAAATTAATAAAAACCAAAGCTAGCAGATTTCTGGTATGACACAAAGATTATAGAGACTATCTTGTGTGTTGTTACAGATACTAGTGGTTTCCTTTCCAAGCATTATTGATCTTCAGTCTTTGTAAACACAATCCTCATTTTGCTAAAGCAGTGATGCACTACTCCTACTGGGTGATTTTTAACTCATATAAGCATGTGATAGCAACATCTCTCCTTTTGTCAGTAATTGGTCTTGGCCAATTAAAAGTAAGGGAAGTCTGCTGAGAAATGTCTTCTAAGAAAGATATTCCTTATAAAAGAGGAATACTCAAGAAGAAAGCCTTTGTTTGTGTCAGCTTCTTGCTTGGATGTATAGCTATGGCATCCATATTGTAATCATGAAACCAGAAAGATCGAAAGAGCCCCAATCCTAATGGCACCATTGAGTCACTGCACCAAACTGGGACCACCAACCTCTAGGCTTCTCATTATGAGATGAAGATTGTATTGTTTAGGCCATTCTGGATGGGTAATGCAGTTTCTAGATGAAAGCATTTTAACTGATACAAGGGTTAAAGAGCAGCTCTTGGATGATCATTAAAAGGCATTTTGATTACATGTAAATGCTATTGATTCTAGAGCTTTCAGAAACAGAAAATATCTTACATAAATTCCTTAATTTTAATAAAATATATGTCAATGAGTATCAGTAAGTATTCTTAATATTATGCTTTTTATGTCACAACTTTTTGATTCATTTTCTGTTTATTTTCCATAGTTGCTTTTTATATCTTGCATTGCCATCCATAAATCCTGTATTAGTATTGTTCTCTGGGCTTCTCTTTATTTTAGAAAATTTCAAGTACCATTGACCCTGGAACAACATAGGTTTGAACTGCGTAGGTCTGCTTATGAGGATCTTTTCCATAAGCATAGTATAGTACTTTAAATGTATTTTCTCTTATGATTTTCTTAATATTTTTTCTCTAGATTACCCTGTATATTATAAGAATATAGTATATAATACATGTGTGTTAAATTGACTGTTTGTGTTATAGGTAAGGCTTCCATTCCACAGTAGGCTATTCATAACTGGGGTATTGGTGCTCCTAGTTTAAGGGCCAGCTGTAATATAGCAGGTTATAGTCTTCTTTCAGCACTCACCAAAGGTTTATGTTTATTTGTATGTAAGGAGAAGTTAGAAGGTATGGGGTCAGATATAAGAACGAAAAGAGGGATGCCTGGGTGGTTCAGTGGTTGAGCATCTGCCTTTGGCTCAGGGTGTGATCCAGAGATCCAGGATTGAGACCCACATCAGGCTCCTCCTGGGGAGCCTGCTTCTCCCTCTGCCTATGTCTCTGTCTCTCTCTCTGTGTCTCTCATGAATAAATAAATAAAATCTTAAAAAAAAAGAATGAAAAGATATAGTTTATGTGCACATTCTAATAGGAATTTGACATGTATATAAATAATTATAGACCATATTGTCAAGGTAATAATCTGACTGAAGAGTTATTGGTACATGAAAGGAGAGAGGGTTTCAGGAATGCTTTACAATGGAGTTTAAATTTCATGATGGTTAGGATTTTTTAAAAAATGGAAATGGGGAAGAGTATGTTCCATAACTCTCTATATTTATAATATAATTTCTCCTACACAGCACATGTCCATTGCTTGGAGACTGTTTGGTTTTGCTGGAGTGATGATTTTACAATGGATGTAGTCAGTTTAGGCTGTATCTCAAAGGGGATAACTGAACATCTGCAATCACTTTCCTCTTTTCTTCATTCTGTTTCTGTTCAACTGATCCGAGAAGTTGTTTTATGTAAGTTTTTATCATATCATATATCTTTTGTTGAATTTTGGTCCAGCCCCAGCAGACCATGTAAATGCATGTTTACGAGGGAATTTTAGTGGACGAAGGCCTATTTTCCTCTTTCTTAACTTCAGACTATTTTTTCGAAGTTATTTGTTCTTATTATCAGATCCTTTCTATTTCCTAAAGTTCTTCTTGCTCTCCCTGGAAATTTGAAATCCAAGACTGAGGTCACATATTTAATTGGCTTGACTCTAGCTGTATTTGAAATTATGTGAAAATCAATGGTGTCAGGAGTTGTCACAGATATTAGATATGGTTCAGCTGTCTAGGGAGCAAATATTTCCACTCGGGGGCTTCTGATGCTAAGCAGCCATTCATTTATTCATTTAACATAAGATATTTAGTATGCCTTGAACCAGGTAGTGTTCTAGACCCTGAAGATATAACTGTGTAAAAAGCCAGTCTCTCTTCTCATGGAGATTAAATTCTAATGATAGCTGTGATTAGCTTGAAAATAAACTAGCTATGCAATTCTGCTCAAATGTCATTTTCTCAAGAGTCTTCTCAGATGTTTTTCAGACTCTGTTCCCCCATTACTCTGTTAGTTCTACTCGTTTTTTTCTTCCTCTATAGCAATGATTTGGTCCTCTGTCTATCCCTATTTCTCTTCTCAATTGCCTCAGTAAGCTATGAGCTAGAGGGCAAAGACAAACATTTTATCATTTTTGTATTAAAAGAGAATATATTGAATAGATCTTTATAAGTAATGAATGAATATAGCTAAATATTTTGTAACTACTAATGCTTGTGAAAACTTTAGGGGCCTCCTCACCAAGACTTCTCTCTCAACATTCACAAAAATTCAGTATGTATGGATTTCTAAGCATATGAACCAACTTGATATTCTATAACACAGTGTGGAAGTTTGATGATACATGTTTAATTGACAATCAGCAGTTTGAAAAATGCCTTATCTTGAAACATGCATCTTTTGAAAATACCATTGTAGGGAAATATAGGGAATGGCTCTGAATGTTTCAGAAGGCCAGCTTATTGAGAATTTCCAGAACCTGACATTAACACAGTGAGGTAATGATGCTACATATTAGCTAACTGCAGTCCTGCAGCATCATATTATTCTTTCATTCTACTTTGATACCAGAGTCTTCATTAGTGTATACAAGGAAGCTGTTTCCCAGAAATAGTAGTCAAATTGAGTTGTAAGGAAAAGCAGTTGTTGAACTCTATTCACTCCCACCATGCTTAATGTATTGAGGAAAGGTAACCGTTAGAACTTCAGGAGCAACAACTTACAAGGCCAGTACTAGCCTCAGAGTTGGCTACATCCACGGTCACTGCGTTAAGGCTTAGCCAGTCTAGGAGAAACTGATTTGACTGCTGAAGATAAATGAGAAGTGAATACATTTTCCCCTCAAGTAGTCTATAGCTAGGGCTTCCTTAGAAAGTGTAAAGTATTCCCAAAGATGTCATCTGGGGACTTATAAAGTATCAGAAACTCTAGGAAGTTCTCTTACATATTACCTCATTTAGTCTTTACAACTCTGGAAAGTAGTTGTTTTATTGACACTTTGCAAGTTGAGAAATGAGGCATTCATAAGTTGTGTGATATATGTCAGTTTACACACACCTAGGAAGTGGCTTCCAAGGTTGCTTCAGTGAGGCCATTCATATAGACGGAGACTTTTAGCTGACCAAGCAAACAGCAAAGTCAGCTCTGACCACACACTATGCTGATTACACATGCTGAGGGAGATTGTAATCGTTTTGTGTGGAGGGGATTTTCTTCTATGAAACTACCAGGAAGTGGACGTGAAGAAAGGTAGAATGCTTTAAGGAAATCTTGAGGGGTGAGCATTAAAGAGAAAGGAGGCAAGAAAGAATTTCCTACTCTTTGAGGAATGCAAACCTCTCGTTACCTTTAAATACACTGTGTTAGTGCTGACACGGTGCAGAAAAAATATTTCAGCAATAAATTTTAATACTATATATATTTTTAAAGATTTTATTTATTTATTCATGATAGACATAGAGAAGCAGAGACACAGGCAGAGGAAGAAGCAGGCTCCCTGCAGGGAGCCCGAGGTGGGACTCAATCCTGGGACTCCAGGATTACGCCCGCCCTGAACCAAAGGCAGACACTTAACTGCTGAGTCACCCAGGTGTCCCAAATTTTAATACTATCTAATATTTATGCAGGCTGACTTTGCAATCCACTCCATTTCTCATTACCATTTCAAGGGTCTTAAAAATAAACATTTGTTGTAATTAAGCTACAATTATTTTGCTATTGTTCTAAGTACAGAATCCAAATCAGAGTTAATTCTAAAATTTTTAGAATTTATGTATTTATGTATGTATTTATTAGTTTATGAGAGAGAGAGAATGCCTACAAACCAAGCAGGGGAGAAGCAGACAGGGAGGGAGAGAGAGAGAGAATCCCAAGTGGACTTGGCCCTGAGTGTGCAGCTGACCAGGGGGGCTCCATCCCAGGACCCTGAGATCAAGACCCAATCTGAAACCAAGAGTGTGACGCTCAAGCTCAACAGAGTGAGCCCCTAATTCTAAGATACTTGAAAGAAATGTGTATTTACAATTTACAACAGTCATAATTTAATAAATTCTTTCTATTATCTCTAAAAATTACCACAACTACACAAATGCTTATAATCAAAGTGCCTCAGTTTTCTCATCTATAACATGAGGGAGTGAAACAAATAATTCTGAAATCTGGCTGATGATGAAAATAAAATCGGAAACTGTTATTTTTAATAATTAAAAATTTTTTTCAATAGTTTTAGATTTATAGAAACCTTGATAATATAGTACAGAGAGGCCCCACATCCACTTCCCCTTATTAACATATAATATTAATATGGTGCATTTGTTAATAATTAATGAACCAATACTGATACACAATTACTAACTACAGTCCATACTTTTTTCGGGTTTCTGACTTTTTATTAAATTTTTTTTTTCTGTTCCAGAATCCCATCCAGGATATATCACATTTGGTCATTCTGTCTCCTTAGGCTCCTCTCTGCTGTCATAGATTTTTAGACTTTATCTTTCATGACTTTCATAGTTTTGAGAAATAGTGGCCAGGCATTTTGTAGAATGTCCTCTACTGGAGGTTAGCTGATGTTTTCTTCATAATTCGACTGGAATTATGAGTTTAGGGGAGGAAGACTGGGGATTTTCTAAAATATATATTTTTGTATTTGTTTCTAATTTGGTAGATCTAGGGTGGGACCTGAGAATTTAAAATTTTACAAAATCTCCTCATGGTTCAGTCATTGATTACATTGTCTCTTCTGGTAGGTGCTATTTGCTCTGTCTACTAATAACCTGACATGAGTTAAGGATTAAGATTTGAGGATCTAGTCTTTCTTCAATTCTGAAAATTCTTAGTTATTGATTCTTATTTCTTTTGATATTCCTTCCTTTCTTCTCTTCTGAAACTCATTACATGTATCATTGAATTAATATATTTTCCAAGTCTCTTAACTTGCCTGTGTGTGTGCATACTTCTCTCCTCCATCCCGAGGTAATTTCTCAGATTTACTAATTTCTCTTCACAAATATGTAGAATTTATTCCATAGAATGAATTTTTAAGACTTCCATTTTCTTCATGTTTAAACTTTTCTTGAGATAGGTTTTTGCTTTACTAATTCAAAGGAATTTTTTTATTTTGACTTTTAATAGATTTATTCCTTCATTAAGTGTTATTTTAAAGCCTTTGTCAAATAATTCCATAAGATTAATTTTATTTACAAAGAATTCAGGCTTATGGTTTTTGTTTCCTTTTCCTAACATTAGGGTCCTTCATGTGTCTTTGCATTTTAGTATACACTTTATTTTACCTGGAGAGATTTTTTTCTGTTGGTCTGCCTCTCCTGCCTAATCAGGTTCAGTGTCTATAACTGCCTTCACCTGGCACTCCTGCGCTACCAATCCAGAACGAAGTCTAATAACAGCATTTTAAAGCTCCTGCAGTGGGTAGGTAGATATTGGGGATATGAAAGGGCTACTGGCAGATATTGGGGATATGAAAGGGTTAGCTGGCAACTTGATTTAATTCCTAGTTATGAGTTTTCAAATATCTGTATAGCTACTTTTTTCTAGATAGTCAGGTTTCCAATCTTTTTATTCAGATTCTGTTCACACGCGTGGGAGTTTCGGCCCAGCCCCTGGTTTCAAGAAGTGAACCTGGCTTTATCCTCTTCCTGTACAGAGTACTGAATTAGTTACCTATTGCTGTATAACACATTACCACAACTCAGTAGGTTAAAACAACACATTTATTATCTCAGTGTTTTGTGGGTAAGGAATCTGAGCATGAGTTGGTTAGGTTCTGAGGCCAGAGGTTTCTCAAGGCTACAATCAAGGTGTTGGCTAGGCTGCCTTCTGACTGGGCAAGAATATACTCTAAAACTCATTCAGTTGTTGGAAGAATTCATTTCTCTGCGGCTATATGACTGAGGACCTCAACTTTTTGAGGGCTTTTGGTTTGAAACTGCCCATGGTTGTTTGCCATGAAGACTTCCCCAACATGGCTGCTTATTTTGTCAAGCCTGCAAGGAGAGTCTTTCCCCTTGGGTGGGGGGAGGGGGCAGTTTCTGTGTTAAGGGCTTTCATCTGATACCTTTAAAGTCATACCTACCCAGGATAATCTCGCTTTTGATTAACTCATCACCAGATATGGAGCCTTAACAAAAAAAAAAAAATCTCTTTATTTTTGCCATATTCTTTGGCTAGAAGTGAGACAAAGTTTAAAGGGCAGGAATTATAGGAAGCATGATGCCAGGAGGTGAGAATCAACAAACAAACAAGAGTGATAAAATCACAAATGCACAACTAACTACAGTTCTGTACCTATACTGTTAGCCACATTTAACATGATTCGGAGGTTACCCTGGGGTCTGTCTGCTTCATTGACCTTTAGTCCCAAGACCATTATCTGTGTCCGGTACCAGAAGTCACAACCCTTGGCCCCAGCTTGGCTCCCTGCTTTGCATTTCAGTTCTATTTCTAGTTCAGGAGGATATTTGCCTTGTTTCTTAATTCCTCTATGTCTAATTGGTGTGTTTTTTCCTTCTGTATTTTATCAGTCATCTTGTTTGAAACAGAGGTCATGTAAAAGCATAAACTTAGAAAACCATTTTATTCTATCCATATCTTGTAAAAATTTCTACTCAATTAGGGTTAAAACAGATATCTGAAGCTCTAGGTATGTTTTAATGGTAGGGATGAATTTAACCAAATAGTTTTAGGAAGGTCTGGTAGAAGATTATTGATGGTATGAAGGAAGAGGGAATTGGTAAATATAACTGAGAAAGTGACTTTTGAAGCACTACAGTCCCAAGATAACCACATGAAATGAGTCACACATAATTGCTTATACCAATCTGCCAAGGCAAGTCCCTTATTTCTTTTTTAAAAACAGTACAATTAGTTCTTTATGTTAAATGGCGGAGGGTATAATTCTAAAAAAAAAAAAATAAAAATCATGGATTCTGGATATCTTCTTTAACCTTCCCAATAAATGCAAGGCGACTACGCAAGATAATTCATGTTTACTTTGGGAAGCACATGGACCATGGTACCAGGGTGATGTAATAATATAGGTCAGAAAGTTTTCATCTTTTAGAATTATGTTCAATGGACCTGAGAAGTGCAATAGAAGAGTGATAAGAAAAAGATATGAAGATTAGCACCTATAAAAGTATAAAGCAGATATGGTGAACATGACCACATTCACCTAGTGCTGTTATATTAAAATGGTTGGTATTACCTGGAGCTTGCAATGTATTTAGGTCAAAATAATTATGGTGCTGTAATTGCAATATATTATAAAAATATTACAGGCTAAATATAGAAAGGCCACAATAAGTAACACCTGCAAAATGGGTGGCAAAGGAAGTGGTCATGGACACAGCCTTATGTTTGATAGCACGTAGGACCATCTTCCTCTCCTTTAAAATCTTGGCTGCTATCACTGAGACTCAATATAGGGCAGTATAAGAATCCAGTATGGCAAACTTTCCAGTTCCGAAAGGCCAAAGGCCATAAGATTTGCTATTTCCATAAGTTTTCTACAACTACCTCTGAACATCATGAAGTTTTGGAAATTATTTTAGAAGATTTAACATAGGGATCCCTGGGTGGCGCAGCGGTTTGGTGCCTGCCTTTGGCCCAGGGCGCGATCCTGGAGACCCGGGATCGAATCCCACGTCGGGCTCCCGGTGCATGGAGCCTGCTTCTCCCTCTGCCTGTGTCTCTGCCTCATTCTCTCTCTCTCTCTGTGACTATCACAAATAAATAAAAAAAAAAAAAAAAAAAAAAAAAAGATTTAACATATAGGGTGCTAAAGTAGAGAGCAAAAAATGTTTTTTTTTTCTTTTTTTAAGATTTTATTTATTCGTTCATGAGAGGCACACAGAGAGAGGCAGAGACACAGACAGAGGGAGAAGTAGGCTCTCTATAGGGAGTGTCATGTGGGATTTCATCCCAGGACCCCAGGATCACAACCTGAGCCAGAGGCAGACAGTCAACCACTGAGCCACCCAGGTGCACTGAGAGCAAAAAGTTTGAGGACATTTTCTGAGCATGAAAATAAATATTGCTTTACCAAGATATATAGAATAAGCTAATGATATCTACTGCCACATAATCAAAATTATTAAAAGTATAAGCTTTTCTGGCTTGCCTTTTATATGAGATATTCTTTTAGACAATTACAAAAAATCCTTTGATGAGAATCTGGAACTTGTCAGGTGATCTAGCCATCTCCATCCTTTCCACAGTTTCAGAAATCCCTCTTTGTTCCTCTGATCCTTTTTCTCTGTTACAATTTGATCTAAATTAACAGTTTCTAACATTGTCTATAATATGTAATAAAATAGAATTATGAGAAAAATGAAAAAAATTACTTTGCACATATTAAAAATTATGAAAAAATGAAATAATTTGCACATATAAAATATAGAGTATGGCACAAAAATCTAGTTTATGTTTTCAATTATAATTGAAACTAAAAGCACGATGTTTGGAAGGTAATAAAAGATGAAGAAAAAGGAAAAAGGAAGGAACAAAAAGGAAAAGCTGAAGATGGTGTGCCTGTTTTTATCTTACAGACTTTGTGCATGATCATCATTCTGTTTGCTCTCAGATTTAGTGTTCTTATAAAAAAAGCAAATCAGAGTCCACAGGAAACAGGAATTAAATTCATGGCAAAGATTTAAAATCGGATACATAGACGATTATGCCCCTCTTTTCATGAAGCGTCTTTGTATTATGACTTGCTTATTGAGCAGTCGTTCTGAAGTAAAAGAGGAGACACAGCAAGGCACAGCAAGGAGGATTTGTTATGTGCTTCTTGAATTTTGAGGGTTCTCCTAATGGCTAGGTTGCATTTATGTACTTCAACTTTTTCTCTGACCAAGATTTATACTGCACTATGAGATCTGTTCTGAATAGTCCTAGTAGTTCAGGGCATCCTCTTTGACTCAAACAGACTTTTGCTACTTTCCAGTTGTGATCTTGAATAAGTTTTAGTCTCTAATTCTCTGCTACTTTACCCTCGGAAAGGAAAATAATCGTACCCACCTCCAGATTTCTTGAGGAATTTTTTAAAGAGATTTTTTAATGTATTTATTCATGAGACACAGAGAGAGAGAGAGGGGCAGAGACATAGGCAGAGAGAGAAGCAGGCTCCATACAGGGAGCCCAATGTGGGACTCGACCCCCGGTTTCCAGGATCATGCCCTGGGCTGAAGGCAGAGACCAACTGCTGAGCCACCCAGGCATCCCTGGAGTTTCTGAGGATTAAATGAGATCACTGTTGTTATCTATTTAGCACTGTGCCTGGAATACACTTTGAAAACTCAAGTATCAGTCATAATAATCATTATTATTATCATGGAAGGTAGCATCAAATGAGACCTAACAAGCCTTTATATACTACCCAGCTCCAAAATACACAATCATATTTCAAGGAGTCTTAGCAAACTCAAAGGCCTTATTTGTGAAGTTAGTGATGTTGCAATATATTAGAATATTTGGGAATGTTAGTGAAGGGCTGTTGGAATATATAGCCACTCATATCTCTTCCCGTGATTAAATCTTAATTCATTCTGCTGTACTATATATGGTCTACATTACAAGATCAACTAATACAAAACTGTGCCAATTATAATTAATTGAAATTCAATTCTAGGAAAATCTGGTTCCAGAGTTCAGGGTTAATAATCACCAGGCTAAGCTAGTATCTCTCATAGGTTATTGTTTATTTAAAAAAAAAAAAAAAATCAGATAGGCCCAACTGGCAGAAAATTCATTAACAAGCATTTAAAAAAAAAAAAACCATTGAATATACTGATACACATGCTCTATAAGAAATAATGAGGAATTTACTACATATTTCACATTGGCTAGAAGTTCCTTATTACAGATATGCTGTCCAATTTGATGCTGTCCAATTCAGCATTTTATACACAAAAGATAATCTGAATGGAGGCTTGGAAGGATGACTTAAATATGGAAAATATGCAAATGCTTTCATTATTTACTTTATCGAGTCATTCCACCAATAATATTAAGTGCTAAGTGCTGGTAGATTTTTTTAAAAAAGAGAATCTTACCAATTTCTTTTATAACTACAAGCTCCAAAAATGCAATTTAACTATTTATACAATGGCTGACTTAACCTATTTTAAGTTATGCACTGTCCTTTGAGTGCAGACGGGTGAGAAATTCAATAATCATTAGATAAAGACCATGGAAGGCACCAGAGAGACCATGCAAACAATACACAGGGACATATCTACACACAATAGAGTAATGCATTTTCTTTCCAAAAGTCTGACAAAAATCTCATGTCAGTTTTCATGTTTTATTAAGCAAAGGAATGTGACACATATTTTAGAAAGGCTTTTCATAAAATAAAAGTTTCTGTTAAATTTCTAATGATTTTTTTTTTTTTTTAACCAAGAGCTTACACATGTATTATTAAAACAATGGGGCAGCCCGGGTGGCTCAGCGGTTTAGCACCGCCTTCAGCCCGGGTCGTGATCCTGGAGACCCCGAATAGAGTCCCAGGTCGGACTCCCTGCATGGAGCCTGCTTCTCCCTCTGCCTGTGTCTCTGCCTCTCTCTCTCTCTCTCTCTCTCAGTGTCTCGCATGAATAAATAAATAAAATTCAAAAAAAAAACCCACAAAACAAAACAAAAAAACAATGGCTTGCAATTGCTTGAACAACCCCTTGAAGCTCCACTCTTGAGAGATAAGTCTTTAAAGTAATGCTTAAGTTCTCTTACGTCAGATCATTATCGGTTGTTTAATGCTTAGTTTCTTTTTTTTCTAATGCAAGGTAAATAAAAAGTAAATATATGCAATGATAATCTTATGACAGGTACAGACTGAGAACATACTTCTCATGAAATTTCTAATCTGCAAAGAAGGCAAGCGCATTCTTTTGAATCCAGCATTTGTAAGTCTTTCCATCAATGAACATTCTTTATAGCACATGGACTTTAGATCCTGGATTTACTAAATACAGGAGCATTAACACCATGAGGACAATGGTGTATATTAGTGTATTTTTCCCATTTATCACTAAGTAACAACACACACAATAAAACATAATTTCTGGCTTCTTATCTAAGCGCAGAGTGTCCCAACCTATTTCTGAAAATCGGTTCGGGGCAAGGAAAGAATGGCCTGACTTGGCTTTTTTTTCCCCCCCCCGCCCCCCCCACTATTTAAACGTATGTTTGTGAGCGGTGGAGGCATTTTAGCTTCTAGAATGTACGCCCCACATCATTTTTGCTTCTCTGAAAGTCGTGACGTAAACCATCCCGCTCCCGTCGTGTAGGTACTTATGGAGTACAAGGCCAATGGGGCTTAGAGAAAAATCGAACAACGCTATTCGGGTTTCCTGGTTCCCAGGGAGCTCACGATCTACCCCCAGACGCGTAAAGGCGCTGGGCCTCCGGGGTCTGAGGCGCCCCAAGAAGGCTGCCCCAGCAGGCCCGGCTGCGCCACGCCGCTTCCCCGCCCGAACGCCGAGCCCGCAAGGATCCGCGGCGCAAACGGACTCGCAAGGATGAGGGCGCCACGGACTCCGCCGCGCCAAGCACAGACGGCCCTTTCCGCAGAAGCCTGCGAGGAGGGACGTTCCTGAGCCCAGCAACCCAAATTACTTTTTCCGGGATCTCCAAACTCGTTTTTTTTTTTTTTTTTTTTTTTTTTTGAGCTTTCGGATTCAGGAGGCAGGTGCTTCATCACCTGACCCTGACCCTCCCTCCTCATTCCTCCGCGGGTCTCCTCTGCCTCCCTTTGCCCAAGTCCAACTTTTTAGCGGCTCTAGAGGAGCGCCGCAGACTAGGAGCGGGGAAGGTGAGCGAAGGCGCGCTAACGCCACGTTGATTCGCACTGCAACAGCGTGGTGAGAAGGAAAAAAAAAAAAAAAAAAAAAAGGCGGGCACGGGGACCAGAGCAGGGTGGCAGAAAGGGCACAGGGCTCGCCGAGCAGGGGGAGCGGGGGAGCGGGGGCGGGGCCACCAGCCAGTCCCAGGGTTCCCAGCTCGAGCGCGCGCGGGCCCCGGGCTCCCCAGCGTCCCAGCCCGCCCGCCGCCCGCCGCCCGCCGCCGCGCGGGGCGAGCATCCCGGTGCCAGGACCTGCCGCCCGCCCAGCCCGCGAGCGCGTCGCACGAAGGCGCGTCCGCACCCATGTCCCGGCCGGGGCGGCGGCAGCAGGCGTCCGCAGACCCTGGCATGTGATGCGAGGCTGAGTGCGAGGCTGAGCGCGCGGCGCCCGCTGGTGCCCCGCCGAGCCGGACGCGGGAGGAGAGGGGCGCGCTCCAGCTCTTCTAGCCGAGCGCGGGGCGGGGCGGGGCGCGGCGCGGCTGGGGGGGGGCGCCCCCCGCGGGGAGCAGCGGAGGAGCAGGCGCGCTGCGGGCCCGAGGGAGGGCACCGTTAAAGCTTTGCCATCAATCGCGAGCCCCGTGAGTCCGTCCCAAGCTAACGCACTAACTCCACAGCGTCCATCACGCCCCCGAGCCACCGAAGGCGGCGACACCCGATCCAGCGCACAAACACGGGTCCCTTCTGTCCCCGGATACGATTACGCGGCGGAGACACATTCAAACTCACGCGCAGCAGCCGAGAGCCGAGGTGAGTCGAGGGACCGCGCGGTTCCCGCGGGAGGACGGGGGCGGGCGGGGGGGAGGAGATGGGCGTTGTTTGCTCCCGGAGGTGAGCGCTGGGCGCGTGGCTGCGATCCCGGGGCTGGGGGGCTGGGGGGCTGGGGGGCTGGGGGGCTGGGGTGGAAAGGGCCCAGGGGGCTGGGCTGAGCGAGGTAGGGAGTGGGGCGTGGGGGTGGGGAGCGGGGAGAGAGGTTGAGGGGCTGTGCCGGGGAGCTTTCCCCGCTGCCCGGGGTCGCTCCGGTGCTGCTCTCTGCTCTTCCATATGGCGCCCGTTGGAGGGTCTTCTTGGGCAGGTGCGCGCCGAACTCGAGACGGGAGGGGATACCCTGGCGCGGGTCCGGCCGAGGACCTGGCACTTGACCCTGGAGGGATGGGCGTCCGGGAGCCCCCGGGCGGGAGCCCGCTGCGGGCCGGCCTGGGGGGCCAGGAAGTTTCGGGCCTCCCGGGACAGTCTCCCCCTGCGCCCGCTCCCCGAAGGGCAGCCGAGCCGAGCGTGTGGGGGTGGGGAGTGTCGGGGCTGCGCGCCCCCGCCCCTGCACGCTCGCCGCTCCCTCGGTCGGGACCTTTGAGCCTCTGCCGCAGCCCGCCTGCCGGTGCGGCCCCTCCCCGGGATGCGCGGGGGCGGCAGGGTCGCGCGCCGCTCCCCACGCGGTGGCGGGAGCCCTGCGGCGTGCCCTGGCCTCAGAGCAGCCTGCGGGGAGCAGGGCGCCGTCCCCGGGCTGCAGGAGCGGGGCTGCGGGGGACGGGCGGAGGCGGCGGGGGGCGCGCGCCTGCGTCCCGGTAAACTGCGCGGTTGAGCTCTAGGTGGAGGGAGTTGAGCGCGGTGGAGGCGCCCCTCGGCAAGCGCTTCCTTGGGGAAAGAGCCGCCCCCGCACCTGTACCGCCGGTTCCCGTCACCTTCAAGCATCTCGGGGCCCTGGGGAGGGCGAGGTGGGGGGCGGGGCGGGAGGACTTCTCCGAGCCCCAGAGGCTAACTCCTTGGGAGGCTGGAGCGTGTTGAACAGACGCCCTTAGGGAGAGGACGGGCGGTGGGCGGGGTTCCCAGGTGACCCCAAGTCACCTGTACTCTGAGTCAGTCAGTGTTCCTAAGACAGAGCCTTTTATCTCAGGTGGGTTGCACCCAGAAAAGATCACACAAACAAACAGAAACACGACTTTAAAAACAGTCCCTTTAAGGCTGTCCCCTTGTGTATGGAGTTTTTCAAGATTAATAGCCCGAAGGTGTGGCTGGTTGGCTATTTGCCAAGAGTGCTGGGGTTTCTTTTTCTGTAATTTCGTGTTCGAAAAAAGGTCTCCACTCAGAATTGCCGTGCTTATATATCCTTAGAGGGTAAAAAAAAAAAAAAAAAAAAAAAAAAAGATTGCCATTTGAGGAAAGGATAGAAGGTCCTGTTTAATTGGTATTCTAATCCTATCAGGATTAATCACACTTTATTCTCTGGAGGTTTTTAAATTAATTGAAGAGTCAGTGTTATATGATAAGGGAATCCAGAATTTGTTAACTAAGTTAAATCATAAATCAGCATTTTTCCCCCCAATCCCAAAGAGGAAACAGTGGATTTAGTTTTCTAATGTAAAAACTATCTTCTGGTAGTTAGTTTGAGGTTTGGCTTTAGGAACCTAACTATTCAGCAACAATTCTAGATCATTCCAGAGGGAAATACTCTAGTATTGTTTGATTTGCCTGCCACCCACAAGATAAAGGTGACATCCAGTGAGTGTTGTGTGATTTAGTGCCATAGGATTGTTTAAAAACTACAGTGAAGTATAATGCTTGGACATTTGGTGAAAGCTTAATAGTGTTTTTGTAGCTGGGCATAACTGAGTAGAAACAATACTTCTGACTTTTTCTGAGGAATGCAAATGTAGAGATCCGAACTCTTTAAATATATAATTTTCAGAGCTTTATGCTTCTTGTAGTAATACTTGGTGCAAAAAAAAAACAAAACAAAACCCAACAACAACAACAACAACAAAACAACTTGGTGCACTCATTAGGAAATTAAACCAGTGGATTAAATAAAGATATTTACAACAAAATTTATTTCTTATAAAATTTATTTTTTCATGTATAAAGAGTTTGACATTTGATTTAAGTTACTTAAAACATTTCATAATACCTTGTCAGCTTTATTACCACTTAAATATTGATGATAAAGGAAGAAAAATAACCACATGCCCAATTTTCAGATTCCTTTTCAAAGTTATATATTTATTTGTCAAATAATATTGAGTTGATGCTGGGACGCCTGGGTGGCTTTGAGCATTGAGTGTCTGTCTGTCTGCCTTTGGCTGGGGGTGTGATCCCAAAGTCCTGGGAGTACCTGGATGGAGTCCTGCATCAGCTCCCTGCATGGAGCCTGCTTCTCCCTCTGCCTCACTTTCTCTCTCCATGTCTCTCATGAATAAATAAATCAAATCTTAAAAAAAAAAATATTGAATTGATGCTACTTAATTTACACTAGATTTTCAGATATATCAAGAGAGTATGAACTTTTGATTGTTTTTATAATATATAATAATGCTCTGTTTATGGATATTGATGCCATCTGGGCCGTTGCTTATTTGCATAAGTGCATCTTCTCCATGGCTGTGTCCTCACATCATCAATTACTGAAACTTAAAAATGCAGCTATAAAAGCAAATAATTTCTAAATCTTACACTCCTACTTGCTCCCCTGGATTTAAGCTAATTTTTTTTGTTGGCTTGTCTTCATGAGCATGAATTCATAAAGAATTGAATGGTGCTAATCGTTGAGGTGTATAGAACTGTTTTTGTTTATAGTAAATGGTCTCAGTTTGCCCTGTCGAAATACTAGATTGGAGACAGAAGTACTATTCTTCCTTTTATGGTTTTTCTGGGTTCTCTTTCTGTTATCAGCTATCACTTTCTACTGCTGTCAGGCTGTGAGCGTGTCCTGCTGCTGTATTATCTGTTGTCTTTTTTTTTTTCTGTGAAATGATGTGGGCTATTGACCGAATATAAACCCTGTGGACTTTGTGACAGGTACTTGCTGTTCTCATGCTTTATTTCTGGGCTGGATTGTAAGCTATATGGCTGAGGTTCCTAGTAGGATGGCCTCTGTACATAAATGGTTTTAATACAATATTGTTTTACAGAATATTTTGTGTATAAGATCTTTAGAAGGGTCTCTTAATTTCAGACG
The DNA here is from genome assembly GCF_003254725.2 of Canis lupus dingo. Lineage (NCBI taxonomy): Eukaryota > Metazoa > Chordata > Mammalia > Carnivora > Canidae > Canis > Canis lupus. The sequence continues at coordinate 34,195,886 of NC_064274.1, forward strand.
GTCCAGTCTACTGAAAAATCTTTGCTTTTCTGAGAAATCGAAGTAGCCCTTAAAAACAGTACTGTTACAGTAGGCCAGATTGCTTTTGTTTAGGAATATGTATACAGTGATATTTTCTGTACCACTTTCTGCCATTGAAACTAGCTAGCCATATGTAATGTTATTAAGTTTTCTTATTCTGGAAGCCAGGAATAAGAAGTATGACTTGATAATCTTGATAACCATAGTTGAAGCTAAGTCAGTCATTTCAATATTATTTTGCTTACCTACGTATGAAGGAGCTACGTAATCAAATTAGTTTGAATAAATTAGTTTAATTTAACCTTAGAAAATAGTAGTAATCAACATCTTTCTAACCCAAACCATTTTACAAGCATTCATTCTTTTATTCAACAAATATTTATTTATTTATTTTTTTTTCAAATATTTATTAAGAGCATATTGTATTGTTGTGCTCTGGGGATATACAGACACAGAAAACCCTGGAAGGGCTCTGGCTTTAAGAGGTTAGATAGATTGAAAACAAATTAGTTTCAATAAGTGCAATATAATGCCGTAAAGTCTATGAGTGCTGTGATAAAGATATGCAGAGTGCCCTGAACAGGCATTTGGAAGTGAGCAGAAGACTAGAGACGCTTTGTAGAGAAGGTGACATAAAAGTCAGTGTTATAGGCACAGGCAAGGTCATGGGGGGCTGTTTGCCATCATAAAGAATATGGACCATTTTCTGCCCAAGTTTGTTCCAAACAAAAGAGTGATATGATGAAAAGTTAACTCTCACAGCCATCAACAAGGATGGATCTGAGGAATATGAGATAGGATTGGTGGTTTGGAAGGTATTGGAGTGATCTTGTTGAGGACCTTATACTGTAGTGTGGTAGCAGTGAGGTGAAGAAAAGGGTTTGATCACATGGATGATAAGGTAGGAGAATCTCTGGTGAGTGATTACATGGTAGGTGACATGAGGATGGGATAGGAACTTTAAAGGAGAGGCAGGTTGGAGGAGCAAGGGTGATAGAGTTCCGTTTTGGAAAAGAATGTGAAGTACTTACAGAAAATCCAACCGAAGAGGCTGGCCCAGTGGATCATTGCACAGAAGTTCCGAGTAGAGAGGTCTTGGCTGGATAAATAAGGTAGATAAACGGATGGTTAAATAGGTAGGTGGACAAATGGACGGTTAGATGGATGGATGGATGCACTGATTTAGCAGTTTTCAGTACATGGGTGGTTGAAAAAAAAAAAAAAAAAAGGAAATCGATATGCCTTCCAGGATAGGTACAAAGAGTAAGAGGGAGATAAAAGCCTGGGGAATCTTAAAATGTAAACGTTAGGTGAGAAATAGGGGAGCAGTAAGGAATGAGAAGTACAGAGTGAAAAGCAGGAGGAAAATTGGGGGAGAACAGCTTTTTTAGTAGTTGAAGGAGGAAAGAAGTTCAAGAAGTAAAATTAAGTACTAAAATGAAAGGTATTGGACAGTCCTGGTTCTGCCCCTAACTCTGTGCCTTGAACTTAGACTATAGTTCTCATTTACAAAAAGAGAGTCAAAGTGCCTACACCATGTGGCTACGGTGAAGATCAGATGAGATTAAAGTCTGGCAAGCTCCCTACCTAAGAGGTTATTGATTTGCGTTCATTAAATGCTGGCTGTTTTTTATGAAAAGCGGAACTTGGATTTGGTGATTACTTGGTCTGTAGAGACTATTGCTTTCAGCAGTACGTGCTCTCAGGGTTCAAGGAGGGTGATTAAAGATATATTTAAGAGGAAAACTTGATCAGATTTACAGCCTTTGGGGAGGAAGCCGGTAGAATTAGGGGCAATTGGAAGTTTTGAAGGGAGCAGAGAGCATCAGAAAGCCTTCCTTGAGGAGAGGGTGGGAATTGCAAGAGCTGGGGGGGGGGGGCGGGGAGTTGTTGGGATCCTCAGGACAAGCCACGCTTCTACCAGCCTGGAGGGTTCTGTAGTATACAGGTTGTTTTTTTAAAAGCATCTGGTAGGGGTAGCCCCGGGCAGCCCAGGTGGCTCAGCGGTTTGGCGCCGCCTTCAGCGCAGGGCGTGATCCTGGAGACCTGAGATCGAATCCCAAGTCGGGCTCCCTGCATGGAGCCTGCTTCTCCCTCTGCCTGTGTCTTTGCCTCTCTCTCTGTGTCTCTCATGGATAAATAAATAAAATCTTAAAAAAAAAAAAAAAGCATCTGGTAGTCAAATCGTAGACATTTTAAATGTCTTGTTAAATTATTTTTGGTATTATAAGTGAGTTCTAGTTTTTTAGATAATCTAATAAGGGATAGATTATTCATTTTAGAAGAGTCTGAACAAAAACAAGAAGACAAATGATATTAATATTTGATGATCAGAAGGTACTTTCATATCTTATATGGTCTTAAAAGTCAACACTATGGGAAGCAATTACTAACTTGTATAATAGGAGAAAGACTGATTTATTATTTGTTTTTTAAAAAATTAGGTGTACCATAGTAATATTTAAAAATGCCTACTTTTTTTTTCCCTTGGATTTTCTCTATTTGGATGAGATAATGCTTTATATTGGAGATAAACATCTAAAATTAGATTTCTGTTTTACTATGTATATACATTTTTCACCCTGTAATTAGTGAGCATTTTGAGAAAATGTTTGCATGTATGAACTGGTTTGGGAACCAATCAACAATCGAACATAATGCATATTATTTACTAATTGATTGTAAGGCATATTGGTGATTAACTTGTTATAAATACTATAGATTTTTCTTTTTTAGTTCAAATTGGTATGTTTCAGTACATGCTTATTACCATTATTCACCACTTGTCATTTGGCACTTGGCGTATACTTAGTTTTTAGAATTTAAAAAAAAATATTTTATTTATTTATTCACAAGACACAGAGAGAGGCAGAGACATAGGCAGAGGAAGAAGCAGGTTCCCCATGGGGAACATGATGTGGGACTCAAACCCAGGACCCTGGGATCACAGGATCACGCTCTGAGCCAAAGGCGGATGCTCAACCACTGAGCCACCCAGGTGCTCCAAGAATAGAAATACTTCTGTAGGTATCCCAGTTCACTAAAAAATTTACATTATAACCAATTCGGTAGATATTTGCTTGATATTGGAATATTATTGATATATAATACGTGTAGAATGATTTTGTATTTTTCAATTCTGTTTTTAAAAAATTAATACTTGATATATTTTCAAGAAATCAAGTCATAATTTTTTAGCTGTTACATTGGCTATAACTGGCTTTAATAAGTAATAACTGTGGTGCTGATTTTCCTCCAAGTGAGACATTTTAGTTTAATAATATGTCCCCATGAAATAAAAAAATATATATATATTTTTAAATATATTTTTTAAAGAAAGTAGAATCTAGTGTATGAATATGCTGTATTTGAATAGTTGTATAAAAATTCAGTTTTTATAAACCGAGTCATATTTATAGAATTTAAAATAAAGGTGATGGATATACAGATATTTGTTAATCTTTATAGGACTTTTCTGTATGTTTCATACATTTTACAGTAAAAAATATGGACAAATGTGGGCACTAAGCATATCAGTGTATCAAGAGATGCACTGCTATTTACAGCAATATCAAAGTAAATCTTTCCATAAGAAGAAACCTTTTTCCATTAATCTGCTTTGCAAATTCAAATTTCTCTAATCTATTTAAGCCGATACACACCACTAGCACACCACCACCAAACTTGGACACACCTCTGTACCACATTTTGTTTTTTGTTTGTTTTTTTAAAGATTTTATTTATTTATTCATGAGAGACAGAGAGAGAGAGAGAGAAAGAGAGAGAGAGGCAGAGACACAGGCAGAGGGAGAAGCAGGCTCCATGCAGGGAGCCGGACGCGCAGGACTCGATCCCGGGTCTCCAGGATCACACCCTGGACTGAAGGCGGCGCTAAACCGCTGAGCCACCCAGGCTGCTCTCTGCACCACATTTTGAATGGAGTTCCATCCACCAGACTTTTTTAAACTTCTGGATTTAAGATAAAGGCTTAATGTGATCCCTCATCATAACATCCCTTGTTCCTAAGAGAAGACATCAACAGAAAGATTTCTGTTGTGGTTTTTGTGTGTTCCTGTTTGTTTTAATTAGCAGTGGAATGAATGAATACTTTGGTATGTTGCCTTCCTGCTTTGAGAGAGTTGCTTTAAGATTGGATAGTATTGGATAGTGCAGGGCCTGCAGGCCCTTCCCAGTAGGTTCTCAGGAAGAAAGGCCCTGTGCTTTACATAGCTTTTGCATTTGTTGGGCTGTACCTGTTGTTCCTTTGTACACACCAGCCAATCAGAAAGAGCAGGGCTTAGAGGGAAACTGGTCAAGCAGGTTTGCCCGTCTATTTAAATGGTAAGGAAAGCAGTGAAATTTGTGGATAAGGTCAAGGGTGGAACTATTTTAAGGAATATTAATGCTAATCACTGACTCTTTCTCCAGGGTTTTGAAAATCCTTTGGGGGCATTTGTGAGAACGTATCATCAAGGAGCTAGAGTGAGAGTAAAGGGAACTGAAAGAAGGAAATAAGAAATAGGGAATTAGAACTAGGTGAACAGAGGGAAAGGAGAAACAATAGTGGAGGGGAAAACAAAAAAAGAGGAAGAAGTCAAGTGTTGTCAGTGTCCGTTCTAGGCTTTGTGTAAGCTTTGGTCTGAGAATGAGTTTAATTAAAACAAGCAAACACCTGTGGTCTTCAATATCCAATCTAGGGAACACTTTACAGGGTCAGAGCTGAGGCTTACTGGGAATATTCATGGGAAAATGTTGTAGTTAACATCTCTTAACACTAACTTTGTGTTTGAAGTACATAGTTCCCTTGAACAGTAGTGAAATGTTCTATTCATACAGCTTATTTGTAATCAAATTTCTTACTCGTATACCCTAATAGATTTATCCTCATTCCACCCTGAGGGTTGTCCAGGAGGTAGTCATGTTTTATAAACCATGACCTGGGAATGCAGAGCTCTTAAGTAACTTCTGGAGATCACTAGGATAGTCTGTGAGGATTTGGTGTTGGAACACAGGCTTCTTTCCTAGAGCGGTGCCCTGGAACTATAGCTCACCACCTGCTGAAACCTGGATGCCATGGAAATGACCTTTATTTTTATTTTTATTTTTATTTTTTTTATTTTATTTAGTTATTTGAGAGAGAGAGAGAGAGAGAGAGTACGCACAGGAGCGGGGGAAAGGGAAGAGTGAGAAGGAGACTCCCCATTGAGCAGGGAGCCTAGTAAGGGGGTCCATCCCAGGACCCTGAGACCATGACCTGAGCTGAAGGCAGACGCTTAACCAACTGAGCCACCCAGGTGCACCTGAAATGACCTTTATTTAATTAATTTATTTTTTAATAAATTTATTTTTTATTGGTGTTCAATTTGCCAACTTACAGAATAACACCCAGTGCTCATCCCATCAAGTGCCCCCCTCAGTGCCCGTCACCCATTCACCCCCCCCCCCCCCTCCACCACCCCTAGTTCGTTTCCCAGAGTTAGGAGTCTTCATGTTCTGTCTCCCTTTCTGATATTTCCCACACATTTCTTCCTTCCCTTATATTCCCTTTCACTATTATTTATATTCCCCAAATGAATGAGAACATATAATGTTTGTCCTTCTCCGTTTGACTTACTTCACTCAGCATAATACCCTCCATTTCCATCCACGTTGAAGCAAATGGTGGGTATTTGTCGTTACTAATGGCTGAGGAATATTCCATTGTATACATAGACCACATCTTCTTTATCCATTCATCCTTTAAATAACTCTTTCCTTAGGCCTCACGAGAGACTCTTTACCCATTACCTGAGATTTTCTTCCCCTTGAGCCCCTGGAATGGTTGGCTATTCGCACTCATACACTGCATTTTTATTTTTAAATAGAGGATTCACAGTTTGCAAGTCTAGCTCTGACTTCTTAGGTACTTCCTCTGTAGAGTTTCAGCTCAGCTTCCAGACTCAGGTCTGACCCCCTCATTTGCCTGTCTTTGGGCATAGACTTGGGTGTCATTTTGGGATCTAGCCTCCTTTTTTCCCCTTATATCCAGCTGGTCCCTAACTCCATCACTCACTGTCTTCTTCATGAAGACCTTTCACACATTGATACTTTACACTTAGCTTCTGCTGCCTGATTCAGTCCCTGTCACTTGCTGACCACATCAGTGCCTCCTTCTCACCACACCCTGCTCCTTTGTTCCTCTTCTCTCCATCCCTTACTGGGGCCCATTTGGCTTCCAAGAGTGCCATTCAACTGTGCCATTAATTTTCACGTGGGAAATTAAGGCTTTTGGGGCCTTACTGTCCAGTTGCATTCTGATCACCCTCCAATAGGTCCCCATTCCATTTATTCCTAGAGGTATTTGTTTCAGGATATTCCCCCACCTGATTTGTCCTGCCTTTTTTCTCTCTGGACTTGCAAATTTTCATCTTTCACCATATTGACACTTAAGTTCCATCTCAGACTACTGCTTCCCAGTCCCTTTTGATTTTCTTTGACTTTCTTTTCTACTTATATTGATGATCCTTTAATACTGAATTAGGTTAATTCTCTCTCTGAGAAGATATGAGCCCTTAGAAGGTGGGCCTTTGCCCATAGTTGCCTCATAATGTCTCAGACAAACACATTGATCACAGATAGGATTTTAAAACAAAATTGAGTGGTACCTTTAGTGACTAGGGCAGTAAGGGAGACGCATTCTCCAATTTTCTATATGTATGTTGATGTTTTATCTTTGTTCTTTCCAAATTTGTATAATTCAACCTTGAAATGTTCCCTTATTTTGCTTTTAAGTGAAATGTGCTATGTAGACTGCTGTATCACTTAGTCACACCAAAGTTAGATGTTATTATCTGTTATCTCTACATTGTGAGTCCTTTGTACTCTTTATTATAATATTTATTGTCATTTAGTAGGTTTGTCTTTTTGAATTTACCTGGGGCTACTAATGGATGGAAGTACATGCACAGCTAACTTTAGGCAAGGCTAATAAAAGGAAATAATGACAGAGATAATTACATGTATTTAGTTTTGTATTCTGTGTTTATATCTGAATATAAGCACACCTGATGTCATGAAACAGTAGTTGGAGAAAGAAATGATTACACATATTAGGAAGATCTGACTTAGGAGACATTTGAATTGCTCCCTTCCTCCCCACCCCCAGATAAGACATTTCATACCAATTAATTTAAAGCACCAGTCCAGGCAGAGTTCTTTTTTTCCCTCTTCTGTGCTTTTTTTTAATTAATTAATTAATTAATTAATTTTATTTTTCCTCTTCTGTGCTTATTTCCTCCTTTGGTAATTGGCAAAATGCTCTGGTTCTAAATGTCTCTTCTTCTGTCTCCTTCTGGGCAGGGCAGTAGGAGTGGGAATAGGAATGAGCACATTTTAAGGAATTTCTTCAACCAAACTGAAAAGAAAATAAACAGGTTTGGTTAAACTATTCATAAGAAGTGATGCCAGAGTCTGCTGTTTGCCTCTTCTTAATTTTTTTTTTTTTTTTTAATTATTGAGCCCATTTGGGAGGTAACTATGGTATTTTGGTCAGTTAGAATTTATGTAGCATATGCTTTGGGATATCGTTCTTGTCCAGATTTCACAACTACGCAGAATCTACAGAAACAAGGTCCCCTGGCTGTCCTGCTCCTTCCTTTTGCTGTCCCACTCTCTTTCTTCCTACTCCTGCCTGCCCTTCTGGAGGTAATGTTCCTGCCTTTGGTGGGGAAATCAGAAGAGGGACCCTAGTGATTGGGGAGGGGAGGATGTGGGTAAAGGTGTGTGTGGGGTCATAGGGGTGTGCCCATCACTTACACAGGAGCTGGTATTTTATTCAAATCACCTTGTATAGTAGTAGTCCAGCCTGAATAAGAACCCCAACTGCTTTATGCTTTTTCATCGTTATTTTGACAGTAAAGATACTTTAGCTTGCAATTTTGATACTCCTTAAATGCATTCCTATTCCTCCTCATACTTCTCTGCCCAAAAAGACATGAGATGTTTTGAACTAGACATGTTGATTCCTGGAGGTCTGTATAGTGAGTATCTGTAACATAGGCGAATTAATTCAGACATTCATTCAACAAGCAGCCTATTTTTTTTTTTCAAGCAGCCTATTATATGATAGAACTCTTCTGCCTTAGAGCCAGAATACATGGTGATTTTTAAAAACCTAGCATAAAATTTAAAAGTTTTTTGTAAAAAGGTTTAAAGAAGGTCATTATTAAAGCTTTTCAGAAACTGCTTTTGATTTGGGTGTCTCAGAATTTAGGAAAAAGTTAATCTATTGCCTGACATATGGCAGTGGCCACTTTGGAGGGTCTTTATATGGTACAGATAAGAGATAGTGAATTAGGACCCAGGAAACCTGAGTGCTAGGTCCCACTCTGTCAGTGAGTAACTACAAACTTATCCAGGTGATGCTAGGCAACTGCCTCCCTCCCCTCCCCTCGAGAACTTGTCCCTTTCTTTACAAATGAGAAGATTTGGACTCAGTTATCTTTAGTCTTTAAATTGGGACTTTGTTTTTTTTAAAGATTTTATTTGTTTATTTGAGAGAGAGAGAGCACAAGCTAGGGGAAGAGGCAGAGAAAGAGGGAGAAGCGGACTTCCTGCCCAGCAGAGTGCCCAACATGGGACTCCATTCCAGGACCCTAGGATCATGACCTGAGCCAAAGGCAGACGCTTAACTGACAGAGCCACCCAGGCACCTCATACTTTGACATGTTTTAAATGAAAATACATATTTTAAAAATATTTGGTATCATTTCATAACAAGTGTATTAAGTACCAGTATTCAAGTAAATTTGTATTGTTTCCAAGACTAATAACAATGGTGATGCTATATGAAAGATTTCTCTGGACTTGCTTCATTATGCTGAATACCACGTGTGATTCTAGATGTTAAGAAGGCACAAAATTACATTTTCACCTGTTAGTGAGGAAACATCAGAGAAATGCATTCTGTCTTTCTACAGAACCTACCCAAATCTTTCTCTTCTGGGGAATGATATAACTTTGTTCTTTTCTCTAATAGCCCATAGTAACCTTCTCTTATGATTATGAGGTGATTATGCAGGTATTTTAGAAGACAGCATTGGTTTGTTTGTTGTTTGTTCATGTGGACTTCCAAGGAATTAAACAGAAATATCCAGAAGTTTGTTTTTGGTTATAGTTGTGCAAATGTTTTTGGTTCTAAAATGTGTTTAAGATATCACTTGGCAATTTATTTTGTGAGTGTTAATAATGTTAATGTAGAAAATGTTAAAAATCCACTTAAACCAGTGATATTAACAAAAAGGATTTTATTAATAAGGAAGAGAAACAACCTATGATATTTTGTGATCCTAATACATTTCTGCAGCCTTAAGACTATCATGTAATGATGTCTTAAAAAGGTGTTTCCTGGGGTGCCTTTTTGGCTCAGTCAATAGAACCACGTGACTCTTGATCCTCAGGGTTGTGATTTCGAGCCTCACTTTGGATGTAGATACTTTAAAAAAATTATAGTAAAACAAAACAAAACAAAAACTGTTTCTCCATATGTGAATTTGTCCTGTTGTGTTGATCTGGGTCTCCTTCCCATTCACTGTGGTATTCCACAAGTTAAAATCCCAATAAAAGACAATTCTAAAAAGTCCTAATGAAACATTTTAAAACATTGCCAAACATTAGTTTTCTTTTTAAGAAAGCCTGTACTTATAAGAACTTAAAGTGTCATGCAGTCTCATTTATGAAACTTTTTTCGTTTGTTTAAAGATGAGATCAGAATAAAAACAAAGAATTTCCTTATTGTTTTGCTGAATGTTGATCACATGATGCAGTTGCATGGAGATAACTGTACCAGGCTGGTTTTGAAGAGATGAAGAGAAAAGAAACCCACACTTATTCCTGTATGATTTGTATATCATATATATTTTAAAACTGGGTATGGGATAAAAATCAAAAGTGTCTTAATATTAGCCACTATTTTCTTTATTAAAAAAGACAATTGCATTTTTTTAATTGCATTTTTTAAAATTGCAAACTTTTATCTCTGTGATTCTTGAAATGGTGCCTGAACTAGCAGTACCAGCATCACCTGGGAATTTGTTAGAAATGCAAATTTTGGGGACCATCCCATACCTCTAGAATCTGAAACTGTGAGGATGAAGCCAATAGTCTGTCTTAATAGGTTCTCCAGGTGGTTTTGATGCAGGCCTAAGGTGGAGAACCAGTGATCTCTGATAGTAAATATAATCAATTCAGTTTTTCCATGTGATGAAAACATTTTCGGGATAAAGAAAAACTAGGTATCGATTTCAAAATGCTTTTCTGTTAATACTTTGCTACATACACATTCTGCTCCTCAGTTTATTAAAAACAACAACCAAAATGGGTTGGATTAGTTGTTTACTTTGGCATGTTTTGCTATGACTGTGTGTAAGGGCAGCCCAGAGGTTCTCAATATTGTAATTACTTGACAGGCATTAAAAAAGCAAAAAAAAAAAAAAAAAAAAAGTAAAACCAAAGTCTTATCTCCAGAAATTCTGATTTTATTGATAAGCTAAGAGCTGATAGGTTTTCAGGCTTCTCTAGATCCTTTTTTTTTTAATGATAGTCACAGAGAGAGAGAGGGAGGGAGGGAGGCAGAGACACAGGCAGAGGGAGAAGCAGGCTCCATGCACCGGGAGCCCGACATGGGATTCGATCCCGGGTCTCCAGGATCGTGCCCTGGGCTAAAGGCAGGCGCCAAACCGCTGCGCCACCCAGGGATCCCGCTTCTCTAGATCCTATAGGCATCCCAGGCGATTATAAAGTATGGTTAGAGTTGAGAGCCACTGGAACATAGCCATATGTTCAAAAACTGGCTCACTTAACCACATTACTGTCCCTTAAAAAATTATATAGATAAATTAGGTCCTTTGATTATTTTAAGCAAATCGTCTTTTGTGTATGTGCATTTAAAAAATAATTTGTTTTCCAGTAGTTACTGTATTGTTGACCACTTGAGCACTGTTAATCAGGTTTTATTATTATTAATTCTACTTCTTGGCTTTACCCTGAATCCTTTTTTTTTTTTTTAAATATTTTATTTATTCATGAGAGACACAGAGAAAAGCAGAGACATAGACAGAGGGAGAAGCAGGCTCCCTGTGGGGAGCCTGATGTGAGATTGGATCCTGGGACCCCGAGATCACAACCTCAGCCAAAGGCAGGTGCTCAACCACTGAGCCACCCAGGTGCCCCACCTTGAATTCTTTCTTACCCAAAGTGCAGTCCATCTGCCTGCATCATCCCATATCACCAGAAAGCTTAGAAGTAAATAATCTAAGGCTGCATGCTAGACAAACTGAATCAGAATTCTCATTTTAACAGCATTCCTATGAAATTTGCTTCACATTAAAGATTCTTGATAACATAAAGCTTAAAATTGTGGTGAGTTTCCTTTTTCTCCATTTTTTTCTTAGCATCTATCTTAACTACTTTTATGAATGAAATCAGTCTCATTAAGCCTATTTTTAAACCATTGTTTCAGTAAGTTTTTTAATTGTAAGGGATCACCAAGACCATCTAACATCATAGCCTTACCTAGCAGGTGAACGAAATTAGGCACAGAGAAGTTAATTGTAAGGGATCACCAAGACCATCTAACATCATAGCCTTACCTAGCAGGTGAACGAAATTAGGCACAGAGAAGTTAAAAGACTTGTCCCTAAATTACAAAGGCTACTGATAGGGGAATCCATAGATGCATGCCATATGTATTTTTTTTTTTTTTGCATTACAGATACTTCATTATAGGATCAATTAAAATATTATTTTCATAGTGTAAACAACTTGAAATTGGAGCTGCCTGAAAAGATAGTATTAGGTTACCAAAGTCTGGCATATATCCAAAAAACAAAATTTTAAATAGACATTGACATTTATTTAGATTATCTACCTAGAGTGACATTGATTAATACTTTACTAATACACTGATATTTCAAATTATGTTATAATTTGTGGCATTAAGTGATAATGAGAAAGTTGAATATGTAATATTTAACTGAAAATTGAAAGGTACAGTCATGGCCTTATAAATTACTAAAATTGTATTCATGTGTTCTCGAGATATCATAGGTACCTTGTAACAGGACATTAAAAACATATACTTTGGTATTGCTTTATTCTGAGTTCCTTAAGATCTTGAGCTGGGTATTATGCTTTCTAAGTACCCAGGAAAACTGAGCTTTAACTCTAGTCTTTATATTTCAGATCTACATGCCCTTCAAATAATTTGGATTTTTCAGTGCACGTAAGGATTGAGTATTAGATCCTTGTCTTTCAATCTGGTGGTTGAATTGCATCAAAATCTCCAGATACATATTAGAAATGCAGATTTTTGGATTTTTTTTCCCCCAGACTTCCTAACAGCCAATGTGATGAAGAAACCCTGGAATCTGCATTTTTAGTAACACCACAGGTGATTGTTTTGGACACGAACGTTTGATAACTATTTTATTAGATAATTAAATCTGTGTTTAATATAGTTATATTTAATCACTATTATCAAGCATTAATTTGATATATATTATATACAAGGTACTGAGTGGCAGTACCTTGGTATCCATATTATCCTATTTTCCTTTCCCCTCTTTTGCTGGTTTTTATTTTATTTTTTTTAAAAGATTTATTTATTTGTTCTCACACAGAGAGAGAGGCAGAGACAGAGGGAGAAGCAGGCTCCATCCACACAGGGAGCCCGATATGGGTGGGACTCCATCCTGGGTCTCCAGGATCACGCCCGGGGCTGAAGGCGGCACTAAACTGCTGAGCCACCTGGGCTACCCTTTTGCTTGTTTTTAATCTTACCTTCCCACCTGATGATTTCTGGAAAAGTGCCCCAGGAGGGCCCGGGCCAACTATCACTGATAAGGGTATAGCATTGGGTTTCTCATGACAGGTTCACCATCTGTACTAGATGTCTGAAAAGATACTGGTAGTGTAGAAAAGTGGTGAAGCGCAGCTAACTTGGAATGCCACGGGAACAATAAAGGACACCAGAAATGTTCTTTATAACCTCTCCTTCACAAGGAGGTTTTTCGTGTGCCCCTTGGCCCTCATTAAAATCCCAGGTGCAGAATTAAAATTTTTATTTTTATTTATTTTTTATCTTAAGATTTTATTTAATTTTTTTATTTTAAAAATATTTTATTTATTCATGAGAGACACAGACACAGGCAGAGGGAGAAGCAGGCTGCATGCCCAGAGCCTGACATGGGTCTCGATTCCGGGCCTCCAGGATCACACCCTGGGCTGAAGGCAGCGCTAAACCACTGAGCCACCCCAGGCTGCCCCAGAATTAAAATTTTTAAATGGGCTTGCTACTGATCTATTTCTTTCATTATTTTGTGTGAATAAAGAAAGATCTGCCTGTATGGTACTTTTAGAAATTTATCTTAGTCTCATTTTCTTTAAGATGACATGTCAGTGAAAGAATGTGGTATTAATAATAGAATATCTTCTATTGTGCCTTTTGATTTTGTTATTAGACACAAAAACTATTTTTAAAAACGTGAAAGTGTGTTAGAAATTTTGAATAAAAGCTTTTGACAAGTAGCCTTGGGTTAATTTGTTATTTTTAATTTGTGAAATGGAATGCAATTTCTCCCTTTGCATTTAGCATATTCCAGTTGTATTTCTGTGGTTATGTGTGCGCTTCCATACAAATACATAAGTATCTGATTTTCCCTAATGAATCAAAGCTATTAATTTGAGGAAGTAGTAGACTTTGAAAATCTGAGTTCTCTATCTTTATTAACTGCCAGCAGCCAACCTGAGTGGTTCTAATGCCTATGTAAGGTTTTTAGCCCTATTGCACTCCTAATTAATTAAAAATGCCTGACTACAGCCAGATTAATAGCAGTATTAACCAACAATAGATGGCCTTAATTTTCTAAATGATTTCTCCCCAGCCTCCCACCCTCAGTCAGGGTGTTCCCATTTCACTGTGTGATTTTAGGGAGCTGCTTCCTTTTAGTAGTTTACTTGCAAGAAGGAAGTCCTAATGAAATTCAGCACAAGATACTGCCTGCATATGGAAGTAAATGCTTAAGCCTGGGGCTGTTGGACAGCTAGGTCTCTAGCAATAAAGCAGTTTCCCCATAGTTTGTCCACAGTTAAAATGTTTTTTCAGCTTCGTTTTCTTCTTCACATGGTGGGATATGAAAGTGGGTTATACGGTTGAGGACCTGAACTTTGGCAGTATACAAGATGCTAGATCTTGCTAAAGTTCTTATCTTCCTCAATCTTATTCTTCTTGTCTGTGAGATGAGAACAACTCTTCTCCCTTGGTGTGGTCTCAGTGTAGAATGAGATCATGCTCATAAAACCTATGAGGTAGGGAAGGTACATAGTACAAAGTACAGCTCTTTTTAAGATCTGCTGTTAATAGTGTTATGTTAGGATGGAAGACCCAAGGGGCACCTGGGTGGCTCAGTCTGTTAAGTGTCTCCCTTCAACTCAGGTCATGATCCCAGGGGCCTGGCATCGAGGGCCAGGTCGCGTTCCCAGCTCAGCAGGGAGTCCGCTTCTCCTTCTCCCCCTACTCATGCTCTTGCTCTCTCTCTCTCTCTCTCTCTCTCTCTCTCTCAAATAAATAAATAAAATCTTAAAAAAAAAAAAAATGGATGGAAGACCCGAGCTAGAGGGCGACCAGCTTGTTCTGGTTTGCCCAGATAATGACACTGGCAGTTCCACATCCTGAAAATCCCCTCAGTTCTGGGCAAAGCAGGATGGCTGGTCACCCCAGTGCTGGAAACAGAGGCTCAAAAAACAATGACTTTAGAAAAAAGTAGTTTAGTGGCTTCCCAGAGAATGGTCATAATGGGCATGAGCAAGGCAGGGCTGATAGTCTCCTTCCACAGCGTCACTCACGTAATCTTTTTTGTTGGACCTTTCCTGCTGTATACTTCAGCCTGCATGGTCCAGGATGTTAATCATTACCATGTTTTTCTCCCAGCTACCAGGAAAGTGAAAAGTGAAACCTCTAAAGGAATAAATTAGAGATTGCACGTATCACTTCCGCTTTTAGCCCATGTACTTTCACCAGAACTTACTTTTTATCACTAAAACTAGCTCCTAGACAGGCTATGAAATGACTTTGGTCTTTCTGGCAATGAGCCGAGCTAAAGCAAAGAGGAGGAAAATTATGCTCCAGCTGTCTCTCATATGCCTATTATGACATCCAATAAATTCCAGCTTCTCGTCACATTCTTTTGTTATTTAATATCACAGTCATGGGGATTCCCGGGTGGCTCAGTGGTTTAGCACCTGCCTTCCGCCCAGGGCGTGATCTTGGAGTCCTGGGATCGAGTCCAACATCAGGCTCCGGGCATGGAGCCTGCTTCTCCCTCTGCCTCTCTCTCTCTCTCTCTCATGAATAAATAAATAAATATCATGGTCGTTTTCTTGGTCATTTACACATTGAATGTGTAAGAAGTTAATAAATAAGATGAAAAAAGATCCCTAGATTTAAGGAAAAGCTGAGACGGAATATGTATTTTGCTGCTTTCTTCCTCCAACTGCAATACACATTACCCTAGAAATTTTCTCTGTAATTCAGATTACAATGCCTCAGGCAAAAGCTTTTGATTATGATTTTGTTGAGAAGTAAGGCAATTGATAAAATTGCATTTCATTCATTTAAGATTAAAGGAAAAGATGGGACTGTAGGTGACAGTGCCTGTGGTCCAACTGCATATCCTGGTTCAAAATCGTAATTGCAGTCAGTTCATTCAGTAAATATTTATTAAGTACTTACTACATGGTTAGCAATGAGAATAAAATAGTTACCTGCTTTTACTAAAATCTCTATCCTTTTGGAGCTTAAATTGTGCTAGTGGGTACAGAAATTAGATTTTATTTTCTCTTTTAAATTAAAGTAAAATACACATTCAGTGTTATATTAGTTTTAGGTGGCAAATAGTGATTGGACAATTCTGTACCTTCCTCAGTGCTCACCACAGTAACTGTAGTCACTATTTGTCACCATCTGATGTTATTACAATATTACTGACTATATTTCCTATGTTCTACATTTCAATTCCATGACTTAATTATTTTAGAACTGGAAGTTTGTACTTCTTAAACCCTTTTACCTATTTCACACACACCCCTCCCAATTTTCCTTTGGCCACCACCAGTCCTCTATATTTAAATCTGTTTTGGGTTTGTTCATTTGTTTTGTTTTTTAGATTCCTCATATAAGTGAAATTTATACCATACTTGTCTTTCTCTGACTTGTTTCACTTAGCATAATACCCTTTCAGTCCATCCGTGTTGTTGCCAATGGCAAGTTCTCATTTCTTTTTTGTGGCTGAGTAATATATTGTGCATATACACTACATCTTCTTTATTCATCTATCAGTGGGTACTTTGGTGACTTCCTTATCTTGGCTTTTGTAAATAATGCTACAGTAAACATATAAATTTTCAAATTTATGTTTTCATTTTCTTTGGATAAATACCTAGTAGTGGAATTATTGGATCATATGATATTTCTATTTTTAATGTTTTGAGGAACCTCCATAATTTTTTCCATAGTAGCTGCACTAATTTACATTTCCATCAACGATGCATAAGGTTCCCTTTTCTCTACATCCTCACCTACACTTGTTATCTCTTGTCTTTTTGATACTAGCCATTCTGACTGGTGTGAGGCGATATTCCACTGTGGTTTTAATTTTCATTTCCTTGATGATTAGTGATGTTGAGCATCTTTTTGTGAGTTTGTTGATCATTCTCATGTCTTCTGTGGAAAAATATCTCTTTCAGGTCCTCTGCCTAATTTTTTATCAGATTTTTTTGTTTGTTTTTGTGTTGAGTTGTGTAGGTTCTTTATATATTTTGGATATTAGCCCCTTATCACATATATCATTTGCAAATGTCTTCTCCCAGTCACTAGGTTGCCTCTTTGTTTTGTTGATGGTTTCCTTTGCTGTGTAAAAGCTTTTCATTTTTGTGTAGTTCCAGTATATTTTTTGTTTTTGTTTCCCTTGCCTGAGGAGACCTATGTAGAAAAATGTTAAGGATGATTTCCAAAGGATTACTATTCATATTTTCTTCTCAGAGTTTTTTATAGCCTCAGGTCTCAAATTTATGTCTTTAATTCATTTTATTTTCAGTTTTATTTTTGTGTAAGAAAGTAGTCCAGTTTCATTCTTTTGCATGTATCTGCTGTTTTTCCAGCAGCATTTATCAAAAAAACTCTTTTCCCCTTTTTGTGTGCTTGTGTCCTTTGTCGCAGTTTAATTGACCATGTAGGTGTGGGTTTTTTCCAGTCTCTCTGTCCTGTTCTATTGATCTATATGTATGGTTTTGTGCCAGTACCTTACTGTTTTGATTATTATAGCTTTGTAGTATATCTTGAAATCAGGATTGTAATACCTTCAGCTTTGTTCTTCTTTCTCAAGATTGCTCTGGCTATTCAGGTGTTTTGGGGCTCTGATGTAGTTTTGGAATATAGGCAGTATAGGCGGGGTTTGGTACGGTGAGGTCTGGAGCCAACGACCAGGAAAGAATTCTTAAGATGTCTTTGGTGCAAAATGGTGGTTTTACTAAAGCCTGGGGACAGGACCTGTGAGCAGGAAGAGCTGCTGCCCTGGGCTTGTGAGGGGTGGCTGATTATATATATCTGGGAGTTCGAGGTAAGGAAAGGATTTTCTTATGCTGAGGAGGATCTGCAAGATATTGGAGGCCATTGTCAAGTTAATGCTGTTTTTCCTCTGGCAAAGCATTAACATTAAGACTGTTGGGAACTTCCTGGAGGAACATTATGCTCCGCCTATTTCAAGTATCTTGTCTATGGGCTGCAGGTTATTTTTTTTTTTTTTTGGGCTGCAGGTTATAAGGACATTTAATTGTATCTACATTTCCTTCTGGAAGCTAGGTTATTGATTAAAAAAAAAAAAAAAAAAAGGGCAGCCATGAGAGCCTGAGGAATGTCACACGTATCCTACCTGGGCTGGGGGTGTGGGGTATCAGTTTATGCTTTGTCCTCAGATAGACTTCTGCTCTCTCATCAGTTCCATACACATTTTAGGATTATTTGTTCTAGTTCTGTGAAAAATGCTGTTGGTATTTATTTAAAAGCACTGGTAATGATTCATAATTAGTCTTTACTTTGATAGATTTGATTTGATTTTTTTTATTTTTAATTTTACTGGATGGTATTTTCCTAGGCTTACTTATAAAAGGTGCTTTGAAGAGAGATGAAATTATTCTAACAATATTTCATGTAGTACCAAGGTTGACCTCTGGTGGTAGTTATGATTGATATATTTTTTCATCTTATTGCAGTCTTCATAATACGAAATACTGGGGAAACTTAAAAGTACTGAGAAATTTAGCTATTCAGCTTGCCAGACTACATAATCTGCTTTGGGGACTAAATCATCCAGTTCATTTTTCTAAATAGCTCAATTCACATAATAGACATGATTTTAAATTTCCCTTTAGCCTTTTTTTGTAAAGATTTCATTTATTTATTTATTTAATGAGAGAGACAGAGACATAGGCAGAGGGAGGAGTAGGCTCCTGGAGCCTGATGTGGGACTCAATCCCAGGACTCTGGGACCATGCCCTGAGCTGGAGGGAGACGCTCAACCACTGAGCCACCCAGGTGTCCCAAATTTCCCTTTAGCTTTTATTTTGTTTTTCCTTTAATGCAAAAACACTTTGATTAATTCTTGTTTAAAATGATAGGTTTTCTTTCAAGTTTTTATTCAAATACCAGTTAGTTAACGTACAGTGTAATATTAGTTTCAGGTGTACAATATAGTGTGATTCCATACTTCCATACAGCACCTGGTGCTCATCACCTTTCTTCATTCCCATCACCTGTTTCACCCCTCTACCACTCCTCCCCTATGGTAATCCTCAGTTTGTTCTCTAGAGTTAAGAGCCTGTTTCTTGGTTTGCCTCTCTTTCTTTTCCCCCTCTTTTTCCTGAATTGTTGAGCTGCTGGGCTGGCAGGCTACAAAAGCTTAAATTCTTTCCTATAGTTTATGTGCTTACCATTTTTTTTTTCCTGTATAGTTCATCCTCATGTATACTTTTCAGTTCAGCATTATTCATGATTTAGCCTCAAATAACAAAAACCACAGAAATGATCTTTCATATGGTAGCCACTGATGATTCTCTTTTTTTTTTTTTTTTTTTTTTACTAAATAGGTGAAAATAGCATTTTAAAGTAGGGTTGATAGAGGTCTCCTAAGGTAGCTGTTAGACTGATATTATGACTCCTGCTTGAGAAAATGGGAAAAATGAGGGATTCATGAAATTTATTTTTTTATCTTAAAAAAAAAAATCCCAGTAGTATAAGGGCACTTGGGTGGCGCAGTAGGTTAAGCTTCCTACTCTTGGTTTTGGCTCAGGTGGTGATCTCCGTGTCATCTACGCGCTGAGCATGGAGTCTACTGAAGACTCCCTCTCCTTCTGCCCCTTCCCCTGGCTCTCTCTTTTTTTCTCTCTAAACTAAATAAATAAATCTTTAAAAAAATCTTAGTAGTATATTGGGGTGTTTTGTTGTTGAATTTCAGTGGAAGTGAACCATTGAGGTTTAGGAGCAAGAATGATAGAGCTAATTAATTTTTTTTTTTTTTTTCCTGGTGTTCTAAGGACTTGGCCTTAGATGGATCACTTTTACAAATGAGTGTTTTGGATACACAGCTTTCAAGTAAAGTGCTACTCTCATATCCTTGCTGAATTAATTTGCACTTAAATGTTAATGGCTTCCCTATGGTGAGAGGTGTGCACTCTTACTAAAACTGGCATTGTTTCTTGTCGTGAATGCAAACATAGAAATGATTTTTAATATAAAGAAGAAAGGATGGGCTGATATGTAAAATGAAATTTGTTTAGAGTCTTTGGATTCTGTATTTTCTTCAATACTGTGACAGTGGAATACAGTCAAGTAGCAGTAGCATCTCAGAACTAAGAAAGAATTGGAGGAGAAAAGGGATTATTAGTGTATAGTGTCAGAAAGAAGTCCAATTATTTTTTTTATTTTTATTTTTTTTTTAATTTTTTTATTTATTTATGATAGGATTTGGCTTTTTTTTATTTTTATTTTTTTTAATTTTTTTATTTATTTATGATAGGATTTGGCTTTTTTTTATTTTTATTTTTTTTTTAATTTTTTTATTTATTTATGATAGGATTTGGCTTTTTTTATTTTTATTTTTTTTTTAAATTTTTTTATTTATTTATGATAGGATTTGGCTTTTTTTTTATTTTTATTTTTTTTTTATTTTTTTATTTATTTATGATAGGATTTGGCTTTTTTTATTTTTATTTTTTTTTTAATTTTTTTATTTATTTATGATAGGATTTGGCTTTTTTTTAATTTATTTATTTATTTTTTTAATTTTTTTATTTAAAGAAGTCCAATTAGATAAATGTTCAGAGGAAAGGGCATTTGTGTGAATATTATGAGGTATTTAGTGCCCTTAACAATGAGTGTTTGGGCAGAGTGGTGGTGGAGGCAATGCCAGGCTTTAATTATCTGGGGAGTAAGTAGGGTTCACTTACTGATATTTAATATATTTATATATCTTTAATTAATTAAATTAAATATATTTTAGTATAGACACTAATACTTCAAGAGATTTGATCGAGGAGAGTGGGAGTAAAGCTCCAGGGGCATGGAAATGGAATGAATGTGTTATAAATATTACATATTTTTGATAGAAAACTTCAAAAACCTGGAAATATAAAAGTGAGAAACAAAATCCCTCAATTTGAAAATCCAAATTGACTACTGATAACAATTTATTTACTTTGTGAGTGAATATAATCATTTTGTGTATACATGTATGTGATATACATATAATTTTCTATAATACTCCATTGTAAAATGTACTATGATGTGATTAATCCTCAATTGCTGGATTCCTATTGGTTTCTGGCTATTTGCTGTTAAAAGTAAATACAGAAACATCTATGTATGCATGCGGGTATTTCTTTTCTTTAAATTTTATTTATTCATGAGAAGCACAGGAAGAGAGAGAAAGAGGCAGAGACACAGGCAGAGGGAGAAGCAGGCTCCATGCAGGGAGCCTGACATGGGACTCGATCCCAGGTCTCCAGGATCACACCCTGGGCTGAAGGCGGCGCTAAACTGCTGAGCCACCCGGGCAGCCTGCATGCTGGTATTTCTGATGTAGAGTCATTACATAAATGTAAAATGATGTGCCAGTTGTTTTCCAAAACAGTTGCACCAGTTTACATTTTCATCACCGGCCTAAAACTGTGTTATCATTCAAAATGATGTTCCTGCAAATTTTATAAAAGAAAAATCTAGTTTGCTTTGTTCAGTTATTTGGCAGATTTTAGCTCCTTGCCTCTAACTGGGAGGTTAGGTTCAAACTGTGTATGAATGTGGTGTGGTGTGTTCCGTGGCCAGCGCTTTCTCTAAGGTGCATAGAGAAGGAGCGCAAAGCCACCTCCCGGATGCCAGCTTTAGGAGGGTGTTACCTTGAGTTATCTGTTCTAATCACTCTTTAGGCAGCTTATCTCTCTATCTAGAGAACTGATGTGCATTTTTACTTTGGGGAGTAAATGCAACTGCCTCTGCTTTACCTCCACGGAAGTGAAGGGAAGATGTAATAGATGGGGAAAACTGCTCCAACTCCTCTTTCCAGAGCTCTCCCTTGTGATTTCTTGCTCCACCCACTATAGCTCCCAGGCTTGTCCACTTAAGCTCTCCGCCATTCTGGAAGCTGTTTTCACCTCTGCTACAGGATTCTCTTGTGTTCTGGGCATGACTTCCTCCGTTCACTTTTATTCCTCAGTAAGCTATTCTTAGCATTTGTTTTCTAGAAATTTGTCAAAAATCTATTACACTGATGACTGTAGCCCTGCCCACACCTCATTTCCTTATACCAATTCTCAGAGATATTAGATATGCCCTTTTATGTACTTTCCTATCATTTCTAAAGAAGCTTTAGGAAGAAAGGAGTGAAAACATTTGTGCTCAGTCAGTCATCTTGGACTGGAAACCTCTGCTCCAGATGTTTCAAACATTCCAAAAATATTCTATGATTATGTAGTCAAATCTAATAAGAATCTGCAATAAGAATTTCTTTTCTTTCTGCTCACCTTGTTTCCTTCTCTTTCCAGAGATCATTTAAAGCTCAACACTTTTATTGGCTGTATTAAAAAAATTAATGCTATTCTATCTGATTTACTTTGGGGAAAGTCTGAGATAAAAAATTCAGTGATTCTGTTTCTCAAGTATAAAGCCAATTTTTTAACACTCCATTTCGATAGGAAGTTATTCCTTCCTAATCTACTTGTTTTGCTTTCTTCATCTCATGTGATGTTCGTATTTATTCAAGGAATTCTTATTTATATGAATTCTTATACGAATAAATTCGTATTTATTCAAGGCTATCTACCTACCTTCTTGTAATTCTACCTATTTGAAGTAGAATTCTTAGGCTAAATTCATAGTGTTTTAATTATTTTTAAAAATATGTTTTAACATTTACCCTTGCTGTCCTGAGGCTTTACTGTTAATTTTTTTAAAAGCGTATTCTCTCTTGTATCTTCTAACAAGTGAACATGGGTATAATTTGGTAAATTCCAAACAAAACAAAATGAACTATCTAGTGGGATTTTGTGAGGAATTTGTTCAGTCTACTTATGGGGAGGATTGACTTTTTTCAAATACCATCTTTCATCAAAATAATAAAGTATTTTTATACAACTAGTATTATTTCTATGTGTATGTCTTTAGGGAAAGGCTTGTTGAACTTAGTATAGCAAACAAATATCCTTTTTAGTTAATTTCAAAAGTACTTTATGTACTTTATTGTTTATGTTTTTTTTTAAAGATTTATTTATTTATGATAGACGTAGAGATACAGGCAGAGGGAGAAGCAGGCTCCATGCCGGGAGCCCGATGCGGGACTTGATCCCGATCCGGGGACTCCAGGATCGCCCCCTGGGCCAAAGGCAGGCGCCAAACCACTGCGCCACCCAGGGATCCCTGTTGCTCTGTATTCTCTCCAGCATTTGGCATTATCAGTGTTTTGGATCTTGGCCATTCTGACAGGTGTGTAGTGGTATCTCATGGTTTTAATTTTGCATTTCCCTGATGACTTATGATGTGGAGCATCTTCCTATATGCTCCTTTGCCATCCGTATGTTTTCTTTATGAGTTACCTATTAAGGTCTTCAGCCCTATTTAAAATTATGTTGGTTACTTTCTTATTGTTGAATTTTAAGAGTTCTTTGTGTATTTTGGACAACAGTCCTTTATCAGATGTGTCTTTTACAAATGTTTTCTCCCAGTCTGTGGCTTGTCTTCTCATTCTCTTGACATTATCTTTAGAGCAGAAATTTTTAATATTAATTAACTTCAGCTTATCAGTAGACACACTCTGATAAGTCTGGACTAGCAAGAATCTTACTATTTTGTTTTGTTTTGTTTGTTTGTTTTTAAGAATCTTACTATTTGTTGGTAGTTGTATTAGTCATTCTGTTATCCACTGCAGTGATGTTTATGAGATTAAAGTACTGTTATAGTCCTTCATACTTAGTCTTGTATTTGAACAGCAGAATGACACACTTGCACAAATGATGCTTCTTTGTTGGTAATCAGTATTTTTTCATGAAGACCTAATAGACATTGTTTTTATAAGATATTTTGTCACAAATATTTGTATTTTTGCATACTTTCAGAATCTATATAGACAGAATATATGCACTTTTCTAACTTTATATTAGTACTGTAGCCACTAGTACTAAATTAATTTAGCCACATGTTAAAATTTAAAATTCAGTTTCCCAATCACAGTAACTACACTTCAGCTGCCCAGTATTGGATAGGAGGGATATAGAACATTTTCGTATTCACAGAAAGCTCTATTGAACAATACTGTTCTTGAACACAGGCAGTTGTGCATTTAAAGATTTTTTTCTGTGATTTCTTTTTACTTTATAGTAATTACTGAAATAAAATATTAAAATCAAAAAGCAAGAATAGAATAAGAAGCTCAGTGAAAGGGTTGGTTTCCCTACTATTATTTTTTATTTTGTATCTTCTTTATGGTAGATAAAGCAGTGGTTTTAACTGCTACTGAATAAACTGTGTGTTTGCTGCTCAGCTAAATGCAAAAGACAATGGACAGAGCAGTTCCTATGATTGGTCCCTCAGCTGTTAATGTCTTCTTGGACAAGCAAATAGTGACAGGTAGTATTAATAACAGCAGTGGACCCTAGCTGCTGCAATAACTGTGTTTGCATAAATTTCATCCCTAGAATTAGGAACATCTCTACTGAGAATCCCTAATTTAATTAATTAATTAATTTAATAAATTAATTAATCCCTAATTTAATTAATAATTCCTTGGATTTGGAGGCTGCACCACAGAGAGACAGTACAGTAGAATAAGGCCAGGGAAGTTTCCTCCAAGATTGGCTATTTAGGGATGCCTGGGTGGCTTGGTAGGTTAAGTGTCTGCCAACTGCTTGGGTCATGATCCCAGGGTCCGGGGGATCAAGCCCCATGTCAAGCTTCCTGCTCAGTGGGGAGCCTGCTGTCCCTCTCCCTCTGCTGTTCCCGCTATGTGTGTTCTCTGGTGCGTTCTCTCTCTCTCTCTCTCTTAAATAAATAAATAAATCTTAAAAAAATTTTTTACAAAAGATTGTCTATTCATTGACCATTTAACTATAAAATAAACTTACTTCATTGTTATAGAAATAATGTTTTCTCCAAATTTATTTTTTTAAAGCCCTTATTTAATTCAAGCAACATTTAACACAGGCTTTTATGTGCTTATAATGTGCATTACTTCTGTTTACTCTTAATGGTATAGGGTCAACATCTAGAAATAGCTTGAAAATTTCATTGGAGAGGGAAAAGGCACCTGGAGATAGATTTTTCATAGTTTAATCTTGATATTGGAAGAATCCATCATTTGCCTGCTATTGACTTTCTTTTTTGTTTTTCTTAGGTTACTTAGGTGTTTGAATGTTGAGAAGGTATAGTTGCTAAAACTGCATTTAGTTGGTGGGAGTTTGTGAGAGTAGGCTGGTTAATATATGATAATGAGTAAAAATAGATATTGATTTGGTAATGTGCATATAAATCTATTTTAAGTTGTTCCTCCAGGTAAAAAGATCCAGCTTGCATGGTTAACTACTGTTTAGATCTTTTTTCTATTTGGAGGCTAACTTAGAGTCTAAGTAAAAATTATACTGGGTAGGGTAGGAGGAGTTTGCACACTATGTAGCCCCCAGAGGTAGGACACTTAATTCTAAAAAATAACAGAGGACAACTCTAACTATTGTACATAATCTACTACCATGAAAGGTAGGAGAAGTGATAGGTGTCATGTGTACAGCCATCCTCTAATTTGCTATTTGCACCTGAGTTACAGATACAACACAAGGAAGTGTGGTCTGGGATATATTCGTTCATCATCAGTTCTTCCATAAGCATTTACAAAGATCCCGTTAATTCTCTTGGATTTTTCTATTAAAAGTTTCTTTCAGTGCCCTGAGATGAATTGGTGAATTGATAGAGATTGCATAAATAGAGACTGCCAGGACACATCAGGGTATTTAGGTAAAGGGGAAATGCACAATAAAGTAATTTTTCCTGTAGAAAAATGTCTTTTCTATAGAACTGTTAACTTAAAAGGATTATTTTTTAAAACATAATCTTTCTTTGATATGCTTTGGTGATAACTGGGAATGTAACTGCTGTGATCAAATGATTTAAAAAGAGACATACATGCTGATGGCACCCAGAAATAAAAAATCTTGGCTCTTCTTCCTGAAATTAGCATTGATGTTTAATTAAAAGATAAACAGATGTTCCATAGATACCTTACAGCGATTATTCAAAGAAGAAAGATCTGCAGACATTCAATCTTAGAAAAGTTTTATTTCAGATTTTCATAAATCTAGTTCTCTAAAAGAAATCTAGGGATCCCTGGGTGGCGCAGCGGTTTGGCGCCTGCCTTTGGCCCAGGGCGCGATCCTGGAGACCCGGGATCGAATCCCACATCAGGCTCCCGGTGCATGGAGCCTGCTTCTCCCTCGGCCTATGTCTCTGCCTCTCTCTCTCTCTCTCTCTCTCTCTCTCTCTGTGACTATCATAAATAAATAAAAAAATTAAAAAAAAAAAAAAAAAAAAAGAAATCTAGTTCTCTATTAATGATGCAGTCATGTGCTCTGAAATGGATACGTTTTAAGTATATTTCAGTTTCTGTCAGCTTTGTGGTCAGCTCTATACCTTAAAAAAATTGTCTTTCAAAAATAGAGATGTAATTAAACCAGTATCAGGATACTTTTATTTTTTTATTATTATTATTTTTTAATTTTTATTTATTTATGATAGTCACAGAGAGAGAGAGGCAGAGACACAGGCAGAGGGAGAAGCAGGCTCCATGCACCGGGAGCCCGACGTGGGATTCGATCCCGGGTCTCCAGGATCGCGCCCTGGGCCAAAGGCAGGCGCCAAACCGCTGCGCCACCCAGGGATCCCTCAGGATACTTTTAAACAGTGATACTTAGACAGAGTAGTGGATCACGAGAGATACTACGAAAAAAATTCTGTGGTTGTTTTGCAGGGTAAGGATTGTACTTTGTTTTAAGTGGTTTTCCGGTTGTCATTTCAGCTATGAAGTCTTACACTCCGTATTTCATGCTCCTGTGGAGTGCTGTTGGGATAGCGAAGGCCGCCAAAATCATCATCGTGCCGCCAATTATGTTTGAGAGCCATATGTACATTTTCAAGACACTAGCCTCAGCCTTGCATGAGAGAGGCCACCGTACAGTGTTTCTTCTCTCCGAAGGCAGAGACATCGCGCCATCTAATCATTACAGCCTCCAGCGATACCCAGGAATTTTTAACAGTACCACCTCCGATGCTTTCCTGCAGTCCAAAATGCGGAATATTTTCTCTGGGAGATTAACAGCAATCGAACTGTTTGACATACTAGATCACTATACCAAGAACTGTGATATGATGGTTGGCAACCGTGCCCTGATTCAGGGTCTGAAGAAGGAAAAGTTTGACCTGCTGCTGGTGGACCCTAATGACATGTGTGGATTTGTGATAGCTCATCTTTTAGGAGTTAAATATGCTGTATTTTCAACTGGCCTTTGGTATCCTGCGGAAGTGGGTGCTCCTGCCCCATTAGCTTACGTCCCAGAGTTTAACTCACTCCTCACAGACCACATGAACTTGCTGCAGAGGATGAAAAATACCGGCGTTTACCTCATTTCCAGATTAGGGGTCAGCTTTCTGGTTCTTCCCAAATATGAAAGGATAATGCAGAAGTACAACCTGCTGCCAGAGAAGTCCATGTACGACTTGGTCCATGGGTCCAGTCTGTGGATGCTGTGTACAGATGTAGCGCTGGAGTTTCCAAGACCCACTCTGCCTAATGTTGTGTATGTAGGAGGAATCCTAACCAAACCAGCCGGCCCACTACCAGAAGTAAGGTTTGCTGAACTCCTTGGTAATCTTTTCTAAATATAAAGGTCAATTTGTCAGTTTTGATTTTTGGAAGAGATAGGATTGGTTATCATTGGCTAGCAAATGCTACTCGAAAAAGTAGTTAAGACAGTAGAGCCGACTAAGGTCCCTTCCCTTGAGGATGCACCATTTCCCTGGAGCATGTTCCTTTGATGGAGCCTCTCTCCAATGCTGAGAGGCCATTTTGCCACATGGCCAATAGACTGGCTGGGAAATAGACTTTTGATTAATAACTGTAGTATGTGAGGAGAATGTAGTTATGTAGCTCTAATGAGCATAAGTGGTTTTTCTTTTAATTAACCACAGAATTTGCTCTTTTCTCTCCCAGATAGCACAATGACCGGTTTCCACATCTAGATTAGGTTCACTGAAGTCAAATAAACAGAAACCATGGGAATAGAGGGTCTTCTTGCAGCAATCATAACCACTAAACAGCTTATGTCCAACAATGAAAATAAAGTAGTAATTTCTATCAAACTAAGGAGCTGACTAATTTTTAGTAAATAACTGTTTTAAAGCAATCCTGCCCCATTGCGATTTCATTTCAAAGATGGAATTGATTGTACTTTAACAAAACCCTGTCTTCTATCTAAGTCAAAGGTAAGTCCTTTTTTTCTGGTTGAGCTGTCAGCGAATCCCTTTTGTCTCTTCTCCATCCCAGTTTGTTTTGTATTATTATGTCAAACTCGTAGGGGTCATACCTGCGGATCTCTTGTCGTTGGGGTTTCTTACCTCAGGCTGGCTCTCTGGATTTAATCTCAACATCTGATGGCATTTACCAGGAAGCAACAAGTTTGTTCTATAATTTTGCTCGTTACTGAAACTATTTCTACTCTTGAAAATCTGAAAATAGCCACTTAAAACAACTCTACTAAATCTCTGGTCACTACATATCAAAACATTTTTAGAGCCTGACGAAGAGCAAATCTGTATTTTTTCATACAGGCATTGGATAAGGACAGTCACTGGGCAGAATTTTCTGGTGGAGAAATAATGTGATGGCAATATACAGCCTGTAGACTTTTTCTAATCCTTTATTTTTTTTCTAAAGACTTTATTTATTCATGAGAGACACAGAGAGAGGCAGAGACACAGGCAGAGGGAGAAGCAGACTCCGTGCCGGGAGCCTGATGTGGGACTCAATCCTGGGACCCCAGGATCACACCCTGAGCCAAAGGCAGATGCCCAACCACTGAGCCACACAGGCATCCCTTATTCTAATCCTTTAGAAGTGCATTTAATAAGTAATACTTTGATATATTTCATGTAACATGAAAAAAATAGAGCTTGCCAGATTTCAGGCCTGTACCACCTAGTAGTTCAAACCGATGCTGCCAGTGGAGGCCTTTGAGGGCACAGCTGTTCTCTCTGACATCAACTGTAGAGGATAGGAATTAATTTCAACTTTCCTCAGCCATTCATGAATTTAACCAAGCCCATTTCAAATCTTTAAATATTCTCTGCCAGGGTCACCACGTGATGTATTAACTACCCTTGAAGGGAGCTAAAATCAGATTTAGAAGTAGCTTCTTAGTCTGTCTTCTCTGAGTCATTCATAATGTTACACAGATGAGGGTTACCTCCAGGTCTTCATTTTTTCCTGACCAGAGAGGACTGCACTTTCTGGTTTCTGTTTGGGGGCTGTATCCCTCTTTTGGTCACATGATTGAAGGAGGGATGGATGATGAAAAGGATTGTTCTAAAGAATCTTTAGTCCCTGTACATTTGTCTTGAATTGCAGCAACTTGAACTATATAGCACAAGTACAGAATTCTATATTTTTTAAAGATTTTATTTATTTATTCATGAAAAACACACAGAGAGAGGCAGAGACATAGACAGAGGGAGAAGTAGGCTCCCTGCAGGGAGCACGATGCAGGACTCGATCCCAGGATCCCAGGATCCCAGGATCACGATCTGAGCCAAAGGCAGATGCTTAAACCACTGAGCCACCCAGGTGCCCCAGAATAATATTTTATGGGTTTTATTTTTCTATCCTTTAGCCTTCATTAAGATACATAGCACATGAGAATATTTCTTTTTTCCCTATAACCCAGGCTTATCTTTTCTTCCATGGGTCCTTTTGCCCGTTAGTTTCACTATTTTATTTTACTTTTAAACCATCTTTGGAGTGGTTTTGGAGACTTATATAAGGTTATTACTTAAAATGTTCTCCAACTTGCATAATTTCTAGTTTGATCCAAGCTTGACTGACTCTGTGAGCCTCTCTGTTCTTTTTTTCCTCTTTGGGCTTTTTTTTTTTTTTTTTTTACGATTTTATTTATTTATTCACAAGAGACACAGAGAGAGAGAGGCAGAGACACAGGCAGAGGGAGAAGCAGGCTCCATGCAGGGAGCCCAACATGGGACTTGATCCCAGGATTCCAGGATCATGCCCTGGGCCAAAGGCAGGCTCTAAACCACTGAGCCACGTAGGGATCCCCACTTTGAGCTTTTTGTTTACAGTGACTACTTTGGCTTTCCCACTCAGGTCACACACACACCGACACATAAAAATATAGCATATGCATGTGTTATATATGTAGACCTAGATGCGTCTGTTATTATCATTGGAAAGTATCTTAGGTCATAAGTGTGAAGGGCTGTTTTCATTTCAGTATGCCATTTGCAAAGTTTTTCGCTAGGGAGTATTTTGAAGGATGAGGTGTCTTACCCTTTCAGATATTTCTTACTCTGTTGAGGTTTTATATGCTTAGGAACACATGTGTTCCTACTGGGATTTCTCTAGTAGATTTGTCTGATACGATAACCTGTACCTCAGGGTTCTAAGAGTTAATAAGTTTCTCAAATGCCTTTATTATTTACAGGTCATGGTTGTGACACTAAAATAATAGACCCTAGCAAGTGACCATTTAGAACACATGATTCACTAATAACAGCTTAATTGTTAACTGCCTTGGTATCTTACACTGAGAATGGATTGGAAGGTTAGAACCAAGGGAATGGTTAGAAGCTTTCATAACATTTGAGCCCAGAGAAACTCTAGAGAGCATCTAGTTCAATTCCATTAATGTAGTTTACTTTTTCCCTCTCAAAATAGAGAAAATAGTCCATTCATTTGTCACATAGGAGATTCAGGGTTTTTGGATGTCTCCTCCAAGGCCATTAAGCTAGTTTGAGGCACAGCCAAGTGAAGTGTCAATTATTTTGCTGTGATTGGATATTTTGTCAAGAAGTCTAGTCTCTTGTTACTCATATTACTCATTTTCACATTTATAGTGTATACATTATATACATTAGAGTGTATTAATCTGTGCAGAGACAAATATTTCTCAGTTCTTTATTTGATATCTTAAAGATTACAAGGACAATATGAGAGTCAAATTTTATTTATTTATTTATTTAAAGATTTTATTTATTTATTAATGAGAGACACACACAGAGAGAGAGAGGGGGAGAGACACAGGCAGAGGGAGAAGCAGGCTCCATGCAGGGAGCCCGACGTGGGACTCGATCTGGGGTCTCCAGGATCAGGCCTTGGGCTGAAGGCGGCGCTAAACCGCTGAGCCACCTGGGCTGCCCAAAAGTTAAATTTTAAATCATACATACTCTTTCTTATGCTTTAGAAATTTAATAATAGTAATTAGAATCCAAATGCTTTGATTACAAAGTATTGTATTGGCATAAAGTGAAGCAGTTGTGTGCCTTGATAATACAGTCATTTTAAAATGCCTATTAGCAATGTGCCTACTTTATCATATGCTATTTGCTACCTGACTGCCTAGAGTATGAGTCCTTAAAATGTGTCAGTGAAGAGGAGGAGGTCTGGGTTGGATCACATCTACTCTATCATTGCAGGGGGGTAGAGAACATGAATACACATTTCTTTAGAAAAGAACATTTGCCTCAGCCAGGAAGGAGATCTATACACAGATAGATCCCTATTTGACTAGGTCCTTTAACTATTATATGTGAATGAAATAGTATCTAAGAGAGAGTGATTGTAGCTTTTAGCAGTTTTAGTAGAGGGGAATAATAATGATTCCTAAAGATTAGTACATTTACTTAGGGAGTCTATTTTTAAAATGAACGTATTTCAGGTGGTAATTTTTAAGTGATTTTTCATTAACTGAAATGGCCAGACCATGTCAGGCAGCCGATCTCTCCCACTTTTCTGTTTCTACAGCCCCGAACTGTTTTTGTACTTAATAGATTGTACTTTAACTATTGGTTTTTCACATGGCTCTCTCCCTAACTAGAATGTGGATGCCTCAAAGGGTGGATCCCCTACTTACTCATCTTTGTACCCTGAGTATCTGGAAAATGGTAGGCATTCAATGAATGTTTAAGATTAAATGAACTGCATCAAATAGAAATAGTTGCAAAAAAAAATTGGTTTCAGCAATTACAACAATGTGAATATTCTAGCCATTATCTGCTTATTTCAAATTTATGCCCACCTACCATCCCAGCCGCTAAGCAACCAAACATTCCAGGCTAAGTTATTTTAATGAATTAGAATTGCTATATAATGTTATTGGTATTGACAAAAGATCATCATGTGTTACTCAGTTGGTGAACTAAATGGTCTCTACTGTGCTCCAAATATGCATACGACCAGGATTAGTGGTATAACCTATTAGTCAGTGGTATAAATCATTCTACCTATTGGTGTCTTGCAAGATGTTTTGAGGTGATGAGGTACTCATTTGGTATACCTCAAAGGTACTTTATTGCCAGGCTTGGAGTATAAAGGGCATCTTCATTTCACCAGCGGTAGAGACGTTTTTAATTTACGAAAACAATCCCCAGGAGAGATACAGATAAGAGATAAACAGAGGTAAGAAAGAGCATGAGACCAAGGGCGGGATCAGAAAATACTGTCATTTTGTTATTTGCCAGAACTTCCTCCTAGAGAAAGGTTTTAGGGAAAATGAGACACTGGGCAACAGATTCTTTAGATTAACCACTTGTGAGCAGATCAGGTTATGAGAAGCATAAAACTGAGAAGCAAGATAATGGCTTTCCATATTCAGTTTTCATTGATTTGCCTGAAAGCCATTACTTACTATTACATATGGAGATAGAAAGCGGACTTCCCCAATAGTGAATAAAGTATCTAGGCTGAGAAATGGGATTAAAGTATCTAGGCTGAGAAATGGGATTAGAGTCTCTGGGGTTCACAGACTTGCTCCAGGATTACAGCAGATGTGGAAAATTAAGGCCATTTTAATACTATGTAACATATACATTATATTATGAAATATACAGGTAGAGATTGGATTATAGCCTTCGTACCATATTGATTAATTTGTCCACTTTTAGATAAATGTCTTTTAATCAAGATATATATCCTTCATAGCAGGTTCCTTATTCTGAATACCATCACTTACAAGGAATTTTGTAAACTGTCTTCATCTATATAATACTACTGTGCTATTGGTAGCTATGTGGGGATCAGAAAATTGACAACTCTAATGCTTGGAAAAGATTTCATTCCAATTACTAATCCTGAGCTTTAAATATTTACTACAACCTGGTAGCTGGGCAGAAATGATAGATTCACTATGGGAACTCATTAATGTAAAATGTTGTTGCAGATATTTCTTGCAAAAGCTTTATAGGTCGATCATATATTTTGTTTTTATTTTGTAGTGAGAAACCAGATTACCTTGCTAAATGAATCTGTCCAGGAAGTGTATCAGGCATTGTTTGAACCATCAATAACTTACTGTTTACCTCACTGATGTGATAATTTTCTGAGCAGCCCTGTAGTTTTAAATAGCTTATCAGTTGCTTCTGTAAGCATCATGGGTTTACAAAGATTCCCTGATATGATAGGAGACCCAAATATAATTGACGTTACAGAGTCTGATACGATTTTTAAACACCTTCCTTCCTCTGCTAGTAACTGTTTAAGCTTTTGGATTCCCTACAGAATTGTTCATTTAGATATTAATTCAAACAGTGGCTATGTCAAGGGAAATGTATTTAACTGATCATCTTTGCAAAATACAATCTTAATTAAATTGCTGTTGGTACCAGTTTTTTTTTTTTTTTTTGGTATAATATTCATTGCAAAAGCTCTCATTCTAAACCAAACAGTTCTGTTTTTGAAATTAAAATCTCTACTGTCAGTTGAGTTTGCCAGACTTACTCCTGAGTGCAGATTTTGATGAGAGGATGGAGTGAGCTGGAGCTTCTGAAGATTCAGTGTCACTGGGGACAAACTACCTAATTCATAGTTTTGTTTATGGAATTTTTTTATACCAACTTTCCAGGAGCTTGTGGCAGAAGTAGCAAAGTGGAAAAACATGGACTTTTTCAGCCAAATGGTGTTGACTTTTAATCTTGGCCTTAATAGGACTCTTGGATGAGGGAGTCGGCCTCATTAGAGTGAGGATGGCAATGCTTACCTCAGAGAGATTGATATGAGAGCCATGGCAATAGCTGCTGGTGGTAGCTATTGCTTTTTAAATTGTTTTAGTAACTCTTGGTATTTAATATGAGCTCTAATTACTGAATCACTATTTTGCTTTTTTCTACATGGCAAATAGAATGGTTTTAGGGGTGAAGAAGGTATGTGGAAGAAGTCACTATGGCTTCCCTCTACTTATTTTAGGGATTGGCATTTGGTTCTTCTACTTGGAGTTTTTTTTTTTTTTTTTTTTTTTTTTTAAGATGTATTTATTTATTCATGAGAGGCACAGAGGCAGAGACATAGGCTGAGGGAGAAGCAGGCTCCCTGCTGGGAGCCCTATGGGGGACTCCATCCCAGGACCCCAGGATCACAATTTGAGCCAAAGGCAGACCTTCAACCACTGAGCCACCCACGCATCCCTATCTTGGGGCTGTTTATTTCTCTTTCCTTCATCCTCTTTCTCATCCTTTTCCCCACGTAAATAGAAAGAAAATGACAAATGAGGTATGTGGGCATTAGCCCATCTGAGTTGTAAGAGATTAGCAGAAGCAGACAGTTATTATTTCTCAAGGGTAAGAAAATTAAGGGAGAAACTTCTTAGTACTTGGGAATGCTGACCTCTTTAGGCTCAGTGATACAGTCTGTGTTTTTTCAGGCCTTTATATGGAGGAGCTGAGACTCTTCACCCGTTCTGCTGGCTCTACCCCTGTCTGTTTTTCTACTTCTGTGCTTTCCATTCCTAAAGGAGTTTAGGGCAAATAAATGACTTCCTGCCTTCTAGCTGGAGACTGTCCTCACATTCTCCTCTGCATTCAGACCCTGTAAACTACATTGTTAGGTTAGATAACCTAGAAACCTAAAAAAATAAAATAAAATAAGCTTAAGGTTTTCTTCCAAGATCCAGAATGCAGACTCAGCAACCAATCCAATCTTTATCCTGACTTCTTCCTTTATCTCTGTATCTAGTCCCAATTATAATTACTCTCCTCAGTATTGTTTAGATCACAATGCCGTGACATTCTTGCTAAAACATGGGTGGTAGGGCAAGTTCGTAGGTCTGGGATGGGCATACTAATTTGTGACAAGTTCCCAGGTGATGCTGATGCTGCTGGTCTGAGGACCAACCAAAACTTTGTAGACTAGCTGTGTGATCTATAAATTTTAATTATAGTATATAACATATTTTGCATGAGAATCAACTTTTTTCTGATCCTTATAGGTTTTCTCTTTTCTAGACAATTATTTTCATTATAAATTGTGTGTATGTGTGTATATTTCAATAACTAGAAAAGCCCTGGATTCCGTTGTATATTTGGAGAGCTTATTATCTTACATCTCTGCATTGTGAAATTAAGATGATGCTGTTCAATTATCTGCCATTACTTTAAGATACAGTCCTAAACAGAACATCTGTGTGTAGTTAGCCATGTTAATAATAGGTAAGGTTTTCAGAACTAATACCCTCAACTCTTTTCCCTATTTTCATTTGTATCCCCTATTTTTTACAACATTCTAAAAATAGTCTATCTCACGTTAGTATACAGTATTTGATCAAAACAGGCAATGATTTTATTTATTTATTTTTTTAAAGTAGACTCCACACCCATTGTAGAGCCTAATGCGAGGCTTGAACTCTCGACCCTGAGATCAAGACCTGAGCTGAGATCAAGGGTTGGAAGCTCAACAGACTGAGCCACCCAGGCACCCCGAGCAGGCTATGATTTTAAAGTCATATTATGTAAATTCATGTTTTCTAAAATTCTAAGAAGTTATATTGCCAAAATCTTACCTACAATCTTATATCCAAAATTTAGTACCAAGCAGAATGCCATATACTCTTTATAGCATTCTATAAATGTTCACTACCCATTGTTGATGTACTATAAATACAAAATATGAGAAGAGATTTATATTTTTAGTGTCCAGTCTTTGTGTCAGCTTGCGTACTCAAGAAATATTTTTATGCTCTGAAAACCACTTTATCGTTTTACTTTGAAGGCACCTCTCATAAATTTGCAAATCCTGAACATGCACTCAAGCAAAATACTGGTGCCTGTCTGATATGCCCAGAGTTGACCTGAGGCAGAGAGTTGCTTTGTAGTGGGTATTTTTGTAGCAAGGAAAATCAGGGTGAACAGCCAAAGAGCAATAGGCATTGAAGTAATGGAACAGTTTTTCAGGCACTTCTTAATCCAGAATGTGCTCTAATTCCATCTGAAATCACAGTGGTACAGAAAACTCCTCCCTGCATAGAGCCAATAGAAAATCATTTCACAAAGCACAGGGGAGAGGGCTTCAGGGTGCTAGCAATGCCTGCTCTCCCTCCAATGCCTATATTCAGCCATAGGAACTGGGCGCCAAAATAAAAATGCAGAGCTCTGCAGACCAGAACCCTGAGTATTTGTGAAAGAAGGTGTATTTTTTAAACCTTGGACACAAAGCAATGACAGCCCAAGCGACTCTTGTATAGTCAGAAGCAATTGTGCTGCCAAGCTGGCACAGAATGGGCCAGAATGGGTTACATATACCTCCACCATTTTCTTTTGGACCTCTGTCAAGTTATATTTTTGTAAATCAGCATTTATTGCTATTACAGAGACCACTTTTAGTAGAGGATTCAAGAATTCTGATTCTATCAATATGAATATAATTAGTCTGTGAACAGAGCATGCATTACAGAAAGTGCTATAAGAGATAAAAGTGCTATGGGGTATGAGAGAGAAAGAAAATGGGGCACAGAGAAGCATGTCTTTTTTCCTAA
This sequence comes from Canis lupus dingo, assembly GCF_003254725.2. Classification (NCBI taxonomy): domain Eukaryota; kingdom Metazoa; phylum Chordata; class Mammalia; order Carnivora; family Canidae; genus Canis; species Canis lupus. Next base: position 34,232,549 of record NC_064274.1, read on the forward strand.
AAAGGTTTACTTCAAAGAAGAGTCCCTATTAAAATGGCATTTACATATAATTAGATTATTTCATATGGTAGCTTTTTGACAGGGTAGCTTTTCAAGACAATTATGGTTTTCTGATGCAAGAGGGGAAACTTTATGCCATATTGAGGATATTATTTGTTCCCCCTTGATTTTCTTCTGCTTGTTTCCCCTAAATATATGATATAGTAAAAATAAACTTATCAAAGTAAGCTGACCTTATTTTATACTTCTTTGACTACAGCAACTATTTAATAAATGTCATTTGAATGCTTAGAGTACTTAATTAGAGCCAGAGAAAGTTCTTTTAATAGTTGAAAATATTTAGTTTGCATAGATCTTTAAGAAGAACACTAGGTTCTAAAAAACTGAAAACCTTTCAGAAGGAGTAATGGAGGAAGCAAAACTCTTTGAAAGCAGCAATCTCAGCTCTTTTTGTTTTTGTTTTTGTTTTGTTTTGTTTTGTTTTTTTTGTTTTTTTTTTAGAGAAAGAGAGTGTGTATAAGAAGGAATAGGAGAGAGAGAGAATCTCAGGCAGACACCCTGCTGAGCTCAGACCCTGACACGGAGATCATTGTGGGGTTCAAATACACTACTCTGAGATCTTGACCTACCTGAGTGGAAATCAAGAGTCGGATGCTTAACCAAATGAGCCACCCAGGCTCATCTTTTATATCCTACCCATTAACGTACCTAGTGCCACCACACTCTGCATGTATAGGCCTTAATGTATATCTTTTGAATTAATGTAATTTCTAATTGTAAAAGCCTATGTATTTGCCCAATTTATTTTCCAAAAATAAGATAAAATTGTTTTTATCGGGGATCCCTGGGTGGCACAGTGGTTTGGCGCCTGCCTTTGGCCCAGGGCGCGATCCTGGAGACCCGGGATTGAATCCCACATCGGGCTCCTGGTGCATGGAGCCTGCTTCTCCCTCTGCCTATGTCTCTGCCTCTCTCTCTCACTGTGTGCCTATCATAAATAAATAAAATAAAATAAAATTGTTTTTATCCTATAGACTTGTCTTCAAGAACTCTGGGAAGTCATGATCTAAGAAGTGAAGAATATCCAGGAAAAAGTAGTACTTTAGAAGCTAAGAAATTAGTGTTTCAAAAAGGGAGAGTCTACCAGTTATCAGTACTGCTAAATTAGGTTTTCCATTTATTAGCTAGGGACCTAGACAGGTGGTCCTATGTCACTGGACGATTTTAGTTGTTTGCTGAGTAGATAAATAGTAACAAAACACTAAATTTAGACTCTCCTTTAACATCCTCTTCTACCTGCTGTGTCAGTCCATTGGTAAAATTGAAAGAGTTCTCACTAGGAACCGAGAGAGTATATATTTTATATTCAGGGTCTCCAGTGAGGTTCTTGAGAAGATCACTTTGTATTTCTGGGCCCCAGGACTTTATTATTAAATTGTGATCACGTCAGTGGGTGGGGATTAGATTCGTTTTTTAGTTTCTACCACTTTAGTGATGGTGTGATATAGAACATTTTGAGCACCATACATTAAAATACATAGGGGTGCCTGGGTGGCTCAGTGGTTGAGCATTTGCTTTTGGCTCAGGTCATGATCCCAGGGTCCTGGGATCAAGTCCTATGTTGGGCTCCCTGAGGGGAGCCTGCTTCTCCCTCTGCCTGTGTCTCTGCCTCTCTCTCTGTGTCTCTCATGAATAAATAAATAAAATCTTTTTTTAAAAAAATAAATACAGCTTATATTCTTAAATCATTTTGATTTCTGGTGCAGTTATGTTGACAGAACCAAAGTCAAGCAGCCCTTTTTGTGCAGGTGTGGTTTAAGTAATAGTTCATAGACATGGAAGCTCAGGGAGGATGGATGAAGATAGCTATAAAAAAGGGTTTTTAGGGGAGCCCTGGGTGGCTCAGTGGTTTAGCACCTGCCTTTGGCCCAGGGCGTGATCCTAGAGTCCTGGGATTGAGTCCCGCTTCGGGCTCTCTGCATGGAGCCTGCTTCTCCCTCTGCCTGTCTCTGCCTCTCTCTATCTCTGGGTCTCTCATGAATAAATTAATAAAATCTTAAAAAAAAAAGGATTTTTACAATTCATATGTAGTGAAACTTTTATTTTTTTTAGTAAGTCATAAGCAATAATTTGAAATAGTATTAAGTCATTTTTGACTTACAAAATTTATAATTAAAAATTCAAACCATAAGTTTTATTTTTCACAATACAGAAAATGCATTTTTTCAGGGAATATAGTTGAATTACCACTTTTATTGAACAATTTTTTTCTTGAACTGTAATCTTAAAGAGAATTTTAAGACACATGAAGTCATACACAATTCCGTTTCTTCTCACTTAACAAATTCTTTCAGCTTTTTATGATAGATAATCTGTGAATAGATTTTGTAAAATGTGTTTCTTCTGAAAGGCAAAAATCGAAATTGTAGGAAAAATGCTTAAAGCCTTTGCAAATTGGGTTTCATTTTGGTAAAGTTCATACTTAGCTGAATATTATATAAAAGTAAAAAAAGGAGGGAATTCGCCCCTTGTGCTGCCAAAGCTTAGAGGCATAAAAACTTGGCTTAGTTACAAATACATAATACAATACAATACAATCATCTGAGGCGTTTAATACTAACCTGTTTTGTTTTTAAGATTTTTTTTTTTAAGATTTTATTTATTTATTCATGAGAGACACACAGAGAGAGAGGCAGAGACACAGACAGAGGAAAAGCAGGCTCCATGCAGGAAGCCTGATGTGGGATTCGATCCCAGGTCCCCAGGATCACGCCCTGAGCCGAAGGCAGGCACCGAACTGCTGAGCTACCCAGGGATCCCTGTTTGTTTTTTATTACTGTGCCTACCGAACAATGCATTTGTTGTTGTTATCAATTTTTTTTTTTAACTTAAGCAGTAATTTCACTTAAGCTTTAGGTAATTTGCTTCATAAATAAAACTTCAAATGAGATCTATTTATATGATCTTTACCATTTAAGGGTGAAAACTTATATTGACAATGTAATTTGGGTCACTTTTCTCTTATGAAGATAGAAAAATCTCCATCATTTTTAGCTATTGAGAAGAATTAGGTGGTATCAGGAAGAAAATGAGATAGTGAAGTTATTTATGTACTCGATGCACAACTTTTTGCTAGTGAATGCAGAGGAGTTCATTTTTTTCAAAAAGTATGTGGGTTTTCTGTAATAATGTTTGAATGTAGATAGTTTAGTTTATCTCTCTAGACTTGTTTAGTAATAAAGTTAAAATTCTTTTTAAATTAAGATCATGTAATGGAGCTCCATATGTAATATGCTATAATGTGAGCTCGACCAGTGAGTGACTCAGGCTAGGCCTATTTTCTTTTAGTCCAAAGAGTTTTTCAACAGAGTTGACAAATACTACATAGCTATTAGCTTTATTAACATATTATGTATAATTGCTGTTTATATTGATCACTTTCCTTCTTCCTGCTGAATAGGGCCTCAAAAGTTTTGTGTCTAGTATTTGAGTACTTTTGTTTTTCTCTTTTAAAAAGTCAGTATTAGGCACTACTGGTTACTACCAGCTGAAGCCTCACACAGCTGTGTATTTAGCATTTAATCATGCTAAGAATTGCTAATTAGAACATCAAACTGGACAAAGCGTACCCAGTGGAGTTGATACAATACCATTTTTGTTTGAAAACCATAAATAAATAATCTTTGCACATTACTGGTTTCATTAATAAGCATTTGTGTCGAGTATGTAAAGCAGCCAATCTTGAACAAAATGTTTTAACCTGCTAGGAATAATTTAGCAATATCCTTTCATCAAAATCCATGATCTCTCTAAAATATGACCAGCCTTAGTAAAAACTGTCAAGTTTACATGCGGCCTTTCGATTTCTCTTTCTTTTCTTCACTTTCCTCATTCTCTTCCCTTTCCACAGCGGCTCCCAGTAGTCTGACTGCCCCCCACCCTCCAACACACAGAAACTTTCTACACCTCTCTTCCCCTCTGCTTTGTTTTACCCCTACTCTGAACCCTGGTGACAGGAACCCCTCTGTAGCAAGCCAGTGAACCTTACTGTGGCTCCCACTGCCTTATGTTTCAAAATCCTCATCTCCTTTTCTTGTACTAAAACCACTTTGTTTCTAAATATCAGATGCCATGAGCTGTAGCAAAGATCAGGTCTAAGAAATTTGTTTAGTGCTGTGTTAATGGCTGATAGCAATTTAACGTATTACCTTTCTAGGAGTAGTGAATATTTTATACTGAAATCTGAGGTCTAGTGACAGTAAGACATAAGTCAGAAGAGTCAATACCAGTAGTGTAATTAGTCTGGTTAGTAAAAGGCAGAGGCAAATGGGTCCAGAGGATGAGGAGCACACTCTGGGTATCCTTCATATCAGTTCTTATTGCTCACTTTATGGGTGGTGATACTTTTAAGGGTTCAGACTTTTTCTAGGGAGGACAAAATGCAGCATTTTAACTTTTCCCACTCTTAATCTCATAGTCATTGTGAGTTCAGGGGTAACAGGAATGTCACCAGGCCTGACGTGGTACTCATATGATGCATGCTTAACGTTCTTATAGACTGGACTTTGCCTTTTCTGTTTCGGAATTAAATAGGCCAGACAAGTAATAATACTACATTGAGAAGCTAAGGTGTGCAGAAAATTTAAATACGTTTTGAATGTTTAAATGGCACGGATTTTATTGAAAATGTTTCCTCATTGAAAAATATGCATTTTGGGAAATACTGAGGTAATGATCATCTGAAATTCAACAAACGCACACACTTAGTAAGTATTGTTGTTAGTAACCTTTGTAGACTACCTCTACTCCACTTACTCACCTGATCAAACCTGTGTTGCTGCAGCAGCACAAGTGTCCTGGGTTACAAGAGACTGGATAGTGAGTCCCATGTCTGCCCCTTCCATCGCTTTGTCATAGCTAGCTTAGCCCCTCTCATCATGAGGCTGATCCACAAGAATTCATCAGATGCAGTTTTCTTATTTGCAAAAGGAGAAGAAGATTTTTGTCTACATTAAAAATGTTGACTGAAGATCAGTTTAATATTTGTCAATATCTATAAATTAGAGTATTACATAAAAGTAAAGGGTTATTGAAGCATTATGTGAGGACTCTACATTATGAATTTTAAAAGATTGTATCATTACCTAAGATGAGCTGCATTTTTAAGAGAATGTTTAATAGAGATCTGAGTTTGGGTGCCGTTTCTTCTGCTAACTCCAATTACAAACAGGCTTTTTCTGGCAGTCTCATCTATTGGATGACAACCAAGAGCTAAAAAAGCAAGTCAAAAAGACATTTGAGAAGCCAAAATAAATGCCAAAATGTCCAGGAACTAATGTTGGTATATTTGACTCACAGTAGGTAACCTTTAGGTCTTCTCCACCCTGAGTTAATTCACTCTAATTATGTACCTGTGAAAAAGCTTGGTTATTTTATCCTTAAGCCCATTGAAGATTAAAACAGCAAATAAATTTTTGAGATAGGCATGCTGAAAACAGTGAAAAGTGACAATTTAATAACTTGAAAGAAAAAGAAGACCCTTCCAGAATAACCATAGGAATAATATAGCCTTGCCCTCTGGAACCACTTAGTGTCTGTCATAGACCCTAAGATGTTTCTCTGTTACAGGGACACAAAGTAGAATTGAGTTCATGTGTTAGGTATTCTTTGTGTAATCAAGGACAGAAATGCATAGTGACTTTTATAAGTACTCTCACCAGCAATAGACCTTAAATATCATGTAAACCAAAGGACCCAGAATGATGACGTGCACAACAGGCACCAGATGTTTTATTTTGGTTCATCTAAATGTACTTAGGTTAAGGGATCCAGAAATACTTCATTCGGAATGGCCCAGTTTATTCATTTGCAAAATGAAGAGTTTGGGCTAAACTAACTTTTAGAATTACAGGCCAAAGTATGTAACCTCATAAATCCCTTCTGTCAGATTAATATTGTATGTTTCAAAACCAGCAGATTTCTTATAACAAATTTTCCAATAGCATACAAACAATTCGATTTAGAATGATATGTGGTGTTTGCTTTATTCACTTAAAAAACATCGAAAATTCTTTTATTATTATGATCTGACCATAAAATAAGACTTAGAAATTTTTAGGTCATTTATTCATTTATTTAACAAATATACATTGAGCACTTTCCTAAATCCAGAGACTGCATTAGCTCCTGGAAACACAGGATTTAACAAAACAATCTTCTGTCCTAAGGAACTTAAAACTGGTGTGAAAGACAGATCTTAAGCTTCTAATCACATTAAATGACATTTAGAAGTACTGTGAAATGACAGGTGCCTGAAAAGTTTGGCATTAGAACCTGGGGAAAATAGAACAGGATCCACTAAGAGCTTTTCCCCTGAGGGTCCACTGTAGTTTTTCTGGATCTGTGCTGTGGAAATGCTTCTTGGGTATGACCACGGCCTTACAGCAAAACCCTTTAGGACACCCAGAACTAAAGCTCCTTGAAAGGAAGAGTAAAAAACCCCAGACTAAATTTTGACAGTCACCTGTCTCTGCCCCCCTCCCACCCACCACTTTTTTCCTTTCTTTTGTTGTCATTTCCGTAATTTATGGATGGTCACCATGTATGAGGCAGCATGCATTCTCCGATTTTAAAACTCATCTCTTGGGGCACCTGGGTGGCTCAGTGGTTGAGCATCTGCCTCCGGCTCAGGGCATGATCCTGGGGTCCTGGGATCAAGTCCCACATCGGGCTCCCCACAGGGAGCCTGCTTCTCCCTCTACCTATATCTCTGCCTCCTTCTGTGTATCTCTCATGAATAAATAAATAAAATATTGAAAAAAAAATAAAACTCCTGTCTTTTGACAGGGAGCAAGAACCTCATTCTGCTACCACCGAAGCTAACATTTTAGATCATTCTGATTTTTGGTTCATCTAAATGTTCTCTACTTATTGGAAAGTATTCCTTCCCACAAGCTGCTTGTTTGAGTAATGAATTCTCTTTTTCATTTTGCAATTTCACCAGATTTTATAGGTTGTCTGTCACCAGCACATCCATATTCTGGTTCAGCTGTCATTCTTAGGGGTCTCTTAAATAGCAGAGGGTTTTTCTAGCTTCTCCAACACTCACTGAAGATTTCTAGGTCTCGAACTTTTCAAATCTGATTGAGATCTCATCCGAGAACATTTCTTCATCCCTGTAAAATGCCCAGTCCTCTTCATACCTATATCTTTGATTGATTGATTCAGTCACTCACTTATTGAGCAGTATCTGTTGAGTGCCTACTATGAGCAGGTGCTGGGATTGCAGAATAAAACATCTGAGTCCCTAAAACTCCGAAGGATCTTATATGCAATCTGTTAAATTTTATAGCCTGCTGGGATTCTAGTGCCAATTACAGTGGAAATGAAAGATAGCAATCTCTCTGCCACCTTCTTTATCAGACTCTCATCACTCATTTCATCCATTCATCAGTTCTGTCACCAGGTATTTACGAGGGTTAGGTGTTCTAAATGTCATGGCCAAGTAGTCTATTAACACATGCCCTCCATTCAAGGAACTGGAAGAGCTGGCCATCCTGAACACTGATGTTGTGGGCATTCTGATGTCCCTGGCTCTTTTCTTTAACAAGGACTTTTGGGGCACCTGTGTGGCTCAGGGGTTGAGTGTCTGCCTTTGGCTCAGGTGGTGATTCCAGGATTCTGGGATTGAGTTCCATGTCAGGCTTCCTGCAGGGAGCCTGCTTCTCCTGCCTATGTCTCTGCTTCTCTGTGTGTTTGTCTCTCATTAATAAATAAATAAAATCTTTAAGAAAACAAAACAAACAAAAAACCCATGGACTTTCATATTCCCATTATGCCTAGACACACAGTTGAGGCCAAGAGTCTCAGAGTGAGATTTCGTGCTCAGAAAGAGGTGCCAGGAAAGGCAGCCTTGCTGGTCTGTAGGTAATTTGGAGTGAAGAATCTGTGCCCTATAATCTTTCCCATTTCTTTTCAATAAACCTATTCCTTGTTTATTGTTCCTTCACTTTTACTTTTGGAAGCCATCTTTGTTGGAACTGATCTGAGGAGGCCTCCTGGCACTGAAGTGAGCTCAGACTTCCACACAAGGCAAACCTGCATTTTAATTGTGATTGCCTCATGTCTAGTTATAGGTTATTGGGCAAGTTACTTAATTTCTCAGAACCTCAACTTCTTTATCCATGAAATAAGAAAAATAATTTCATTGTAAAAATATACGAGGTAAATTGTAAGTGCATGGCACACGTAGACTTAGTTTCCCTTGGTTGCCTAGTGTTGTCTCCCAGAAACGGTTGGTGAGAGGAAAAGTAGACATAGGTAAGCACTGGACTGGAATGGAGATAATGGTTGCTTTATTGGATACATAAAACACAAATTGTTGACTTTACTTTTGTGTGACCTTTTGTGCATTTTCTCTTTCACTATTATGATCTCATAGATTGATCATTTTCATGTAGTTATTAGAAAAGTTCCTAAGAATTTTTCTTAGAAGAGAAATATTCCTCAAGTTCCCACTTGTGTAATATTATTCAAGAATAAAGTTATAGGGGCATCTGGGTGGCATTTTCTCTTTCACTATTATGATCTCATAGATTGATCATTTTCATGTAGAGTTATTAGAAAAGTTCCTAAGAATTTTTCTTAGAAGAGAAATATTCCTCAAGTTCCCACTTGTGTAATATTATTCAAGAATAAAGTTATAGGGGCATCTGGGTGGTTCAGTCAGTTAAGCGTCTGCCTTTGACATAGGTTGTAATCTCAGGGTCCTGGGATTGAGCCCTGCATCTGGCTCTGTGCTCGGCGGAGAGCCTGCTTCTCCCTGGGCCCTCCTCCTGGCATGTTCTTGAGCTCTCTCTCATATAGATAGTAAAATCTTTTTAAAATAAGAATAAAGTTATAGTTGTTTCCTCCAGTTGATACTAGCTGCCATCCAAAATAAATAGAATATTTTTAAAAATCATGTTAAAGTAAAACAAATGTATGGGTCATGTATTACTAGATTTTTTAAAAAATAATCTCTAACCCCAACATGGGGCTCAAGCTCACAACCTGGAGACCAAGAGTCTAATACTCGACCAATTGAGCCAGCCAGGTGCTCCTGCGTTACTGGATTTTATTCGATTCAAAGACTTATCCTAGAAAATATCATGAAAGGATAGTCTCACCTTAAAAGTGAAACCTTGGTTTTTGTGACAAATTATTATTGTCAATCTTAGAGTAATTTATGTGGAGAAATTCTGCTATACTTTTCACGTTGCTATGTTCAAAAACATTCCAGGCAAAATCTAAATGTAATACCTAAAATTAATAGCCTCTCAAAAGGCTGAGGGTGAAGTTTGAACTAATAATTTGTAATGAATCTTTGTCCACCGATAATCAATTGCTGACAAAGAACCACACAAGGCCTACTGTTGTTAGAATCTCTATCTTCATAGATAATAATGTTATCTTAAAATACAGTGTCACTATTAATTTATTACTTCCTTTCCCTCCAACCATCTCAGAGATCTGTCCCTCTTTGCTCAATCTCACTTTGTTTTTATTTCCACAAAGTAATACTTGAATTGGGTTATGTTAGGGACTCCTGGGTGACTCAGCGGTTGAGCATCTGTCTTTGACTCAGGGTGTGATCCCGGGGTTCTAGGATCAAGGCCTGCATTGGATTCCCTGTGAGGAGCCTGCTTCTCCCTCTGCCCATGTCTCTGCTTCTCTCTCTGTCTCTCATGAATAAATAAATAAAATCTTTTTTTTTTTTTTTTTTTTAAAGAATTGTGTTATGTTAAATTTTGGGCTTGGTGACTGTCTCAAATGACATAATCATAGGTTCTAATTCATACAAGTGGTGAGAAAGTTATTTTTAGTCATTCCTAAAATATTAGGTCCATAGATTTTTCATAATACCGTGTTAATTAAAAAGAAAAGAGTGTTTAGTGTCCACAAATTTTGATGGTTGCTAGGCAGAGGTTAGTTCATAGACATTTTTATGAGTGGGGTTACAGTGAGCAAAGACCCAAATATATTGACAGTATTTACTGATTCACAAAATTATTTACTTCAATTAACCATTGAAGTAAGTTGATAGAAAAATGAGAGAGAGGGGTAGAGGAAAAAATTATTATGTAGGTTTATGTGTGCATAGCCTCTTCCACAGTCAACATCCTCCACCAAAGTAGTATGTTTGTTACAATTGATAAACCTACACAGATACATTATAATTACACAAAGCCCATAATTTACAGCAGAGTTCATTACTTATGTTGCCCATCTCTGGGTTTGGACAACTGTATAATGATATGTATTCATCATTATAGTATCATGTCGAGTAGTCTCACTGCCCTAAAAATTCTCTGTGCTGCGTTTACTCATCTCTCCTCACCCAACCTCTTGGAATTGTTGATCTGTTTGTATATAGTTTTGACTTCTCCAGAATGCCACATAGTTGGAATCATATTGTATGCAGCTTTTTTAGATTGATGCCTTTGAGTTAGTATTATGCATTTGAGGTTCCTCTGTGTCTTTTCATAACTCAGCAGCTTATTTCATTTTAGTGCTGAAAAATATTTCATTGTCTGTAGGTGGCACAGTTTATATATTCACTTACTTACTGAAAGACATCTTGGTTACCTCCAAGTTTAGCAATTCTGATAAAACCTCTGTAAACATCCATATAAAGGTTTTTGTGTGGACAGAAGTTTTCATTCTCTTGGATAAATACTAAGGAGTATGATTGTGGATTATATGGTAAGGATATATTTAGTTTTATAAGAAACCATGAGATTTTTTGTCTTTCAGAATGTCTGTACCATTTTGTTCTCCCACCAGCATTGAATAAGAATTCCTGTTGCTCCACATCCTTGCCAATATTTGGTGTTACTTGGATTTTGGCCATTCTGATAGGTGTATAGTAATACCTCCTTGTTGTTTTCATAAATGTTTCCCTGATGACATGATGTGGAACATTTTTTCATTAGCTTATCTGTCATGTATGTATCTTCCATGGTGAGGTGTTGGGTCAGGTCTTTGATCCATTTTTAAATCAGGATATTTGTTTTCTTATTAATTGAGTTTTAAGGGTTTGTATATTTTGGATAACAGTCCTTTATCAGATGTGTCTTTGGCAAATATTTTCTCCTTACACTATGGCTTGTCTTTTCATTCTCTTGAAATTATCCTTCACAGAATAGAAGTTTTAATTTTAATTAAGTTCGATTTATCCATTCTTTCTTTCATGGCTTGTGGCATTGTATTTAAAAAGTCATCACCATACCCAAGGTCTTCTAGGTTTTCGCCTATACTATCTTCTAGGAGTTTAATAGTTTTGTGTTTTATTAGGTCTGTGATGCATTTTGAGTTAATTTTTGTGAATGAATGGTGTACATCTGTGTCTAGATTCACTTTTTTGCATGTGGCTGTCCAGCTGGTCCATTTATTCAAAAAACCATCTTTGCTCCATTGTGTTGCCTTTGCAACACAAAGAGTTAATTGACTGTATATGGGTCAATTTTGGGGCTCTCTTTTCTGTTCCACTGACCTATTTGTCTGTTCATTTGTTAGTACCACACTATCTTGATTACTATAGTTCTATAGTAAGTTTTATTTAAAGTGAGATAGCATCCTCAACTCTGTTCTTTTTCAATATTATTTTGGCTATTCTGATTCTTTTGACTCTCCATATAAACTTTGAAATCATTTGTTGATATCCACAAGATAACTTGCTGGGATTGCATTAAATCTATAATGTTGGGAAGAACTGATATCATGACAATCTTGATTCTTCTTGCCAATGATCATGGAATATCTATTTATTTATTTAGTATTTCTTTCATTTCATTCGTCCAGAGTTGTGTAGTTGTCCTTGTATAGATCTTGCTCATATTTTGTTTGGTTTATACCTAAGCACTTCATTTTTGGGGATACCAATTTAAATGGTACTGTGTTTTTATTATCAATTCCACTTATTCATTGGTGATAAACAGGAAAGTGATGGACTTTTATGTATTACCCTTCTATCCTAAAACCTTGATATAATCACTTATTAGTTCTGGGAGTTAAAATTGTTGATTATTTTGGATTTTCAGCAGAGATTATTTTTTTTTTTCCAGCAGAGATTATTATGTCGTGTATGACCAAAGACAGTATTTCTAAATTTTCTGTGTATTTTAAAATTTTCTTCTCTTTTTTCTTTTCTTTTCTTTTCTTTTCTTTTCTTTTCTTTTCTTTTCTTTTCTCTTCTCTTCTCTTCTCTTCTTTTCTTTTCTTCTTTCTTTCTTTCTTTTTTTTTTTTTTTTTCCTTATTACATTAGTTAGGACTTGTGGTATGGTGTTGAAAAAGAATAGTGAGAGGGGACATTCTTGTCTTGTACCTGATTTAAATTGGAAGGCTTCTAGTCTCTCACAGTTATGTATGATATTAGCTGGAGGTTTTGTGTAGATTATTAAGTTGAAGAAATACCTTTTTATTCCTAGTTTAGTAAGGAAGGTATTTGTTTATCAAGTTGAGGAAATATCTTTCTATTCCTAGTTTACTAAGAGGTTTTGTCATGAACGTGGATTAGATTTTGTCAGATGTTTTTTCTGCATCTATTATATGATCATGTGATTTCTCTATTTTAGTTACTTGATGTGACAGATTATAATAATGTATTTTTGCATATTAAACCAGTGTCACATGCCTGGGATTGTATTAGATCATTTGAACATAAAACAGATACAGTTAAACTTGAACGAATTATAGGGTCTACATTTCTCCATTGCCTGAGTCAGTCTTTTTATCTTCATTTGCAATTTTACAGAAAAACAAAAATTTGTGATCATTATATTTGACATTCATCTGTGTACTGAAAGATATTGTAACATAACTGATAATTTAAAAAGTGAATCTGAAATGTTATAGTGAGAGGACAGTTCATAGGTTTTAGGTATATGGAAATTCCTATTAAGGAAAAATAAATAAACATCAATAAGAAGAGGAAATGGGCTCATTATGCTTTGTAATGTAGTAGCTATGGGAGTTAGTGTTCTCTACGCGCTGAGTAATTGTCTCCTTTTGCTCAAGTTGTTAACATGGCCCTCACATGTTTAATAAAATTGTTTCATCAGATGCAGCAATGACTACCAGGAAGATATTGAGGGTTTTCAACTTATATTAATCTTGGTGGAGTCTGTTTGTTTGTTTCAGCCACTTATATTTTTGAAATATTAGGGCTTTAAGTCTGCAGTTTTCTTATCTAAATACGGGAAAACTTCCTACCTTCTAGTTCTGTTTTGTTGTCTAAATAGGACAGTAGAGTGAGGAAAACACGTTATTTAATGCCATGACCAGTATATTCTAGATGCTTAGTAATCAGCTATTAATTTATAGCAGGATGAACACAATTTTTTTAGTTAGAATTTTATTGATATGTTCTTCACAGCATGAGATGCTTTAGCTATTCTTTTTACCAACTTGTTAGGCTAGGACTATTTTCTTTCCCGAATTCCACTGCTGTATTTTCACTTGAATGAGCAGCTGTATAATAAATCACCCAGCAAAGGCAGCTGTATAAGCTAGCTCTCAACAATTCAGTAAATAAAACTTCATTTTATTTATTTCACCTTTCTCTTTCATAGCTATTTTAGTTTGTAAGCTATGGGATATAAGTTTGCTATTTGACTTTAGGTTGGTTTATGAGAAAAATGTGTTTATTTTAAAGTAACTTAGGTTAAAAAAAAATAAAGTAACTTAGGTTGTTATAAAGGCCCATGAAAGGATAAGTCACAGAAAAATCAATCGGGTGGAATTACCTGTTTAAAGAGATTCTCCTCTTGCATTTAGAGAATTTTTTAAAATGCAGAATATGATGTTTTTCTTTTGTGAATAATTATCTATAGGCCTCTGAGATATGTGATCCCTAGTCGATATCATACTTTGATATCCCATAGTCGATATCAGAACAAAACTAGAAACAGCTGTCCCTTTAAAGGATTCTCTTTCTCCAAGATGGGAAATCACCCTTGTGGGTTTTGAAAGAAAAACAAAACAACCTTTTTGGTTCTTGTTATTTTAATAGTGTTTTAGTTTGTATAATTTTGGCTTAAGATCCAGGGTAAAAACTGTGGAAGGGCAGGGCCCAGTATTTAAGATGCATGGTCACATTCTGTCTGATTATTTTATTTATATTAAGTTATAAAAACAATGTCTGGATGTGAGAAGATGGCATTGACCTCAAATGTGGCTCTTGTGTTCAGGAGGATGGAAAGAAAGACTGTCAATGTAAATTTAAAATTTATTAGTTACATGATATTGATCAATGATAAAGCACCTAAGTAAAATACTTGAATTTTATGTGGGGCAGTTAGACAGGGAAATCCTTGGGAAAAAATGTAGTGCTGAGTCATAGGGTATCAAGGAGAAGTAGTTCATGTGTTTTGTGGCATTCCATTTGGTGCTGATGAGTTGCTTGTGGGGCTTAGAAAAACTGTTACTGTATTTTCCTGAGTGAGTTAATAATACTTTAAATAGCTTCTTCAGGGTAATATTTTAGAGTCAGTTACTGTTTCACAAACCAAAAAATAAATCACTCAAGCTTTATTATTTTTTTTCTTAATAGTGCTGAGCTCATTATTTGGCATATGCAGAGTAGGTACCCAGTGGATCTCTGTTGGATGCATGAATGCATTTATCATCTTTACATTAGTTTCTCAGATGGAAACTCCCGACTTCAGGCATCATACATAGCAGAGTTATAGAAAGGGAATCTCTTTGGCGAACTTAGGCATTCTTCTTTAATATCGTACTGAAAACTCTTGAACCCATGGTACATCAAAAATGAAATACATTTTTTTGTAAACTCCTTCATTGTTTCTCTCTCTCTGGCTTCAGCAAATACTGGTGGTTCTTCACTGGAAATGATGTCTGTCCCTTTCTGTTTTATTTCCACTCCCATTTTTTGCAAATTATAATGACTTCACATGTGAACAATGACAGAGCCTGCTAACCTGTTCCAGGCTTCACCTGTCAGTCTCAATGGTCTTTTTTTCCCTGACTCTAATCTAGCCCAAAAAAACTATGGGTTAGTCTTCAAGTATTATAGCACTGTGAAGTTACTTCTCTCACGACATATTCTCTGGTTCTCTTACATAAATGATCAAATTCAAAACCTGAGACTTGTAGTCCGATCTACCTGCTTGCTTGTGTCTTTCTAATGTTATTTCTCACAATTTACTCACAACTGATCTGGTCCTCAATTTTTTTCTGCTCCCCATTTTTAACATTGTTCCATTTGAAAGCCTTTCTAGACCCTTTTTTTGAATTCCAAAATTGATTTTAGCACATCACACTGAATTGTGGCAGACACCTTATTTCATCTCTTATGTATGCCTGGAGTTGTAATATTGTAGGCCTTCTGTAAATATGCATGGAATGAATGAGTTCATGCAACTTATAATTGTGGTCTATACATTTTTAATTCTTTACCTGCCTAAAATGTCCTATCTTCATTTTTTAAAAGCTTTTATCTCCTTTCTTTTGTTCAAGTAAAGTTTATTTAGTGCTGAGTACCTGCAAGACACAATACTGGGTGCTTAATATGTAGTGGTGACTGTACTTCTCTGCATGGTCTTTATATAGCTGACAGTGGTGTGCTTGTCTCGTATATTATCATTATAATGTACTGCTTTGCAGGGAATCATCACATTGCTACTTATTCATTGAGATCTTTATGTATTAATATTCCTAACCCGGCTACTGACTCATTAAAGTCATGTTCAGTTTCTAACTATAATTAAACATGTATAAATCAACTCACTACATACTATGCACAGAGGTAGAGGCATACTGACCATCTTCAAGATTGAAAATAAGGAAACTTTGTGGGAGGAATTCAAACTATATTTACAAAGAAGAAAATTTAATTAGCAAATAAATGAACAAGTCTAGAAATTGGTCAGAAATTGTTAGGAAAGTCATTGTAGAATTTCTTGAATGGGAGTAAACATTCAAGGATCCTTAAAAATTAAATCAGTGGATATCTTTGGTGTGGACTAACCATGAAGAGGCATGAGTGCTTCCCAGGCATCATTCCATTTTATATTCAGGCTTGTTAATTAAACAGAACTGTGGAAGACACGTTGTGAACATAAGCAGATGTACCGGCCTCTGCATAATACAGTGTTCTTGTTTATAGTTACTGTATGTCAATTCAGTGTCTTTTATTTGCCAATTGGGGCGATTTTCTGCCCTGAAGACTTTAAATTTAATGAATTTAGCCTTTCTTCTAAAGACGTTTGCCTCTTTAGTACCTGGAGTTTATAATGAAAGATTCCTTATTTTGATTTCCTTTATTTATCTTCATTGTGTAAGACTCAGCATATTGAACCGATTCTGAGCAGGTCAGTATGTGGTACCATTTGTGTGTGTGTGTGTGTGTGTGTGTGTTTTAAGATTTTATTTATTTATTCATGAGAGACAGAGAGAGAGGCAGAGACACAGGCAGAAGGAGAAGCAGACTCCACGCAGGGAGCCTGACGCGGGACTTGATTCTGGGTCCCCAGGGTCACACCCTGGACGGAAGGCAGCGCTAAACTGCTGAGCCAGCCACGCTGCCCCCATTTGTGTGTTTTACTAAAACTCCACAGTGTATGAGAAATGGAGAGTATACACTTCTTGCCTGTGATGGGGAAAGGGAGGGTTGTGTCATCAACCTGCTGAGTAGTATTATTTGTTTGTCACCTTAGTTACACAGATAGTCTATTTTTAACTTATTATTATTATTTTTTTTAGTTCAATCCAGAATGCTAAATGACTGATACTTAGGGTTAGGGTTAGGAGACTGTCTGTAACAGGTTGGGGGAAAAGCATTACTTTTTTAAATTTTGCCCTATGACACAGGAACAGGATTTGAGTTATATGTACTTTTCATCCAATTTTCTCATGAATCATAATTAAATTAGAATATATTTATGAGGAAGAAGCAGTTTTTGTACATTTTAAAAACTCCATTAGCAGTGCTTCAGGTGGATTAATACCCATGCATTATAGCAAAAAAAAAAATTAAAGGAAATAAAATAATTAAATGATAAAGTAGAAAACACAAAATATTTAGCAGTTGCAAAATTGGTTAAAATTTCTTTGTGCATGTCCTTGTTTTCTGTCCAATAAACTGCAAAGAGGAGGGTGAAATGTGGTCTTTGAGGGTATAATACAACATAGTATCTTTTCACTGAGCAAGTAAAAAAAAACAAAAACAAAAACACTCTTTATGAACGAAATCCTTGGCTTAATACCCTCGAATTGCATAACATTATCCTTCTTAGGAACTTAAAATAATTTTTGCATTACCTCTTGTCAGTTAGTGACTTGCTTCAGTTTCTTCAGATGTAAAAATATAAATTGTTAGGACAACATGAATTTTAGCTCTTCTTCAAACTTTATTATGCTGGAATGATGCTGGATTTTCAGGTACAATGCCTGGTCCCCTGAGTACTGGATTGGTAATATAGTAGAGTATTCTAGTTTCAGAGCAACACAGATGACCCCGACATTAGTATTATATTAATAATTTGCATTACAGTACTTCTCAAACCTGCAGGCCATGCAATAATGCATGTCGTCACCTGTGTGACACTGGGAAAGCAAGGTCCAATCAACCATAAGTAATGGACATTTATTTGAAGTCTTCTATTTTGCATTCTTCATGATTTCATCACTTAGGATTACATTTTAATATGACTAACAGAAAACAACTAAGTAGCTATCCACAATGGCAGTTATTTCTGCATCACATAAAGGAAGCACTAAGGTGGGCAGTCCAGGGTAGTATGGCAATTGTGTCTCGTCAGCAGGGATCCAGCCCTCTGGTCTACCATCCTGGAAAGCCGCTCTCATCCTCATGGTCAAGATAGACTGCTGCATTGCAGCCATTGGAAGGCCCACTCTGCTTACAAGTCATTTGTCCAGAACATTGGCTAGTTACATATTCATGCTCAGCGTATTCAAAGGCTGAGAAATGTCTTTACTTGGGCTGTAGTACGCCTAGTTAGCTGTAAGTTGACAATTGTTATTAAGTAAGTGGAGGAAATGGATATTGCTGGGCAATTAGCAGGTCTCTCCTACAGTGATAGACCTTTATTTGTTTTATTATAAAAAAGGATTTAAAAGTTACTTATGGGTTAAAAAATTTATAGGATAATATATTTATTTTATGGCTTTATGGTGTGCATTCCTGGTACACTTGGGTGTTTCCCCACTAAGAAATACAGATTTACATGTGATTGTTTAAATTTAGTAAAGATTGATTTAAATGGTAGGTGAACTGTTATACACAAGCTATGTTTTGAAAAAAAAAACTGTGTTTTGGATCACAGTGTTTTTTGCTTGTTTTTTATTTGTCTTTTGTTTTGTTTTTTAACTACATTGGATTGGTATGCAGAGATTTTTCCTAAGTGAGCTCACAGGGAGATTCTGCATTTGCCCCGAGGACCTGATGTTTGTTAGGATCACTGAGTTAGTTCCCTCCTCCAGGCGTTAAATTCTTTGCAGGGATTCCAGCCCTGTAGTCACATTGGTTACCTTTGGAGTTTTATTATTTCAAAATAACTGGCATTTGGCCAGCCCTGGAGCCCTTCTTCTTACAATCATACCTATGTATCCTCTTCCTGGAGAATATTGCATATTACAGGTAGCACTTGTTGGATAATTTTCCCACATTCATGTTCCTCTGTATGAGCTACGTTTTAAAGGTTCATATGCTTTTTTTTTTTTTTTAAAGATTTTATTTATTCATTCATGAAAGACACAGAGAAAGGGGCAGAGACACAGGCAGAGGGAGAAGCAGGCTCCATGAGGGGAGACCGACGCGGGACTTGATCCCGGGACTCCAGGATCAGGCCCAGGGCCGAAGGCAGGCGCTAAATCACTGAGCCACCGGGGCTGCCCAGGTTCATATGCTTTGAAGCAGTATATATACTACTACTACATACAAATACATTAAAGTTGTCTATTTGTACTTGGAAATGATATACATGCATTCTTACATTTTTATGAAATACTTAGTCCAATATTGTGACTATGGTTTCTAGTTCCATTAAAGAATTTATTTCTTGGTGACGTTTTTGATGCTTGGTTGTTGGTTTCTAATTTATTTGAAGTGTTACTCAATTTGTTGGAATCAGCTGCCAAGTGAGAGGAATTCCGGGTGATCTCATAAATTCAGGAATTCTTTTATTCTCTTTTTTAAATCTTTGAGCTCTCTGGCATCTACTCTTTATCTGATCGTGCTCATTTCTTTCTTTTCCACAGAAAGCAATTTTTCTTCTGTAAATGGATAAGTTGTCTTTCTATTCTGCAACATCTTACTGCTTTTTTTCCATTGAACAAGCCCTTCCCTTTGCCCAAAAGTTCTTTTTTGCTCTACCATTTCCTGTCTTTAATATAAATTTGTCTACTTGTAACTCATCTCTTTAAAAACTCCTTACTCTATTGATCCTAAAAAATCTTATCTTTGCTTTACTCCTTGTTCCTTCTCCATTTTTGTTCTCAGTTTGCCCAATCTTAGATTTTCGGAGCTAGAGGAGATACTTGAGATCTTTGCTGGCAAACATTTTCCTTATAACTTGTTAAGGGGAAGGAGCGCTTTTTTTTTTTTTTAATAGTTTTCTTGTTTTTCATTCTAGTGAATGATTGTCATACTAATTTTCCTTTGGAGTCCTAGAGTAAAGTAAATCACATATATCAAGAAAATATGTCAACAATTTGAGTTAAAAAAGATTCTTTCTCTTTTTCCTCAGTTGAGAATATTTGAAGAATCTTCTTAAAGAATTACTTAAACCTTTTTCTTTAGCCATATTTCTTTTTTACAATAAAAAATTCTCACATTTTAATTTCTTGTGAAATTTAAGAGAGTTTTAAGACTTAAGACAAATACTAGTTGGTTTTCCATATATTTGTCAGTTTTGCTCTCATTCCTATTGTTTCATTTGGTTTTATTGCTCTCAGTCTTACATGCTCTGATAGGGGCATGCCTTCTCTGCTACAAAGATATTTCAGTTTCATAAACTTTTTAAGTGCTTACTGTTAAACCTATACAGAGGGGTGGTTTTTTTTTTGTTTTTTTTTTGTTTTTTTTTGAACAGGTAGAGTAAGTCTGCAGTCACTGGTGCCCAGGAATGGGAATGGAGAACACGAATTTGCTGTCTCAAAGTTCCCATTGGAACAGTGTTATTAAATGCATCACAGCTAGGTTCTTAAGATATCTTCCAAATGTCTTTTAAATTAATAAATGATCCATAATATACTGAAGTCCTAAAATACAACTTCAAATATCCTGATTACCATGTATAACAATAACATTTTGTGAAAACACACATAGATTTCAGAAAAAGAAGACATACAAATATTGGAATAAATCCATTGGAATTTGGAATAAATCCACTTGTAAGTTGATGGGTGTTTACATTGGTTTGATTTAGTAAAGCAATAATGAAAATTTAATGTAAGCTACCAGATAGATATGTATTCAATGAATGTGTGGGTATACATGAATTATGGTCAATGCAATATTTTGGGTGCTTTGATATTCAAGGAATTATAGTCTGCTAAATGCTAAAAATGCTAAAAAGGAAATGATATATGTATACAAATAATTTTATCACAAGTTCAAGTAGAACAATACCATAAGAGAGATATAAAGTACTATCAAAGGAGAGACAATAATTTCTTAAAGTGGACAATATCTAGAATTGGTGTAGAAGGTGGCATTTGATCTGACCTTGAAGGTTTTGTTCAATATGGATAGATGGAAGTAACATGATGCAAGGGGGACCAGAACGAACACAGTCACCAGGTCGGCAGTGATGGTACAGGTTATGAGAATGATCTAGTGTGGTTCCGTGTAGAAAGTGAGAAACAGATCGGCATTGGATTGTCCATGAAAATTTGAAGATTTTTTTCACGGATAAAGTTTAAAAAATGGAATTAAGAACTTGAGCACTAAGTAGAGAGTATCTGAATGAGACTTTTTTAACATGCTGGTTTGGATTGGGCAGTAAACTTTTATGAGAGAGCCCAGGAATGAGGATAAAAAGAGAATGGCGGAAAAGCAAATTTTGGGCTGCTCATTCAATAACAGTCTTCTACTACACACTTCTTTTTTTTTTTTTTTAATTTTTATTTATTTATGATAGTCACACACACACAGAGAGAGAGAGAGGCGCGGAGACACAGGCAGAGAGAGAAGCAGGCTCCATGCACCGGGAGCCTGACATGGGATTCGATCCCGGATCTCCAGGATCGCGCCCTGGGCCAAAGGCAGGCGCCAGACCGCTGCGCCACCCAGGGATCCCTACTACACACTTCTTTAGGAGTGTACTGGTTAATCATATTAATGGAAGAAGTCATGATATTGATGAATTAGAAGAGCAAATGAATCCAAATTTTAGTTCCACAGAGTTGACTTGAGAATGTGAATAATTTGATGGGAGTGCTCCTGTAGGAGCAATATCCAGAGACAGAATGAGAGGCAGGACAACCCCAAACATGATGTTTCTCCTTCATTTATATAGCCTTTGATGGAACCAGCTAGGATTTTTATTTTTTTCTGATCTTCCTGTTCTCCATCCAAGCAATGGGTGAGATTTGTTTTGTAAATTGTCTTTATATAGGTTAATACATGAAAGATTACACCATCCAGCAGGCACTGTTACCATGGCTCTGCATGTTCCTGCCCCAGGTAGAAGTGCTTTCCCTGAGATGACACAACTGCTCATGCCAGGATCAATGCACCATTGCCCAATACCCCTTCTGGGTCATTGGCTTTGTTTCATAGGAGGCATGTACTTCCTGAATAGTTGTGGAAATAAATTATCTGAAAGAGGAGAGAGGTTAAGGGCAAAGGGTAGATCAGTGCCTAGTTTTCCAGTCTGTACCATCACTCACCTCAAGCAACAGCAGAAGTAAACCTCTCCTGCCTTCTTCCTGTCCATGTACAGTATTCGTGCTCAGCATGGAAAGACATTAGAGTTAGTAGAAATATCTATATAGGATGTGATCTTATTGCATATTTGGTTGTTGTCTAGCTTCATAGACTTTTTTTAGACATTCGAGAGAAACTGACTCAGGTGCACTCTGATGATAGAGGTGCACTCAGAATAGAGGTGCACTCTATTGACGTGGAAGGATCTAATTAAGTGATTTACCCTGGAAATAATATGAACTTGACTGGTTCTAACCAATTTCTGCATTTATTATTCTTTATAGGTTTATAATCTGGGAACACCAAATATACCAGTATTGATATCAGAAACAGAGATTTTCTTTGACTTATAAAGGGATTCTTTAGTTTTGCCAAAGAATTTTTGGAATTTTACTTAATTGAACTATTAATGTGTTTCTAATTGGTTTTGGAACCAGTTACATACAACTTTTAATTGCTGATTGTCACACATTCCATTGGGAATTCAACTCTGAAATCAAGAGAAAACTGAGCTATAATTTATAGAAATTTAATGTAAATGTGTTTTTTAAATCATTTATTTCCAGGGTCTCCATATCCGCAGCATAGAGGGAAGAAATAGGACAAAGCTAGTATCCATGTGCTGCTGATAGTGAAGCCAGAACTGGACTCTGAACTTCTGGATGGGAAACCATACCTATCTATTTTGTAGTCCTGACACCTAGCTCTTGGCACATAGAAATTGACGAATAAAAGTTTAACTGTTATTGAGTTATTGAAGAAACGAATATGCCTGCAGATTAACTACGGGCAGTGCATGCAGTCCTTGGTAATATCAGTATGCTTCAAAAGGGAATAGGGCTGTAAGAATTATTTTGGAAAAATACCAAGTAAATATTACTTTTTCCCCTTTGAAGTATTGATGTGGACCATAGGTCCATTGCTCAAAATTAGGTTCTTTGGGCCTGAGGTTTATTCGTTATCTTACTTTCTTAGAAATAGCAATTTAGATGAGTTTAAAGCCACAAAACTAGGCTTTCAGTGACCATAGTTACTTCCTATTTTCTCAGCCTTTTCTGTGAAAAAAATTCTAGGACTTCATATGAATCTCTTAGCCTTGTTTTTAACATCCATCTGTGACTCTTGAGAAAGTAACCAAATAAAGATCCTTTGGGATGTTTCAGTTACTTGAGCTGCAAAAACAATATTAGTGACTTTCTTTTTTTTAAGATTTTATTAATTTATCTGAGACAGAGAGAGAGAGAGAGAGAGAGAGAGTGAGAGTGCTTTCGCGCAGAGGGAGAGGGAGAAGCAAACTCCCTGCTGAGCAGAGAGCCAGATGTGGGACTCCATGCTAGGTCTCCGAGATCATGACCCAGATGAAGGCAGAAGCTTACCTGACTGAGCCACCCAGATGCCCCTCTTAGTGACTTTTAAACAACTACTTTTTAATGCCCATAGAATCTGTTGGTGAAGGATTGAGGCAGTGAATGACTTGTCTGTGCTTCACGTCTGCAGTCTCATCCGGAAGACTTGAAGTAGAAACTGGAATCATCATTAGGCTCATTCAGTCAGATGTTGGGCTGTTGATACTGACTGTCAGCTGAGACCTCAGTTGGGGCTGTTAGAACTCTTTTTTGTGGCTTCTCCATGTGGCCTGGATTTGCTCGTAGCTCATGGCATGGTGATCAGGCATCAAGGGTGCACGTTCCAAGAGAGAGAGAGAAGCAGGTGGAATCTGTATCCTTTCTGATGACCTAGCTTTTAATGTCACATAGCATTACTTCTACTATATTGAGGAGAGCAATCACGAGCCTGCCCATATTCTAGAGGTGGATATAAACAGCCTGACTTGATGGGGAGTAGCAAGGTTCTGAAAGCACATGCGGGACAGCAGCCATTGCTTTATTGCTGGGAAAATCCAATCTACCACACAATGTAACTTCCATGCCTTGTACTAAAATAAAATGATTGCTCACAAATGATTAATAATTCATAGCTCCCTAGAGCACTTTTACCAAATAGACTATTTACCAATTCCCTGTTACCTATTTTTTAAAAATCTGCAGTTAAAAAATGTGTTAAACAGATGCTGAAATTGATGGAGGGAAGTTTAAAAGTAAAAAAAATAGTGGCTTTATTTTTGGGTAGCCCGGGTGGCTCAGCGATTTAGCGCCACCTTTGGCCAAGGGCATGATCCTGGAGTCCTGGGATCTAGTCCCATGTCGGGCTCCCTGCATGGAGCCTGCTTCTCCCTCTGCCTCTCTCTCTGTATCTCTCATGAATAAATAAATAAAATCTTAAAAAAAAAATAGCTTTATTTTTATTTCTCAGTGTGGTGAGAAATACAGGTTTGTTGATATTTTGGAGGGAAAGTAGTTAGGATGTATAATAAAATGAGATTGTAAAAGGAGTAAAAGGACTTGACTTCATTCTTCTCTTATGTAAGTAAATAATGAATACTCAGCTTCTAGATAATTCCTCTCAGTTTCTTTTTGCTATATGCTATTTAACTTTTCTCTTGCCTTTAATCTAAGGCGTCTTAGTTCAGACTTACAACAATGGCATACTTTATAGCTCTCAGCTATATTATGTGATTGAACAGGGAGTTATAGTTTATATGGGAATTAATCAAGTTCTAAGAAATATCAAAATTGATATGATCTCCCTTCCTCAAACTTCCTTTTTTGTTTGTTTTGTTTTTTATTCTCTCCTTTTGGGTAAGGTGCTGATTTTGCTAGTCAGGAAGTTCTTTTCTTTTCTGCCTGAGCAGGGCTGAATGCCATTTCTGCTCAGTGTGAAGGTGGGCTGGAGAGTCCTAGCATGGGACTGCCATGATCAGATTAAGTTGGAGTGAACATAGTGGTCATTTTGAGGTTGTGATTTGGTTTGGGATCCTCCCCAAAGTAACTAGATTGATTCTAGGATGAGTTTGATGTTCTATGGGGTTGCTTGGACCAGAAGTGCAAGCATGTACCATCAACTCTTACATTCCAACTTACTGAACTAGAGGATCAATTTTTAAAAAGCGCTGTGAACAGAAGTGTTCCTAATTTATACTGCTAGGTATTCTAGACCCAGAGTCTCTTTTTCTCACCCTTCCTTGAGAATTGCACTAATTTATTTCTTCATCATATTCTTTTTGAGAGAAAGATAAAGTAAGGAGACCACCAGTCCTATTGTCCATAACACTCATGTGTTTCCCCTTGATGTAGTTGAGGTACAAAGCTATGTCTGTAGCACATTGTTTCCCTCCCAAATTTCATATTTCCCACTGCTTTCTAGATAGTTCCACTTGGAACAGAAGTGGACAGAGAAATCTCAAATTCATTATGTTCAGCTATAAGCTCTTCTTACTCCCTCAAACCTGCTTTCCTAGATGTTTCTTCCCTTGGTAAATTCTGCAGTGATTCCAAGCCAGAAACTTGAAAATCTAAACCCCAACTTCTCCCAAGCCCTCACTAAGTCTTTGGTTCTAATAAACCCTCAGTGCATTCATTTCATATTCTTCTCACCAGCCCAGCCCTGGTTTAGATCCTCATCTGGTCCTCCCTTAGATCCTCCTCATCTCCTCTAAACACCCCATGATGATCTCTCCTTGTATGAATTTTACTTTATTACAGCCATTTCACTCATCTGCCTTCATCCTAGACATGGACTTTGCCTTGTTCATTGTGTCTTTGTAGTGTAATAGTGTGATTATCACAAAGTTTTGGGGTTTTCCTGGAAGGAAGGAAGGAAGACAGCTAGACTGGCTGGCACATCTACCTTTATTTTCTCTAGGCAAGCCCACATAATCTAGTAGCTAAATCTGAATTTAAAAATGAGACATTAAAAAAAAATAAAAATGAGACATTTCTCTAAAATGCTCAATGTTCTCTTTGTTGGCTCAAATTTCAGAGAAAAGACAATCTTGTTTATCTAATTAACTGAAAAAAAAATAAAGCAATGATGTGTTTATCTTTTTAAGGATGTAGATTACTATTAGGTCTCTTGATTTCTTAAAATACATAGTGAGCACCAAGAAGAAAGTCTTGTGTATAAATTCACACACAAGTGAGGTGATAAACGTCCTGGGAAAGGAAAGCACCTCTCACAGAGGAGATCAACAGATAATTAGTATCCTTTGTCAGGGCTTTGGTAAATCACTGTCATGTAAGGAGGAAATCTCAGGCACCACAGGGCAGACTGTATCTGGAGGAATGAAGGGCAGATAAGGTATCCAAATGTGATGGGAGGTGAGGGTAGAAAGTTAGGTTATGGCCGTGCTGTTAAGAATGTAAACTTCCTGAAGACAGGAATTTTTGTTCATTTATTCTAATGATATGTCTCACGTGCCTAAAAAAAAAAAATGTCAGGTATGATAAATAGCAGGTGGTCAGTAGTATTTGCTGAATTAATAAGTGGACTTTTTGAAACCCACCAAATTTATTGGGACACTCTTTGATAATTGTGGCCTTTTTATTCCCTGGCAAAACTTAAAACATTTAGCTGACAGCAGATTGTGAAGGAAAGCATTTTCTGGGATCTCACATCTGTATGCTACACACTAAGATGTGCAAAGAAAACGTATGCCTCCTCTTTCTGCATCTTCATCCGTCCCCTCCATTCTCACTCTTTACTGAAAATAAGCATACTCAGATCTCTCTCACTCTCCCCAAATCTCTGGATTTTAGCTTCCTTTTGTAACAAAGAAAGATTTAAATATCTTTTTTTGGACTGATTTTTTTTTTTTTTCTGGTAAGATTTCCATTTCCACTGGCTATTTACCATTGCTCCTTGCCATGATTGTAACCTTGGGACATCCTGACTGTGCAATTTCTGGAAGGTCTTAAGAACTTTGAAACTTAACTGTCTCCAAAGTCAAATCAAGGTTTCATATTTGCCTACTTTTTTTTTTTTAATTTTTATTTATTTATGATAGTCACACACAGAGAGAGAGAGACAGAGACACAGGCAGAGGGAGAAGCAGGCTCCATGCACCGGGAGCCCAACGTGGGATTCGATCCCAGGTCTCCAGGATCGCACCCTGGACCAAAGGCAGGCGCTAAACTGCTGCGCCACCCAGGGATCCCCTGTCTACTTTTCATTGTAACTGTAATAGCAAAAATTAAAAGCCTTATGAGAAAGAGAGAAGATACTACAGAATCCTAGTGGAAATGAATACACCCTTCTAAGGTACTTAATTTCATTTTCCTGAATGTTCGATGTGTTAATAAAAGATCATCTGGGGTTTTTAAAAAGTGAACCATCACATTGACTTTCATCACTGTATTTCTTCTTTATGTTAGTTGTGGCTTAAGCCTTTTGGATAATCTTGGAAATCCCTTGAATATTCTGAAAAACTGACAACTGGATTTGATACCACATGTAAAACAGCTTTTTGTACTACTTCTCATTTGTTTGAACAAACTTTATTCGGAAGAATCTCAAACATGGTGAACAGCATATAATTGATAGAAAATATCTTGGTGCAGAATGACTTTTTCCCTTCTCAACATGGCTATCATTTCAGTCTCTATTCAGTCTATTGCTTATCAGACATCCTGTCCAGGGAAGAATAACAGGGTAATTTTTGCTTAACATTGCACTTTTACATATTTGATCTCATTTAATCTTCACAATGTCCTTCTGAATATTATCAGCACTTTTAGAGATGAGAAATCTGGGCTTGAGAGAGAATAGGAGACTTGAGTGAGATCACACAGCAAATTGTGGAACTGAGGTTTGAACCAAATCCTTTGCCAATCAGATCAGTGCTCATAATGGTTGGTGCATTTCATCTTGAATGGGAACTTTCATATTTATATTTTCAATGGTACTTTTTGTTGCTGTTTAATAAGTCCTGGTTAACTATCTTAGCTGTAGCCAAAGGTGAAGTTTGATGTCCCACGATGTTTTATAAACATTTTATATCAAAATGTTCATCATTATCTTACCTACTGGGTTTTGCAGAATGAATATTTTGATTCTCTGCAGCCCACCTGACCAAAGTGGAACATTCTTTATGTCAGGCACTTTAAAAATTGGAAAAGAGGCCTATTGATGTTGGTGTTGGAAACAAGAAAAAAGGTCCCTCTTCTCCCATCGTCATCTCTGTGTAGGATTCTCTCACAGTCCAGGCATTCTTCGTCTCAGAATGGAAGAGGCTGACAAAGGATGCAGTGTTACTGCTTTCTCAACTGTGCTGGCCCCTGCTCAAGGCTCCTATTTTGTGGGGAGAGAAGAGAGTAGGTTTGGGACACAGGCTGCCATCAGGATAGATGTGATACTAACTAACCACAGCAGCCCGATCTGTCCCCAGGTCTCAGAGAGCAGTGAAAGATCTCCCCAGGGGTCTCTCCAGAGTCAGGTGCCCTCAGAATGAAGCCTAGAGAAGACAGAGGTGGGCCTACACTAGCCAATTCTTCTGTGTTTTTGTTTGTTTTTTCATTGGTTCTGAGTGATTATCTTTTAAAAATCTGCCTTTGCATTTCTGGAGTTAGGATATGTTTCACATGGGCCACAACTAATAGGAAGTTTCTGTTTGTTTTGGAATAGGGGGCTAAGTATATAAAAAATTGTCTTCTCTAAATGACTTGGTATCTTGCTTTCTACTCCTTCTTTTAATATTTATTCACATCCTTAATTTTTGGACATCTATTATGTCAAAATCTTATGTAAAATCAATAAAAAAATGTTACACTTTGGGAGCACTTGCTCCCCAACCCCCCCCCCCCCCCCCCCATCTAACTCTGTGTATCTCTTGGCTCCCGTTCTGGCCCAAGTCTAGCTCACAGAGCCTGGCTGGTTCACCCTGACTTATCCTAAACAGCTCCCCATGGAAGGAATAGGGGAGAGTGCCTTATTCTCCCCATGACCAAGTCGAGGCATGTGGTGAAAAGAAATCTGGCAGTCTTGGAAAACAAATCCTTGTGTATCCAGGTCATGATTATAAAAAAATAAAAGAGAGCAAATACATTAACCCCATGATAAATATGTTATCCATATTTCCTTATTTTGCTTTCTCCTGTTAAAGACTAAGACACCTTAACCCTGCAAAAAGATAAAGTGATTATTTTTATTGTGAGGTTCTCTTTTCAAAAGCTTATATATATATATATAAGTGCTGATTTCCTGCTTAATATTTGATTTATTATTGTGATGATTTTTCTTTCCTTTGCATTTGAAAAATGACACAGTTCTTCCCCAGACAGGGAGCAGGAAATACCATAGAGATAGGCTCTGGCTTTGGATCTGTCATGATGGTCCGAAGCATGGGGAACACTCTGCAGCAACCACACATCCATGCTCTGTGCTTGCTGTGCCATCTAGTGGAGCAGTGTGCAGCCCATGTGCTGGCCAGTTGAGTATAAAGGACTGAATGCAATTTTAATTGTTATGGTATGTGAAGCAAAGTGTTTATTCTGTCCATATATGCGCAAATACCCGAAACATACTTAAGAAATGGTACTTCTAGTAAATGGCAGGTGAAGAATCCTTAAAACAGATGCTAAATACAGGAATAACTAATAAAAATCCCCAGAATGAAAATTAATGAGGGAAATCTAACATGGCAAATATTAAAATGTGTTATATATAACAGAAAATAAAAATCTTTGGCCCTGGCACAGGAATAACTGGGTATATGGATCAATGGAACAGAATAGAATTCAGAAATCCACTGAGATGGCAGCATTTTACATAAATGAAGACAAAAGGAAATATTCAATAGTGTTGACGGAACTGGCTATCCTTTGGATTAAAAATAAAGATGGATCTCAGTCTCATTCTTTCCTCCAAAAAAGAGATTCTGGATAATGAGGCCTTAGAAATTCGAGAAATGAAACTCTAAAATTACTAGAAGAAACTATGGGCATTTACAAGATAATCTTTTTGTTTTGTTTTTAATTTTTTATTTTTATTTATGATAGTCACAGAGAGAGAGAGAGAGAGAGAGAGAGAGAGAGAGAGAGGCAGAGACATAGGCAGAGGGAGAAGCAGGCTTCACGCACCGGGAGCCCGACGTGGGATTCGATCCCGGGTCTCCAGGATCGCGCCCCGGGCCAAAGGCAGGCGCTAAACCACTGCGCCACCCAGGGATCCCAAGATAATCTTAATGTGGGAAAAGTTTGCTAAGTCAATAGGCCCAGAGGCCATTTGGGAAAAAACAGTTTATCCTTACAGTAAAACAAGAAAATTGATGGAAAATTATAAATTATTATAGAAATAATACTTACAGGTAAATACTGCATTTGATTCTTTTTTAAATTAAGTTAAAATGGATTAAACTATATATTGACATAATCTAACAGAGGACTGTGTGAGACCACAGAGAATAAGAGATGAAAGAATTTGAATCTGTTTCTCTGGCTAGCATGTGAAACTAACTAAGCGTCTTTCCATGTGAATGCCATTTGCTTTCCATCTGTGAAATGGGTATTTCCTGATGTGGAAATTTTTTTCTCATTATTTTGTTTTGGATATCAAGCTTTTATTCTGTATATTGAAACTATTTCTGCGTCTAGTTATTACTTTTATTATTGTTATTTTGCTTTTTTAAAGTGTCTTTTACACTCTAGAAGTTTTATTGTTCTATGCCAGATCTCTCAGTGTTTTCTTTCTGACTTCTGGGATTTGTGACTGGACCAGGAAGGCTTTCCACACCCAGAAACAACAAAAGTATTTTTTGAGGAGTTTTTTCAAGTACTTCATCTATTTTAATTCATTTTGACTTTTTAATTCCTCATGTAATTCATATTAGTGGAGGGATCTAACCACATTTTTTCTAGGTCAGTGGTGGATGACTCTTTTCCCCGCTGATGGAAATGTTCAGTTCCTGTGTACGCGACAGTCTGGCTCTGCCTGCTGCCTTCATGCTCTCGCTTCTCCTAAAACTGAACATTTCATAGAGATGGCTCGAGGTTCTAGAGTGCATTCTGGTATGTGGAAGGAAAACTTTCTTTACCTGTTCTTGTTCAATATCTTCTTGGCCTTCCTTGTACATTTTCTTTTCCAGATGAATTTCAGACTGCTCTAGTTACATAGTCCTCTTAGATGTAGGCTGGCAATGCATTGAACTTAATTTTATAAAAAAAAAAATTGCATCATCAGAACACTGATGTTTCCTTCCTAGCAGATGTTACATCTTTTCACTTACTCAGTTTTTCTATTTTGTTCTTCAGTAAAGTTTTCTTCATATACATCTTATATATTTTGTTAGGCTTACTCTATTCTTAGATATGTCTGATTTTTGTTGATATTATAAATGAGGTGGGTTTTCTTTTTTAACTCTAAATTTTTACCTGGTTTCTGTCAGGGGGGCAAGGACAGTCCAAACACCTTCATCTTTAAAGTGTTAAATTTCCAGAAATTTTTTTTTTAACGTCAAACACATTTGTTTGAAGGTTATTATTATTATTTAAGAATTGTTAAATCAATTTGCACTTTATAAATTCCAGAAAGCACTGCATATGTATCTAGAAACAAGATGCCATCTGGGGCCTCTCAGTCCTTTAGAGAGCCAGGAATACTTTTCATAAAGTTCCAGTTCCAAAGTCTTCACCATGAGTTCAGCGAATTTGGGCTCCCTTTAACCTCCAGTGCCTGCAGCTTTTCCTGCTGCCTGAGTATCACCCTTTTCAGCCAAATCCAAAACCCATCCCCTTCTGTGTTCCCATAAAACATCAGTCACCCCAAATGTTTTGCGAATTTAGGCTGAAAATGAAAGATCATAGGGGAGGAGGTTATGTCCAGGAGCCCAGTGTCAGGCTCACTGTTTCTTCCCTGACTTTTCATGTCCCTGCTTCCTCCAGCTCAGGAAAATAGCAGTTTGGAAATGACCTTGAGGCCAATTGGAATATTATCTTCTAAAAATATTGAGTGCTTTTCTTGAAGGGAACTATAATGAGCAAAATTTTCTCTACCCCCTCTTATATCAATAAAGGCTATATACTTAAATATAAATGGTTGAGGAGTATGGTTGGAAAAAAATCTAGAAAAATAGGTTAATGGACTTTATTTTATTTTCTATTATGCAGGACAAAGAACAAACAACTGAAGTATTTATTGCATAGAATCATTTGAAACTCAAAGACCTTTTAAGTCCTTGGGAAACAAAATTTAAATAACATTCTTACTGTAAGGCTTAGTATATCTGAATATAAGCTTTTTTAAAATGGCATTGACCCTGAAATTTTAATCTTTAGAGAACTGGATAGTAGGTGATAAGTTACTTGAAGATGAACCATAGAGATAAAATGTAGTATTTGAATCATTCTACTGTGTAACATTCCTATTTGTATTAAGTACATCCGGCTTAGGACTGTATCTAAAATGGAGATTTTAAATCAGTTTGCTCTTGTTTCTTACTTTGAATCCACAGATAACACTGTTATATTTTCAGTACATGTGATATTCTTGGTAAATGTAGCAGAATATAAATTGAAAGCTTTATTAATAATTATAGCCTGTTTTACCTGCTCAGGAGCTAGGATGGTATACCTCCTTCTCCTTCCATTACCATCTCAGTCATCGAGTTACCCTAGTCGCTAACTCATCTTAGGCATAAGAAGTGGTACCACCTTCCCTGCTTAGAATGAGTATAATAGAGTGTTAATACAGATCTCATTAAGCAATAAAAGAAAAGGGAAGAAAGCAAAGAAAAGAAAGACATAGGGCGCCTAATGTTCCATATAAATACTTGGTATTAAGCTAGGCAGTGATGCCATTGTGATGATACTTCTTACTGTGCAGTTACCCTTGCTCCTGCCCCAGCAGTAAATCAGGGTATGCCAGAAATGCAAAGAGCATGGAAGACGCTGTAGTAACTCATTCATCCTGAATCAGAGATATGCAGGGTCTGTGAGATGTAACTGTGACAGCCCACTCTGCACATCATGAATATAGAGTGGGTCTGTCCCCTGTTTTCATGCCTATATTATGGCAAAGGTGTTGTCAATGGACAGCACATTTGTTTTCCTTCCAGTGGAATTATGTGTTCCTCAAAGTGCTGTGGCTCTATTAGCTTTCATATGGGAAACTGAAGCTCAGCGTCTTTGACAAAGACTTACTAAAGGGATAACTTACCATACAAACAAATTTGTGCCTATAGAATAAAACAAAGCAAGGAGAGTATCCCTTAAAACTTACTGCTTTCATTTTCAGTATAAAGCAACCATACCAGTAAAAATTTCTGAATGTGTCTTCCTCCAAGATGAGTCCTGCAATGCTAAAATTGTCCCTACTTAACATCACATCTGCTATGGCCCGGCATCTGTTGACTGTCTAAGGACAGGTTTGAGAATTTAACATTTTCCGACACCTTGAGAGAGAGCAACCACTCAGAGATCTCTAGAACCCCTGGATGCCTCACTATAGAGCATGTATGATTTGTGTTCTCTGTGAGTTGGAAAAATATTTAGAGAAATAGTAAAACTCATTAGACCTATGGACCTTTGGAATATTAGCTAACTCCTTCTCATATAACAGAGTATGACTTATACTCTTACCATATAACAGAGTATGACTTCAGGATGAAAATCGCCAAGCTTAGACCAAGATGAAGTCAGCCCACTCCTGAAAAAAACCCAAACAAACAAACAAAAAAAAAACACAGACAAACAAAACCTCCTGGGTGGGAGTGGGAGTGGGGGTGGGTAGTTCATGTCCAATCCACATATTTCACTTGCATCCTCATATAAATTTATACCCATGTTTTAAATATCATTAACTGAGATCTTAGGCCATTAGCTACTGATTTTTTTGTTGTTGTTGTTATTTGTTGGTCTTACCAAAATAGCTATCTGCCCTCCTCATTTTAGTTCATGTCATCAGATGAAATATTTTAAACAAAAACAGTTATTTAAAGAAAAATTTTATATCCTCTACTACCTAATTGTTTAAGAAAATTGTCTAAAATTTTTAAAAAACTGGGTTGTTGATGAAACTGATTATGAACTGATCTTTTATAGAATTAACTGCTGCATTTTGATTTATAGGATCTCCAAAGGTGGGTAAATGGTGCTAATGAACACGGCTTTGTCTTGGTATCTTTTGGAGCTGGTGTCAAGTATTTGTCCGAAGACATTGCTAACAAACTGGCTGGAGCTTTGGGGAGATTGCCCCAAAAAGTGATTTGGAGGTAAGGTAATGATGTCCATTACTTCTTTAATTTTCAGTATCCCCTTGCTTGGCCTGCCAGTCCCAGTAAAGCACAACACACTGGTTCCCTGGAAAGATTTGCAGGATCCCCCTGACTTTTCATTTTGATTTTTAGTGTTTTGTAATATAGGGACTAATTTATAAGACTCTGAGATGGACAAATAAAGAAATTATCAAGCCTATAGCATACAAAGAAACTGTGTTGCAAAATGATTTATCCTTGTCTTGGATGCATTTTTATGTTATCCTCAGTTTTATAATCTTTTACATTTCTGTTGGTTATTGTCATTTTAAAAATTGTTGTAGTTACATGCATTTCTATATACCTCCTATATCCCTTCAAATCATTGTTGGAATGAGGTAAGAGTGATAGATGAATGAATAAACAGGTAAAATATTTCATGGAACCTTTTGTCCTTTATAATGCTTTTTATTTTTTGTATCCAAGAGACCAGGCCTTAAAATAACATAATAACTTGCTAGTTAATGCTAGTTAAATAGATCAATAGATTACCCCAGCTTCCTGTGGGAAGCACTGCCCACAAGTGTCTGTCTCTGGACTTCCCAACTCACTATGTAAAAATCAGACCTAAACACCATCTACCATGTATTTATTTAGTACTGACACTGCCATTGGACACCAGGGATGCAGCAGTGAACAACATCGGCCCCAAAATCTCAAGCCGTTCGTTACAAATAGGGTCTGAGTCGCATGGGTCTTTCCTTTATAACAACTGTGTAAGGATTAGCTCTCACTTTTCCTGGCTGAGTTATGAAATGGATACATATTTTATCCCAACTGTTTAGCACTTTTTCCTTTGGATGCCAGTTCTATTGCATTTCCTCTATTAGGCTTAACCCAGAAAGCACCCTTCTCTACTTTGGACCGTTTATGTCTGCTCAGCTCAGACTCTTGCCATTCCCTCAGTCATTAAGCATGTTCATGGTTTATCTTTCAAAGATCAAGGCAAGAAACAACTTAATGATACCCTTCACCCCACAGAACCGTCTCTGGCGCCAAGCGAGAGAAGAATGCTCTCTGCTTTCTTTGAATTCTCACTCCTTCCCTTGGGCTCCAGGTGTCAAAGACTAGAGCTGTCCATTGCCCAGTGATTGCCCTCTCTGCTTCTCTCGTGTTTCTCTTTCTGGGTTCTTCTGGAGAGTGACTTCTAGCACAGGTTTATTTGGATGCTTTCCACCCCACCCCCCATATCTGTAAGTGGGTGAGAAGAGCTGAAGAAAAATAAATTTCAATAGAAGCCAAGTGTTTTTTCCCTCTCAATCAGTGAAAATGTGAAAGAGAAATTTAAAATTTTGTTGTTATTAGAGCATGATTTCCTTCTTAAAGATATCAACAAAAGATCATTTAACATTTATTTTAAATCGAATCATTTAACCACAGAATCCATATCAGGAGTAAAGTTTGGTTTTTGAAAGATTCATTGTCTGACGTACATTTTAGGTTTTCCGGAACCAAACCAAAGAATCTAGGAAACAACACTAAGCTCATAGAATGGTTACCACAAAATGACCTGCTTGGTAAGTCAGTGACATGTGGGTACTTACCTGGGCTTTTAGATCTTCATTGTGTAAATGTGACTTTTGTACTTGAGCATCTTGTATAATATGCAGGTAGTTTATCATAGAGTCACTATGTCATCCAGTGTCTCATCTTACTTAGATTTCAAACCAAAAAGTCAAATCTTTATTTATTAGAAAATAATTCGTCAGGTATAATCATTTGGGTCTATAAATTAAAGTTCTTAAACAAGTCACTAATTTTAATTTTCTGGAAAATATACTTAATAAGCTATATAAACTAGCAGTGAATAAAGTTATATCTGATTAGATTAATCAGCTAAAGGTAATAAAACAGTGAAAATGTAGATTTGAGTTTTATTACAATTATATCTCAGAACTCAGAGAAATTAAAGGTTACTCATTTGTTTGAAACCAAAGAGAAGCAGAAGGCCAAGGAAACAATTTATCTTATCTTTATTTGGTTCATCTGTTTAGATTTCCCCTAAAATCACCAGACATTTATGGACCTATTTTTTTAAGATTTTATTTATTTATTCATGAGAAACAGAGAGAGAGAGAGAGAGAGGGAGAGAGAGAGAAACTCGCAGAGGGAGAAGCAGGCTCCATGCAGGGAACCTGATGTGGGACTCGATCCCTGGACTCCAGAATCATGCCCTGGGCTGAAGGCAGGCTCCCAACCGCTGAGCTAACCAGGGATCCCCTTTATGAAACACTATTAAATAAACACTTGATTTATTTATTGGGATTCTGATCCTTTTAAAAACTAAAGTAGCAATTATGTGCATTCCTGGCTAGTTCGAAGATATTTGAAATAAATAATTTAACTGTTCAATAAGCAGAGATAGTAAAACTGTAATTTCATTAAATTTCTAGAAAAACGTGATGCCATAGTATCCTTTAAGATATTAAGGAAATTATAAAAATGTTACTGATTTTTGGCAATATTGACCATCATTTGTTCAATAATACTAAAATCTAACAAATTATGTAGGCGTCTTTAAGCAGTATTCTTTTAAAATAGGTTTTTGAAAAGTATCTTTTGGAAGCTACAATGTCCAATCCTAAAAACCAGCAAATTGAATTTTGTAACTGAAAAACAGTGAGGTATGTAGCTGACTTTAAATAATATTCTTAAAAATAGGATTTTGAAAAGTATTTTTTAGAAGCTACAAAATGACCCATCCTAAAAACCAGCAAGTTGAATTTTGCAACTAAAAAACAGTGAGGAATTTTCTTTAGATACATAATTCCTTTTGCTCTACTTCATTTTATATATAGTGTTCTATAAGTGACAAAATCGAAGAAGAAACAGGGCAATTTACCTTTCTTAATACTTGTATTTTTTTCTTATGTCTTTACTATTATGACTTCAGATTCCATAGAAGGTAGAAAGAAGCAGAAAATTTAAATAAGATAATCTTGGCCATCAGCCCTTTCAGCCCCACAATGATACCACAATTTGGGAAAATCTGAACTGTACTCATGGGTTGTACAGCGAGATGTAGCTTCTCAGTGGTCCACACCCAATGGCCTTTTTCAAATTCCTACCTTTTCTGGGCTCCTCAGAATCTCAGTTCTCTGCCTTTGCCGAGATTAGTGTCATTTTTATCACCAGGCATGACTTTGTGGGTCCTCTGTTGGCTTTTAACAATGATCAGAAGATTCCTCCAGGATGAGAAGTAGGAACCAGACCACTGTCTTTCCCCTCCCTTCCTTGCATTCTCCCCCCTGTGCTCCACCCACCAACACTGCCTTATTTTTCACTGCAAGGTTTTGTTTAGGGAAAAGGTTTTGTTGCTAAAAAGAAAATTTGAAATGCACTAGGAGGGCAGATCCATTAAGTGGGCTGAGTTGAGAAGTTATTTGTAGGCAAAGGTGACACTGAGCTACTGACCCTATGAGACATGGAGTGGAAGGGTCCCAGTGCCCAATTGAGACCAAGGTTCAATACCTGGAGTCCGTTTTACTTGTTGAATATTTAATCTATTTATTCATGAGAGACACAAAGAGAGAGGCAAAGACCTAGGCAGAGGGAGAAGGTGCGGGGCTCAGATCCCAGGATGCCAGGATCACGCCCTGAGCCAAAAGCAAGCGCTCAACCACTGAGCCACCCAGGTACCCCCCAAAGTCCATTTTGTACCTGGTGTGTGTATATTTAAAAGATTTGTTGCTGCAAGCTGTAGTTCCTTTCTGGCCATAGCACACAATTCCTAAATGCACTGTTTTCTTTGTCCTACATTTCTTGTACAAGGCTTTTAGTGCCTTTTATGAAATATAGGCTGCTCACAAGGAGATCTGGGTTTTGAAATACCTCATTAATTTTGATAAATTATCTTCTTTTATCCCCATGACAACTAGATGTTAATGATGTTCCATCGCTTACAACTAATTTTTATAAGTGTCAGTCCCTACTTCTTTATATACCTAAACAGTAAAATTGGACCCTAAAATTATGAAGCACAGAAGCTAACATGACTTGAATGTTGTAAATACTTTGTGCTGTACAGTATTCCTCCTTGGATAAGCAAATAAACTCTTCATGGACTTAAGGAATCCAGCCTCACATCATAACATATTTTTTTTTACAAAGTGTGTTTTATTTATTAATATAGATAAATGCTTGGGTATCATGAAGTGGATGTCTATTTTTAGTAGAATGTGGTTGCACCCTGGTATTTTGGCCTTTCTTACTTTTGGTTCCTATTTATTAATGACCACTTAAATAGATGTGACTAGTCAGTTGGTATTCACGTATTTTTTTTTATTATTATCTTTATTATAAGGAAAATACACAGCAAAACAGAGCTGGAAGGTGATGTGGGTGGAAGATCTGGAAAAACTTAATCACCAACAACTGCTCAATAACCAAATAAGCTGCTCAAACATGACTTCATGCTGTGAGGGAGAGTGATTTGGTCCTTATCTTTCCCACCTTTCCAGATTCAAGGAAATCTGCTCTCAGCAGGGCTGGGCCCAGGGAGCCCAGTTTTCTAATCTATTCCCTTCTTGGGAATTTGGGAAAGGTTATATAGTTCTCAGCCTTTCAAGATACAGAAGACAATACGGAGAAGGAAAGGACGCTACAGTCCTTTGGTCCAGTGTTCTCCCCAGCCCCACCCCTCAGTATTTGTTGATGCCAAAGAGATGAACCCCATGGAATTGGGGTAACTTAGCCAGCAGTATGCTGAGCAATGAGGCTGTGTTGATGAGAAAGTGAGCAGCATCATACTTGGTGTGGAACCTGGCCAGGAGGTAGAGTACGATAGAAGAGATGCTGAGGAAATTTGCAGGAAGAGGTATTTTGGAGCCCATAGTCCATCTGTTCCCAGTGTGTCAGCAGCCGAGTCTTTTCTTGGTCAGGTGTCTCAAAGGGTGTCCCTTTCACTGCATGTAAGAAGACATACATAGCCAAGGTATGGATGATGTTGGTCAGGGTCCAGAAAATAGGAATGCTGAAGAAGGGGATGCTGAGTAAAACCACATGCAGCAGTCCTACCAAGGCGATGTAGGCCAGCCAGATGCCCAGGCTATTCATCACTCCAGTATTGAGATCTACTTCTCTGTGTGCAACCCCCACATTCATCCTGCTGGCTTCAGAAGCCCATCCGACTCGAGGCGTGGCATTCACTCCCACACATTGGTATTTGTGTTTGAGGCAAAGTTGTAATACCCTCCTTGAAGCCAGAAATTTTAGCCATTTAAAAATGGCTTTTAATTAATATATACAAATCAGTTCATTATTTATATGACAAGCATTTTAATTGATGTAGAGCAGGAACCACTGAAATTAAGCCTTTAAAAATCCTATATCTAAAATGTATGTTTTCTTTTTTTAATCCTTTTTTAGGGCATTCAAATATTAAAGCCTTCCTGAGCCATGGTGGTTTGAATAGTATTTTTGAAACTATGTATCATGGTGTACCTGTAGTGGGAATCCCACTCTTTGGAGACCACTATGATACTATGACTCGGGTCCAGGCAAAAGGCATGGGGATATTGCTAGAATGGAAGACAGTTACTGAAGGAGAGCTATATGAAGCATTGGTGAAAGTTATCAATAATCCCAGGTAGGTTTTCAATTAATATGAAAGCAGATGAAGTATATATACCACAGCATATTGTCAATAACCGATTATTACCAAAAAGTTGTCAATAAACCAGTTATAGAAATATCCTTTAGATTCCTATGTCTAATGCCTTCTGCATGTCTTCCATAATTTGAAAAATAAGAATAGCAGTCATATGGCCAGCCTTGTATGACCTTGAATGATATGCTACCAGGACTTGCCAAAGTGAGGGAGAAATTACTGTGGGAACAATCATTGGGTCCCTAAAATGTGTCAATGAGGGTATTGTCTCCTTTAATACTCATAATATATGTATATCACTGTTTTCATTATTAACATTATAAAGATGAGGCACTTGAAACTCAGCTTATAATTTGCCCATAGGTGCCCAGCTACTAGAGTAGAAATTTGAACCAAGACTGTCTGATTCCAAAGCTGATGCTCTTTGTATTGACCGGTGCTGGGTTAACCTAGGACAAGTACCACCGAAACAGAGGTTTATTTACTCAGAATTACTAATCAGAATCTTTGATTTTTTTTTTTTAATTTTTTATTTCTCTAGTTAATCCAGTTAACTACTGAGTCTCAAAGGGTTTAGAGAGCTGGCTTGTATAGTTTTAAAACAATGCAGCAGTTTTCTCCATTTTTACATGACATTTAATTAATCTTGCATTTCAAATGACAGTAGTATTTTTAGGACTATAAGCTTTTTCTTTTTATACCTGGGAGATACGGCTTAACAGTGGATTGAGAAACATTGCCATAGTCTTAATAAACAACCGACAATAAGAAAATCCTTTCATAGAAAATGATGCAGATTTCATATAAAAGGGTATATCCAAGTGCACTGAGGTTCATTTACTGCCTCATATGGGCTCAAAGGCAGCCTTCATGTTCTGGCCTCTTAAAAGGCTCCAGTGTCTTGGTCACAACTCCTGCACTGGAAGTAATATGTTCTATGACCCGAAGTGTCTTAGTATGGAGATCCCTCTGTCTGTGTTCTATAGCTCTTCTTTTAAAGTCAAATATTTTTCCAAACATGATGTCTTTATGAAAAATGATATATATCTTACAGTTGTTTTTAGAAAGGTTTGTAAAATGCAGCCCTAAAGTACATGCAGAGCTACTGCGATTGGATTTGTTCTACAGAAAAAAGCGAGAGGCTGGATTATCCACATATAATCCTTCTGTCAGTGTTCTTTGAGATGTAAACAGGGTCTAATCAGAAGCTACCCTATAGTCATAGGTCACATTGCAATTAAATCCCAGTTGTGTAATTTTCAAGTATACATAAGTAATCTGATTTCAGGTTAATCATTAAGAGGTCATTTTCTGTGTGTGTGTGTGTGTGTGTGTATACACACATGTGTGTGTGCATGTGTGTGTGTTATACACTGTATATGTGTACATATACACACATACATGCATATATATGTACTATATATAATGTCATCAATGAATGGCTTCACAGTGGTGTTTCTCAGCTCCTTTTCCTCTGTTTTATAATAGCCCCACACCTTCACTTAATGTTATTTTAAATCAGAGCATAGTTAAAGCTCATTGCTTAAAAAGGTGTTGGAACAAAATTCTGCATTTTTCTTCATCTCTTTCTTTTAGAATCCAATGAATGTACGTACTACTTTTCCTGGTTGAGATTCATTGATTAATAGTATTTAAAAGCATATGGACAGAAGGAGTATGTGTGAGTAAGAGGTATATTATAGCAAAAAGAAATCAAAACTGGGGTTTAGAGTCAGAAAAAACTTGAATCTGAATTTCAACTTTGTAATCATAATCAGGTTACTTAAGTGTTTCTGATTTCCAATTTCCTCACTTGTTTAAGATTTATTTTATTGTCTTAATGTAAGATACTGTGTTTAAAGCACTTAGCACAGTGCTTGGCACATACTAGGTACTTAATAAAGAATAGTTGCTTTTATTATTTTCCTCACTTTTAGCTTGAGAAAGTTACAATACTGAACCTTGTATCTACATGATCTTTCTGTGTTCTGCCTCCATTCCATAGCTACCGTCAGAGGGCCCAGAAGCTTTCAGAAATCCACAAGGATCAACCTGGTCACCCTGTCAATCGGACTGTCTATTGGATCGATTACATTCTTCGTCACAATGGAGCCCATCACCTACGTGCCGCTGTCCATCAAATCTCTTTCTGTCAGTATTTTTTACTGGATATTGCCTTTGTGCTTTTGCTTGGTGCTGCCTTGTTCTACTTCTTCCTGTCCTGGGTGACAAAATTTATCTACAGAAAAATCAAAAGCCTGTGGTCTAGAAATAAGCATAGCACAGTTAATGGACATTACCATAATGGAATTCTCAATGGCAAGTACAAAAGAAATGGCCATATTAAACATGAAAAGAAGGTGAAATGAGCCAATAGTCCACAAGATAGTAACAAATCTGTTCAGTCATTGAATTTTTATCGCTATAATTTAGCCTAACAACTACTAAAAGTAAAATGTTGGTAAACAATTCTAACACTCCGTTATCTGATCTTACTAACAAAATTTTATGGAATTAAGACGGCTGTAAAAAGCACAAACCTAAAATGCAAAAATGTATTTTATTCGAATACTGATAGAGAGTTTTGGCACTGAACCTTTTAGAAGCCTTAATTATTTAAATCAATTAAGTGACCACATCAGACCTTAGTTTTGAATCCTGATATGTGTGTATCCCAGATGAGGAATGCTTTCTTTTCTCTTAAAAAGATTTGTTTGTTGGTGTGTATGTGTGTATGTGTGTGTTGTTCCCTGATTAAGAGAATATTTAGCTGGCTGCTTGGTGTATTTGTTGAAGGTCCAGCATCCAAGAATGAAGTAGAAAGACAGGCTCCAAGTGTTTCTTTTCTAAAATTTAACATACATGAACTCAGAACACTTTACCATGAAA
The DNA here is from genome assembly GCF_003254725.2 of Canis lupus dingo. Classification (NCBI taxonomy): domain Eukaryota; kingdom Metazoa; phylum Chordata; class Mammalia; order Carnivora; family Canidae; genus Canis; species Canis lupus. The sequence goes on from NC_064274.1 coordinate 34,275,138, forward strand.
GAACACTTTTCCCTTAAACTGAATGCAATGGAAAAGATAAATGGCACCTTTTTTGTACCTTTTTTGTTTTTTTTTTTTGTTTGTGTTAGTTTTGTTTTGCTTTTTGTTTTTGTTTTTGTTTTCCTTTTCTTATAGACTGTGGAAACTTGTGGGGGGAAAAATACTTGCAGTTAAGTAAATGTATAAATCAGTTGTCATATTTTACTTTTGTTTTCCCCCATCAATAATTTGCCTCTAGAAGAATTTTATACTTTTTTTCTCTTTTGTTTTAATGAATAACATTATGTTAAATGCATATAAAGCTCTGACTTTTGTTCAAAGTACTGAAGATTATTGCTTATGTGGCATCTTTAAACAGAGCCGTTATTTGAATGTTCTTGTAACTGATGGCTTTTTTATAATGTAATTTTTGAATGTTCAGGTGTTATATTTCCAAAGTTTTAACTTAAAAAAAAAGTCTTCTTCATCCTTTTTGTTGTCTGGGCCACACAATCCATATTATGTAGGTGCCAACATTTAATTAAATGGAACATTACAGTTCTCCATATTGGTACCTTCTCTGAGAGGTTTGAGATCTTGTTAACAGATCAGACTTCACGTTGTTTTACAGAAGTGACAGAGAAATTGTATCAGTTGCTTGTGAAAATGAGTTTCTAGTTCTCTCTTCACTTCTTCATACCCTCCCCCCCCACCTCAGTAGCATTTTCCAGTCATTGTGGCTGACACAGAACAATGACCATATTTGCTTGAGAATAGGGATGCACATCCCAGACATCATAAAATCAGGACGTCCTGGCTAGTTGGCAACTATGAGTTTATTCTGTGTCATTCTGTTTACTTAGCATTTGCACTACACATGTTGAGTGTATGCTTTATTTATTCGTAGTTGGAGATCCCATGTCTGACAACTGAGAGTAGAAATATACATTCACCTAATGACATTCACTAACATGGGAAGAGTCGTGAAAATTCTAGAATGCTGTAAATCCTTGTCGTACACTATGACATACAACTTCATTACACTCCCACCAGGAGCCACTCTCCTCTACTTAGAAATAATGTCACAAATAGTTTTCTAATGTACGATGCAGACAAATGTACTGCTCTCTGAATACTTGAAGAAATGGTATTATACATATAAGCCTATTAGTTATACCTTTTTACAATCTTATCATTATGTTGCCGTTAAAAGGGAAAAAAGACTGAGGCAATGAATGGTGGGATGGTAACAGGCTTAGAGTGTATGAATGAGTTGATTTTACTTTTTTGGAATTGGATGAATTGACAGTAGGCACTCACTGGATGATTAAGCATAAATTAATCTCCACTGTGATAAAAACTTAAACAATAAACATGATTTAAAACTAGAGAAATGTTGTTGGAATAAAATTTTTATTCAGATTTTATTTCACAATATTATGTATATCCATTATAAGCATGTTTCTAAGACATGTCTCCCAACTTTTATATGTGTATATGAGTGTAAAAACAAATGTTACATGGGAACTTTTTTTATTATTATTAAACAGAGAGATTTACCTTAAAAGTACATCAACATGGATCTTAAAATTACCCAGAATTAAGAATGTTAAGTGTAGGTATTTACTGATCATTGTTGTTGTTGTTGTTGTTGTTTTTTTTTTTCCTAGTAAGCTTATTGTTAGCCAGTTTTGGTAAATAGAGTGATTTTAAATTTTCCACATTTGGGCTAGATTCTCTAATAAAGTAAAGTTTTCAAGAAGGTATTTACTCTTTTGTTTTTTAAAAAGAGCCTCTGCATGTATTTTCATAGCTGGTCATCATCATATCAAATGCAAAGGAGAATTAAGATATTGATCCATTTTTCCTTTAGAGCCATGACTTCTAATATTCCTCCACATAGACATAAGGACAGAATTTGGATGTCCAGGATTGGAGAGAGCTAATGTTTGGGTGAAAGCAATGGTTTACGATCGAAGTTGAAAGCTAGAGATTCTGTCTTGAGAATGCAGAAACTTCATATTACAATTTGAGGACAATCTCCTAGACTCGCAATACTACATTGATCATTTTCTGGTAAGATATTCTCTGATGTTTATCAACTTAGGCTTGGGGGTGCTATCCTCCAGGAATCACCTCTGAACGTCACCCAACCACATATTTACCACCCCACCCCTAGGTTGTGATATACAGCACCCCTCTCCAACTGGGCTAGGATCTACCACACTGGATCCTCAGAGGATGGTCCTTCAAAAAACGTATCTGTGATCTGATATCTGCCCCTACCTGCCTCCTTCCCTGCTAGGAACCATCTCTAGTGTGATGAAACACTAGAGAGTCAAGATATAGCATCCTGGTCCCCCCACCACACACACACACACACACACACATTTCCTACTTCAGTCAAGACGATAAGAATATCTGTGCTTGAATGGTATGATAGATTCTGATAACCTGCCTTGGTGTCCTGCTTCCAGCTTTTCACTATAATTAGGCATATTAGACACTGTAACTAGATGTTATGGAGCATAAAACATGCTCAGAAATTAAAACAAAAGAAGCTCATTTTATTGTGAGAATATTTTTTGAATGATTACTATTTATAAATGATAAGCACCTTGCCTGAAGCACACAAACTCCTCTGGCATTAAGTGCTTAATCAGGAACATCCTCATCTTTTTTTTTTTTTTTTTTTTTTCTTCAGAGAACTGTATATTGATTGAATCCAAGTTTGGGTGTCTGAGGGTCCTGAGATTGAAGACTAACTCCCAACAGTTACTAGTCTTTAAACATTTGTATTTCTGATTTGTATAATGATAATTACTTCATGGGCTTATCATGAATACATACACACACTCACTCTGTATACCGGCCACTGTACTGAATGTTTTAAACACATTGTGTGTGTGTGTGTGTGTGTGTGTGTGTGTGTGTGTGCACCTGTGTCTGTTTAAAACATTTAGCATCATGGCCAGCATGAAATGAACACTCAAATCTGTAGTTGTTAATCCTGGATATACTGAATAGACTAACCTCTGTCACAGTATTATGCTTTCAGTTTTTGAAAGTTGTGTTTTGTTTTGTTTTGGTGTTTTATTTGACAGAGAGAGAGAATGAGCACAAGTGGGGGGGGGGGGGAGGCAAGCAGAAGGAGAGGGAGAAGCAGGCTCCCTGCTGAGCAAAGAGCCCAACATGGGGTTCAGTCCCAGGACCCTGGGGTCATGACCTGAGCCAAAGGCAGACACTTAGCTGACTGAGCCACCCAGGCACCCCAACGTTGTTGTTTGAAAAAAAAATATGTTTTATTAATGCATTCAGCAAACTTTTACTGAGTCTTCTACTCACCCTGATGTTGTCCTAAGCACTAGTGGTACACTATCCTGTCAGTTGTCCTGTCTTCTCTCTTCACAGCCCAAATCTTCACCAAAGCCCAAAATGCTACTAAAATTGAGTGACTCCACTGTGAAAAGAGAAGGTTTAAAAATGAGAGAACCAAAGATGACAAAACCATTTCAATGAATAATTCAGTGATGTTTTATTATTGAATGTGTAATTAATTCATTTTCATTTTTGCTTTTAAGTAATTCAACTGGTTTCTAAATACTAAATCATATTAGAGAATGCTTATTTGTAACTAGTATAGTAAAAAAAATTGAAATAGCAAAATTTTAAATTTTACATGACAAAGTTTAATGATTATATGAATTCTATTAGTGAAAATTCTTCAAAATATGCATACAGTAAGGAGCTTCCTATTCTGCATATTACTGAAAGAGTAAGATTTTTCAGCCAGTGTTGAAAAACCTATGTTTCATGCAAAACTGTTAGTGAAATTTTTGGAAGATGGCAAAAACATTTTCTAACAAACTTAAGTTATAAGTGCCTTAGGAATCCATGCATTTAAAATCTTCATATTGTCACTTTTCTACAAATTCTGCATAATGTTTCAGGCTATTACTTGGGTGTTTAGGTTGTTTAGTTGGGGTTAGGGAAAGAACAGCATGGATGTTCTTGTTTTTCAAAATATGGAAACTAAAAGGCACACAATATTATAGAATTGACATTCTTTACTTTTCAGTAAATAGGAAGAATTCATATAGTCTGCAAGAGTATTGACAATATGCTTAGTTCATGTAATAAAACCAGATTTTTTTCAACAGAGCAATATGTAATCCAAGTTGACTGAAAAATAAGAATTACATGTAAAATGATGTTATTAAAATAAAACAATTATAATAGTGTAAATCTACTCAAAGAAGGCTAACACCAACATTAACTATCTTAGGTATTACAAAGCATTTCATTTATTAACTAATAAAATCTGAAGTTCTCACTGAATTTTATCTGATTAAAAATATTTTATTGTTATGTGATTTCTATCGTCAGTTAGTTTTTATTCTTTCAGTAACCTATTTTGTGCAGTAAGTGTTCATTCCTTATTACACAGAATTAGCTTGATTTCAATATAATATCCACACTTTTAAAAGATTATTTCTACTGAGCCATGGATACTTAGTCCTACTATTAAGATCAATTTTCCATTTAGGTCAGAAATAAGGTAAAGAGTGTAACCAAAAAGAATTTGCCATCGAGATCTTAGATGCAAATAGATAATTTTGCTATTCATTACTCTTTTACTTACTATACCACTGCACTGAAATGTCAAACAACTAATATTTTTGAAAGGAAAAAAATTTTAAATCCATGCTAATTTTACTTTAGTTACCCTTATGAAATTTTGGCTGAAGTACATGGGTATTACTTACTTTTAGCAGAAAATCGGAAATTTTGAGTATAAATATCTTAGGTAAATTGCATGTAATGTTAAATTTCATGTTAGTGTTGATATGTGGTATGATATTTCTGAGTGAGTGCATTTTGTTCACAAATCAAAAGAACTGGCAGTTAGAGACCAGGTGTCTAGAACAGCCCAAGGCTATGATATCATGAAAATGGTCAATTCTGTTTCTGATCCTGATTCATCATGGCCTCTGGATATAAGTTGAACTTATGAGTAAGTAGGCAGTTCTAGAGTTATTAAAAATGCCAGTTTGAACAAAATTAGTTGAGCCTTGGCCAATAGGAAAAAAAGCAAATACTAATGATGTGTATGTCAAAGTAAAAATATACTAATATATAATGTTAATACTAACTCTCTTTGTACGGGTGTGTACATGTGTATAGTTAGCATTTAAATTATACTAAACAAATCTTTACGGCGATCCCTGGGTGGCTCGGCAGTTTAGCGCCTGCCTTTAGCCCAGAGCATGATCCTGGAGTCCTGGGATCGAGTTCCACATCGGGCTCCCTGCGTGGAGCCTGCTTCTCCCTCTGCCTGTGTCTCTGCCTCTCTTCTCCCTCTCTGTGTCTCTCATGAATAAAATAAATAAATAAAATAAAAAAAAATAAATTATACTAAACAATTCTTTAGAAATTAGTTTCTAAAAAATTAAACCAAAAATTCCTTCTTTATTTTTTAAGAAGGACAGTATATGACTTAAAGTCTATTTCAAGAAACAAAAACGTCTTTGAAACTGAACAGAGTTCAAAAGAACTAGCAAGTCTTAACAACTAGGTTAGATGTACCCCCATAACATTTCTTGATAAAACATTGTGAAAATAGGGTGAAATCGTTATAAAATCAAGCTACTGCTCTGAACGTCTTCTTTCTGGAACTTCCATCTTCGAATTTATTCTAGAAGAAAAACATTTTGAGACTTAGATTCTAGTTATGAATAACATTTTGTCTTACAATGAATTCAGCTAACACATGACAGTTTCTCATGGGGGGGGGGGGCGTCTCAGGAAGATGAAAGCAAGGAAGTTTATTCAGGCATTCCACAGATCCAAGGGAATGGATGTGTTGATTTTACCGTTTGTGAAAACAATTAACTTTGAGTATGTCAGCCTCTGGTTCCAGATTTCAAAGTATGTACTGTCCCTATTTTGTTCTCACCCCCACCCCCCCCCACCCCTTCTCTCTGCCAAGCTTTTAGTTTCCTCTCCTGGGTTTTCCACCGTTCAGTGTTTTCTGAGTTGCCTTACCATTTCCAGGTGTGAGATGCATGGTTTGTGCCTATGTATGTAATGATGCTTTTGTTCTTTTTAACCAACTATGGAAACACAATTGGAAGCTTAAGAATTACAAATTAAAGAAGGCTAAGTTGAGAAAATGTCCAGCTGCATTAAAAAAATCTTCATTTATTAATTAATATTTCATTAGAATGTAAGGTCCATCAAAAGCAATGAATATATAGATAGTGCTTCCTTCCAGGTGTGGGGAGGAAGGCTTGGCTGAGTGCCCGGCCCTTTGGCTGTGGGACCCCATGAACTGATTCTGGGGCATAGTTCAGTGATCTGTAAACTGTCAAGCCGTGCATACCCTTTAATTTCCTCTTAATAAGTCAAAATTCTTGTACAACTGGTTGGTATGGAAAGAAACCCTACTTTCTCCAGGGGAAGCCTGCCTCTTATGTTATTGCTGCTTCTAAAAGGATCTGCGCCAGGATGAATTTTATCTCTGATTCTCTTGACTCTCACTTGTTTAGTAGTATTGCTCATAATCTCTGATATTAACAGAAGATGCTGCAGGTGCAGCCGGCTGCCTGGGAGAATCAAAGAAAGGCCCAGAACTGATAGGTGGCAGGCATTCAAGAACCTATCTCAGCTTAGGGTTGTAGCAGGTTCACCTCCCAGGAAGCAGTAAAGAAAGGTGTGGGTAGCAAGACAAGGACCACCTGGGGAGGAGGTAGACGTTTCAGATAGAAAGCTGCCTCAGAATACCTCCTCTGCTCTTCGCTATGTATTTTTATTCACGTGCTGTATCTCCGTGATATTCCAGAGAGGCTTATCTGAATTGGATGGATGGCTTTCCAACCATACAATTTGTATTTTGGAATGGCAATCCATCTTCTTTAAAATTTTATTTATTTATCCCCCCAGAGAGAAGGCAGGAGGGAGCAAAAGCAACCAAAGAGCTTTAAAGGTCTTGAATATAGAACGCAGAGAAGTCGATGGGGTTTGGGAAATGTGAGACTTTGGCAATACTCAGGTATCTATAAACATATGGGCCCTATTATGTTGTAGATAATCTAGCAGTGTGGCTGTCAACATAGGTATGATCCCTGGGTGGGGGGGAGTAGAAAGAGTTAGCTCATGTTTGTGCACGTAGAGATGGGAAGGTGCAAAACATCTCTCTGATGGCTATCATACATCTTTTCAAATAAGAGGGAAATGACTGCAATTCAATAATTGCAAAAGTAAATAGATTCAATTAGTAGTTGATTACATGGAATTTCAGTTTCATGGCCAAGCGTGTTCTGTTAATCTGTCAGTTTCAGATGTCAGCTCTAGTGTGTCTTCAAAAGATTTAAGAGCTAAAAAATATTCCCTTATTTTCTATGTCAGAATGTTCTTAGTTTACCAAGCATCTCTTCTTCATAGCCATCTCTATCTCAGTCTACTGTTCCTCACATCACTGGTTAGGAAAGTACTAGATATTTATGGTAAATGTCTTCAAATTTCTTCCATGATAGATTCATTGAAAACTAACTAGAAAAGAAACAGATGAGGGAAATAGTACAATTTTACAAATGCTATTTTAGAGTCTCTATGGTTTAATGCCATCTATATTGCTTTTTTATTCTATTAAATTAATGGTAGCCTTGTAGTTTCTTCTACAGCATCACTTCCTACTCCTTAGGCTCTAAAGTTTTGGTCATACAAGCACCATCCTAAAATCCTTTAAGCAAGTACAGAGAAAGATTTTTATGCTTTTCCTTAACCTTCAGAAAACATGCATTCTTCATTCATTCAGTAACTGAATGATCTGTTACTCTATCATTGTGTGTAGCTTGGGATGCCATGTTTTTTTATATCTTTGAGATTTTTCTAATAGTCTTTGCTTTTAGATTCCAAGTTGTAAACTAAAAATTGTAAACTGTGTGTGTCTTGCTAGTTTTTGGCTATGATACAGAACATTATTCAAAGCTGTCTGTTCCCTGACCTTCACTGGTATTTCCGTCTCTGAAGGGCCTTACCAATCAGTCCAAACGCTCTCATTAGTTCAAGATAGGAGAACATTGTGTTATTGTCAGCATCAAATAGCTCCAGTTGCTCTTGTTCCGGTGTCTCTTCTCCTAGGAGACTCTCCATTTCATTATAAGTTAAATATCCATTTGCATCGTTGTCAACACCATAGAAAAACACTTGAAGATCTATGAAAATGAAAGGCTTTGCCTATTTCAACTCAGATTTTGAATGTCAAGCCAAATACCTATCACCCTTCAGAACATCACTGTGTCCTCATTGTGTTTTTGTGTATGTGTATTTGTTTCTGGGTTTTTTTCAGTTTCTCACACACACCTAGGTCCTCATTACCCTCCCCTTTGGCTTTTACTGTAAAGCTCTTCAACAAAACAATCGTTCCCTTCCTTTCTTTTAACAACCAGTTTAATCCTCTTGCTTCATTCTACTCTGAATTATCTGATTATTCACTTTAATAATTATCCTTCTGTTATCTGTGTTCTCTTGTTGTTTTTATAGTTAACTTTAAACTCAGTGTTTTGTTTTATATTTGCTTCATTTATTAATTTAAACATTTTAATGGAATGTTTTCCATTTATCCAGTTTTTGACCATCTATTGGATCTTATTTCTCTTCTAAAATGTTACTAAAAACATCCATCTAATTGTAATTTTCTTTTTATTCTAAGTACTTGACTTACCTTGCTTATATTCATTTCCTACATCCCATTTGTCTAACGTTTCTTAATTTTACATCAAAAGATGCCTACTCTTTTTTGCTATCTGCTCTGAACGTACTGACATCTCTCATGTTAAGTTGGATGTCATCTATAAAATTTATTTTAGTTTACATATAATCAAATGTTATTTCTTCATTTATAACACCACTAAATAACATGCCTTTGTCAGAATTCTTATTATCTTCTCGAGCTCACTGCTATAAATACTGCCTTTGTTAAAACACAATCAAACATTGTTTTCTGTGTTTCTAAAGTGCCAGGCACTGTATGTGATATTGGGTATACAAGGATGAAGAAGGCATAGTCCCTGATTTCAAGGAGACAAGGCCAGCTAGTAAGCAGATTCAGTGAGCAATGGAATATACATCGTAATGTAGGTATAGACAGTGTGCCATTGAAGCATATAAAATAGTGACAGAATGTTCCACCTAGGTTGTAGTAGTTGAATTATAAAGAATGAAGGCAGAGAAGTAGATAGAGGTAATTTTTGAAAGGTGTAACATGTGATCAAAGACATTGAGTTATGGGAAATGGTGGCACAGCAGGAAACGGCAGGTAGTTTGGTCTGACAGGCATGTGTGGTGAAGGACGCATGACCACCATACTGAGGAAAAGTATTTCTAACTGACCTTGGTCTTCCCTTTGGATCTTCATTTTATCATTGTGAGACACGACGTGCATTGCTTTAGCTGTTCAATAACTTTCCCCAGGATATGGGCTTTTGTGCCTGAGTGCTGACCACCTGATCACAGGGCACAGCTTTCAAAACTATTAGTATCAAGCTTCTTACATTGCACATCATTTGACATAGGCCCTTCTGTCAAGCTAAATTGTAGAGAAAGACCAAAGCATATCACTTTTAAGTTTACTTATGCTTGGAAATCTGTGAAATACTTGTAATATGGCTACCTTCTTCTTAACTGGTTTGAAGTAAAAGAAAGATTTTTTTTCATTTTAAAATATGAAAGAGTATGTTCTGATAATGAAAGAATTAAGCAAAAGCAACAATTTATACACCTTTTTTTTTTTTTAACTTAACATGGTAAATGAAATGCCTAGGAATACTGACCAACAGAATGCCCCAAAATAATAGTGAGAAAGTAGGGATTATGATTATTTTGGTGGTCATGGGTTAAATGGGAATATAAAGATTACAGTGTAATGTAGTCTGTGGCAAGAAAAGAGAAATTACTATAGTAACAAGAGTAACAGGAAATATAACTGAATGTTATATAACCTTTAGAGATTTTAAATCTAGCCGTACGTACTATCCAATTAACGCTTGCTCTTCCTACAGTTTTTGGGTTGAGTTTAGCTTTAGCAGCTATACCCTGTTTTTGTTCATCTCCATGTCACAAAAAACATTATTTTAAACACCAACCCAGGGTCCCCAAATCAGATCACCTGGCTTCTAAGCTTGCCAAAAGTGTGGAGGGAATAGAATAGGCAAACCAAACTTCAGTATGCCTGAAGAAGCCAAGTGTGATAACGAAGCAATAATGACATCCAACTATTAAGTCAGTAGTTAGCTCTCTTCCCAGATTCAGTGACTTCTCTCTGCCAGTCAGTGAGGAAGTGAGTCTTAACAGCTTTAAGAGAAGTCCAGGTTTGTTTGTGGAGCCCCTGCAGCTGTCTTCTCACTCCTTTCACTCAGGTTTAATTAGATTCTTCTAGCTCTATGGGCCCATTATATCCTTGGAGCTGGCAGTAAGCCTCCTTGCAGATGAAGGCTCCTCCTTGCAGATGAAGGGAAGTAAAACTTTTTTCCTTTGATTCATTTTTGGAGACACAGTGAGGAAAAGGGGGGGTGGTCAGCAGCCTCGAGTTTCTACCCACTAGAGGCTGATAATGGTGTAATCTTCTAACAGTTTTAAAACTCCAAAGTCTAGATATTGACATTTGGAATTATGTTTGCTTTCATATTAGGTCCAGGGCTACATTCAGATGAGAGTTAGAAAAAATAAGATTTAGCTGTCTGATATCCTGCCAAACCTGGGAGTTTAAGATAACAGAGCTGGCATCAGTAGCTGGGGTGGGAAAATTGAGATTGGTTTTGTGCCTCTTCAATGAAAAGTAATTTAAATGTCAACTCTAAGAGAACTTTAGTTACAGCCCTCATTGCTCCTCCTAGGAGTTTCGCTCAAGTGATTTGACTGAGAAGGAATCTAAAGTTCCATCTCTCCAAATCCTGTCAACTATTTTCTGAAAAGAAAAAAAAAAAGTAAAAAATACAAACTACACAAAAAAGTCATTAAATAAAAAACTGAGGGTATATCACTGACTTATTTTACACTCACTGTAGAGAACAGGAATTAAATAATTCCTAGAAGAGGTTCTATTATGGGTCATGATTTTATGTTTAGGATGACAGCTACTTGGACAGGATTAATTGAAGATTACACCTTCAGTTTCTGTTTAAGGAAGTTGTATTAGTGGCCTTTAAAGTACTTCCAAATATTGGGTGGACCATCTGACAAATTAGTGTCATATTTCCTTCGTGTTGTCAAAGCCATTGACCTTTTCTTCTCTTCCTCTTCAGTCACCATCTCCAAGCAAATAGTTTTTTTTGTTTTTTGTTTTTTATCATCCAGGCTCCACCTCTGAAATACTCTACTAACATCCCACCCTCTGGCTAGTCTCCTGTCATTCCAGTTACCTTTTCCACTACATTTTATTTGTATTTCATTCCATGACTTTTATTTTTTCATCTCAATCTAAAATGTTCCCTCTGAAACATTTTCTTTGATAATAAGTTTGGGCCTTTAAACCCTAACTTAAAAATCTATAATCAACACTCACAAAATTCTTGTTTCTACTTTCCTGTGGGATCCATCTAGCAAAAGTCCAGCCCTGGATCAACCCAACCACCTATATTCTTCATTCCTGTGCCTGGATTGGTAAGTTATCCTACAAAAATCAAACAGCCCTATGGATCGATGCTACTAAAAAGATCACTATCTTCATATTAGTGAGACTGTCCATGATACTCATCTTTTCATTTGCTCCACTTTGGCTTTCGCACTCTTTTTATTACTTTTATTTTTAAATTTATTTTTGTATATTTTTTGTTGGAGTTCGATTTGCCAACGTATAACACCCAGTGCTCATCTTGTCAAGTGCCCCCCTCAGTGCCCGTCACCAGTCACCCCCACCCCCTGCCCACCTCCCTTTCCACCACCCCTTGTTCATTTCCCAGAGTTAGGAGTCTCTCATGTTCTGTCTCCCTCACTGATATTTCCCACTCATTTTCTCTCCTTTCTCCTTTATTCTCTTTCACTATTTTTTTTTTTTTTTTTTTTAGATTTTTAAAAATTTATTTATCCATGAGAGACATGGAGAGAGAGAGAGAGGCAGAGACACAGGCAGAGGGAGAAGCAGGCTCCATGCAGGGAGCCTGATGTTGGACTCGATCCCAGGACTCCAGGATTAGGCCCTGTACTGAAGGCGGCACCAAACCTCTGAGCCACCTAGGCTGCTCCCTTTCACTATTTTTTATATTCCCTGTATGAATGAAACCATATAATGTTTGTCCTTCTCCGATTGACTCATTTCACTCAGCATAATACCCTCTAGTTCCATCCACGTTGAAGCAAATGGTGGGTATTTGTCGTTTCTAATGGCTGAGGAATATTCCATTGTATACATGAACCACATCTTCTTTATCCATTCATCTTTCGATGGACACCGAGGCTCCTTCCACAGTTTGGCTATCATGGCCATTGCTGCTATAAACATCGGGGTGCAGGTGTCCCGGCGTTTCATTGCATCTGCATCTTTGGGGTAAATCCCCAGCAGTGCAATTGCTGGGTCTAGGGCAGGTCTATTTTTAACTCTTTGAGGAACCTCCACACAGTTTTCCAGAGTGGCTGCACCAGTTCACATTCCCACCAACAGTGTAAGAGGGTTCCCCTTTCTCCACATCCTCTCCAACATTTGTGGTTTCCTGCCTTGTTAATTTTCACCATTCTCACTGGTGTGAGGTGGGATCTCAAACCTTCACTGTTTTCCCCTCTGGTCTTCTAATTTGTCAACTTACCTCCATTGATTTCTATGGATGATCTTGCTTTTATTGGAAAAAAAAAATAATGCCCATAAGTAAATGTTCCTTCATCATTTTGCCACATCTAATTTATTTGTTTCCACACCACACCTACCTTGTTCTTCCTTTCTATAGTTTCAGTGAAAAAAATCATGATCTAACAAAATAATGAGAACATTCATGTACTTTTGTTCTTAGATCTAATTTCATTATCTAGGTTTCACTTTGCAATTCTTAATTTTTGTGACACTATCAAAACATCCAAATAAAAATATCTAGGAGATACTCAAATACACAGATTTAGAACTCGGGAAAGAATATCTGGCTGGAGATACCCATTTGGGTTTTAGCCACAAATACAGATTAAGTTGTGGCAGAAGAAAAGTTTCTGGCACATAGAACACACTCAGTAATATTGGTTGTTTCTCGTCTCCATTTCTCTAAGCTCTTCTTCATTGTCATGTCCTCTCCTAATTAATGACACTAACTTTAATACAATCACACAAGCCATAAACCCTGTTATCATTTTAGGCCTCTTCCTTACTTACCACCTCCATCCAGTAACAAACATCTTTGATAGTTCTACCTCCCTAGCATCCTTCAGGTCTCTACTTCTTTGCCATTGCCTTAGTTTATCTGGCTACTTTACCTGACTTACTGACATACTTCTGTAATTTTCTTCCTGCTTCCAGATTTCCTTCTCTACAAACTATTTTCCTTCAACATAATGAATGATCTGTCAAAACACGCAAATTTGATCATATTACTTCTTATCACTGGTCCCTCCTGAAGCTGAGTGTTTTCATATTTTCTTTAAATTTTGTGTCAGAGTTGAATAGTGAGATTTGCTTCAGGGCCTGTAGCTGGAAGCCTACAGCTTCCTTTGGAGGGGTTGTGAGTGGCGGCCCCTGACATGAAGTTCCAGACAGCCGGCCGGACTTGCTTCCACCCTCCTGCCCTTGGGGTAGCTGTCTCACGAGGGGTTCTTGCAAGACCCTCTGGGGTTGCTCTGCTGTCCTCAAGGAATAAAAGCCTCTATAAGCCAGAGCTGCTATGCACCAGATTTTGATGCCTTTTAAATACCTTAATGCCAGTAGCACTAGAAATGCTTTCCTATTTAAAATAAAAGTTAGGGGATCCCTGGGTGGCGCAGCGGTTTAGCGCCTGCCTTTGGCCCAGGGCGCGATCCTGGAGACCCGGGATCGAATCCCACGTCAGGCTCCCGGTGCATGGAGCCTGCTTCTCCCTCTGCCTGTGTCTCTGCCTCTCTCTCTCTCTCTCTGTATGACTATCATAAATAAATTTAAAAAAAAATAAAAAAAAAAATAAAATAAAAGTTAAAAAAAAAAAAGTTCCTCACATGGCTTCCTATTCACAATAAGATAAAACTTAGACTGGCATATAAGGCCTTTCAATATTTAGTGCATGGCAACATCCCCAAACTTATTTATTGCCACTCACTACACTGTCTCACCAGCCACATCAAACAACTTGCAGTTTCTCATATGTGCTATGTTCTTTAATAAATATATGCTTACTTCCTTGCTTTTTTCTTTCTTTCATTTTTTCTTTTTGTCTTTTCTATTGCCCTTCCCCATTCCCAGTAACTTCTTTTTCCTCATCTTCCCTTAGTTCTGTCCTCACCCTTTTCTTGAAGAACGTTTTGCTTTTTAAATCTCACCTCGTATGGTACCTCTTAGCTGAAGACTCCTCAGTCACAGTTATGCCTCTTGCCCCCAATATCTCTTCTTTTTTTTTTTGTACTTGTGGCCACTGGTCATAACTGTTCACATATTATTTTCTCCACTAAATACACTGTATTGGTTACTTTTTAAGTCTGTTTTCCTAGCACTTAGCACAGACCTGAGACACCTAGGAAGCCCTGATAAAATGTTTGCTTAACGAATGAAAAAACATTTTAGTTCTCTTTTGCCTTACTGCTTCCATACCTGGGATGAGAATTTGGAAGTGGGAATAGAGCTAAACTTATGAATGATGAGACAAACATATTTAATTTTATCTGTTGACCACTCTGTCTCAAATAGGTCTTCTTTCTAGCTTTCTCCTAGCACTGAGTACATATCTGTTGTTCTCTATTCTCTGCTAGGCTTTCCCATTGCTCCAGTGTGGCAACCATGTCTGTCCTGTTCATTGATGTATAGTCAGTGTCTGGCACAGGCTAGGTTCTCAACAGAGGCAGTGGACGTAAGGAATTAATTCCTTTCAGGGGCAAGCCTAGGGGAACAATGGGAGAGGCTCTGTTTCTTTAAGTTCACTTGTTCTTGATCCTCTAAAGTTCACTTTAGTTGTAACTCTTTGTGTCTGTGTAGCAGTTCCCTTTCTTCCTTGTCTTCATTAAGGTATAGGTGTTACAAACTAAAGCATAAACATACTGCTTTTCCATGTTTATTGGCAAACATGAATTTAATATACCATGTGTTACCATGATTTTATACACTGTATACATAGTTGTGTGTTATAATGTATGGTATCAAATTATATCTCAATGAAGATGGTATTTTAAAAAATACAAGCAAGTGCAAATATGTTATTTTAACCAAGTGGAAAGCCCAAAAGAATAACAACTAAGAGCCGTGTCAAAAAGGCAGGGAGCATATGGTCATTTTCTTAAATTCTTTAAACACCATTTCCCCCATTTTGGAAGGCTTTGCCTTTTCACAAAGTACGATTAACATGCTATTCACAGATATCCAGGTAATAGAGGAGTCATCAAAACTTTTTATAACTGGATGAGTTTCACTCACAGCATTAGTGTGGCTTAGTTTTATGCCTCTAAAACTTTAATATGAGTCATTTAAGTTTATATGATTCTTCTTTTCATTTTATAGAATAAACTGTATATAGTGGATCTGCAGGATAAAATGAAGAAATTGTACTTTTAAGTCATCCCTTGCCCCAGAGTTATTTTAGAGTTAAATATATAAAAATATATTGAATGGTTTAGCAAAATAAAAAGCATATGAACATATAATTAAAATCTAACACCTTATATTTATAGGACAGATATTCTAAAAATAAGATTGGTGATAGGGAGATAAATTACTTCTTACTTGTTGCATCTTTTCCAGATGATAAGAATGGGTACCTAGCTGTACATCATATTATGAAACTTACCTGTAAGATTCTTTATGAATGAAATAACTATCCAGTATTTCAGAATCTACTACACCTTTAGGGTCTTGTGTTGGTTCTGGAACACCTTTTTTCAAAAAGAACAAAACAGTCAGTGACCCTAGTCAAAGAAATGTGAGAAAATGAATAGTTACACACTTCATGTAGCATATCTAGGCAAACAAACTTTAGGTCTAAATCACCACTCTAACTCTGTAATCATCTGGATTATAGTGATCTGGAGCAGAACGTTCAATCTGCTCTTTGAATTTTCAGTTGTAAACACAATAAAAAGCCTACCTGTTCCCACAGGTTAGTGTTTCATTTCTTTCTCCCTTCTTGACTCAGTGTTCTGTGCATGTGTCTCAGACTCCTCAGCAGAATCATTCACTTCTTTGTTCATTCAAAAACACATCTATTGAGCACCCACTCTGTGCTAGGCACAGAACTATGTGATGTAGATACCAGGTTGAATAAGACATTGTCTTTGGCACAAAGATTCCACTGTCTAATGATAAACTTGACAGCAAGGGGTTTTTTGGAGGTGTGATGTAGAAAGTGCCCAGGTTGAGATTTCTAGTACAATTAATATCCTGAAATGTAGTTTCAACTACCTCTATTAAAGCAGATGTGGTGACAATGACAAACATAAAAAGAATGATTCCAAATAGCTCAATAACCCAAGCAACAGCTAACCTCTCAAGAACTCTACGAGAAATTTTGACTAAGGATAAAATATCAGATGGCCTGAATCAAAAGAGCCCTTTAGGCTGAAAGAAATGGAAGATCCAGGAGTTTTCTGGAGAGTAGGAAAGGGCAACTTGCTGTGATTCATTTCATTGAACCCATATAAATCTTATGTGTTAAAATTGGGATCCCAAACTTTTTAAATGTAAGACCACTCTGGCTCTGGACTTTGTGAGAGTCATGGCTCTCTCTGTAAGCATCACACATACAAAGTGGAAATCTCTACCTCAGAGGCAGGTAGTGAAGACAGACAAATTCTCAGAACACACACTTCTGAGTATTATGCATTGGACTAACCATTGCACCAATTTCCAGGCATGGATCTTCATCAAATTCTCCTGCGAAAACCCAACCTTATCTGCTTATTCACCTGGAATGATCCAACTATCTATCTACTCTACACTTGCTGCAGAACAGGGGGATATTGCTGGAGAACACAATGGTCCTGACAAGCCCAGCATTATATGCATAGCCCCAATCTTAAATGGATTCACATCACTGCTCACTCTTCCCTCTACTCTTTCTTTATATATTTTTCTATTTTTACATTTTCTTTTATTATTCCTCCACAGTTCTTTTTTTCCCTCAGGTTCAGGTGAATTTACATCATACTTTTTTTTATAAGATAGAAATAGGTATGAATTTCCTTGTGTACATACCATGAAATCTACCAGCCTTCCCAAAACTGGAGTCTTGGGCGCTCTATGATCCCACGGAGTACTATGCCTTTGGTTATTACACAGATGTTGACATCTCAAGTTTATACCATTAGCCCTTACCTGTTTGTAGAGTTCTCAACTGTTTAGGTGGGATCTTTGCTTTTCAGACTTAACAGCACTTATAATTTAAAATGTCAAACACAGAAGTTTTAGATTCTCCTAGGACTTTCTGGTGCTGTCTATGGTACTAATGGGGCACACCCAGTTACTCAAACACCTTGATTGCTATAGTTTTCTTTTCTTTTCTTTTCTTTTTTAAGATTTTATTTATTTATTCGAGAGAGAGACAGAGACGGAGACACAGAAAGAGAAGCAGGCTCCATGCAGGGAGCCCGATGTGGGACTCGATCCCAGGACTCCAGGATCATGACCTCTCCAGTTGCTTATTATCTAATCAGTCTTTCCTAATTTCTTCATTATCTAAAATCCTGTCTTATTTATTTAAATCCTTATTTATTTTTTCTTCCTTGTTTATGTTTATTTCTCTCAATAAGAGTGCAACCTGAGAACAGAGATCTTTGGTGTTGGGTCCCCTGTTACATGATACTCATTAAATAAATATTGTTTAATAAATGAAGGCTTAAGAGGTGATATTTCCAATAAAGGATGAGAACAACAAAAGGCAATCCAAATGTATTTCTGTTGGTAATGTTCTATCTCATAAATATCTTTTCCTTAGATATAAATAAACCTTTAAAGCATAACAATTTCCTCCAAATCCTGCCCTGGTCAACATGGACTTGAATACCAAGAACTACTTGGTTGCAAGCCATGTGGACTATCCATACTAAAGTTCAAAGAAAGGTTTGTGACATACTTATATCAATTAACTTATCTCAAGCTGCTCATTTTCTCCATTCATGAATTGTTGGTAATAATCACTGCCTACTTGCAAATGTAACTGACAGAAATAAAATATTGCCCATGTTAAAATGTTTTGCCAATATGTTACTTTGATTAATATTACATTTGGCATTTAGATTATTTACAGAAGCAGTGATTAGTATGGAAAAATACACCATCTCTCTTCTCACAATTACTGTCATGTATCATTTTTGTATTTATTCATTCTTGCAACAAATACATAGAGTACATAAAATGTGCCAGGAAATGTGCTGCAAGATAGGTAATGAATTAAACATATACCAAGCCCACCCTTTCCTGACTATCACACTAAAGCAAAATTATCAGTAGAACCAATGATCAACATACCAGGAACATCATAACTTTGACTAGACATTACATATGGCAGTATTGGAGTATAAAATTTCTTTTCTTTTTCTTGGGAGGGCTGAGTTGGTGATGAATATGAACTTAAATGTTCCATACTGGTTATATTCAATGTATTCTCCAAAATATCAAGATTCTCTTTAAGCTGTGAAATCTGCAAAAAAAAACATCATCCAGGTCCTAGAAAGCAAATTATAATTAGTGAATGGTTAAAGAAAGGTAAAAAAAAATTACTCAGTTAAAATAGGATCAATTTTATCACATTATGTTTTGGAAAAAGATATGCTACAAAGCACATCCAGGAAAAATATTTAAAACTCAAAGTGATTTCTGATAACACATTATAAAGAAAAAAGTCTATATTTATGATAACTTGTTAATTATTTAAATTATTTTATTATTAATTTTTCTTTCTTGATGTCTTTAGGTTTAAAAGTCAACCAATCCAGTAAACTCCATTGTACTCAAAACAAAGAAAAGAGGTGATTATATTGGATTATCAAATAAAATTATATATATGGCTTTGAAGTTTGCTCTTTAAAGGAATTTTATCATAAAATCTTAAGCAAATAATTTCATTATTATTTCTTTTAGAGATTAATTCAATGAATGAAGAGTATATATATATTCAAATTATTATTATTATTATTATTTTTTTAAATCCTTGATAGTCACAGAGAGAGAGGCAGAGACATAGGCAGAGGGAGAAGCAGGCTCCATGCACCGGGAGCCCGACGTGGGATTCGATCCCGGGTCTCCAGGATCGCGCCCTGGGTCAAAGGCAGGCGCCAACCGCTGCGCCACCCAGGGATCCCTATATATTCAAATTATTTAAGGCAATTAAACTTTGCAAAATTGCCAAATTCTTGATCTTGGTCATAATAATGCTCATAGTGATATGAACAGTTTGAATTGTGAATTAGAGTTATAATTTCCCACATCAGTTATGTATATCATGGGTGAAAGGGCCAACCTATGCTCATTTTCTAATGAAAACTGGAGGGAAATTATATTCACATATATTATTATATTATAGATATTCTACATACACATTATTATTAAATAAATACATATAATACAATATAATATACATCGTATACATATCAGTAGTGGGTGAGAAATAGAGCAAATCATTTTTCTGACAGAAGCCAGACAGATCTGATGACTACATGCAGAGTCAACGATACTATAAACAAATCTTTGGTGACATCTAGTGGTGAAATAGATTTATTTATTCATTTTTTTCAAGGCTTTAAAGATACTTGTATATAATCTTGAGAGATGCTGATATAAACTGAAGATTGGAACAAAATGGAAAAACAGTAAAGTTTTCTAAAACTGTTAAAAGCAAAGTGGAAGGCAGAAAAGATAATCAGCTTTTACTAAAAATTTTATTGTGAGAAATTTGTGTAGAGATTAAAATTAAAAACAATAGTCTAAAAAAACCAATTAGTTCACCAGCTTATATTATAAATATGTTTCTTTCTGCAATTATACTTAGCCTATGTGAACATGCTCTGATTATGGGCAGAAGGACCACATTTGCTTGTTCTAATGAGGTGAATCCCAGTAATAGAAACTTTTAACAGAATTTAGATGGAAACCAGTAGAGAACCAGTGTATATATTTTCTATGTTCTGTAATCTACCATTATTCTTTGTAGTTTATTACCATTATGTTTTGGGGATTATGGAGTATATATGTACTTATGATTAGTGGCTGCAAATTTTGTTGATCCAGATTCCATTTTATATGTTATTCAAGCAAGGTAACTTGCCAAACTATGAAGTCTTTTATTTTTACTAGACTATGAGGTACAAAATTATCTATATTTTTACAAATGAACTCAGATCTTGAGTCTGCATGTTTCAATAGCAGAAACACTGTGCTGGAAATAGAGCCTATATTCAGATGTATATCTACTAACAAAAATCAGGTTAAATTATTTAATATTTTTAAACTTCAACCTTATTTTTAGAATGAAAATATTGACAAACTAATGAAATACATTTGACAAATTCCAAGCTTCTTCAATCTCAACTGTCTTTGATTTTTGTGACTATCTATATGCATTACTTACTTTTTGGAACAAAATTCTATCAGAGTAGAGAAAAAATCCCAATTATATTTTCAAAGGCCGTGTCCACATATTGCAAGTGGAATTGGAATTTTGTTAATTATCCAGTTAATTTAATTACTTCAGGCATTTAAATCCAAACTCAATTTTTCATAGCCTCATTTACCTACATTAATGTGTCTGCATTGATTAAATTAAATGTTTAGTCTGCACTAAGCCATGTTGATTTAACCCTGTAAACTAACAAGAAAGTAATAAAGGAGTACATAATAATGTAAATTACTTTCTCAAGGGAAATATACATTTTCTGTATGCTAGAAAGCTGCATTGCATTAATCATAAATAAGAAATATTTGAAATACATGATCAAAATGTTCAGGACAGTTATTATTTTTATTAATTCATTTAAAAATATATCCTGAGTGCCCACCAAGTACCAAGTGTATTGCATTTACAATGGAGAACAGTGGACTCAAATCTTCATGGTACACAGTCAGTCTAGCTGAGAAAATTGATATTGACAGAATTTGAACATAAGATTCTATGGGAATTTATAAGTACAAAAAACTAACATAAAAAAATTTAGAATTCATATTAAGAAGGAATATTTATTCTCTACTTCTAGATGCCTCTCAAAGATTTTCAAGCTATTTTAGTTTGTGTTCTTGCAGGAACTAAAAGTGAGGGCTTTTATTTAAAGAGAATTAAAAGACATCAAGGAGTATGATTAATTGTAAAGTGTGTCACAAGTAATGACTTTTCAAAAAAAACAAAGTAAACTCAGAACCACTCTATAATAATGCTGTTTTCATTGATGTTTGTCTTGATGTTACAGTGAATGGAAAGAAGTGTCTATAGCTGGGCCATCAGGAATTTCATAGGATTGTATGAAGCTATTGTTAATGCCAACTGTCATGAATATCAAGGTTGAGGAAAGCAAGCCCTTTACCTTTGCCTTTGAGTATCTTCTGTAGTATATAATTTTCCTCGGATTTGGTGTCATATGTGATTCCTGCACCCTTCTGTTTTGTCTTGCCCCAAAATACAGACATTAAGGCTGCAACTGGCATCTTCAGCTATGGGATTCAGATTTGATAACTCTAATCAAGGCCTTCATGTACACCCAGCCTTGCTGGGGTTATGCTATTGCCACAACACAATTTTACAAGAAATGGAAGTTGAGAAAGGCTGAGAGACATAGAACTAACAAAGTTAGTTAACAAAGTTCAAACTAATAAAGATAGAATAAAACAAAATAGTATGTAATTCTACAAATGTAAATGTCCTTGTTTTAAGGAATTCTTTCTTATCTTCATTAAAGTATTAATGCTTTTTTTTTATCAGTGTAATCATGGTGGTGTGTGTATATTATTTTTGTTTCTTTTTTTCACTTGCCTTATAGAGCATACATTTTTCCCACACTACTAAGGATTATATTTATCAGTTGTAGTTTTGTGAGATAGTCTACCAGTCTTGCTAAGAAAAATAATTTTGGAACCATCTTTGTGTTTGCTATTTTTGGCATATTTACACTATTTTATTAGGATAGGATCCTTGAGCTGAAATTAAACTAATCAATGGGGTGGAATATTTTACAGCTTTTGATAGGCATTATTAAAATGCTTTCCAAAAACTTTCAATGGTTTACAACATTACTAGTACCTTTTTTGGAATACTATGTATCATTATTAGGGATTATTTTTCTTTATTTTCTGGTCTGCTAAGTAAAAAGTGTTTGATTTTATTTTCATTTCTTCACTAAAAAGAGATATTTTTATGTATTTTCTTGCCTATCTGTGTTTTAACCTTTTTCTTCAAAATTTCCATAAAGTTTGAGTCATTTTTGGCAAATATATCTCCTACTGTATTATTTGTCTTTAATGTTTGTACATAATGCCTTAATTTTTCCTAATCTATCATTTCCATTATGAGTTCTTTCCTGTTTTCAGACTTATAAAGCCAGTTGTGTCCCCTCCAGAGTGTTGATAAATTTAGCTCTAATTTCTTTTTGTTGTATATTGTTTTATTTTGGATATTTTGGTTTTAGTCAAGATAAACTCACTTTAGCATTTGAAATGAGATATTTGCCAGAACTAATTTTCTCTCCAATTGATAAACACTTATTCCAGCTCTCTTCACTATGTGCTTTCTTTGTTATGTCGAAGTTTTTAAGTTTACCAGGACCAATATTTGTGTCTTGTAAAAGGTTTCTTTTTCTTCCTGCTCAGATTTCATTCTTTTACATGCTTTGCCCATCACTGACCTTGATGAATATTTGGGTATAATTTTTAATAAATTTTTATCTCTTGATATGCTAATTAGCACTGAGATCTCCTGGTTCAAGACTAGGTATCTGTGCGGGCACCTGGATGGCTCAGTCAGTTAAGAATCCAGCTCATGAGGGCTCAAGTCATGATTTCAGCATTATGAGATGGAGCCCCAAATTGGACTGTGCATTTAAGTAGGCATGGAACCCACTTAAGATTCTTTCTCCCTCTACCTTGGCTCCTCCCCACCCTCCTTGAGCTCTCTCAAGACTAGGTCTTTTACATTTTGTTCCTTTGCTTATTTCAATGCAAATTTGTTTAAATATCACCTAAATATGTCTGATCTCTGATGTATCATGTGGGAACCTCTGAAAACCTTGCTTCATTCCTTTGATGCAGCACTTTTTCCAAGAAAAGCTACATAGATGGCATATTTGTGAGTCACTTACATTTGATCAATTAGCCACAGGACACTGACTCAGAAACAAAGAAAAGTTTCAACAAAATGGCATCATGAACAGATGACAAATCTGGGAAAGAAAGCTTTCTTTTTTCTATAGAGCCCACTGACCCTTTTTCCTGGAATGAAATAGAGATGCTTTAAAAGATGCACTTATGCCATTGCACGGAATTATTCTGTACTGTTTGTGGATGAATACAAGCTAGCCATTCAGCGAAGCAACTCTGCTGCTATCTTAAATACAAAAGAACAATTCAAGGATAACTGACCTTGATACCCTAGGATTATGTCCTGAACGTAAATTTGATATTTGCAGGCCTAGTCTGAAGCATACATTTGAAAAGTAAAGCAGAAAAGCCATGTGAATATAAACTCAGTTATTAATACTACTCATATCATTAAACATAGTCTATTTGAAAACATTCCCAGGATATAAGTAGTGATTTATTTGTTTGGGGTGTAAGTATGGAAAGTCCTCCTCCTTCTCACTAAACAATCTCATTTGAGTTCTTCATGTTCAGTAAATTCTAAGCACTGGGGAATACATTTTCCTTCCTATAACTCAATGTGGTTTGCATTAGTCCTTAATAAATATATTATGATATGCTATATACCTCCGTTTGCAGTTTCAGAAATCATTGTGTAGCTTCCTGCCAACCACCTTCAAAATGAACAAATAGGCAATTGCACTCAAGGTGAGTAACTGTGTATCTTTTAAAATTGAATTATTATCCTTTTAAAAAATTAATCATCCTCACTTGTGCACCAAGTACAGTAGTCGCAGTACTGACCTCCTCTAAGCTGTTGTGAAGGTTATTCAAAGTGGTGGTGACATTTTCAAGTCGTTTTTCGAATGCATTCATTTTTGAACCAACAAGATTTGGTAGCTGCTGAAAAAGAAGCATCACAAAGGTATTACACCAGGCAAAAACAATGAGAACATTCATTAGTTGGATTGCAGGTAAAATGACTTAGTTTGATTTTTGAATCTCGGCAAAATATCCAGTTCTTTTTTTTTTTTTTTTTTTTAACAAAGTAAAGGTGCCAGTGTTATTTTAGTGTACAATACTGAGACAAAATAAACTTCATTTATTTTACTTTTTTTGAAGAGATAGAAAAGAGTCATGTATGCTGTTTCTAAGGAATTGTCCATATCGAAGAATTCATTTGATTTTAACTCATGTAAATTCACGTCTCTGTATCATCTTCCTTTTATTTTTTTATTTTATTTTATTTTATTTTATTTTATTTTATTTTATTTTATTATTTTATTTTATTTTATTTTATTTATTTTTATTTTTTATTTTTTCATCTTCCCTTTAAAACAGTGTTATAGGGGCACCTTGATGGCTCAGTGGTTGAATGTCTGCCTTTGGCTCTTGTCGTGATCCCGGGGTCCTGGGATGGAATCCCAGCATTGGGCTCCCTGCAGGGAGCCTGCTTCTACCTCTGCCTCTCTCTGTGTCTCTCATGAATAAATAAATAAACAAAAAATCTTTAAAACAGTGTTATAATTATCAACATATCAATTATCAGGATATCATTACTAAGTCAATATTTATCATTTGCTTATACATAATTATATTTATGACATTAAAAGGAACCTAGAGAAATATGTTGTTCTTATAGAGAACTGGTTATTTCCCCCTCTTAATTTGGTAAAGCTGGGCTGAATCAATGTTGGGTTGACTTTCTAATATTATATAATTAGATGTGTTTTAACAATTAAAAAATATGAAAGAGCCATTAGTGCTGGTGTATTAAATCACAGCCTGTGCAAATGATTGTGTCTAGAAAGCCACTGATGTCAAATGGAAATCAAAACTTCCGGCCTGCTGGTAGCCAACAGCAATGTGGGTGCTGCCCAACAGGGATGAGTGGCTTCTTAGGCAAATTCATATAAGCTTGATAGTGTAGACTAAGAGTTCAGGAGTCACAGTGAAAAAAAAAAAAAAACAAACAAACTTGAAAAGAGAGCCACCATGAACATCTTGATATGTGTGCCTATTCAGGGTACTTCCTCATTCTTTTGGTAACGGAACCTCTCTTCAATGTGATGTTCCATAGAGTTTGGTGGGAAAATCCTTTCTCCCCATGACAGACATGTGAGCCAGGCATGGCTGTCTGAATAACCCATCTCCTGCCACAGTGATTATTTCAGGGATGATTACAAGAACCCTGAGGGGACTATCTCTTCAGACTGTCAAGACTGCTAAATCTGTAAGATAGGAGCTTTAAAGACTAATGGCTCTGGATTCCTGGATCCAGTTGTACCTGAAACCATTATTAGATTTTTTTTTAGTTGTGTGAGTTAATCCATTCATTTGTATACCTAAGTTAGTTTAACATAAGCTTATTTATCATTGCTTATAACAAAAAGAATGCAGTGAACCACATATTGGTAAGAATTTTGAAATAAATCATAAGTTACTTCTTTAAAATCATGGATTAACTCTATCAGAACCTATTTCATTTCACAAAGCCTTCCCTTTGAAGACAATATGGTATTTGCTATTATCCAGGCAGAAAAAGATGGTATTAATAAAAATCAAAAAGCACTAAATTAGTTATGAGGACATTTGGATGGAATCTATTAATAATTTTCTTGCTAATCAATTCAGTCATCGTAAATAAATCACTTACTATGCTTTTGTTTTACTTCTGTGCTTTATGAAGGAGCTGGCTGCTATAACATACATCTGACTCATACTGGATACCTATCCTGGCTGGTATTCAGACTGTATGCATGGATGTCTGATAGTCTCTTGCACAAAGCCAATTGAGAAAACACAACAAAAGACATAAAAAAGGAAACACTAACAAACACAAAATCAAACACAAAATATATGTATGAGATTCTAATACCCTAGGTAATCTGTTTCAGTATTCTTTTTTCACAAACGTCTCAACCAGGGAGTTTATTCCCTTTTTTTCTTTTTTTTACCTTTTGCCTTTCATACAATGTTTTGGGCACTGTGAAATTTAGCAATGTGAATTATCCCCATTTTCTTTATAATTCTATTGCAGAAAGCTTAATGAAAAGTAAAAGAGGGATCCCTGGGTGGCGCAGCGGTTTGGCGCCTGCCTTTGGCCCAGGGCGCGATCCTGGAGACCCGGGATCGAATCCCACGTCGGGCTCCCGGTGCATGGAGCCTGCTTCTCCCTCTGCCTGTGTCTCTGCCTCTCTCTCTCTCTCTCTCTCACTATCATTAATAAAAAATTTAAAAAAATCTTTAAAAAAAAAAGTAAAAGAGATCAAGACAGTGGAAAAGGGTAAGGGGAGCCTGTATTCACTAGAATGTGGAAAGACAGATTAATGGAATTTTCCATTCATTTATTCAACAACTGTGCTAAGCACTTTGCAAGAGTATTTTTCTATTTTTTGATATTGATGTTGGGTTATTTGAGACAGGAACAATGAAGAGGTAGAGTGGTTTTAAGTATAATTTTATTAAGCACATTTTCCCCTACAATACTGAGTCTCTCTGTCAACACATTTGAATGCGAATGTGAATTAGCATTTTCTAGGTGGAGCAGGGATAATCTTAAAAGGAACAAGGTGCTTTCAGGTTATCTTTGAAATTTGCTGCTATTTGAAAACCATTGATAACTTGGCATTTGAGGGAGAGGTCCTCTTTTCCCCACCACAGAGGGTCACTAACTTAACACTTATTTTATCTGTTCAGCCTCTCAGGAAACTAGACATTTCTGGCTAGTATCTGCCCTTGACAAAGATTAGGCAGTGGAAGAAATTCTAACCAGATTAATGCGTTAGTGAGAAAAATGAAAATTGTAAGTGTTCACTCAGAGTCTAATTAAATGTAAAAGTGTATATGTTTATAACTTAGTTACAAATAATTCTATGGAGGATCCCAACGTGGTGGATATAACTGGGAAGAGGAGAGAAAAGGAGACATGCCATCCATATTTGAAGTTGGTAAGGAGAGCATTGAAATTCAGATACAAATTCACACAAGAGAGATTTAATTTTCTCAGAATAACATATCAATACTAATTGCCAGATTCTTAGCTAGTCTTTGATTGCACCCTAGATAGTAAATGAGCTGAAATAGTAAGTAAGGCTAAGGAGTGTATTAGAGTGTGGGGAAGGTGGTTCTTTCATGACTATGAAGGTTTTTTGTATTGTTTTGCTTTTGTTACTATTTGATGTGTTTTTGAACATAGTCCATCTTATTTTTTAAAAGGCAGCTCTTTGTTTCACCCAAATTATTTTTTTCACCCAAATTATGAATCCATTAAGATTTGAATGAGAAATGTGTGCTGTTTTCTTGCTTAATACAAATACAAATATCTCAAGCCAATATTCTGTAAGAACTGTAAACTGTATTTATGCACTGCTATTCCAGGACTAACCACTATCACACTTTGTACTTTTTTGTCATCAAACATAGTAATCTAAGACTGTGGCTTCCACTAATGTTTTCTCAGTCTTAAATTTGTGGACAATTAATATATAAATTAAGGGTCACACTGCACTGATTAACATCAAATGGTTAACAATGTACAAAGATTTGGGTGCCTGGGTGACTCAGCGGCTGAGCGTCTGCCTTCAGCTCAGGGCATGATCCTGGGGTCCTGGGATCGAGTTCCACATCAGACTCCTCACAGGGAGTCTGCTTCTCCCTCAGCCTGTGTCTTTGCCTCTCTCTCATGAATAAATAAATAAAATATTTTAAAAAATGTATAAAGATTTATATTGTAATACTACCAAGAGAATCAAAGTCAGTAAGAATGGATTATTAATGCATCAGATAATGCCTTCCAGAGGAAGGAAATAGAGACATGTTCTGGTCACTCTTTCTTTCCCCATTTTAACATATTCCATCAATATTTTATATCTGTAGATGAATATTCCCCTGCTACAGACAATTGTACAATAAGCTTCCTTATCAAT
The DNA here is from genome assembly GCF_003254725.2 of Canis lupus dingo. NCBI lineage: Eukaryota > Metazoa > Chordata > Mammalia > Carnivora > Canidae > Canis > Canis lupus. Next base: position 34,303,467 of record NC_064274.1, read on the forward strand.
GATAAACATATCTTATCTTTTTTTAAGATTTTATTTATTTATTTATTTATTCATGAGAGACACAGATAGAGAGAGAGAGAGAGAGGCAGAGACACAGGCAGAGGGAGAAACAGCCTCCATGCAGGGAGCTTGATGTGGGACTCGATCCCAGGACCCCAGGATCACGCCCTGGGCCAAAGGCAGGTGCTAAACTGCTGAGCCACCCAGGTGTCCCATGCATATCTTATCTTATACATGGAAATTAATTAGTATTATTACCAGGATCTAATAGTGAATTTTTTATGGTAACTAAAAGTATTGCATTTTTAATTTTTAAATTTCTTTTCAAATTTTTATTTAAATTCTAGCTAGTTAACATATTGTATAATTTTGGTTTCAGGAGTAGAATTCAGTGATTCATCACTTACAATAGTGGTTTTAATAGAAACTACCTCCAACAACTATTTCTTGGCAGAAAAAAAAGAGCTGCAAACAAGTATTCTAAAATGAAGTAAAATGAGCAGAAACATTTGGCTTATGTACTATATGTGTGCTGATCTTGTGCTCTGTGTAGTCTATTGGACCTTTTTATATGGTTTAAGGGGCAATGGGTAGTACCTGATAAACACGTTCCAAGCTAAAACTATTCAGTCGTGCTCTATGAATCGTGAAAGCTTGCTTGTTCAGTTGTTGCTATATAAGAGCATACCCTGAATTGCTGTCTGATAATAATCTTAGTCTTACCCGTGGGTATTATTGCCTCACCTTGGAGAAGAGGAGAACAGTCCCTCTAGTCAAGCACATGGCTCTTGCAGGATTCTTACTTTTTACAAGAGGAGGTCCGCTCCCTCCCTCCCAGCGCAATTTACTATGGAAGCATACAGCACTGCACTTAACTCCCACCGTAAAGCATCATACCCATGCTGTGGTCCTTTCCAAGAGTATAATTGACCTGATTATCTTTCAATAGGATTCAAAAGCTTGGATGAGATAAATAATAGTCACAAAGGACTGCATAAAGAATATATTATCCATCCATTCATCTAGATATGTATTTTCAAACACATTTTTTTAGTAGCAGACTACTTGTATCAAATGGGATTTTGTACACAGCCTGCTAAATAAAATGGATTAAAAGAATAGTCTACCCCATGGGAGTCTCCTTTGACTAAGGTGAAACCCTGATATATTCCAAGGAACTCAGAGGTCTACAATGAAAACTTTGAAAACCATTGTTCTAATCTGGGCTCATAAGCCCAAATGTCCTTAGAGCTCCTCTCAAAATATAAATGATTCTGTGTCTAAGACAATTAGAAGTAAGGGAGATATACATATGTAAGGGAGATATACATATGTATTTATACACAGATATTTTATGTGTACTTTATTTGCATATTATATATACTTCATTTATTAATTTATATATTAATTTATTTGTATATTACTTTATTTATATATATACAAATCATATTTGAATGAATGCCTTTAGGGAAATATACATGTTCTTGGGGTGTGTGTGTGTGTGTGTGTGTGTGTGTACACATTGGAGGATAACTGACAAAACTATAATCTAGGACGGTTATTTAATCTTTCTAAGGAACTGCTCCCATTTTATTTATTTATTTATTTTTTCTCATTTTAAAAACAGGAATATTATTACCTAACAAATAAGTTTGTTGGGTAATTAAATGACATCATGCCTATGAAATACTTACCAGTGTGCCTGGCACATAATATGCACTCAATAACTGTTACATAGTAATACTTATTTTATAGCTAGAAGAATATATGCCAAGAGGAGAACTAATGAAAATCATCAATTTTGTTTTGGGAATTGATAGCTTTATTTTTCACTTTATAACTCCATTCTTTATTTGCTGAGCTACTGTGAAATAAATTACATACATCATTACATTTCATCTTTAAGTACTTCCAATGTATATCTTTGCAAAAATAGCACTCACACACCTAAGATAACATTACCACATCTGAAAATAAAAATTTCCTAATGTCATCCAATACTCAGCCTGCTGTCAAGTTTTGTTATTTGTCCCCAAAACTCTTTTATGGTATGTTTGCTCAATAAACAATTTTAAATGGGAAAGAATTTACCAGGTTGCTTACTATATAATCTAAATATCGTTTGGCCATTTCTAAGCAATTAATTTTATACAAGTTGGCTAGTAGAACAGGACAAATGTTAGGCAAATGGGAAGGGCAAGGAAAAGACCTGGCTTGAACAGTCTGTTACATTTGAGTGGACAGCCAGGGCATGCTGTTTATGGCAACTGGCATTTTTGTAGTTGGACTCCAGTGTCACAAGATAGAGTCATGCTACTCAAGCTAGTCATTTCGGCAAGTAATACGGCAATGAACAATAATACAAACCTGAAAATTGGCAGTATAGAGCAGAGAATTCACTGCTGATTCCATAGAAAGAAACTGATCTGATAAATTATGCACATAATTGTGCAGCTGGATGATTTTGCCTTTCATTTCATGAAGTTCCAGTGTAGTGGATATATTCAGTTTGTAAACACATTCAAACAAACGGCCTACTTCCTGTGAGGTTAAGAACAGAGAAGCACAGAAAGCAAAGAAGTTACTTTTTAAAAATTAGTTTACTAATATTTCCTGTGGACTGAATCACAATTAAACTGAAAAAAAAAAAAGTATCAGGAAGATACATTGATGCAAAGGAAAGAAATTTTGGTAAGGTCAACATGGTTCAAAATCTAGATGCTCTATTGGAAAATTGGTATGGCAAAAGATTATTTTTTGCTTTTCAAATGTGAGTGGTAATGATATGGGAGAGCTTGGGTCTTGTCTCATGGAGTCAAAGAATGAATCTCGCGGACAACAGAGAGTGAGCAAAGCGATAGAAGATTATTAAACAGAGATCCAGAGAAAGCTCTCAAAAGTGAGAGGGGTCCCGACAGGGTTGCCACTGAGGGCTTTTATGGTCTGTCTTTTATATAGAAAACTGACCAGGGAACTTGGTAAATTTCTTATCACTATCAGGGTGGATATTTAGAACAAACATGGTGGACTTATATCTATCATAATAACAAACAAGATGTTTTTGTAAATATCATGAGCCCAAATAAGATGTTCCCTTCTCTCTGATTAATTTCTTCTCCATAACATTTCTCTGCATCTAGGATTTCTGTGAGCCTAGTCAGGTAGCCCATGGCCTTGAGATTCTTGTATCGTCTTGGTTTGATCAGGGACTATTGATAACACCTTAATGACCTATTTCTATGATTACAGTAGCCATTAAAGAGGGATACTCCCTAACATTTTGGAGCTAGGGAGTCAGGTTTATTTTTTCTGTTTTTTTACTGTCTTTCGTCTGTTCTCTTGGGATGGGTAGGAGCCTGACTCTGGGGCCTTTCCCTTATCTTTCCCTGCCTAGCCCCATCTGCCCCTAACTTGTTCCTACATCACTAATTACCTTGATCTTTTTTAGCTGTTGACATTTATTTCTACAACTTATAGTTTTGTGCTTTGTGAGAGACTCCTAGCAATCAGAGAAAAATTAAACAAGAATGAAATTGAGCATTTGTCTTTATTTACTCTAGCCTGAGATTTTTCAAACATACATGCTAGTCTATCAATTGGAGTAAATTCTAAATTTCTGATCTTTGAAATTAAGGCTAAATTTGTTAGTCACTTCTTTCCCTCTTCTATTTCCCAATCAGACACACATACACACAGAGTCACACTCACACAGTCCTTGCATAATGTTTTTAGAAGTAATTTGACAACTCTTCAAAAATCATCAGTATGATTTATGCTATCACATGAAGCAATGGATTTGTTAAGAGTTTGGGAAGCTGGAAGAAAGGCAGATATTTTAACCATTCCTTCTTAGTGTCCTTCCTTATCTTGACTGCTCCTTTTTCTCATTCTAAACATTTCTTCTGAGTGATCGGATTCATTATATCTCACCCATGTTAGGTTTCCTTATTCAAAGCATATTAGTTTAAGAAATATAATTGAATACCTATAATATAGTAAGCATTTTTCTAGGCACTAGAAAGACAATAGTAGACAAGATAGATGAAGATTTCTATCCTCCTGGAGTTCACATTCTAGAGGGAGAAGAGATAGAGTAACCAAAACAAACATGGGAGAGATATAATATGCAGTGGAGAAAAATGAAGTCAAGAAAGGAAGAAAAAAGGGAGTCCTGGTGAAGTGGGAGTGGAGAGAGGTGTCACACTTATCAGCGAGGTATAGATGGTAAAAGGCTCTTATTATGCCAGGTGCCCTGTTATGGGGCTCTATTTACTAGAAGAGGAGGGAGGTTTATAATTTCTTAAAAGATTTTGTATTTTTAGAGCAGTTTTAGGCTTACAACAAAATTGAGAGGAAGGTACAGAAATTTCCCACATACCACCTATTCACACGTACATAGCCTTTCCCATTATTCAGCATCACTCACCAGTGTGATACATTTTTTACCAAGTATGAATGTACATTGACACATTATCATCATCTAAAGTCCATAGTCAATATTAGGATTGATTTTTGGTTTTGTGCATACCATGGTTTTGAAAAATATAAATAATGACATATATTCACTATTGTATCATACAGAGTAGTTTCACTGGCCCGCAAACCTTCTGGGCTCTGCCTATTTATCTCTACCTCCCCTCAACTCCTGGGCAACCATTAGCCTTTTTACTGGCTTCATGGTTTGGCCTTTTTCTGAATGTCATAGAGTTGAAATTATATGTATGTATCATTTTCAGATTGATTTCTTTTACTTCGTAATATTCTTTAAGGGTTTCTCCATGATTTTTAATGGTTTGAAAGTTCATTTCTTTTTGGCACTGAATATTTCATTCTGTGGATATACTAGTTTATTTGTCCATTTAAAGAACATTTTGGTTGCTTCCAATCAAACTGAACAAATACTGAATGAAAAAAGCTGCTATAAACATCCATGTACAAGTTTGGTGTGGCATAAACTTCCAACTCCTTTGGGTATTTACCAAGGAGTGTAATTATTAAATCATATGGTAAGAGCGTGTTTGGTTTTGTAAGAAACCACAGAACTGTCCTCCAAAATAGCTATATAATTTTGCAAACCGGCCAGCAATGTGTGAGATTTCCTGCTGCTCCACATCCTTGTCAGCATTTGACGTTGTCAGTGTTCTAGATTTTGGCCATTTTAATAGGTGTATAGTCATATCTCATTGTTTTAATTCACATTTCCCTGATGATATATGGTGTGAAATACCTTGTGCTTTTTTGTACATATTTGCTTATAGGCTTATTTGTCAGCTGTAGTTCATTGGTGAAGTCTGTGGCTCTCTTTTAATCTAATTGTTTGCTTTCTTATTAAGTTTTAAGAGTTCTTTGTTTATTTTGCATAACAGTCCCTTATCAGATGTATCTTTGGCAGATATCTTTCCCAGTCTGTGTCTTGTCTTCTTATTTTCTTGACATTGTCTTTCGCAGAGCAGAAAATTTTCATTTTAATGAAGTTCTGTTTATCAATTATGTCTTTTATGGATCATGTCTTTGTTATATCTAGAAAGGTGTCACCATCACCTAAGGTCATCTAAGCTTCCTCCTATGTTATTTTCTAGGAGTTTTATGGTTTTGAGTTTTATATTTAGATCCATGACCCATTTTAGATTAGGTGGTAAAGGGTGTATGGTCTGTGTCCAGATTCAGTTTTTGTATGAAGATGTCCAATTATGGTAGCACCATTTGTTGAAGAGACTATCTTTGCTCCATTGTATCATCTCCACTCTTTTGTCAATAGTCAACTGCCTACATTTATGAGGGTGTATTTCTGGGCTCTCTATTGTGTTCCATTGATTTATTTGTCCATTTTTTCACCTCTAATACTCTGTCTTGATTATCGTAGCTTTACAAGAAGTCTCAAAATCAGGTAGCATCAGTCCTCCAACTTCATTCTTCTCCATTAATATTGTGTTGGCTATCCTGGCTGGTTTACAATGTTTTGTACAAAGGCTCAAATGGGCCAGACTTGGTTTTGACTTTCACCAGGTAGGAGGAGAAGCCAGTTGATGGTAGCTGAGTTGAGGCCACTTAGGAGGTTATTGCCATATTCAACAAAATTTTGGCCAGGGATGCTGCAGTGGATATAAGGGACAAATAATCAGATTCTGAAAATAAATTGAATGCAGAACAAACAGAATATGAATATTGTAGAAAGAAAAGTGTCAAATTATCATCCACAGTTTTGTCCACAGTTTTTGTTGGAAAGTGAAAATTTTGACTGGAAAACTATGAGAGTGGCATTATGATTGAGATATAAGGTGTAAAAAGTTCAAAAGGAGGAGGTTGTGAATGTGTGTGTACATGTGCATAATTGTGTGTGTGTGTGTGTTATGCAGAGGAATCAAAAGGCGTTTGTTTGAGATGCCTATTAAACATCCAAATGAGGAATCTCTGGGTGGCTCAGTGGTTTAGTGCCACCTTTAGCTCAGGGCGTGATCCTGGAGACCTGGGATTGAGTCCCACTTCAGGCTCCCTGTATGGAGCCTGCTTATCCCTCTACCTGTGTCTCTGCCTCTCTCTCTCTGTGTCTCTCATGAATAAATAAATACAATATTTAAAAAAAAATAAACATCCAAATGGTGATGTTGTATAGAAAATTTTAGTCATAAGAGACTGGAGTTCAGTGGTGAATTCCTAGGTAGAGATATCAATTTAGGAATTTTCAGTATAGTAGCCCAAGCTATGACATTGGATGATTATGGGCAGAGAGACAAGAGGTTCAATGTATGAAATCTGAGGCTTCGCACTCTTAAAAGATTGGGAATAAAATAAGGAAACAGCAAAATAGATGAAGAAGGAGAAATTACTGAAATAAGAGGAAAACTAAGAAAGGATGGTGACTGGGAAACCAAGTGATAAATGTGCTTTAAGAAACAGAGAATGATTTATGGGATAAAATGCTATTAACTGGTCAAGCAAAATTATGGCTAATCATTACCTTTGGATTTTGGAATATGGGGCAATTGATGACTTAGCAAAAACTATTATTTTGTCATGTTTGAGGAAAAAGATAATTGGAGTGGATTTGAGACAGCATGCAGGCTGTGGAGAAAAGCAATTGAAGACAACGAGTGTAGATAACTCTTTTGGAAGGTTAAAAGAGGGAAGTCAGGGGCAGCCCGAGTGGCTTGGCGGTTTAGCACCGCCTTCAGCCAAGGACCTGATCCTGGAGATCCAGGATCGAGTCCCACATCAGGCTCCCTGCATGGAGGCTGTTTCTCCCTCAGCCTGTGTCTCTGCCTCTCTCTCTCTCTCTCTCTGTGTCTCTCATGAATTAATAAATAAAATCTTTTTTTTTTTAGAAAAGAGAAGGAAGTAGGAAAGCTGTCGGGAGGGATAGAAGAACCAAGAGAATATATTTAATTCTTAAGATAGGAGAAATAATAGCATGTTCATATATAGAGTGATATAGTTCAGTAGAGAGAGAAAGTTGAAGCATGAGAGACACATGAAAATTTCTGGATTAGTATCCTTGAGTAGGTAAAGGATATTAATGCAAGTAAGAAATTTGGCTTTAGCTAGAAGCACAGGTTAATCATCCACAGTAACAGAAAAGAAATTAAAGGGCACAGATGTAGGGAGTTGGGCATATATAGTGAGAGCATGTAGGTGTAATCTTTAGATTATTTTACTTAATGAAGCAAGGTTCATTGACCTATAGTAATGGGAGGAGATTGATGTGAAGGTTTTGAGTAGAGAGAATTGATTGTCATCAATCCAGGAGAGTGGATTAGTAAATGGACTAGAGAAACATAATATTTTAGCCTAGTCATATTAGAGACACACTTGGAAGATACAGTGAATTTAAAGTGATTGTGGTCAACCTGTGCTGGTTGTCACCATTCTGACATGTGAGAGCAGGCCGAGAGCGAGCTGAGAGCTGGTGTTTAGGTTTTGCTAAGAGCAAGAAAGGAGGATAATTATAATAATTGGCCATGGAATTTAAGCTGGTGAATTGATTGAATAAAATGAAGTGAGAGGAAAGCAGGAGTCCATGAAAATGTAGTAAGACCAAAGTACTGTTTTTTTCCTGAGGTTAAAGATTGTTTCAGTTGGGGTACATATTAGTTTCCTATTACTGCTACAGCAAATCACTACAAACTTAAAAGTTTAAAGGAACACAAATTTATTATTTTACAAAGTCAGATGTGAGTAGTCTGAACTATGTCTCATTGGGCTAAAATCAAGGTGATGGCAAGGTTGAGCTTATTTTTGGAGGCCATAGAGAAGAATATATATAATTTTCCTCTCCAATTTCTAGAGGTTGCTCCCATTCCTTGGCTCATGTCCCCCTCTTATCTTTAAAGCCAGCAATGTCTATTTATGTCTTTCTGATGATGCCTTCTGACTTTTCTGCCTCCCTCTTCACCATTTCAGTACTCTTGCAATTACATTGGGCCCACCTAGATAATCCAGAATACTTTCCATATTTTAAGGTTAGCTCTTTAGTAGTCTTAATTCCATATGCAGCCTTAATTCCCTCTTGCCATGTAACATAGCAGGGATTAGAGCTCTGATTTCTTTGAGGGCCATTACTCTGCCCATCAGAGTATTAAAAGTAGTGAGCAGGAATAATGGAGGGACATGAAAGGAAACATATATTAAAGAAAGAGGTCATTGGACAGTAGGCAGCTTGAAATTGTTCTTGGTAATGAAAAGTTCTAAAGGATGACAATGGGAAGGAGGCAAATTCAGTGGAAAAGAGTAGGGAGTCTAAAGATCTGAGAGACTAGAATATTGAAATGATCATTTCTCAAGTGTTATTCAAATGCCCTTGACATGACATAACCAACCTGAGACAGAATTTTGGGGATCCATGAGATAAAATAGTTAATCAGTGAGGAGGAGGGACCCCTTGTGGTAGATTTTATTATTGTTTAGCAAATATTAGGCTTGACTATGTAACTTGCTTTGGCCAAAGGAATGTGGAGATAAGTTAAATTGTGCCAGTTCTGAGCAAAGACTTTAAGAGGCATTACAAATTTGAGGAAAATCAAACTCAATATTAGAAGTTTCAAGGGAATCAAGATTCACAGAGAAGACCTGGGCTTTTATTAGAACAAGAAGGTGAAGGGAAAAATCTAGAGAAATTGAGGATACAGGGGAATTTGCTAATGATTGTGCACAGCACAGTTCCACAGCACTGTGATAGGATCTCTGCTTTGACTTATTTCTTATTTTCAGGTGTTTATTTCCCACCATCTAGTGTGCATCTCAATATGATAAACCCAGGCATCTCAAGCTCAAAACTGCTGAGAATGAATTCATTATTTTCCCCCTAAACATATTTCTCCTACTATCACATCTTTTCTCCCAAGCTGGAGACCTGAGACATCCTTGATTCTCCCCTTTCCATTACTTCTCACATTCAGTGGGGGCCCAGGTTCTGTCTCTTATACTTACAAGGTATTTTCATCCCTGCTTTTTCATCCTCATAACTGCTGACCTAATGCATACCTTTTTTTCATTACTTGGATGAAATATTAGAAGAATTTTTGAAAATGCCTTTATGTCTTTAGTCTCATCTCCAATTAGCCAGCTTATCTAGTGAAAGAATATGAATTCTGGAGTCAAATATTTCTCAGGTTGCATACTGGCTTTGAGACTTACCAGAGTAAGTAATTAAAACTTTATGGTCTTAAACCTTCCTCACCTGTCAAAATGGGACACAATAAAGTGACCTACTTTACAAGGTTGATCTTAGAGTTAAATGAAATTGCACCTAGGTAATTTATGGTGCTATATGAAGTCCAATTAATGGAAGTTTCCTTCTTTCTATATTTCTAGAATAATGTTCATATAGTATAAATGTGATTGTGTTAGTTTACTGTGGAAAAAAAATATCAAGTAGATTCTGAGTACAGAATGGAAAAGAAATCTCTACCATGACGTAAAAGGAGTTCAATTATTTGACCCTCTTATATATTTTTCTTTGTCATCCTTGACCACAGCTGGTGGCCCTAAATTATAAAAAGTCTGTTGGCGCTAACCCTGCATAGCTCAATTTCTAAGTAGTGCAGCATCCTAGAAATAGGCTGAGGCAGGAACTGCTAGTTCCTCACCAAAAATCCCTTTTTTTTTCTTGTTGTAGGAGAAACTTACAGCTGTAACCACTATCTATGTTATCTCACTCCTTATATTATGTTTCAAGCTTTTGCATTAAAATGTAGGGCCATGTCTTGAGTGCTGGCCAGCAGAGTTTACAAAGAAATGATCTATACCATTTCCGTGCCTGGCCCTTATAGTCTTGTATAATCCTCCATGCTCACTTTCTCTTCCTTCCCCTGAAGGCCAGATGTGGGCAGTACAGAGGGGGACTTTAAGCCTCTAAGGTACGGTGGAGACTTGAGACGACAGAAGTTTGGATCTGTGATTACATGAAGCAGTATTCCCCTTGCAACCTACATTGGATGTGATGTAAACAAAAAAGAGGCTTTTTTTTTTGGGGGGGGGTGATAATCCATTGACATTTTATTGTCGATTCTAATAACTGTTAGCCTACCACACCAATGCAAATTTTGAGTGGGTGGGGGAAGGGATGCTGCTATAATAAAACCTAAAGTATGGGTCAGTGGTTCCATGGCTGTGAAATGAGCTACAAAGGAGCAGATGTAACAGGATGACAGTTGAGATTCATTCTTTTTTATGGCAAAATATTTGGTTAAAATGTAACATGATAACTAGAAAGGCAGACCTCAAGCCTGTTAATACTACCTCTGTGAAAAAGAGTTTGCTAGACAAAAACATTGTATATGGGTATTGGTTGCTTTTGGATGAGTCTGATTAGGCATTGCAAGAAAGAGAAGAGCTCAGAAAATAGTTGACCTGTTTGTTAGCAAAAAAGCAAAATAGGAGTAATTTGGAGGCCTTTCTAAGGCAGAAAATCAATTGATTCTGATCTCCAAATGGTTAAGAGGCATAAAAGATGAGACTGAAAAAAGGCTCTGACCACCACCAACCCACCGAGACTGTTCAGTTGAAGTGAGTTACTCAAGCCTATAGACAAATAAAATTAAAGGTCTTCCCAGCCAGGCCTATTTCTCCACCTGGTGTCAAGGTATCTACAGCATTAGGCTGAAAAATAGGGCTTAAGGGTGAGCAATACAAATTAAACAGGTCTAGGAAAGTACTCTGAGTATGGTTATTGGCATATGAAAGTAACAAGATGCAAATAAATCAGAAGCCTACCACTAAGTTTTTGAAGGACCGATGTTGTCAATGAAACAACGTCAATGAAAAGGGCCTTTGAATGTTCAAACTATTAAATAAGTTTAGGCCATCAAGCTTACTACAACAGAAAATGAGCTGTGAAAGCTGGGCACCCCCAAATGATAGCATTTTTTTCCAGTGAAAAATGATGGAAAATGGAGAACCTTCTAATAGGGTGAGTCAGGGCACATGGACAACAATGAAAAGTGAAGAGTTCCTGAGTTCCTTCCAGAAGGAACAAATTTAGGAGCCTTTACCAAGTGCCAGGAAAAGAACCTTTATTTACCATGTCAGCCCAAAAGGATTTCAGAGTCTTTGCAGTTAAATGACTGTTCTTATTCTTCCTCTCTTCAAATGGGCATAATTGTTCTAATTATTCTGCCCCTGTTCTACACTGTATATATAACTTTATATTTATATCTACATAATATATATATGAGCCGTATATATACATATATAAAAGAAACATATAATATATATTATATTATATTATTATATAATTATTATATGTTATTTTATATATATATATATATATATATATATATATATATATATATATAGCATCCAAACAAGTGTATCTTCTTAGTACATATAGCATCATGAGAAGGAGCATTTGCACTTTTGCACTGCATATATCCTGGATATTCTAGACTCTGAGCTCAAGATGGTGACTGGCTGAGATTTTGGCTGTCTTCTTTTGGGAAGGTGACAATGGCATTCTATGTGTGGAGATCAAAAGGTATCTTCAAAACACAGGAGGGCCAAAGACTCTCTAGTTGTTTAGGAATATTTAATTTATTTGGCAAACAGCTAAATATTACTACCCAGGCTTTTCATAGGTGGGACTATATAATCAATTTCTGCCCACAGGATCATGGGTAGAAGGGATGTCCACTACTTGAAGACCTGGCTCCTTGCATGATCCTTTCTCCTTTTGCCTTCTGGTTGCTGTTGAGGGTCAGGAAGAAGCCTTAAGGACCCGGGCTATGGTTTGACTACTATGTGGACGAAAGCAGTTCTTGAATGAAGGCATGCAGCACAGCATCCTTGTCAATCCTCATTGTGTGGTGATGTAAGCAAGAAGCAAACACTTACATTACGTATTACAGTGACAAGCTACTGAGGTTTTTGTTTTCCTCCAGAGAAGTTAGCTTTCCCTGCCAGGCAGACTTCTTTCCCTCTCCTTCTGCCCCTTCTGCTCGTGCTCTTTCTCTCTCTATCTCAAATAAATAAATAAATCTTGAAAAAGAAAAAAACTTTAACTCCAGAAGGCAAAACTAGAGTATGGTTCCCAGCTTCCCTTAGAGTTGATTGTGGCCATATGGCTGACTGAGTTTTAGCAAATGAAATATGAGTAGATGTGTAGTGTGCCATTTCTGGGCTGGCAGATAAAACCCTCCAAGATCTCTCATCCTATCTTTGAGGGGAGGCAGAAAGCAATCATGCCTTAGGAAACAGCAGAGACAATACAAGGAAGGAGCCTAGGTATCTGAATCACTGCGTGGAGAAAAGCCACATGTCAACCCAGGAACCCATTCTATTTTATGTGAATGAGAGGTAACTTTTGTTTTTATTTATATACATTTGACTCTTTTAGTAATAGCATTTAGAATTCAAACTAGGTGATAAACGGACCATCGTTCTTTACATTTTCTTTGCTTGCACATTATTTAGTCAGTTTGGGGTGCCTTTCCCTGACTTCATCCGAAAACTTCTATTCGACTTCAAAACTCATTTCAAATCTCAACTCTTCTCTAAAATTTTCCTAATTCTCTGGGAAGTTATTTATTTTCTTCAACAAGATAATGAAGAATTTTCTATATCTGTTACTGTGTTTATGATTATCGATTTGCATATCAATCTTCCCTCCCTGACAATTAAACCATAAAGGGAAGGAATTTTTATTTCTCTGTTTCTACCATGCCTCTCTCAGAGTAGAGGATACATGGTTTCCAACTGAACAAAATCATTTGTATTTGAGATACATTTTCATCTTAGTGGTCAAAGTTACTGACATGCTTTAGGAACACTGAATATATATTGAATCAGTATCAAACTAAAAAATATAGTTTAAAAGTAAATCCCACTAAAACTGATTAGGCTTTGGAACAAATAGAACAAATTATCTATGCCAGTTTCAGTATATTAAAATGCTGATAATACCGTGACCCTGGTGGAAGAGAATAGAGAATGCTGTGAGATTTTTCTTCCCACTCACCTCAGGTTAAGAGGAATTTTCATTATTCCTACACTAATTTATTAATTATTCACAAAGTTGGCGATCTGAGTGCTCCATCTCCACTCAATCAGAGTAAAGTTTCAGACATTTCTCAGGCATATGCTGTGCCTGGGTTGTTCAAAAACTGTTACTCTAGACTTTTGCAGAGGTTTCTCATCACTTTCTTCAAGGTTTTTTATGACTGACTAGAAATCTTTTTTTCATCAAATAAATTCCAAATGTGAGAGAAAGCCATTTTGGAGAAAGGTAATTATATTTGATTTCAATCCAATATCAAAAAGGGAAAACAACTTCTATGCAAAGCCCAATTTCCATTTGATTGGTTCATGTAAGACTTACTTTTATGATTTCTAAAAGTTTCCTCCTTTAAAATTTACCTTAATAGCTAAAAAATAATTGACTATCAAGGATATGAATCAGATGTACTTGCAGTGACAGGATTCTTAAAAAGTTTTATTTCTATTACAGCACACATTGTATAAACATAGTGACAGGGCCATAGATTTAAAATAAATAGTTCATTTACTCCAGATAGAAAATAACCTCAGAGAAAATGTTGTCATCAGATCAATTCTGTTTATACATAAGAATTTATTTTTGGATATAATCAGGATTGATCACCAAAAGGCGACCAAGGTGGACCAAAATGCCATGAGCTTAACAATCAGGGCACTTATGATTATTCTCAGCCTTGTCTGTATATACGTCCTTAATATGTGAAATAAAGTTCTTATTAACTATTCTATTCCAGATTACCTTTAAGCATAGCCCCAGATTTTTTATTTTGTGAAAATGAACCATATAATAGATATCTGACACTACCAAGTTGCCTTTACTTTTTTTTTAAGATTTTATTTCTTTATTCATGAGAGACACAGAGAGAGGCAGAGACACAGGCAGAGGGAGAAGCAGGCTCCATGCAGGGAGCCTGACGTGGGACTCGATCCCGGGACTCCAGGATCACGCCCTGGACCGAAGGCTGTGCTAAACCGCCGAGCCACCCGGGTGTCCCACGTTGCCTTTACTCTTTGTATCTATGATTAACTTCTTATGAGATACAACTAACTATTGAGTTTCACATGGTATTTTGAAATGTCACCAGTTTAAGCAAAAATATTCTTAAAGAGTGACTAGTTGTCATACACTTATTAGAATAAAACAATAAAATGTACATCTAGAATTACAATTTCCCAGCATATACTATTGCTTATGGTTAGTGATTGAATATATAGAGAATTTAAGCACTGGAGTGAAAAAGAATATAATACTTGGTGTTAAAGCCCTCTGATGTTAATGAATGAGAAGCCTTTACTTTGTCTTTTGGCATTTTCCTTTGAAAGATTACCAATTAGAAAGAACTGATCACCCTTGTTTTATGCTTGTTCCCCAAAAGTCTTATTGCCATGGGCAAGTTAACCTGATGCACAAATGTGGAAGACAAAAGATAGCAATGGAAGAGCTGTGAGGTTATCATTGCTATTTTTTTTTTTTTTTGCAATGTTGAAGTGGCTTTAAAAACTAATAGAACAGAAATCATAGTAATAGTTTGTAGTTTGAATAGTTTCTTAAATGTGGTAAGGACAAGGGGCCTGGGTGTAAGTTATATGTCCAGCTGGCAATAAGCTCTTTGGGCTATTGAGATAATAGGGAAATTTGAAGATTTTTTTTAATATGTGCATGATGCCAGGAAGACACCTATTAAGTTAAAGACATCACTGAGTATTCTTTGAAAGAAGTGAAATGATGGGTATGAAAATACTAAGTAAGCATAGTGTTGAAAGGTTGTCATCACCACTGGGGATATCCCAAAGAAGAATCCTCTTTTCTCTTTGACATCTAGTTCCTTATGCCTTTCACAGCTTTTTCCAATAAAGGTGACACAAAGATTGTTTCCCCAGTTTGCTTAGCTGGCAATCAGTAATCTGCACTTCAACACAGATACAAAATGCAAGGAAAGTGCTTTATCTGCTAAAGGAACACATTTCTGAGAGCATTCACCTGCTGAGAATCTCACATGCATTTTAATAAGTCGGGACTGTAAAGCTCCTATTTTTTTTAAAAATTATTATTATCACTGCCTTTATTGCATGACCATTAGGTGCTTACTATGTGTAGAATACTTTACTAAGCACTAACATTATAAAAGTTTGTAAAGCAGAGTTTTGGCTAGGAAGATATTTGGTGGTAGTTTTGATTCAATGTAATAGAACATTGCCCAGGCATTAAGAACTTCATAGCAGAAAGATGCAGTCTGCGTTGCCAGAGTAAAATAGACTCACTTAGTGTTTGTATTTGTATTCTTTTTTTCTTTTTTAATCTTTTTTTTATTATTATTTTTTAAAATTTTTATTTATTTACGATAGTCACAGAGAGAGAGAGGCAGAGACATAGGCAGAGGGAGAAGCAGGCTCCATGCACCGAGAGCCCGATGTGGGATTCGATCCCGGGTCTCCAGGATCGCGCCCTGGGCCAAAGGCAGGCGCTAAACCGCTGCGCCACCCAGGGATCCCTGTATTCTTTTTTTCTTATAACTTTGTCTTCCTTTTACCAAGTTTTGATCCTTGGCTCCTATTTCTCAACTGTAATCCAGGACCTTTGGCACATGTCACTTTGTAACTTTGTCCTCACATCTTTGAAGCAGTCTCCAAATTGCATACTGCCTGCAGTCCACTGGTTTGGCTCTAGGTGTGTTCCCATATGTGCCTCTGGAATCCACTTAGAATCTACTTGAGGAGGGGGCTGATATTTCTAGGAAGGCAATATTACTTAGAACCATAGAATATCACAAAAATAAACATCACAAATATTGGCAAATACATATAAATTATATAAATATGACAAATTCATTGAAAAACTTTTATTGAGCATGTAAATGCATCTAGCATTACTGAAAATGTAATAGGATAATCAAAAGAGCAATAAAGTTCTTATTCTCATATTGCTTATGTTCTACTGTATGCATAGTGAATGGACAGTATACTATATGTATCATATGAAAAGTATTCTTTAGAAAAATAGCAGAACAAGGAGG
The DNA here is from genome assembly GCF_003254725.2 of Canis lupus dingo. Taxonomy (NCBI): domain Eukaryota; kingdom Metazoa; phylum Chordata; class Mammalia; order Carnivora; family Canidae; genus Canis; species Canis lupus. The sequence continues at coordinate 34,319,966 of NC_064274.1, forward strand.
CCTGGGTATGACTCGGGGTACTATTTTTTATAGGGTAGACACGAAATTCATTCTGGTAAGGTGTTATTTGTGCAGACTAGCAAAGGAAGTGGAGGAGCTGAGGATAGATGAGAGAAGAGAATTCTGGGTAAAGAAAATTCCAATTGCAAAGACCCTAAGTCAAGAGTGCTCTTGGTGTTATCAAAGAATAGTAAGTGAGGTTAGAGCTCAACGAATGATAAGGAGAGTATAAAGGTAAGAGAGGCTAGAAGAAGAGGCTGACCATGGAAAACCTTGATGGCCATGCTGAGAATTTTGAACCTTGTTGTGTATAATGCAGAGTCATTGAGAGTTTCCAGCAGATAAGCAGCATCATGGTCTGGTTTCCACTGTAAAGGATTACACTGTCTCCTATGTGGAGTATGGCCATAAGACGGGCAAAGTGGAAGACCAGGATATTAGTCCTGAAGGTATAGATTATATAACGTGAGAGATAACAGGGCTTGGATTGGGTGGAAATGGTAAATACTGGTGAGCAACTTTGAATCCTGGAGGTGTTTTAAAGGTAGAGTTGAGAGGATTTACAGATGTATGGGCTGTGGTTAATAAGAATGAAGAATAAGTTTGGTTTTATGTATTTTGGCTTGAGTAATTGGTAAAAATCGTTGTCATTTATTAAGAGAAAAAACTACTAAAGAAGATGTATGTGTGTGTGTGCTCATCATTTCACAATTTATATGAATCAAATCATCATACTGTACATCTTATACTTACATACTGATGTATGTCAATTATTTCTTACTAAAACTGGGAAAAAAGAGTCTGCTTTTCAGACATACTGAACTTGGGATTCTAATTAGAAAGCCAAGTTCAGGGCTTGAGTAGTTGCTGGGTATGTTAGTTTTCAGTTCACACAGAAATTCAGTGTTGGAGTATAAATTTGGGAGTCAGCAACTAGATGGAATTTAAAGCCCTGAATGTAATGATATCACTTTGGAATGAGTGGAGATGGAGAGATTTAAGTCCTGCACTTGGGGAGCATTCTAAGATCAAAGGATGAGAAACTAGACCTGTAGCAGGAATGAGGTCGAGAAGAAGTGGCCAGTGAACTGGGCATAAGAAGCAAGAGAAAGTGGTATCCTGTGGTAAAATGAAAAACATTTTTCCGGAAGGAAGGAGGGATCACCTGTATTAAAGTGCTAATAGAAGTGGCAATGACCTTAGATGCAGCAACATGGAGGTCAGCGCTAAGTGTGACAAGGGCAGTTATAGTGTGGAGGCCGGGACAAAGCTCAACTGGTGGATTTAGCAGCATCCTGGAGGAGACTGAGGGATGATTTCAAGCATGGACAATGAAAAGATTATTTCAGATTTGTTGAGTGCTTAGGATATCTAGGTATTTCTCTAAGGACTTTATATCCACTAACTTTCTTATAAGAAAGGTGTATTAGTCACAGTTTATAGACAGGAAAACTTGAGTTAACAAAAAAGCCATGTAACTTAATAACAATACACAGTAAGTGGTGGAGATAGGATTTGTAACCCAGGGAATGTGGATCCAGCAATCTGGTTCTTCATCCTTATGTCAGAAAAATCTCTACAGTCAGTTCCATAATTTCCTAATGCAAAGACTGCAACAATTAAATGTGTCATTTCATAGGAATATTTTTTTAAAGATTTATTAAGTTATTAATGAGAGACACAGAGAGAGAGGGGAAGAGACAGAGACAGAGGCAGAAGCAGGCTCCCCGCAGGGAGCCGGATATGGGACTGGATCCTGGATCCCTGGATCATGTCCTGAGGCGAAGGCAGATGCTCAACCGCTGAGCCACCCAGGTGTCCCACATAAGGATAATTTTGATAATGATAGATTCCAGTCTAGATGAAGGCATTAACAAACATTTGACATCTTACAGCTTCCTGCCTTCTCCTTCAGAAAATAAAATGGTAAAACGTTTCTAATTTAGATTAATTAGGGAAGAGGAGCAGAAAATATAATGGAAATATTTAATGCATGATTACTATATGTCATACACAGTAGATACCAAACGACATAGCAAAGTCATTGTTCTCCCTAAGATTATATTCTACTAATAACAGAACCAATTAACAGTTATAAAACAGTGTCATATTTTGATAAATATGATAGTACCCCAGGCACAGATGCACTGGAAACACCTGAGGCAAGTTATCAACTTATCGCTTAAGTTGAGATATACAGACTATATGGACTATTAGATATTTACTCAGTAAAACTCTCAATGAGTAGCCTTATAAAGGTATGTATAGTTTTAGCTCAGCAAACTGAGGCTATCAGCAAATCTTGTCCTTACCCTTTTTTGGTAAAGGGAGTCTTATTGGAACATAGCCACAGATCATTTGTGTACATATGGCTGCTTTCTCACTAAAGTGGGTGAGCTTAGTGGCTGTGTTACCTGCAAGCCAGAAAATGTTTACTATTTAGCTCTTTTTTTTTTTAAAGATTTTATTTATTTATTCATGAGAGTACACAGAGAGGAGAGAGAGAGAGGCAGAGACACAGGTAGAGGGAGAAGCAGGCTCCACACAGGGAGGCTGACATGGGACTTGATCCCTGGTCTCCAGGATCACGCCCTGGGCTGAAGGCAGCACTAAACCACTGAGCCACCTGGGTTACCCCTTTTTAGCTGTTTATAGAAATATTTGCCAACACTTAGGATGGATGACCTGCTTAATTGCATGCATAACTCTACTTATCATTGGAATGAATGTTTTTAAAGTACATTTATGAGGATTTGTAACTTGCCTGGTATAATATTTAAAATAATTTTGAATTAGTTTCTCAAATTAAAAATGTATGAAAAAATATAAAAAGGTCTAGAAACACTGGCCCAGTTTTTATGAGGAAATCATTGACTAGTGATTATGTGCTGTGGTCCCCTTAAGATGGGGCATGGGCTCTCTAGATCATCACAGTCCCTATCGCTCCTTCTTTTTCTTATAACTGGCTCCCTGTCATTCATTTTTATTACCTTTCTGGACTCTCTAGAAACTTGAGTTTTGACACTTGGAAAGTGAATCTCAGATGAAGTATATCTCTCTAAGCAAAGACTGGTGCAGACAATCAATGGAAGTTCAAAGATTAAAATAGAGGCCATTGGCAGAGGTCTTGGCACATGTAAATGAATCTGTTTTTAAACATATTTTAACAAAGTTAGGCCCTCATCAATTTTATTTTCTGTCTTATAGAATTACAGAGACCAAGATTGAAGCTTCTTGCCTAAGAACAAAAGAAACTCAGTAGTTTCCTGGGAAGGAAGAAAATTTTATTGGACCCCAATTTTATGGAAATAGGAAAACACTATTCCAGTTAAAGATAATATAAAAAATTGGCAAGAACATGTCTAGACTAGTTTTACTTGAATGAAGATTGTAGTTCTCATGGCCAGTATTGTCTTTGTAATTTACCATTGTCTATCATATTGTTCCTCTGTTCCCTTGCAGTTATGTCAGAAAAAGAGGGGTAAGGAAGGGACAAGGAAATAACACTCCTTTCCATAATGGACCTAGAGAAAGTGTCTAGCCAGGAGAAGAATGGCTGCAGAGAAGGAAGCAGAAAGGTGTGGGCCAAATAAAGGAGTGAAAGGGTCAACATGAGGTTTTAATTATGGTGGGAGGCTCTCTACATAATGTTATACATGATCAACAACAAGAATAATATTTTGGTGACTCCAAGCCTCAGCAAGGCTCCTTATATTCCCTCTATGTAGGTAAAGAGGTCCCAAAGTGTGGGCTGAGAGTTAAAGGATCTCAGCTGTGAAGATTATAGAGCAGCAGGACATTGTTTTTATATTTTGTGAAGCCAATTGCTTGGCATTTCAATGGTATCATCTGAAGAAAATTCAATTTTGCCCTTAAACGTAATGCAAGTAAATGGATGGATATCTCCTTCTTTCTCTAAATTGTAAATTCAAGTAATGGATTAAGATACAAGTTGACAGAATTTGTTCAGAGCCTGGAATCAGGAATTAATTTTCTTTTAGAAAATGTAAATCACAGCTAATTGAGGAGGAAAGGGAAATATATAAGTCAAGTTCTAGGTTGTTAAAATCAAAATAGGTCCATGCATAAATTTTTCAGAATTGCTCTATTCCTTGTGACCTAGCTGAAGTGTTAGTACAGATTTACTTGTGAGCTTTCCAAGAAGATATAGTTATTTTTTCTTTGTTAAAGAACTTTTAAGATGCTCCATGATTCTTTCTGATTTCCTGCCTTTTTGTCCTCTTCTCCTTTTCTTCTGTCTTATCATCCTTTCCTTATTCTTTTTATCTCTTTAAGAAAGTAGACACTGGTAAAGGGGATAGCTTGGTAAATTAGTTGATAGAACAAGAGGTACATGAGGATAGAAAATTTTTCTGGTTCTTTTCTCTTCATTTTTGTCTTCTGTATCAGGTTGAACCTTACGAAAGTAAGTTTTTGACTTACAAAACAGGCAAATTCATATGGTTCAGTCTACTCCCAAAGTTCATCATCACTCCTCTACCCAAGACACTTTCAACTGCTTCCCATTGCTGAAAATGTGATATTCTGACTCTATAACCTGGACATTCAAGATGTTTCACAATCTAGGCACCACATTTTCTACCACAAATTTCCTCATCTGATCAAGTCAGCCCAACTCAAGACCCACTTTCTTCAGAAGACTTCATAGCTCAATCTAGCAACCAATTGTCTGTCCTCTGCCTAACACCTGGCACTGTTATCTACACAGAGGCTGTGGTGTACAATGTGTAATTAAAGGTGGGCTGAGTTTTTCCTGTTGTAGTGCTCTGTAAAAGGTTATTCCAATCCAAGAGTAGATCGAAATCTGCTATGAACAGAGCCCCTGTCCTAAGCATTTTGTACCTCTCCATCTATTCTAATATTTTAGACCTCAGTCAATATTTGATCACTACCTAAAAAATTCTTTTTTTTTTTTTTTTTTTTTTGGTGGTAGTTCTTTGCTCAAGACTGAGAATTCTGGGGATTTGAAAAGTACAGAAGGTATGAATTCTGATGTTTATCTTGCTGACATATGCCTTTTGTATATTTTAGGAGAAGATCATGTAAAGTTCCCGTACTTTGTTAGAATCTGGATTCCAAACTTAACATTTAGCTGGTTCTGTTCAGTGATCTTAAGTTCAAGGAGATTGTGGTCAAAGGTGTCAGAAGCAAACAAGTTTATAAGAGCATCTCCGCCAGTGAACCAGCGAAAGAATTTGCAAAAAAAAAATATATGCAAGCTGTCTAAAAGAAGAAAATTAAACCACACCTACACAAACACTAAGCTCAGGGGAAAGAGACTCTGCGGGGAAGTTAATTTTAGGCGTCCCGTTGAGTGCTTTTTCTGCACGTGACAGCAGGGCTGATACAAGGGGTGTAGGGCTGCCGTGTGGCAGGTGGGGACTGCTGTGGAGCTGGCCGAGGTCCCAGCGTGTGACTGGCAGAGGCTGTCTTGCGGCAGCTGGGAGCACCAGGAGGCAGCTGCGGTGAGCGAGCGGCTGGCACGAAGACGGTCATGCATCTGGCAGGGGAGACCGTGCAGCAGTAACCTGGCCGGAGCTGCTGTCAGCAGTTCAAACCAGGCATCGACCCTGCTTCGAGTTCTCTGAGAAACCAAAGGTTGATACCACTCAATTCTAAAAATAGCCAGCCAGCCACATGACCTGGCAAAATAGAACATGTCATGTCTGTGTATAGTGACCTTCTCCATGAATACCCAATACAGGCTATTTTGTTGCTGCTTTATTTTGGTGTTGTCGATGGAAACTGCAAGCAGTAGCAGCTTAAGAACATTTGAACCAATATAGACTTCAGTCCATTCCTGTAGATGCCCAATTAAATGTTAAATCTTGACCAGCAATAAGCTAGGGATACATCTGGTTCTCCTAACCAGAGTTAAGGACAGCAATACTCAAAGGTAACTTTCATTTTCATAGAAACGAGGCTATAATCTAATAGGAAAGAAAGGTCACCTTTGCTGGCAATCTACACTTGTGCTTTGCAATTGTTCTAATCCAAAGTGCATCCAAATGAAAGAACATTAGGACAGCGAAGGTTAGCAATGGGTGGCCCTGGAAGACACACGCACGCTCACACACACACACACACACACACACACACACACACACTCCTGAATGGACCCAATTGACTTAAAAAATGATATTATGTGAGGAAGGAAGATTCAAATCAGTAGTACTGTACAAAAAATAAGCAAAAGCATAGTTTGAGAATTCTTTGCCTTTATTGTGCTTGCTAGTACATCCACATGAAATTAATTTTTGGCATTTACTTGTAGCAATATAATATGGATTAGTAATCCTCATGTTGAGGGGTATGGCTTCTAAATGAATGTAAGACCACCCAAAGAGTTTAAGGCCATGAAAGCTGTTAACCTGAAGAACAGGAGCAGCCCTGTTCTCAAAAGAATAATCTTCTTTCCCCTCACATCTCCCTTCTTTCACTATTTCCCTCAATTTTTTTCATGTATTTCATATCACCTCAGCACTTGCACCAAAATTTCAGGCTCTCTTTTTTGAAACCATTTAACTCCATTTTTAACAGCAAGCAACTCCTGGAACAGTTCAGTGGTAAAAAACAAAGCTTTTGGTATGGGTATTTGATGGGTGGAAATGAAGGGGACATTTTGCAGAAGAGAATCTCTTTCACACTACTGGCTCTCTTGCAATTGGAGTCATTTAGAAAAAGTCACCTGCTTGTGTTTCAATTTATTCCCCGAGAGAGAGGTGGTTACTCTAATGTAATATCCCTCTGTTATAATCTTAAGAACTGATGGTATCCAAAATTGTAATTTGCAGATTGTTGTGAAGTTCTTAAAACTAGAAATTTTAGGGGCACCTGGCTGGCTCAGTCAGTTAACGGTCCGACTCTGGATTTTGGCTCAGGTCATGCTCTCAGTGTTGTGAATTGAGTACTGTGTCAGGCTCCATGCTGAACGTGGAGCTTGCTTGAAATTCTCTGTCTCTCACTCTGCCACTCTCCCAACCCCCATTCACCTGCTTTCCCATTCTCTCTGTATTAAAAAAAAATTAAAACAAACAAAAAAAACCTAAAAACTTTATATAATTAAATAGCCCACTTTTTCTAACACTTTTCATGCTACCTAATAAATGATAAATAACTAGAAGCTTTCTGCTGCTTTAAACTTAATCTAGCATTTTTATTAGTGTCACTTACATCATTGAATATATGACTTTACTTAGTCTATATATACCAATTCTTTCTGTACGTGATAGAAGGATATTGCAAACAATATGAAAACATTTTCCAGATGTTTCCTGCTAATAAGGATTTTTGTTAATGCCATTTTATTTTCTTCTGTGTCTGAAGAAGTCCTAAGCAGTCCTCACTAATGAATTTTACTTCGTAATATTACAAGTTATTTTTTCCCCTTCTAACTTTTAAGATAACAGCTTCCCAAAATGATTCCCCTTGAGAAAGAAATTGCTGTCTGAAACTAGGTTGTAAATATGAAACAAGTCCTTATGGTATCTTTTTAGACAAATAGGCTAGAAAGAAATGCATCAGTCGTTTGGATTTGGGTTATGTAGACTCTCATGTCTACTTCTTGTGGAATATAGGTAAAACCGTTCTTATTTGAACTCAGTTAGAATCAGGATCACAAAGGACTTCATGAGACCAAGTGACAGTCAAGAGCACATGACTTGGGGCAGGAAGTCTTGGACTGGAAACCCTGCTTACCTTCTTTCTACTATATGCCCCTGAAAATTCTTAACTTTATCTTTCTAAGATTGGTTCCTTCATAGACAAAATGGAGGCAATAGTAGAGGGCCCACCACAGGATTATTGTGAGGGTTCAATGTGTAATTAATAGAAGGACTTGGTCTAGAACCTCCCACACAATGGCACAAGAAAGGACTGGCCACCAGCCCTGGGAGCTGCATCTTTTTGCTCTCAGCCTGTTCTCGTATCCACATAACAGTACCTGACTTTCAGCTTTAGGAATGCTGGTTTCATTTTTCTCAGCTGATGTAGACTGCTCTTTGGTGTTCCTGGAAGTAAGAGTTTCTATGGAGGCAATTCTCTGAAAAACAAAATGAAAGTAAGCAAATCAACAAAAGCAGATCACATTTGTATCACAGCAGATACAAAACATCTGTATCTGTCTCTGGAAAAAATAAAGGCTGTTACTATCGGTCTGTTTTGTTTTCTAGGATATTTGCACCTAAATTTCCTAAAGATGACCTAAGCTATCTCCACTCAGAAATATAAACCAGCCTTCCCTGAGGCAAATTATACATGTCTTAATGATCGAGTTACAATTAAAAAAAAGTCTACTGAGTATACACTGTGTCCTAGGCCCTGTGTTGTGTGCGAGGCATTCATCAGGAAAACAAGTACGTTATAGGATGCTAAGGCCCATCTCTTGCTGTCCTGCAGCTTACAGTGAAGTGGTGGAGTCAGATGTGAATCATGTAATTATGAATGTGACAAGTGTGGGGAAGGGGAAAGGCTAGGTAATATGGGAGCAGAATAAGGAAATATACTGTGATCCAACCTGGTCACAAATTCTCTCTAGAGTACATATTATATGACTTCAACCCTAATAAAAAGATCAGTGGCATCAGAGATAGGTAGTTTTCTTTACCAGTAACATATTTTTTGCTGAGTCTTTATCATCAAAAATTACTTTTTTTCAATTTATCAATGTTATAAAGCATTGGGCTCTTTTTTTCCCCCTTTGCTAAACGTAACAATAACTGAGATTTAGTGAATACTTGCTATTGGCCAATAATGTTGTAGGGGCTTTCTAGGATTTTAATATAACTGTGTGAAGCATTATTCCCATTTGGTAAGTACAGAAATTATGACAGACACAGAATCGAAGTAATGTTTTGGATGTCATCCAGGCAGAAAATGTTGGGAGTTCAGATGTGTGCATTAGCCTGGTGTCTCGGGCAACATAACCCCTCCCCAGTCAGAGCAAGTATGTTTATCAGCAGGAGGGTGGTATTTACATTTGCTATTCTTTAAAATGTGTCCACACACCTTTTATAATGCATCTAGTCGAGATCTGAATAGAATAGAGATTTTTAGGCACTCAGATGAAACCAATGGTCGAGTTGGTCACTGAATTAAAAGATAAGACTGTGAGCTAGACAAGGGATCTTTGTCTGATTTATTCATTGATAAATTGATTTATTCATTGATTCATTCATTGATAAAGCCCAAATGCCTAGAACAGTGCCTGGCACTAAAATTATGTTCATATTTACAGAATTGAACAATGACAAGTTAGAACAATTAGCCCAAAACAAAAGAATCACATTTATTAATGGGGAGGAGAACAACAGTGGTACTTACTTGTGTTGGAAGTTAAGTTCTCTCAAAAGCTTTTGAATCAGGTGAAGTATATCATCAAAACATTTTAATTGGTGAAGTTACCAACTTCAAAATTATTTAAAGCCCTGAAAAAAATTATGATTTGCCAATATATGATGAAGGATAATGGGAAGACAAGTAAGTTGCTTGATATGTGGTAGAGTGGGTATATTTTATAAGGTAAATGCATATGAAGGTAAAATGGAAAGTTTTGCCTATATAGATGAAATGACAATAATTTTAGTGATAAAGGGATAGTTTTATGGGAATGCTCTCTTAATCCTGAAATAGTTTATTTTTTATACCTCATTCTGAGCATAAAAAATTTGAGGGCCTGTAGAGCATGCCAGAAGTTTTGAAGCACTCCAAACAGTATCGTCAGTATGTAAAACTAGTTAGAAATGTGACAATATTCCTACAAAACCAAGCTATTACCATACCTAAAAGAAATGATCAATTTCCTAGAAAGTATGATGATACAAGTTTGCTGTTTGTTTTTATTTGCTCATTTATTTATTCAACAAACATTTAGTTGTGTTTCCTAGCTAGTGCGTGCCACACAGATTCAGGCCCTTGAATTAGATCATTAAACAAAAGAGATAATTGGCTCTGCCCACAGAGAGCACACATTCTAAAAGGGGGAGACTATATACCATAAAAATAAATAAGCCAATTATGTAAAATTTCAAATTTGATAAGTATTGTTAAACAAAGTAAAAAGCAGGGTGCAGAGTATTGGGAGTGGGGGCAGTTACAATTCAGATAGGGTGATAGGATTGATAATGCTCATGAGGTGTCTCTTGAGATGATGTTCTAAGAAAAACAAAGGCAGGGAAGGAGTTAGACATGTAGATATCTGTGAAGAACATTCTAGAAATGGGAACAGACAGTGCAGAGGTCTTGAGATAGGAGCATGCCTATAATGTTTGGGTTGCAACAGGAGGCACATGAGCAAGGCAGAGAAGAGTGGCAGATGGTGATGTGGGTAGATCCATCTATGAAGGGCCTTGTGACACTGTAAGGTCTTGGCTCTGAGTGGAAGCAGAATGGGGAGATATTCAAAGGTCTTGTGCAGAATGATGGCATGAGCTGACCTACATTTTTAAAAGATTGTTCCATAGGGATGCAAGAGTAGAAAAGGGGATCTGTTAGGACACAGAGTTTTCCAGGTAGGAGAGGATGGTGGCTTGGATAAGGGTGGGTATAGTGGACTTGGCCAGAAATGATCAGATTCTGGGCATAGATTTATTTATTGATAAATTGATTGTAAGAATTAACAGAAAGAAAGATCATATTACCAGAACTGACTTTAGACTCTAATTGTGAAGCTGAAATTTGCTAAGCATGAAATATTAAGTCAGCATAACTACCTTACCTTGATAAAGCATTTTTACTTTAATGGAACTATTTCATATGACTTAATCCCAAGTCATTGACTTAACCAATGCCTTTTTCTTTCTTTCTTTCTTTTTTTTCAAGTAGAAAAAACCAGTGCAGAACCCCATGTGGGGCTCAAACTCACAACTGTGAGATCAAGACCTGAGCTGAGAACAAGAGATGTTCAAATGACTTAGCCACTCAGGCGCCCCACCACTGCCTTTTTTTTTTTTTTTAAACAAAACATTAAAAGTATATGAGTTTAGGTAGAGCAAGCCCATGATTTAAATTCTGGTTGTACATTAGTATCCCTTGGAAAGCTTTAAAAACTGATCAGATGCCAGGTACTGCACAATTGACTGAGACTCTCAAAAGGTGGTGTCTGGGTACCGATATTTTTTAGTTTAAGAGTTGCCTGGATGATTCTAATATGCAACAGGGTTAGGAACTATGAAACATTGCCTGCTTGTCCTAGGTCAGGGGGAGAAGGGCCTCCCAAAGAGAAGGAAGTTCATAATTTAATTCTTATTCATACTTGATCTTGATAGCAATTTTAATTCTTCTTAAATAATTTAGAGACAAAGATCCAAGCACCAAAATTTTTTTTTTTTTTTTTTGCCAAATGAGGGAAACCATGTATAATAGCTTTTTAGCTAGAACTCACAGAAATTAGCACTTGATCTCAGGAGATACACACATTATTTCTGAAAGCCGTTATTGATGCCAAGCCTAGTGTGAGGAAGGAAGCCATGTTAATCACACGGGTTTCAGGTCCATTAGAAACACCAGAGAGAGAGAGAGAAATTTCTTTTTTGCCAAATGGAAAATGTCAAAAAATCAGCAGGGTTAAAAAGAATTGGATTTTCATGCTTCTAAGAAGGGGGAAAAGAGAAATAAAATGGAGACTAAACATGCCAGCTGATTCTCCTAAATAAGTCAATTTAGTACGTGTCCATCAGCAATTCAAAAATATCGCTCTGTTTAATTGACCATTTCTTTAAAATAAAAATATGTACTTCTCCTGAATCATGTCTTCTCTCCACCTGCTGTTCCAAACTACAGATCTAGGATGGGTAAAAAACCATGAATCTGTCTTTACCTGCTGGTTTAAGTCTCTGAATTCAGATTCCGTCTGTTCTTTTCTGCTGTTAATTGTTTCTACACCCGTCTGCTCACTGGCAATGTTAAAAGATGCTGTTTAAAGAAAAATACAATGACATCGCATTTGAAGTATTTTTCAGAACATGATTTTTTCCTCACTAGAGTATATGGAATATATGCTTTAAATAACACACCTATCATATAAATAAGTTAAATCTTTAATATGAACAGTGTAATGAGGCTTGAGAATTTAGAGTTCTACTGAGAATTTTGAGTCATAGTTATGAATACAAACATACCTAATCAAACGGAATCAATGTTTTGATAAAACAAAGTTGGTTATAAGATAATTGTTGTAAAAAGAATTATTATTTGTGACTATCTTTGAGGAAAAGCCAATCAGGATGAGTTTAGGTATATCCTGTATAAAGTAACATGAATGCATATCCTGTGAAAACACAATGATGCACACACAATAACACACTGAAATATTTGAAAACTTTAATCATGGAAAGGCATTTTGTGGCATTTGGTTCCAGTACAGATGCTGTATTGGAGAATACAACCAATAATATATGTGCTGAAAGATAGAACCTTCTTTGCCATCCAGACTTCCCGGCTGCTCTAGGCCACTCCTTTTGCTGTACTGCTTATATTTCTGAGTACCTAATAAATCACTTTTGGCTTTTGAACTCCTGCTTCCTTTTTCTCTTTTTTATGTATCATAATATGAAAACAAAATTGCAGCATTTAACATCACACCATGTGTATAATAGTACTCCATATGCCATATTTAGCGTGAGGTTTTATTTAAGCAGAAATCTTCAAGCTTCAAATATTAGGTTTTATTACATATGTAGATCTGGAGGCAATAGCTGATTTAACTTAGATTGTGATTTCTTGTTCTAGATGTTCAACTTTTAATTCTGGTGTGGCAACTTATCTTCCCTGTGCCTTAGGTTCACCACCTGTAAGACTGGGATAGTAATGGTGTCTATTTATGAGATTATTGTGATAAGTAATTGAGTTTACATATATAAATAGAATAGTGCATGACCTAGAGTAAGTGCTGTATAGCTAGGTGCTATTACCAACGTATTTGTTATTATCAACATTATTACTATGATACTATGTAATGTGATTCCCACAGAGACACATTCTTTAGGCATTTAATAACAAAAGGAAGCAAGAGTTGATTTAATTTTCTAAAGGCTTTATTGTCAATGATACTGAATATCAGCCCTTTAAGATGTAAAGAAATTAAGCATGGCACAGTAAAAAGAGAATGCGCAGTAAATAAACACATGTAAAGAAGGTTCTATGGGTTGAACATAAAGGTTTGACCCACACTGTATTTTTTAAAAATACCTATCAAAATCATTCAGAGTCTGGTTCTTAGAATGTGGTATGTATAGTTCATTGACAAATAGTAGGTAGTGTTGTCCACTAAAGAAGAATGAAGATAATTTGAAATTCATTGCCAGAAGTGTTCATAGAATGAAATTCATAAATAAAAATGAAAAGCATTGTCAGAGTTCTTCATTTACTGCACATAGGAGCTTTAGCTTCGATGACATATCTGATGGTCAATATAGAAAGCTCCAGTTCATATTGGAATTCAAAATCTTTTTTATAATTTTAATTAAAATTCAAAGAGACCTAGTGAATTATACCACTAGCCTTTCAGCACTAGCATTCAAGGATCACATTTTAGGTGGCTGTGAATAATGAGTTTGCTAGTCTCATTGAGATGTCCATTTGTACACCTCCGAAGCCAAGAGTGGGATTATTAAATTGTCATAGATTTGGCAGTCTTTTTTTTTTTTTTTTTTTTTATGATAGTCACACAGAGAGAGAGAGAGGCAGAGACACAGGCAGAGGGAGAAGCAGGCTCCATGCACCGGGAGCCCGACGTGGGATTCGATCCCGGGTCTCCAGGATCGCGCCCTAGGCCAAAGGCAGGCGCCAAACCGCTGCGCCACCCAGGGATCCCCCAGATTTGGCAGTCTTTAAGGAAAGTGAAGGGGGAAACGGAGGTTTCTGGTCAGGATTGCCTTTGATTGGCATAGCTGCATGACAAATTTAGGAAAGGATTTTCTTGATTTAATTCATTGCTATTGGTACCTGATTTATTTTAAAAAATTCTAGAAATAGTCAAAGGCCTGCCAAGGAGAGGAGAGAAGCAGATAAAAAGAAAAAAGTTGAGAAAACAGAAATTTGTTAAAAAAATGTTAGCAATACTGTCTGTGATATGGTTGATTGCATCTCTGCATTTTGTGATTGAAAACTAGCTAGGGGACTTGTGCTAATCACTGGGCAAATTTTATGAACTTCTGAATTTTAAAGCAAAAGAAAAGGTGAAAGAATGGAAAGAAGGTGTGAGTGTTTGAGGAAAACTTCTTCTTTGGGGTTGAAATATTCCTAGATAGCACATAAGAAGTAAAGTGAATAAAAACAAGGGGGAAAACAACATTGTGAGGGAGTTGAAAGCAATCAGAATTGGTCAAACTTTGCTGGTGACTGGAAAAACTGATGAGAAAAGAGAGAAGCTTTGAACCAACAGTGCCATGTGACACTGGAGCAGAATGCAGGTACCTAAGAGAAAACACAGCCCTTGTTTCCCTGAATATTAAAGAGGACTTTTAGTCATTAGGAGATTTGGGGAAATCTGTTAGTGGCTTCCAAGAAGAAAGCCCAAGGCAATTAATGGCTGCTGACTATAGCATTCAATGAGGGTTTTGTGGCCAGGCTGTTGTGAGGAGGGAAGATTTTATTAATTATTAATTTTCCCATACTAATTACCATTTATGTGGCAGAAAATCTGATGGAATTTTTGAAATGACCTTCTTGTTGGTTTGTACAGAGACAAATGCCACTGCCAGAGTCAACTGGCAAGGTATCTCTAAGATGCTATGGGTTTTCAGGTAAAAACTAACAGGCTTGAAAATCCAATTTTACCTCTTCTTGAGATGGAAAATGATCACTTTAGAGCAGAAAGAAAATTGGGAGTGAACAAATGGTTGCTGTGTAGAAAGACATGGCTTATTTTCTTGGACATGATTTCATCTATGAGAATGTGTTCTTGATTTGGATTGAATTATTTGAAGAGGTCAAAGAAGAGTGACCCGTAGGATTTTAATCTAAAAGTGGAGGGAAGAAAAAGAGAAAAATTCCTTGATTAAATTAAAAAGAAGAAAATCTGGAGTATATAGATTTTGAAAACTAAGATTCTCCCATGTGTTGGCTTTTTAATCATCTCCACTAACTTATTGGATAGGTATTTTCTATCATCTATCTATCTATCTATCTATCTATCATCTATCATCTATCTATTTATTTTTAAATCATCTGATGAGGAAAATGGGGCCTGAAGAAATTAAGAAACTTGATTAATTTCATATTGTTAGCAAAGATTTAACATCACCAGTCCGGCTCTTGCACCTAGGTTCTTGGATGCTATTCTCCTGGTCTTCTTTACATAAACATGTCACAGTAAGAGTGGCAATAACAGACAAAGTGCCAATAAATTCAGTAAAAACAAAAGTTGAGTATCAGGAAACATATTTCTCATCCATCTAAGGTGATCATGTAATAAATGAAATGAAATGAAAGTAAAATTTACATCAAACTAAAACTTTCCAGCCAGATGGAGAAAATGGATGATGGGCTCTAGGAAAACAAAACAAAACAAAACACACTGACAAAGGAAATATATAAGTTCCTATAGTAATAGGATTTTCAGATCATTTGGATCCATGTGGAGGACAAATTCTTCTAGAAGCATACTATTTGATGTGTTTATAACTGGTTGCATTGGTTGGCTACAGTGGAATCAAAAAGTAGTCCACACTGGATGGCTCAAGCCATGGAAATTTACTTTCTCACCGTTCTGGGGGTAGAAGTCCCAGGTGCTTAAGGGATTGGTTCCTTCTGATGGCTGTGAGGGGATATCTGTTCCATACCTCTTTCCTAACTTCTGGTGGTTTGCTAGCAATCTTGGACACTTTTTGGTTTATGGATGAGTCACCCTAATCTTCACCTTCATGTTCACATGGGGCTCTGCCACTGGGTGTCTATGCTCAAATTCCTCCCTACTTTTTTTTTTTTTTTTTTTAATAAGGACACTAGTCATATTGGAAAAGAGACCCATGCTACTCTGTGTGACTTAATTTTAACTAATGACATCTGCAATGACACTATTTCTCAATAAGGTCATATTGTAGCTATTTTGGATTAGAACTTCAATATATAAATTTTTGCAGAGACACAATTCAACCCATAAGAAAATTCTTGAAAGAGATTTTCATTTTTCAGAAGACAGAACAAGTACTAATTGGGACTAGTACTCTGGACTTAATGGTGACCATCAAATAGTGATGAAGGGGTACCTGGAGATGTTGGACACAGATGGCTGTTACTAGGGAAGGCAACGATGTCACATGTGCAGTGGGAAATTCAGAAAGGTATATTGAAATAGGTAAGAGTAAACATATTTATAGAATTTCATCCTGGGGCTTCAGAAGGTAAAGAATTTAAGCAGGGTTTGATAGCTCTAAAACAAAAAATTCCCAATTATAAAGGATCCCAACATGGGGGAGTGAAAGTCAGTAGGGTGGGGGGATTTATGTGTCTTTGCTCTTTCTAGAAAGAACATTTTGAAGAGCTCAAGTCTGTAAGATAGAGCGGCAACTAACACTTAGGTTCTGCTGTTTTAGAGTGGAATTTGTCATGTACAAAACATGGAAATTAGGTGACATGACCAAGAACTAGTATTAAAAGTACTATAAACTTATATAAATTACATCAGAAAATCTATAATCCTGGATAAAATGTGGCTTCAGAAAAATGTCAACAGTACCAAAGGGCTTTTTCAGACATGTTAAAAGCAAGGAAAAGACAAAAGTAAGTATAAGCCTGCTGCTTGGGACAGATGGTATAATGTTAACAGATGACAGGGGAAAAAACAGAACCCCTTCACTTCACAAAGTTTTAGCTACTTTGTCAGAGGAAATGATCCTTCAGCCAGAGAGGGGAGAGCACAGATTATCAGGTGAGAATTCATCTGCAAGAGGGGTGAAATAATTTATAGAGTAGACTTGGCATTCCAAATGATCCAGACAAATTGCATCCTAGGCTCCAGGGGAACTAGCTCAGGCGATGTCTATGTGTCTGTTGCTAATACATTTTGAAGACTTGTGGGAAATGGAAGGAATGCTATAAAATTGGAGGCAGAAAATAACATTCTGGTTTCCCGTAAATGGGAGACAAAGTAGTCTATCTGCACCACAGATTGTTGAGCTTGAAGTGATTCCAGAAAAAAGATCTAAAGTTTTACAAACTTCAGTTGTCCATGCCTTATGGTTGTCCATGCCCTGGGGTTCTTACCAGAAACCATAAGGACAGCAGTGCTAGAGGAAAGCGCTGGAGGTGAGGAAGAAGTAGAGGGAGAGGCCGAGTACCTGCACTGAGACTGCAGCCAAAACGTCAATGCTTTGCTTTTCTCAGATACGATTTTGGTAGGGAAGAAGAGTTCTATGATTTCAAAGAGAATCACGAAAAAAACCCATATTTACGCAATGGACTAATAAACCCTTGATTTGTGAACACTCAGAGAGAACTGCAGTAAGCACCACCACCCGCAGGGAGTTGAGTGAAGATCAATAATGGAAGTTGTCCTTTCTCATTTTTTAAAAAAATGCTATTCTATTCCTTCCTCCACACTTTCCCCCTTTCTCTCTCTTTCCTTCTTCCTATGTTTATTTCTTCCTTATCCTTTTCCTCCTTCATTCCTTGCTTATTAAGATTACCAGACAATTCTTTAGGCATGTAGAGCCTGATTTTCTGCAAGACATTGACAATGACTTTTAATAACATCTTTGTGGATGAGAATGAGTGATGAATGGGAGCATAATTAGGTAAAATTGTAAGTAGTTGATTAATTGGATGCAGAAGTTGGAGATTTAATGAGTTGTTAACATAGAAAGCCACCTCCAGTGAAGTCTCAGAACCCTATTTTCTTCACAGTAATACTCAACATTTTCAATTAATAACTTTATTTCAATTAATAAAGCATGCTGATCAAATTGGCACATTACGCGAAGCTGTGAGAAATAACACATTTATTTTTAGATGCTTTCTTTTAAAGTGCCTCAGCAGGCTGGAATGGGAATATAAACATATATGTCAACCCAGCATGCTCGATGACCACACCAGCAGAGAACACGGGGTAGGTCACCCACCAAGGATACAAAGGGGAAGTTTCAGCCAAGCTTCTAGAGAATTACCCTTCAGTAAGCTGCAAGACGGCCCATATGGGCACATAAAGGTCATTCTCATGGCCACACAATAAAAGCCAACCTCAGAAGGCATCTATGCCAAGAGAGACTGTAAGGTACCTGCACCAGCTGGAGGAGCAGATGAAACCAAAGAAGTGACGCACTACCTACAATTGTGCCGATGTGCACCCGACCATGAGGTGAACGATACTTCCATTCTGTCCTTGCTGCTCCCAGCTCCTGGCACAAGTGAGATGAGGAAATTTGAAAATGGGAACAGGTGGAGTAAGAGGGAGAGACTTGAGAATTGGAGGAAGATCAGAGAGGGAGTTGTAAGCATTGGCTGAGAGATCAATACATTAATTATATTAAATATTCAGCAAAATGTGAGTATATTCTGATTCATATCTACTATGTCTATAAGTAGCAGGATTAGTCACTGACAAACGGGAATAGAACCTCATAGGGAAACTTCGTTTTGTTAAGCATAAAGAAATTCCCTCTTCCTTTTTCTCTCTGTCTCTGACTCTCACTATTGCTTTTTAAAATTTTAGTTGACTTGATACTCTTTCCTTCAATCATCCCTATTTCATAGCAAAGCACTTCGGAGAGTACTTAGCACTTTGCAAATGCTCAACAGATGACAATTTTTACAAATAGAAGTCCTATTTTATTGCGTGGTGTGTAAGGCACACATGGAAAATTAGAGTCAGTTTAAAATTGATAAACTAGGGTGTACCCAGAAGAAATTGTCCAAAATAATGAGTATAATTATTGCGCCAGGTATAGGAGTATTAACACCCTCCAAAAGGGCTCAAGTGTACAACTAATGCTTATAAAGTGAGGAGAAGGGGGCAAGGCTGTTGCTCCCAGGAGAGGATGGCAACCTAAGGTTTATAGTGAAGATGAGGGATCTAAGCCAGATGTCTAGATATCCAAGCTTGTTATAGAAGTGCCAGAAGGATTGGGTTTCCCATTATAGGTAGTTACAAAGGGCGATGATTTTGGAATGCTACCTAAATGTATAAGGGAAAAGAATTTAGGAAGAACAAACTCCATGCAAAATTAGGAGGTGACTAAGACAATGGGTTTATGGTGGCATGGGACAAGATGTGGCACTATGCAGGTGAGGGTTAAAAACCGAATTATTATCATACATACAGTAGTCTCCCCCTGTTCATGGTTTTGCTTTCTGCAGTTTCAGCTAGCCATGGTCTTCTGCAGTCCAGACACAGATTCTCCTTCTGACATAGCATCAGAAAGTCAGCAGTAGCCTAACACTATGTCACAGTGCCTATGTTATTCACCTCACTTCATCTCATCACATAGGCATCTTATCCACATCATCACAGGAAGAAGATGAGTACATACAGTAAGATATTTTGAGAGAGTGGGATGCCTGGGTGGCTCAGCAGTTGAGCATCTGCCTTTAGCTCAGGGTGTGATCCTGGAGTCCCAGGATCGAGTCTCACATTGGGCTCCCTGCGTGGAGCCTGCTTCTCCCTCTGCCTATGCCTCTGCCCCTCTTTATCTCTGTGTCGCTCATGAATAAGTAAATAAAATCTTTAAAAAAAGATATTTTGAGACAGAATACATTTAAATAACTTTTATTACAGTAGTTAAAATTGTTCTATTTTATTATTAGTTATTGTTAATCTCTTACTGTGCCTAGTTTATACATTAAACTTAATAATAGGTCTGTATGTGAAGGAGAAACATAGTATATATAGGGTTCTGTATTATTTCTGATTTGAGGCATCCACTGGGGGTCTTGGAACACATCCCCTGTGGATAAAGGGAGTGCTACTATATTAGATTTTGTGTTGACTTTATATTACTGTGCAATGAGTTGGATTGGGATATTCAGACTTACAAAGATAAAATCTCATTCTCTAGTAATTTGCAGTTTGGTGAATGTAGGCATATCAACAATTACACAAATAAGTTGCTATTCTATGAAACATGTGCCCATGTGCAGTATAGGCACAAAGGAGTGGGATGGATCAGGAAAGATTTTGGATAAAAAGATGCTACTTGAATGGAGTCCGGAAAGGTGAGTATATTTTTTCAAAAATGACGAGGGAGAGGACTTTTGGGAGGATCTTATGATGTTCTTCACTAGAAAGCAAATTGTTATAAAATAGTCTGACTAATTCAACATGTCAGGAATTCATTGCTGTTAGGATATAAGACAGATTATTATGAGAGACCAAAGTTATGAAAATGTATAGGTCTTAGATTACAGAGAGCCTTAACAGGATGGCATTTTTCTTGTAGAATAGGGAGCCAGTGAAGAATTTTAAGTCATAAAGTGAAAGGTCATATGGGCAAAAGCCTGAAGATGAAGTAGAAGAAAGAACAAAGATGTAGAGATTTTTTTTGAGGCTGGTTCAATGATGAAGGCTGGTGAGATCTTGAAGGAAAGCAGAAGTGGAGGGGAAGAGGAATTAACAGGTTTTCATCATTTGGTTTTCAAGTAGAAGGGAGAAGGTTAAGTCTTAGCTGAATCTCAGGCTTCGGCCAAGAACATTTACCAAGAACAGTAACACAAAGTAGGAAACTCATTTCAGTAAATGAAGATGAGTTGAATTTCATTTATACTGACTTTAAGGTGCCTGGAATCATTCAAGTGGCAATGTCCTGTAGGCAGCTGGCTATCTGGGTCTGGAGCTCAGAAAAGAATGGATTAGTGATACATATTTCAAGCATAAATGTGGTAGCAGAATCACTGGGTTAAGAGTATAATGAGAAGTGTTACTGTGTAACGAGAAGAAAGAATGTATAAAATTTTACATTATATTAAGATATAATCAGGTTCCTGGAAGATCAAGAGTTAGCAGAAGTGATTAGAAGTCATTGTAGAGACGTAAAAGGAAAATATACATGATGTAGATAGTAGATGCCAAGGAATAAGAGTTTTCAGAAGAAAGGAGTAGGCAATATTGTGGCAGAGAAGTCAAAACAAGGTGAGGACTGAAAAACTGTAGATTAAACGGACTTGCCAGGGTAGAAATTATTTTGCAGAGAGTAGAACAAGACTGCCAGGTGAGAGAATGGATGAGCATGTTAGTAATTTAAGGGATGTGACTGAGATTAATTTTAAAGAAGAGAGACACCTTCTCTAGAAACAGAAGAAGTGATGAAGTCAGCTACAGCTGAATGTGTGTGTGAGAACAGGAAATATCTGAGGACATCTGTGTTTTCTCAGAAAAGTAGAAGACAAGGGGTATGGGCTGGCCGGAAGCAGAAGTGACTGGAGGAGGTAAGTTGCTACCTGGCATGTCCACTTGAATATACTTAAGACACCCCACATTCAACCTACAGATAATCTAACTTATGATCTCCCTGGCAGCCTTGACCTCTATTTTGAGCTCTAAATCCATAGATTTAAATAAGCACTTTATGTGGCTGTCTTAAAGATAGCCTGAAATGGAGACATCCTTTTTGTTAAATCTTCTCTCTCATCCTTTGAAATCCAACGCCTCTCTTACCCTGTTTTGCCATGTACATATCTCCACGGTCAGTTAACTGTGCTCTGTGTCCTTGCCACTATTCCAGCCAAAGCTTCTGTCTTCTCCTACCTATACAGTGCAGTAGCCACTAGTGTGTAAGCTATTTAACAAACTGAGGGCAGCTCGGGTGGCTCAGAGGTTTAGCGCTGCCTTTGGCCCAGGGTGTGATCCTGGAGACCCGGGATCGAGTCTCACATTGGACTTTCTGCATGGAGCCTGCTTCTCCCTCTGCCTGTGTCTCTGCCTCTCTCTCTGTGTCTCCCATGAATAAATAAATAAAATCTTTAAAACAAAACAAAAAACAAACTGAGACAGTCATGCTGTTCCCATAGTCTGGAAGCCGGGCTGGGTTAGCAGTTGGTAAATACTGAATATACATTGATTGAAAGAATCAAAGAACGCTTCCTGACTGATTTCC
Source organism: Canis lupus dingo (assembly GCF_003254725.2). Taxonomy (NCBI): domain Eukaryota; kingdom Metazoa; phylum Chordata; class Mammalia; order Carnivora; family Canidae; genus Canis; species Canis lupus. The sequence continues at coordinate 34,342,009 of NC_064274.1, forward strand.
TGGCCTCCCATCTTACTCTTATCCACACTTTTTCTTTAAACTCCTGCTACCCAAAGTATAGTAGCAGCCACTTCACCTGAGAATTTGTGCAGGCACGAGGGCCCCACCCCCAGAAACACTGAATCAGAATCTGCATTTAACAGCATCCCTGTGATTTATAGGCATATTAGAGTTTGAAAAGCAGTGCTCTGAACAGCATCCAGAGAGATCTTTCAAAATGCAAACATAATCATGTCACCTACCCTTTTCTTAAAAACATTTCAGTGGCTTCCATTGTTCTTGGAATAAAGACTAACATCATAAATATATCTGAGAGGGTGCCAGTTTAACATCATGAATCCCCCTCTCCCAACCTCTTTTCCCACCCGTGTCCCTTTCAGCCAGTCAAGCCTTGTCTCAGGTACCTGAACACACTTTGCTTCTTCCCACTACAGGGTCTTGGCTCCTGCTGTTTCTTCTACCTTGCTCACTTCTGGTCTTACCCCCAACAGGCCTTTCATCTACTTAATCCTCAGTCATCTTTCAAATTTCATATCAATTTAATTGTTATCCAATAAAGATTTCTTGACACCAACCCTCCCAGATTCCTCCTCTACATGGTCACAAAGACAATGTTTCTTTCCTATATGGTATTAACATAGTTGTAATTTATCCTTATTATTTGGGGTGCACTAGCTATGTGATTTCTGGCTGGCTTCAGAATTGGGATGTGGAGTTTATGAAGGCAGAAAAAGCATCTCTTTTGTTCACCATAATATTTCAGTAGCCTAACACAGGGTTTATAATCCAAAAGATATTTATTTAAAGACAGAATGAAAGCAATCAAGAAAGAATGAATTTATGTTTTACCTTGAAGTCACCAAGGAATATGCTAAGACTTGAATAAGAAAGAGAAAATCAAGAGAGTAATTCTCTAGCTCTTAATAAATAAGTGATAATGGTCAGGAAGATGTGTATAATAACTTTAAGAAGGGACTGTTAGAAGATTTATTGATGATCTATTCAGGGCTGAAAAAAGATCCAAGTGCTATGAAATCACAAAGAAATTAGAGTTCATTGAAATAAAAAAAATAAGTAAATGCAATATTGTTAAAATAGTAATCCTGCTTTGACTTTGAGTTTAATAGACCAGACAATAGACACTTTCCAATCATTATTTTGAATTTCTTAACCATCTTCCAGGGCAGCATTAGTTTCTTTTTCAGGACATGAAGAAAATGGATCTCAGAGGAAGAAACTTCCTTCAGTCACATAGCAGATGTGAGCTTAAGTTTGCGTTTGCTTGAAACCAAAGCAGAGCTATTTTTAGTACTTCATGCTCTGACCCTGTGAACAAAATATTGCTTATATGCTGCTTCACTACTAACAGGTTTTAGTCTTTAGTACTGAGAAGAAAAATACTTCGCTTAAAAAATAATAAAAGGCTGTAAAAGCTTCTTTTTCATAAAGAAATTCTTAAAGGCAATGTGTGTTCTTTTAGAAAATGAATTTATATATTGTTAGTAAAGCATATGCCAACAGAGAACAGGTTAAATGACAAGAGACCCACCACTTCCCTCCTGAGCATTGTCTGTTCTTACATACAAAGGCTACAATGTGGGATAATATTTTACTTGGAAAAAAGTGTGCAAGATTTGGAACATTACTACCAGAAGTTCACATGTATTTGGAATTATTTTGTTTGCATTAGGAAAACCTGGATATGTGTGCAAAAACAGCAAATACATTTGCAAGCCAAAGTCCAATCTCCAAATAAATTAACAAGGGCAGAAATAATCAGATAACAATATCTAAAATACGAGAAGTGGGGGATCCCTGGGTGGCTCAGCAGTTTAGCGCCTGCCTTTGGCCCAGGGCATGATCCTGGAGTCCTGGGATTGAGTCCCACGTCAGGCTCCCGGCATGGAGCCTGCTTCTCCCTCTTCCTGTGTCTCTGCCTCTCTCTCTCTGTGTGTGTGTCTATCATGAATAAATAAATAAATAAAAATCTTAAAAATAAAAAAATAAAATAAAATAAAATACGAGAAGTGTCTCCTTATTCTCATTTTAACAGGAACATGTGCTAAAACTCACAATGGCTGACTTTTGAATCTAATCTGCTCACACCTTTCAGTACACATTCTTTGTGGATGTCAACCTGAGTTCTGGCTTGCAGAAAGAAGAGAATAATAGAACAGATTCTCAGGGCAGTGCTGAGGTCAATAAAGAATCATAAATATACAGCACAAGGGAAAAACAAGACTGGTAGGATGCAGCATAGTAATAAAACCTATTAAAAAGGAAATGTTCTGAATTTTTTTAAGATGAAGATTCCCCTTGTAAATTCTTTTTTTTTTTTTGTTTTGTTTCATTAACTAATTTTATCTTATAGATGGAACTGGAAGATTGTGTGAGGCCTCACAGACAGAGACTGCTGCAGGGACCACCACTCCCCCTCTCAGCAGGACCCCGAGGCTGCTAAGCACGATTTCCTTTCCCTTCGAAGTTATAGATGTTCTCCCAGCTGATAGGATTAATGGGAAGAATGGTCCGAAGGATGTGACACTAATAATCCCAGGAACAACAATAACAAAAAGAATCAGTATTCTTTGCTGCTCAGGGCCATTTATGCTCAGCGCTTCTTAAATTACATCCATTGTATGATTTACAGGCATCTCTCCTTTATCTAGAGAGTCATCTGGATCAAAACAGTAATATAGCTTTGTTGACAAATGCCACAAAGCCGACTTTATTCTCAGGGTCCGTCTTGAATTTCTGCTTCGTCACAAGCCGACCACAAATGAACATGATGACAATCTCGGGATGATCTTTAATACCAGGCTGCCCATCTTGGCAACGTTGGTTTTTCAAGGGTATTACTGAGTGCTTCGCTGGGGCACCAGCATCATGTAACGCACTAGCACTCCCATAGGGGACATATTGCAGGGAGAAATCAATGTTACAATTCACATGCCTCGCTAGGAGATCAAAAGAGTTTTCTGGATATTGAATATTTGGCAATTTCCAAAATTTAGAGAGAAAAACAGATGGTTTCGAGGCAGCTGAATACAATAAAATTTTATTCCTCCTCAACTTTATATAATCAAATACTGTGTGTATGTGTTTGTGTGTGTGTGTGTGTGTGTGTGTGTCTGTGTGTGTATGTGTCTAAAATCCAGAAAGCTGCTTGAATTTCAGTTTCCTTGATGGGCCAGGAGCATATCGCAGCTTTCTGTTCAGCTAAGATCAGAAGAAGAAGAAAATGGAAGGAGTTATTTTTCCTAAGTGACATGGTTTCCAATTAATAGAACAGGGACATGAAAAGGGTCATGTGGTTTACAAAGTCCATGGTATGGAGATTTGCTGAAATAATTGCCGAGGTTGGAAGCTCCATCAGCCTGTCAGATCTTTCCCCTGTACAAGCACTTTTATAGTACACTTTAAGAGACCACTGTGTAACCTTCACGGGCCAAACATCTACCCAGCAGCACATGATTAAACTTTCAAACATATATAAAAAGAGCCCTGCTGGATATTCTCTTTTCAACTGGCCGGTATTTCAGGCTTCACAATGTAATGTTTTTTATAACAGCTTGCATTATGAAGAAAGGCTATATAACTGGAGGACTAAGCAGCAGTGGTTGAACAAAGTGAATGTTGCAAACTGCATGTCTTCCCGAAACTATTAATGGCAGCTCAGCAATTCAAAATTTAGTGATGTCTGTTACATATTCAGATGCATTCCAAATTGCCTACCTTGGTCAAAATTAGGTATTAAATTCTAGCCTTAAATATGATTTAAGAAGATGCAAGAGGCTGATACATAACTTATCATCATCATCATTATTAAGTACTAGTAGTGTGCCCAGTAAGGACTTTGTATTGAATCAGAATGCAGGCTATCCTAGAGTGGTAAATCATACAGGCACTTTGTCTGACTCTCTGGGTTCAAATCCCAGCTGTTTCACCTTTACTAGCTGCATGTCCTTGGGTAAGATACTTTGTCTCTCTAGCCTCAGGTTCTTCTTAAGATGGTAGTAATAGTCTTCTCCTAACTGGGTTCATCAGGTTGTGGGGATCCAACTTTGTAAAGCATGTCAGATAATACCTGGAAAATTGTCACTGCTCACCAATTGCTTCTGTCATTTTTGATAATTTTATTATTACCACGATTGTTCTTTGGATGTTCTTTGGATGATATATATATAATATTTATACTAGTAGACTCTTAGAAGACCAGAACACTATCTTTCTCAGGACTGTGTGCTGGTATGTGGCCCACTGCTTATCATATTAAGAATCAGTCAAACTCTGGGCAGCCCAGATGGCTCAGTGGTTTAGCGCCTGCCTTCAGTCCAGGGTGTGATCCTGGAGACCTGGGATTGAGTCCCACATCAGGCTCCCTGCATGGAGCCTGCTTCTCCCTTTGCCTGTGTCTCTGTCTCTGTCTCTCTCTCTCTCTGTGTTTCTCATAAACAAATAAAATCTTAAAAAAAAAAAAAGGAATCAGTCAAATTCTGCATTCGTCGGTAATATATGGAACAATCAGGAAGGACTGTCCTAAAAGGCAGTAGAAAGCGCAAATATACACACATACATACACACACGTATATAAAACAGATCCTCTGAGTTGGTTTACTCTTCATTACTGAGAGGACTTATCCCAAACCTTGTAAAGCTTAAATTGACAGTAACAGGTTTGGTGAGTATGAGATGGTATTTATGGCAGATGGAGTAAAAAGAAGTGAATAGTCACTTAGATCAAACCCGTCAACTGGCATTTTGAACTTAGTGACTAGCACTAGCTAACTATCTGTATCAAGTTTTAGACTTGCTTACAAGTTTCTTCTAAAATGCATTCCCTATCCTCTGGAGATCTTCTATTAAAAGAATATATGCATTCAAACAGATTAAATGTCACCTCTCTGTATTAATGTTTTTGGATTAGTTAAGAAAGCTTTTTTGTACTTTTTATTGTCCTTTAGGACAATGCTTCCTGATTGTTCCATATACCACTGATGAATGTAGAATTCAACGGATACTTATCATGATAGGCAGGAGGCCATGTACCAGCACACAATCATGAGAAAGACAGCATTCTAATCTCTTAAGAGTTTACTGTCTGATGAAGAAGATACACAGATAAACAAGTACAAATGAATGTGAGGAAACTTTCCCTAGGGTTTCATGGGAGCAGAGTCTTTGGCAGGAAGAGGCGAATGATTAAGGAGGGATTCTTAGAAGAATTAATATTTGAGCTGACTCTTAAGTGAGAAGTGATAGGAAACAAGAAGATAGGAGTCAGAAAGGAGTGTCATGTATAAAATCCATGATGTGCTTAGGGGAACTACAGCTTTTATTTTCAGCACTAGTAGAGAACATGTGGATGGTGTAGGTCAGTGAATTAAGCGCCAGTAAGCAGGACTACATCACAAGCAGCTTTGCAAGGAAATTTAGTTCATATTCTGAAGGAGATTGGAGCCATCATTTTGAGCAGGGAATTTTTATGATGTCTGGCTGTGAGGGAGGGAATGAATTTTGGGGTGATGGCAGGGAGGTTAGTTAGAAACAACATTAGAGGAGAAATTATGAACCAGCTGCTGTGGATTCTTTGGATTTTCAAGTTGTCAAAGGGTTGTATCTTTCAACATATAAGTCCACTTGTATCCAAGAAGAGAAATTAAAAATTGATACTCAGGTAAAACTTTGTCGTCATAATTGCTTACTATCAAGTATACATTTGTATATCAATTTTCGTGGCCCGAAGTTTTTTGTTCTTTGTTTTGTTCTTAAAACATGTACAATTGCATTAGAAATTAGAGAAAATAAAAAAGCGACTCTCTTCCTGGGGTTTTGTTTGAGCACAAATTTTTCAACAATTCATTAATGACAAATCTGCTAGTGCTTTTGCCAAGTCATCTAAGGCTGTAATGGAAATGATGTCTCATAATGTTCTGTACATGTATATATTGTCTTATTTTTGCTTATAACAACACTCTTTCAAAGTAATTATTAAATATTTTCATTTTCAAGAAGAAATACAGCTTCAACAGGTATGAAAAAGTTTTTCCAGAAAAATACCTTAGTAATATTGAGGGTAAGTGGGACTGGTTACCAGTGGAAGAAGCATGCAGGCCTGAGGCAGTTTTGGGATAAGAAAAAAACATATATTTTTATTTCTTACGGGCATTTTTCCAAAATAACCACATAAAGATGGCCAGCTTCTTTTTTTATTTTACTTCTGGCACGTGTGCACCATTTATAAGATTATAAGGAGATCCATAAAATTTGTTCTGGTCTCTAGGAAGAGGTGGATTTCACAGTTCACAGTAAAATTGAAGATAGGCATGAATACATTCAAAAAGGTTACATTACATGTACGATATGTACATATGTATGGCAGAAAGCCCTGTGTTTCAACCGATTTCCAATAAAATCTATTGAGATAGAATTTGTGTGAGGACACAAGAATGACAGTATTTTCTGAGCCACTGTTGACCATTGTAGGAAGCTTTTCTGTTTCTGTGTTAGAGAAAAGAACTGGAAAAACTCATAACCTCTAAAAAAAAAAAAGGACTGAATCAATTGAACTAGATAAGTCTAGATTTTTTACTTGAGGGTTCTCTGACTTAAAACTGAAAATGTGATTAAAAAACCAACAAGAAATTCATTGTTCATTTACCTTTAGTTGGTGTCGATGCCCCCTGTAATTTTAAGTGTGCTCAAATCTTGATGAATTTTTAGAACAAAGAAACTTAAAAATATCTGGGAAATTAATAGTAGCAGCACAAAAAAAAAGCATAACACAACCTTTGGGGTTGATCATAGGATGAAAACTTCTTAGTTTTGTGACTTCTTGAGAGGATTTTCCTGTCAAAATATAGACAATAAGTTGTTTTAATTAAAGTGTGTTGTATTATTATGTAAGCAAGAAGAGAGCTATATTTCTCTTTAGTGATCAGTGAAATCACAATAAGTATATGAAATGTAACTGGAAAAATTATCCAATATAATACACTGATATCTTAACTAAATCCAAGCTGTAATTTGAAATTATAATGTATATATATACTTGAGACAAATTACTTTGTTTTTATAGATTTGATTAATAATGACAATTTTTAGGAAAAAATTAACATTTTAAGTTCATATATCTGAAAGGAGATCTTAAAATGGTCTGCAGTCTCTAATGATGTATAGTTTTACTCTTTTTGTACATAGGGAGAAAAGCAGGGTAACTGCTCTATTATGACATTAAATGTAAGCTTGACCTTGATCTATAAAGTTTAAGAGCTCTTTCCTTTGTCTCTCTCTACCTTCCATCCTTCCTTCCTTCCAGTCTTTCTTTTTTTTTCCACATGCTCATATTTTAAACTATTGCCTATTTAGAAAAAAAAATCTTAGCGTGGTTTTTTTCTTTGAATTTTCCATTTCGAATAATTTATTAAGCAATTTTAACATTATCCCACTGCTAATGGTATCATTGGAGGTTACTGAGCAAAGATGCATTCTGGTCATAAACTGTTGGATGGATTGGTAGGATTATAGACTGGAGGATCGGAGGCTCTTCCAAGAGGCCACACATGAGAGACTGGGGGTTGAGTTAAGTTGGCAGCAATGGGAAGGGAAGAAGAGATAGTTTGGAAAAGGAAGAATCAGAGGGACCTGCAGTTGGCTATTTGAGAAGGTGAGAGATACAGTGTAGCTAAGGATTCAGGTGTCCCTATGATGAAGAGTAAATGAGGGGAATACATATAACAGAAAATAGAGAGAGTAAAATGTTGTACAGAGAGAATGGTGGCAGGAGATGTAATTTGAGAACCAAAAAATATATTAATGTACATCTGCTGACCACATTGAAGGGACAGCCTTATTAGTTGTCTTAGCTGTTCACATCATAAGCAGTCTCAATGATACTTAGGGAAGCTGCGCTGTTGAGATCAAGGAAGCATTGGTCCTTGGCCATTGTGGTTTGTTTCAATAAAAAGTCATAAGATGGGACGCCTGGGTGGTTCAGTGGTTGAGCATCTGATTCCAGCTCAGGGTGTGGTTCCGGAGTCCCAGGACTGAGTCTCACATCGGGCTCCCCTCCAGGAGCCTACTTCTCCCTCTACCTGTGTCTCTGCCTCTCTCTCTGTGTCTCTCATGAATAAATAAGTAAGATCTTTTTTAAAAAAGTCATAAGATATGATAAAGTATGGGAAAGGTGAAGGTAAGAGCTAGGTATGAGAAAGTAAGTTGTGGCAGCCAACTCTGGTGAGTGGATCTTTTCAAGATAAAAAATCAGATTATCTTCTCCTCTTGCAAGCACATCTGTGGGTGCATGTGACTCTTTGTCTTGGGTACAGTTATTGCAACTGTAACTGAACTACTGAACATCTACTTGGGGACAGGAACTATGTCAAGCTCTGATAAGCATTATCACTTTTACTCTTCACAGCAACCTTTAAGGGTGGTAGTGATATTATTTTCAGTTTATAGATGAGGACACTGAGACTCAGGAAAATTAAAAAACCTGGTTCAACTTCCCAAAGCGGGTAAACAGCAGAGGGAGGATGCAAATCCAAGCACTCTGATTCCTGAATCTCAGTTCTTAACAAATGTACTTGACTCTCAAACTTTATGTTGGCTTTGGAAAAAAGTACATAACTTCTTGTAAAAATTCCAAACTAGGGATTTCCTTTCATCTCCAACTTTGTTACATCGTGTGGAGAGTGGAGGACTTCTAGAAACGTATTTAAAATAGAGACATATCACAACTTCTTTCATTAGTACAGAGAGAATATGTATAGTCTAGGTTTCTGTGGGGAAGTATTTAAGAGCATATAATGTGGATGCATCAAAGCTGCCATGTATGCATTTAATGAAACCTTATTTCTCTTGAGATAATTCATTCTTAGGTGTAATGTTTCTTGGTGGATAATTTCGCACAAATAGCTAAACAGTTTCCCCCATTACTCCCCCCCCTTTTTTTCTGCCCCCCCCACCTTGTACTTGATCTTTTCAGACCTAGAATGCTTTATACCTTCTCTACATAGCAAATTTCTATACATTCCACAAGACTTAGGTCAAAACGGATTCCTTAATAATTCTGGGGTGTTAGTAGCTCCCTTCCTGGGATTATCTAGCAATTTGTATGTAACACATCACTTTACACAATCATATCTTGAGGGCAAAGATCATACACTCTCATATTTCCTATTACCCGACACATAGTAGGATATATTGAAGACTTGAACTGATGAATAAATGAGAAATAGGTGTATTTCAAAATACCATTGTGAGCATTTCAAGCCTGTTTCACAGCCCTTTGTTCTAAGGAACACAAATGACTTTTGGAAGTTCGGAGGGACTGTAGAGGCTTGGTGAACAAAAGATTTCATTTAAGGGCCAAATGAAACCATTAAAGTAATTTTACTTGAAAGCTCTAATGCATACTGCCTGACTACATTTTTAAAAAATATGAATGTTGATGGTGCTTCCTTCAATTTTTTTCCTTCCAATTCTGAATCTATTCTTGATTGCCCTGAGTATCATCTTGCTGTTCAGAGTGAATGTCCAATTATATTTAATTGCATCACTTTTCACAGTTAAAATTTCCACCATGACCAATTTCTCTGTGTTCCTGGATAGCTTTATGAGTAATCTATTATTTTTTTAATTTCCAATTTGAAATAATGACATGCTCAATTTGCTTCTTATGTTTGTCTAAATATATATGTCTGCAGATATCAATTGACTTTATCCATTCTAGCAAAATTGTTTAACTCACTTTAATTATAAACTTACTATGTTTTTGCTTAGACCAGGCACACTATAGATTCAACAGTTTTCTCTGCTATCACAATGATATTTCTCAGATGGCAAGTTATTGTGCCAGAAGGATCAAACGACCTGAGATGGTTAGCCAAGGGGATAATGGATGCAAATGGAGGATTTATTTGGCATACAAAACTGAGGTGATTGTCTTTTTTTTTTTTTTTTGCAATTGAAAGAGAATAAATTTTACATACTACAGGATAGAAAGGATGAAGGGGACCATTTTTCTTTACCTTCCTGTTTTTAATAACATAGTCAGCCTTATTATTCCTGCTACTTTAGTGAAATCAGCTTCTCTGGATAAAGTTATACTCTCATCTTCATAGAGACTGAGAGGAAAGAAACCCTTTTTGCACCTTCAAGCAATGGAGAGAAAAGGCCTTTGTGGGCAATGGAATTGGAATCAAACATTAACGATGGCATCACCACATATCCCCTCCAAGTGGAATTCTCTGCCTCCCCTGTCTTGGACCAGGTAGGGAAGTACCTGACCAGTAGACCATCTCTCTGCCACTAATCATCCAAGCTGCCACCTTTAGAAGGTTACCACTGACACAGAATTTTATCTTTCTCACAAGTACATTGGAATCATCTTTATATGTTTATAGATATGATTTATAACCAATTATTTCCACAAGCATTTCCTGAACCGCAGCTCCAGGCCCTGCCCAACACTTTAAGGGCATGGGGAAGCTCAATGGTGAATACTGAAACGAGAGGGGAGCATTGGCGTCAAGCAAATTAATACCAGTGGGACAACTGCTATTAAAGAGACATCCAGAGATAAATGAAGGCCAGTTGGAGTGACCTGCCCAAGGTCACAGATGAGAGGGGCCTCATCAGGTATAGAACATTTGCCCCAAATCTCATCTAAATGGGTATGTTTATACTCCTAATCTACCTCTTACAGTCAGTAAAAGGCACAAAGGTTTTAGTACCTACATGGAGTAAGGAGGAAGACTCAGGGTTAATTTCTTAGGTATTTTTTAAAAAATATTTTATTTATTCATGAGAGACACACAGAGAGAGGCAGAGACATAGGCAGAGGGAGAAGCTGGCTGCCTGCAGAGAGCCTGATATGGGGCTCGATTCCAGGGCCTCAGGATCATGATCTGAGCCAAAGGCAGACCTCTCAACCACTGAACCACCCAGGTGTCCAATTTATAGTTTGAATACTTACAGAGTACATAGCATTTCCTGAGCCTCAATTTTCTTATCTGTAGACTAAGAAAATCTACCTGGCATTGTGAAGATGGAACTGATACATTCAATATGGTGCTCTGCACACAGTGCTCAATGAATAGTAGCTATTGATTTCAATAAGACCCTGCATGTGAACTTTCCAATAATGGAAGATAAAAGGAAAAATGTAGAATTTTAAAAACAGACTGTAGTTCATCTCTTTCCTACTTAAATTCAAGTTCAGAATTGCTTCTAACCTGCTTGAAAAAAATCTGTAATACTGATGCATAGAAAGCTTGGGAACAGTCTGGAGGGAATATTGGTCACAGTGGCCTCCCCTGCTCCTTCCCTACTTATCTCTCTTCCTTCCCTCTTTCAGCACTTGGGGTACATTTTGTCTCTGTTGAAGGAATTATTATCTCCAGTCTTTCTGGAGGGTGGGTGTAGAAACCGGGGGATGGGGGGAATAAAGTTTTCAGGTTAAACAACAACAACAACAACAACAACAACAACACCTAGTTTGTACATATCTATTCTGGAATCTGAGGAAATTTAACTCTAAGTATGCCAAATACCAACTTTTCTAGTAGTCAGGGCATTTAGGAAGTCAATGAATGAGCAGAAACAGGATCAAACAAAATAAAACAAAAAAAAAATATATCAACTGAAGCTGGAGAAAACCAAACAAAACCTGGTTGCAGGTTTTCCTTATAGTCTTGTTAATATACACCTAGCCAATAGTCACAGCTGAATAAGCAAGGCTTTTAACCTCAAACCTGTATATTTAATTTATTTCCACATAAATGATTATTCTTCTGATTCAGTTTTCAGTTAACATATTTGTTTAAGGAATGGATATATTAACTTTAATCAAGTGGGGCTTAAGATGTCAGTAATATGAGCAACTCCTTTTTAAAAATCTCCACACTTTCAATTAAAAGAGACCATTTTTGTTTAAGAGGGGGAATATCTGATTTCACCTGTTTCTTGTTCTTTTCATTTTTCTTCTCTTTTATGGAATCATTAGACAAACAACGTAGTACTTCATGGGTCTTAAAAGAAATCTTTCACCTGTAAATCCTTTCTCATTTTCTGTGTCCAATAAGAAGGGATTTGGGTTATGTCACCAGGAGAAGGGGGATTACTAGATGACATTTTCAATTGTTAGAGTGCTATGTGATTTAGAGACATCGAATTTAGCAGGTTCAATTTTAATCTGTTTTACAAGGGAGTGTCACTTTATATCATGTGAAAAATATACCTCTTCAACTGGGACACAAAACAGGAAAATACTTCTTTTAACCTTTCAATATATCTCTGAGGGTAAACAACCCAAAAGACCCTGTCTTTATTTTTCACATTATATAGACTATTTTTTCCCACAGTTTTCACCCTAGATTAATTATGATGTCTGAAAATCACTGACTGTCCTAACATTTAATATGCTTGTTGCTTTACTGCTTTATAACAATAAAACATTTGATTTCTGCATGACAAGCTTATCTTTACTGAGAATATGTAAAGCATGTTATCATTTCCAAATAAAATATAGTTTTTTTTTATCATGAAAATTAATTCAGAGTTGATTACCCAAGCACATCCTGGAAAATCCTTCAGATTACATCGTGCTTACCGCCAGCCTCTTTTGATACCAGAGACTTCATACACGCAGACTTTGAAAGTTAACATCATGGTATGAGAGAGTTAAACAGTACCAAAGGTACTGTAACTATTTTCCATGAATGCAGACATGCAAAGCATTTGCAGCCTTCACAATACATAAAATTACAAAAAGCAAAGTGAAAAATTTGGGAAAGTGTTATATTCTATGCCAACCAGTGTCTCATTTTCATTGTTACCTGCAAGTTTTTAATCTAAATGTCTTTGCCCTGTGTAGGATCAGTGTTTTGTTTTGTTTTTTTGGTGTTTTTTTGTTTTTGTTTTTGTTTTTTGTTTTTTTTTTTGAGTTAAGCTGAAGACTTTGAAACTGTCTGTTGTTATTGTTGGCAATTTGGAGCTGTTTTCCCGCCAAGGATTATAATCAGTTTGCTTTTAAAGAGTAAGTGAGATTTGAAAGAGAGAGACAGGCAGAAAATTAACAATAAAATGATTGTAAAATGGAAATATATAAAGTAGCTTGAAAGATCGTCTTACCATATTTGGCCAATTAGTCTGAAACAAGCTCTAAACCTACGCTCTTATAAATGCCAAATCTATATGTGTATCAAAAGTGGTTCAATTTTAATCCATCCATACTCCTACAATTTAGAAAAATAAATAGAAGACACCTGGAGACAAACATCCCAAATGACCTTATTTATAGTTAATCAATATTGGACAATAACCACATGGATTTTTATATTTTTCTGTTATGCTTGGCTCTAAATGTACAGATACAGAGTAGCCATAGATTGAATATGAGTTGGCAGTTCAACAGAGACACATCTTTGTTACACTGATAGCCTTTTGTTCAGAGATAGGTAATTTGATAAATACCCATACATTAAAATGCTCTCTTCAAAATTAATAAAATCACTTAGTAACTAGATACAATAATAAAATACCCCATTGTCTCATATTCCAATGCTTAGATGAAACATTTTACTGTCGTGTATCTAATACCTTTGCACGTCTAGAGACAGACAAGACCTTCTGAGTGTTCATTTTCACTACGGCCACATATACCCACATAGCTGTAAACTGGGCAGTCTGCTTTGAATAAAATTAGTCTATCCACATGTCATCAAACTTACCCTTTTTGAGTTTGATGCATTAGTGAAACTTTACTTTTGTCATTTCCCTCCAAGTCTGAGTCATTGTTTAAGAGTATGCATTTTTCCTGCTTGTCCACTTCCATCATTTTCATTTCTGAAAGTCATGATTCAATAATCTCCGGAAGTCTGCTTAAATCTTAAGGTGGCTTTAAAGGAGTGATTGTAAATTCTATTTGGATCTTGTAACAACATTTAGGAAAAAAACTTCAGGATGGACGTCTCATTATTCTGAGGTTCCCACCTTAGTGTTAAGTCCAAAACCCAAGTGGCCTATTGGGCTTTGCTGCCAAAGGTTCCTCCCAGTGTTGTTGAGGGTAGGATTTCAGGCCCACCTTCCTGGGGCCCAGATGTGGGGACTGCAGATAGCAAGATAGAACACTCACATGTAGGGAGGGGACATGGAAATCAGTATCTGTAATTACCCAACAACCAGTTTAGTGAATTTGCATCTAATTTTTATTTATTCATGATAGTCACACAGAGAGAGAGAGAGAGAAAGAGAGAGGCAGAGACACAGGCAGAGGGAGAAGCAGGCTTCATGCACCGGGAGCCCGACGTGGGATTCGATCCCAGGTCTCCAGGATCGCGCCCTGGGCCAAAGGCAGGCGCCAAACGCTGCGCCACCCAGGGATCCCTGCATCTAATTTTTTTCTTTCATCTGAAACCATTGTTTTAAAAAAAAAGTAAAAAAAAAAAAATAATAATAATAATTTTAAGAAAGGAGGAAAAGCCATGGAGGTGTTTTGAGATTACATTCCCTGCAAAACACAGTTTTAATTCCTAGGCAAATACTAAACAGCATTTTTAAGCCTGAGTTTTTTTCTCTCTAGCTCAGGTGATTGTAATCTCTAGGTTCCGTAATGATTTTTATTCAATCAGAATGCAAGTTCTTTCAGATAGCATCTTAAAAATCTTTATTCTGATACATAACCCTGTCAACAAAGCATTAGTACATACAAAGAAAGATTAGTTGGATATAAAGAAAGCTCATTAGTCAGATGATTCAACAAGGGTCAAAAAATTAGTAGATTTCTCCCATGTGGACAGTTTTCTTCACAATCTGTTGGGTATGCTGATTTCATTGTGTGGTTACTTACACATGCAGATGCCATCTTTTCTCTTAGAGAAATGATTCTTAGGCCTGACTGCACAAAACACTCACCTGAGGAGTATTTAAAAAATACCAATGCCAGGACCCCAACCCCCAATAGTTTAAATCAGAATCTTTGAAGGCAGAGACCATTTGTATTAAACAAAGAAACAAGCCTCTCTAAGTAATTCCAAGAACAGACTTGTATTAAAAATACTGCCCTAGGGACTCCTGGGTGGCTCAGTGGTTGAGCACCTGCCTTTGGCTCAGGTCGCTATCCCGGGGTCCTGGGATCGAGTCCAGCATCAGGCTTCCTGCAGGGAGCCTGCTTTTCCCTCTGCCTGTGTCTCTGCCTCTCTCTCTGTGTTTCTCATGAAAAAAATAAATAAAATCTTAAAAAGAATACTGCCCTAAAGGTCTGTTTTCAGTTGTTCCTTATTATGTAATATTTTTTGGTTGCAAGCATCATAAATCTACTCTTGCTAGCCTAGACAAAGAATATAGGGTGTAATAGTGGCTTGGCACCAAGCTTTTGACATTTTCTGGGAATGTGAGCTGGATGTAATACCTGTGTGATTTTTGAATGTTGTGCCTTGAGCATGGTGTAAGTATGTTCTCTGTGTGGGAGAAGGAATAAGAGGCATTTGGTGGCCAGAAGGGTTGACAGCGGCAGAGACTGACTAGCTGTTCATCAAACTGTTTCTCTCACTCCTGGGCATACAGTGAGGTGCTGTTCTGATGTGTAGCGTGTGGCCATAAGACTGAGCTCCAGCCAATAGATGTGATTCTGACACTTCCAGGTCCGAACCATAAAAATATTTCTTTATTCACTTGCTCAACTCTGAGTATGGTGTGAGCAGCAGATTAATTTTTACTGTGGTAGGTCACTGAAAGTTGGGGTATTCTTATCTACAACAGTTGGCCTGTGGAGGAGAGTATTAGAAGACAAGTTCAGTAATTGGGTATCTGGAAGAGAAGCATCCAGGCCAGATGTGAAAATTCTAGCAGGCACTTTACTAATTTTATATTTAGAGAACTATATATAATTGAGCTCCAACAACTACCAGCCTCCATTTTACCTCATTCTGAACTTCCATTTACTGAAAATAAAATTCTGAATGATCCAAAGGTGATCAGCTATCCAAGCCTGGATCAGCTCATTAGCTGTGGCCATCAGACAGGAATCCAGTGAGAGAAAACATGAGGAGTCTCTTCAGTGCACTTCCCAGGAGGGCAGCTAGGACTCTCCCCTCCCTACCCCATTTAATTTTTTTTCTGTTTTATTTAATTATTGCAGTTAGTATTTCTACAGTGCCTTTGTGTAAAAACTCTCAAAGCCTATATGAAATTAGTAGGATGAAAATAAATAAATGTATAAATAATAAATAGATGAAGGATTCTATTTCTTTCCTGTTTTTAAATTAGCAGTGGTATTTATTTCTCCACAGGCCTCTGGCATCATTTATATTCTTCAAACTCTTCAAAGGTTTCTAACAGTAGTTCACTGATCTCATTTACACATTTCCCTATATCCCGAGATATAATTATCCTCTCACCATGAGAATTTAATTCATTTACAACAGCCAAGGTATTCTCTTACAATCTCCTCATTCACATAAGGTTTTACTTCCTTCTTACCGTGCTGAAGATCATTCTCTTTGACAAGGTAGATAGAAACATGATAACAGAGAAAATGTGCCTCATGTTGTCCATTGATAACATATAGGCTGCTGAAAGCAAGCCTTCATATTTTATAACTTTCTTGATTCGAGTTTGACCACAAGAGTTGACACTGTTGTTCGGAGCAATTTTTTAAAGCCTAAACTCATTAGTGAATATAGATGTGAGGACATTAAATTTGTTGGTATATGTCATCTTCTTATTGATCTTAAAATGCATTTTCCCCATGATTTGTATATGAATTTTAAAGTGTGAGCTCATCAGAGCACACTGTATATACTTTTTTTTTTTTTTGGCATTCTTTAGGTATCTTCTGTCTTTCTCAATGGGATCGTTTATGATTGAAAAAATAAAGATTATATTTCTAAAAACCCCTAAGCACCTTCTATGACAGGATCTCATATCATGAGATCAATACTATGTCTTTCCTGGATATTTGGGTTTTTCTGCCTTCAAGGATACACGTCTTCATCTTCTCAGTTATTATCAACTCTAAAGTCACACAGTTTCTTTGTCCTTGTCTCATCATTGCAATGAGAAGGAGCAGCACTACCTGAGGAAGGCTAGTCAGCCTTTAAAAGAAGTGATTGATGATCACATTTCGGGATTTTGTTCTCAGATTTGCAGCCTTGGAAATATAATTGTTAATGTATGCAGAGTCACTAGCCTAGCTGCAGAACTAGCCAAGAGCACAGCAAAATAAAATTTAAAAAACGGGATGAGAATTTATGAATTTATACTAATAGGCTATATCAACCAGGACATGTTGATGTTTGCATTAACTGATGAGCTTACTTTTTTTCTGTAGCCAAGTGTATGTGGAATGTCAAATTGTGATCTAAAATCATAAAATAAGATAAAATTAAAATGAGTTGGATGATTTTAATCATTAGGACTTCTTTCTACGAAAGACTGTTGCATTAGCCTTAGTAAGAGGAAAATATCTAAATGCAAAGTATTTTTCCCATGGTTGTTCAGAAACTCCTAACATCTTTCAATATGTTTTGGAGATTTATTATTTCTATGACTATGTTTTACTTCTGATTTCTATTTATACAATTATAAAAAATGAGTTTTAAGAACCAAGCTGCATTTTTATAGGAATAATTCACAGTTGAATTTTTATTTCTTAAGTAAATTTTCTAAAATGGTTGTCAGTAGACTCCTGAAGGTTTGAAGACAAGATTTTCAAGGGTCTCTAAATATATATGCCCTTATAATAAGCTCTCTTGCCCACTTAATTTTGAGAAACTCTGCTATAGTTGATTAAGATCCTTGGCCCTGCATAATACCAAAGACACTACTAACTTTGAAAGTATGATTTCTCCCAGTTCTTTCCTTCCATTTCTAATCATATACACTACACTTTTCATTAGATACCATGGCTCATTGATTCAGGTTACAGACTTGTCCATAAACCATTTATCTCCCTATTACAAACCAAAAACCCTCTTGTCTTTCACTAGCCAATCAGTCATAAATCACTTGCGGTGACTTGTTTTTAATTCAAGTCCCAAGTTTCAGTAAGATTTGCTCAGAAAGTCCCAGTATGAAGAAACATAAAATCATTTCCTTGCAGGCCCACACTCCCCAAGGAAATTTTGCCTATTTCCACTTTTATCTGTTAGTTGTTTAGTTCTTTAAAAATAATCTTGTTTTTCTATTTTCAAATTCTCTGTGGCTGATGGAGGATGCATCTTGATTCCTGCTAATTCTACTTCGACCCAAATTCGTTCTTTTCGGCTTGGAGTAGTGGATTTCTTCCCTCCTAAGAAGAATTTTTCAGAAAGACAAGAACTTGTGAGGAACTATGCTCATTAGCTAAATGAACTCTTAGAATTTCCCAGTGTCTGGAAGTCGCCAATGACCTCTTATCTTTGTGCCAAGATTGAATTGGAGGATCTAGAACCTTCCCACAATAATATTATCTCTGCTTCTCTTCCCATTTCTCTTCAACCAAAGGTTTACAGGTCAACTTACATGATCCCAAAGATTCACAGATTTTCATGAAGTGGTATCTTCAGATACAGCTTCCCTCCCTACATGGTCTTTTTTTTTTTTTTTTAACATAGGTAATGTGCACTTTTATTGTTCTACACTAGCATTTAGCTCCATTCCAACAAGTCTCAATAAAACAAGAGATTTTATTAACCACTCTACATGCATAGTTGTTACTTTGGTTAGTCTTCTAACATCACCTGGCAAAATTGCCATGTTCTTATCAGCTCAATTTCCCATTCTCCGTGATTACTTTTGCAAACATGCCCACTTTTTCTCAAAACTCTCGTCTGCTCTTATTTCAAAGGAAATCAAAGACTTTGTAGGTGAATAATCGTAACTCGGGGGTTGCGGAGGGGAACTACTTGTGCCTTCAACTACCTTCACCTGTTTCTCTTCTTTTACAATTTTTAATCATTCTTTCTATGTGTCAGTGATCTAGCTGCTGGACCTATAGAGGGAGAAATACAAGTATGTCAGTAAGTTCCAATGATCCAATAAGTGTCAGTACAGAGGTATGGTTGGGTTTAGGGTACTAAGAGAATAGAACTCCAATCAGACAGGTGAGTCAGGAGTTCTGCTATGTGTATTTCATGAACTAAATCTTGCAGGATGAGGAAGGGGTAGAGGGGACAGTGGAGTGGGAAACCCTCATTGCTCCTTGTGTTTCTTTTGCAGAGCTCCTTAACTGCCTTACTTCATCATTTTTACTTCCACACTAACTTTGTCTTTAAGCTTATCTTTTCACAAAGAATGTCTATTTCCTTTTCGGTATTAGATTCAAATATTCAAATATGAATATGAACTCAATTCTTCCTAATTAATGTCTCTCTTCTTAACCAAACCTTGAGTCTTTGTTAGCTTCAGCATTATCCCTCTACTGAACTAGTCTTCTTTAGCTCTTCACATTTCTCAGACTATTGTGGATTTATTTGCACCATCTGGGACAAGGGAGACACTGAAGCCTATGCCTGACTCTGTCTGCCTTCACTTTTGGCTTCTCATCTCTCCAGTTCATCCAGAATATAAGACTAATTTTCTTTGACACATTCATCTTGTTACTGTTCTATGAAGCTCACAGAACAGTAGGATCCCTGCTGAAGTCAGATCATCTCGACAAGGTGTGGATACCACTTACTAGCTCCTGAGTTATGAAGAGTCTGTTTCCTCATCTACTGAAGGAGGCAGATGATAATGTCTGGCCTGCCCACTGCAGGCAATCACTGTGAGAATGCTTGAAAGATCTATCAAGATTCTAAATTATTATTATCACATATTAAGTTTATATTTCTTCTTTCCTTTTGAAACTCTATACACAAATTTTCTGTATATTCTATTCCACATTTTTCACTGTTTCTCAAAATGAACCCTTTAGGATAAGGCCTTCACAGACTTAAAAATATAATAAAAGTCTTCCCATCTTTACATTTTTATTTGGTGTTTTCTTGGTGTGGATTATCATTCTCTAATACACACATCTGTTGAGATATAGCATTAGGTCCAGCTCAATCTTTATTTCCTCTGTAATATTTTCCCTTCATTCTTAGTCTTCATACATCTCTTCCTTCTTAGCCTGTTACAATACTCACTGTAACAGTTGATTATACTTTTTTTGTTGTTCTTATTATTCTGTTCTCACTTTAACAACTACTACACTGCGGTGAGTAAGGTACTTGATAATAGTTTGTCAAGACTAATATAAGTAGCAAACATTACATTATATAGTAAATAAAAATCTTTCTTTAAAATAGCTTATTCTTAAAAAAATAAAATAAAATAAAATAGCTTATTCTTAATATTGTTTGCAAAATAACTGACTAACCAGTTGCAATATATTAGCAAAACAAAAATTATGACTTTGTCGATTAGAAATTGATCTTCATATTCAAGTGAACCACAAGGACAAACAGCCTAAAGATAATAAATTAAAAGTCTGCAGTGTGCTTGTGTCACTTGGCAAAGAGTTCCATCAACATAAATTGATACCGTGGGTAGATTTCTTATTAATCATGCTTCACTTCGGTATTGGGTTAAATGTTTAAATAACGGGATGATGAGTCTTGCTGGCAATTTAATTCTTGATTTCCAGGCTTTGGAAGACAGAGTTTCTCCTCTCCTTCTCTGGAGGAGGGGAAGTCCATCAAAATGTCATTATCCTGCATGTGTAACAATGTCATTTCTCTTGGTTTCTTGCAGGTAAAGCTGCAGTCAGTGCTTGGTGATGAAGTGCTGCTGATTGATCCTCATAGATTCACTCCTTTCCCCTTCTTTCAACAAAGATCCTGTTTTTAATCACCTTGCTGTGTATTTCCTTCCCCTTATCCATTATGCAAGGAGGTCAGCTAGTTACACTCAATATGACTAATTAAAAAGAGAACTCCAAGGTAAAGCTCACAGAGGCACTCTGGTAATTGCAGTGATATCTGTGAATAATAATGACAATTAATGAGACCTGTAATAGCTTTGTAAATAGTCATTTGCCCACTCACAGGAAGTGAATTGCAATTTACACCGAGTGAGGAGAGTCAATTCTTGCGATTCATTAAAACATCTTTCTTTTCTACCTTCTCAAGCTAACTCTGCTTTTGGAACTTGAGAAATTCATGAAAGGGGCAGACCTGGAACTATCCTCCAAATGACAGCACAGTGTTCGGCTGCAAGAAATGAATCCATCTCCTCTGGATGGGCTACCTTATGGAAACAGGTTCAGTTAGGCTAAACTGAAGTACCTTTGGGAATGGGAGGAAGGGAGGCCAGATTCAAATGTAGGTGAAATATAGAAAGTTGCCGGAAATAGATTTTTCTAATTTTATAGTTGTGAAGGGTCATTAAAAGCTATCTAATGAGAAAACCGAAGTCCCCTAAGGTAAAGGTCTTATAACTTGTTTGTGTCAGAGTTGGATAAGACAAGAGGACAGGAATTCTGGTTCCTAGTCAGTGATCTTCACACAGCAGACCTCCGAGGGCTTTGAAAGTCTTGTGAAGGGATATGGATTAGATTGAGCTGGGAAGCCCCTCCACAATGTCATAGTACTGTCTGGTAGCTAAACTGACTGTAAATGGCGGGTTTCTAGAGGAGGAATGCAGAAGAAACAAATAGCTAGAAGTATAGCAAAAGTGCTAATGAAAACAAAAGAACCGAGCATGACTCCCCAAATTTGAGCAGAAGCATCTAAGCATACTTCACAGACTTAAAAGTAAACAAACAAACACACTTAACTTGCGGATAATACTTTGTTGTCTGCAAAATCAGGATCCCCTTTCAGTGTGTTTCCAATCTCTTCAATATCATTCTACTTTCAAGTCTTAGAAAAAGGGATATTTCCTTGAGAATATTTCCCCTGACCTCCAGCAATGTTCAATCCAGCCATCCATTAAAGACTTCAGCAATGCTGTGAATCTTTCTTCTGTAGCAAATGTCTTAATTGTATACTTCTTGTCCAGTGTATCTGATGAATGTGCATCTTCATCACTAAGTTTAAAGTCCTAGGAGGCCAGGGAACTATCTGTTTTAACATACCCTTGTATTATCCTTCCCCAGCTTGTGCCTGACTCCTGGTGGGCACTTAGTTTTCAGGAATAACTGAATACATCAATGTAGGAAAAGAAATGAACTAAGGATCACTGTAGAGGGAAAAAACACACAGCACATTGCTTTCTGAGGGACGCTGGTTAGGCTCCTTCTTGATCGAGCCCAATCTGCCTTCCCACCACTGAATCTTCAGCACTTGGATGTTACTGGACACTCAGGGTTGCGAGAACGTTTGGTGGCTCAAAGGATACATGTCTCTTATGTTAGGAGGCAAAATGGCTCATAAGTACCATATTTAAGGTTCTAAAAATGTTAACAAGTTTACTGGTCAATGGGAAATTGATTAATTTGTGGTAAATTTACATATAAAATGGTTCGATTTGCCCAAAGCTTCTTGGCAGTGGGAATAGAACACCAGCTTTTCACAAGTACAAACTCAAGGCAAGTTCCCACTCTATCCATAAGTTCTAGTTTGCATCTGAAAGGGCAATTTTTGCAAAATGCATGGGCCATCCCATTTGGATTTCATTTGCACATACTCATTTATTAAAACTTAAAGAAGATTTTAACAAATTGTACTGGGATAACTGGATATCTACATGCAAAAAGTGAAGTTTGATCACATTCTGTATACCGGATATAAAATGAACTGAAAATTCTTCATAGACCTGTCTGTAAGAGTTAAAATTATAAGACTCTAAGAAGAAAACAGAGGAATAAATCTTTATAATTTCTTAGATATGAAACAAAAAGCACAAGTGACACACACACAAAATAAATTGGACTTAAGGAAAATTTACAAATGAGTGTTTCCTAAGACATCATAAGATATTTAAAAGACAACTCATATAATGAGAGAAAATATTTGCAAATCATGTATCTCGTAATGGACTTGTATCCAGAATATACTAATTACTCTCACAATCCAACAATAAGAAAGCAACTTATCCAATTAAAATGGGATAATGAATTTGAATAGACATTTAACCAGAGGCCACATACAATGATCCAATACGCAAACAAAAAGATCCTCAATGTCTGGAGTCATCTGAGAAATGCAAATTAAAGCACAGTGAAGTATTACCTCAAACTCACAGATGTCTAAAATAAAAAAGACAGACATTAACTAGTGTTGGTGAGGATGCAGAGAAATTGGACCCCTCATACATCGCTGGTAGGATTGTACAATACTGTAGCCACTTAGCAAACCGGTTTGGCATTTCCTCAAAATGTGACATATAGAGTTGCCATATGACCCAGAAATTCCACTCCTACATACATACTGAAAACAGAAGTCCACATAAAAATTTGTAGACTAGTATTAATACAAACATTATAATAATCAAAAAATGGAAACCACCCAAATGCCCATTAGCTGCTGAATGGATAAACAAAATATGTATATCCATGTAATTGAATATTATTCTACCATAAAAAGGAACAAAGTACTGATACTCGCTACAGTATGGATGACTCTTGGAAACATTATGCTAAGTGAGGGATTCTGGACATAAAGGTCATATATTGAATAATTACTTTTATATGATATATCTAGAAGAGGCAAATCCATAAAAAGAGAAAGTGGATTAGTGGTTGCCAGGGGCTGAGAGTTATGACTAATGGGGACTAAATGCTATTGGGTACAGAATTTATTTTGGGGGTTATAGAAAAATTCTAAAATTAGATCACGGTGATTGTTGCATAGCTGTGAAAATAATAAACATTGAATTGTACCCACTTACAAAAGGTAAATTTTATGGAGTAGGAATGATATCAGTAAAACTCTTATTAAAAATGAACAGAGGGGATCCTGGGTGGATCAGCAGTTTAGCGTCTGCCTTTGGCCCAGGGCGTGATCCTGGAGTCCCAGGATCGAGTCCCCCGTCGGGCTCCCTGCATGGAGCCTGCTTCTCCCACTGCCTGTGTCTCTGCCTCTCTCTCCCTCTGTCTCTCTGTCTATCGTGAATTAAACAATTAAATAAATAAACAAACAAATAAATAAATAATAGATAAAAATGAACAAAAAAAAATTCAAGTGAAAACAATAAGAATTTATACCTGATGCATTATTGACATGATATTCTAGAACTAGCTAGAACTCATAGTGGGAGATGTTATGCTTTCATACAGGCAAGTTTTTAAATCTTAGAGTTTCTACAGAAAAAAAAAACTATTATTTTTGCTTAGTATACATTTACTCCTGACAGAATGAGCCATTTGGGCAGTGATTACTAGACATGACTATGAATGAATTCCAGTGACATAGGATGTTAGTTACTTAATCATCTTTATCAGGAGTATTTTATATATGCACTTATAAGAACATATATGTATACAGATGTGTTATCAGGTTCAGAATTTATCGCTCTGCATCTGGTAGAAGAAATACTGTCATGAGTAGATGTTGACTTTCATCAAGTGCTTTTGTTTCTAAAAATAAATAAATAAATAAATAAATAAATAAATAAATAAATAAATATGCTTTTGTTTCTGCCTCTATTAATATGATTATTTTCCTTTCATCTGTTAACATGGTGAATTCTATTAATTGATTTTATAGTGGTAAATCATCTTCACATTAAAATTAAAGGTGAACACATAATAGGCAGAAAATGGTATCTTTCCCTGTCTTCTTCCTCCACTGCTGGTGGATGTCTGAGTGTTTTCAGGGGTAAACTCCATGAAGTTGGTGTAGCTTCCATAGCCAGCACCCACCCGAGTCTGGCCCCAGGCCGTTCCTCAAAAAAGGTTTGTTTGAACTTCTTACAGGTACGTGTGGCCATCATAACTAAGGCCACTTGAGACCACAGTTTTTTCTTAGGATTTTCAGGCTACAGAAGTAGAGTGAATTCTGGCACCAAAGCCATTTAGGTTTGTGGTTAAGAATTATAAAGGTGAAGAAGCTCCTGGCTGGTTCAGTCAGTGGAGTGTGCAGCTCTTGGTCTTGGGGCTATGCGTTTGAGTCCCACACTGGGTGTAGAGATTACTCAAAAATATTTTTAAAATCTTTTTAAGAAAAGAATTATAAAGGTGAAAACTGGTAAGTATCTTCACATTTCCCTCTTCAGGTACATTTTTTTAGGCTCACTCACAGAGGCCATCTTCCTGCTTTTTTCTCTGGCCTGTTTCAAATATTTGCTGGCTTCTTAACCTAGGCAAAGGTTTTAGGGCAAGAGCTGGCTCCAGTACTAAACTGCCCCCCCGCCCCCCCGGGAGTCCTAGTTATGCATTGTTTTAAGCTTTCGGTTTAATTTCACAGAAGTTCAGCCATTCACTACCTTTTCTCATTAGGTATGTTACTCTCATCAGTGTGACCATTTTTAGCTTCCCAACCCTTTTGCCCTAGATATTCTGATTAAGTATGTCTGAGAAAACCCATTCATACTACCTTGTTATTAATGGGCATTTATATTTTTCTCTTACAATCTGGAAGATGTAGGTAGAGTCTTAGAACCCCTTAGAGGGATGTCAAGACCCAGATTTGCTAAATCTGTACTACTTCTATAAGACGTTCTGGTAACCTAGGGTTTCATGATCAAATAAAGCTGAAAAATGTTCAGCTTGGCCCCATTTCAAAGATCTACAGTATGCATTTGCACAGTAAAAGTCCTGAAAAGTCACTCTGTAAATAACACTATTTTATGTTGCTTATCATTTTTTCTTAAAGCTTATTAACATCTAAAGAAAATAATATTCTAAAGAATAAACATTCTTATTTTATGGGTGAGGAAGCAGAATCTCAAAGAGGCTTATTGATGACACAGTTACTGAGGAGTTAGGAGTAGAAACAGACCATGCTTGGGGCGCCTGGGTGGCTCAGCAGATGAGCGTCTACCTACCGCTCAGGTCATGATCTCAGAGGCCTAGAATCGAGTCCTAAATCAGGCTCCCTACAGTAAGCCCACTTCTCCCTCTGCCTATGTCTGTCTCTCTCTGTGTCTCTCATGAATAAATAAGTAAAATCTTAAAAAAGAAAAAGAAAAAGGAATAGATCATGCTCTTAGTTTATTTCTCTTGCTCTGTGCCATACATATCTCAGAGAATGAGCAGCAATATGGAAGAAATGGGTTATAGATGACATAGATATTCATTTATTTGTCACTAGCAAAAGGACCCAATAAGTTATAACATATGAAAGTCTTTCCAAGGGGATTTCTGCGATGTCTAGATAGTGAAGGAGGGAGGATGAAAGCATTAAATTTCAGAACAGTGGAATAAAGATCAGGGATTCACCAAAAGGCATGCAAAAGACTTGGGGGCTCAGCAGTCCTACTGTTATTATGACCAATTGACCTATTATTAATTACTTGCTAAGCAAGTGTTTGAACCAACAGAAAGAAACTCTACCTTAATGAATTCTTCAATGTGGGATTAATTTCTGTACATTTAAATTCTTTACAATACAAAACTACTTTCTTCCTTTCATTCTTTTAAAACCTCTGCTTATAAGCATTAAGGAATTGATTATCTTAATCCTACAAAGACAAAAAATTTAAAGTAAAAAAAAGTAACCTCTTCCATAGCATTATAGATCTTTTTTCTTTTTTTCATAGTGTTATAGAAATCTTTAAAATGCCAGTCTGCCATGACAAATACCTCAACTACTTTATCTTCATATCCTGCTATTGCATAAAAATACATTTTACTTGTTTTTATCTATATTATATAAATATTATAATTTAATAAAAATAAACCTGTTATTCACTCCTTTTCTGTCACGGGAATCTTTTACCAAATGAGTTCTTAGATGGAAGCCCATGAAATCTGTAATGAAGATTACTGCATTTGAAGCTAGCTAAGCATTCTCAGCCAGTATTTTACCATTTACCCTCAATTCATGAAAGCACCTTCTTAGGACTCTATGTACTTTGAAAAATTGTAGAAATAGATGAGAAATCTGCAGTTCTATCTATATCCCTGCCATCCCCTTAAGCTTCATCTCCTGTAGTTCTGTGTAGGACCAGGGAAGGAGCTTTCTCCCATTCTCTACTGGCAGTCTGTTAGAATCTGTTCTCTGTTCTCATCTGCTTTTTGTCTACCAGTCTCAGCCAATCATTGAATATCCTTTGTTTCCCCTGGAACCAGAGAATCCCAGGACTAAACGCTCTCCCAGCTGAGGTCAGTTCTAAACCTATAGATAGATCTAGACCTCAGCACTGCAAAACCTTCTCATATTCCCTAGAACTCATGGCGGTTATGCATATCTGACGTGGAAGACTTGAGAATAATCAGAAATAAGTATATTACAGGGAAAGTAATTAAGTTATATGTTAAATGCATCTGTTTCCAGAGCAGGGAAGAGAAATACAATTTGTATCCTTTATAAAATTTCCTTAATGAGTACATTCTTTTTCTTAGTCTTGCTGCCCTAAGTCTATATCTACATTTCTCAGAATAAGCCACTTATTTATTTTTTTAGGGTGAGTATCCAACCACTTTTGGAATACTTTATTTACATCTTTAAGGATTTGATTTTTTTTCACCTCATAATTAGTTCTCTCCTCATTCTCCACTCCTCTGACTTCATATAAAAAAATCAACAATTAAAATAATCTACATTCTATTTTCTGGGTGATGTAACACTATGGGGCTGATGGACTTCAGCAGAACAGGGAGGAATGATGTTAGTCATTTCAAATCTGGGCCCTTTTACATTCTCCACATTTTTTTCCAGGCTTTTGTCTAATTGTTAAATCTTGGAAAGTAATACACTCACAGAAATATAAACACCAACAATGCATGTGACTTTCTCATAGGCAGAGTCTACATTCATATTGGAGAAGAAATATTTTCCAGATGGCACCATAATATGTCAAGACTTTTCCCAGCTCACAGTGCATATAACATTTAAGATAATTATGCAAGGAATTTTAATCATGTAATTCAAACATATTTCAAACCTGCAGAAAATCATAATCATCAAGATTAAAAATATTACAATTTACTATAGTGATTTAGATGTTTTAATGAAATTAAATATTGCAAATACATCTAAAGCCAAGGTAACAACGCAGTATGTATATTTCTCATGCTTGTGTTTATATTTTACTGCATATGGGTGCAAAAAAGTGTTCCCCTTTTTCTAATATTCCTGCTGCAGTCTGAGCAGAGGAACTTGTTGACGTCTACTGGTAAGCCCCTCTGAACAACATTTACCTTGGATTTTTCCATAGTTATTTACATAAAAAAATTAGGAATAGGAGGAGGGAGGAGCTAAATTTTTTGGGAACCAACCTTATTCAGATATCTTACCTATCTTTTTCAAACTTGACTATTACATCCATCATATAAATGGGAAAATTGAAACCATAAGAAGTAAGTAACTTAAGGTATGACTAGGCCATGTGGTAATAAAGAGCGAGTATTTGAAATGCATCTCGCATCACTCCTGAGCTGGAAGGGGGAAAGTTTAGAGTCTCTACTCTCAGAAGATTCGCTATTTAAATTATGCAGTGTGGTTGATGTTAATACTATTAAATAAAGGATAACTCTATAATGGAATATGGCTATCACTTTAACAAGTACCTCATCATTACACTTTAAATACAGTGTATAACAGAATTTTCCATTTCTAAATGTATATCCAGGTCAGAGAGATATCTCCAAAAATGAATTTAGTAATGATGGTGAAATTTTGAGTCTCTCAATAAGCACAGATTGTTAAGATCTCTACCAGAAATGTAAGAAAAATTCATTAGTAAATAACTACAAATTATGAATGAACCAAATGGACTATGTATAACCATTCTTTTACTTGACTTCTGAGAATGTTGAATATGTATTTAATATTAAAATATACCTGTGAATTAGTGTTATTTGGATGTTTTCTAAGATTTTGAGGCCTGTGATTAGAGATTGGTTTGTTGTCATATATTCATTTTTGCTTTAGGAAGGCAGTTTGTAACTTGTCTCTTGATATTATCCTAATGAAATACAATTATAATGTTTTCAAAAATCTTCACTGTAAGGCTTTAATATTCAATTCATAGAAGACATTGTAACATTGCCCCTAAAACCTAATGAAGAGCAACATTGCTTACTTTCCCCATTTTTCCACAGGCAGCTGGAACTCCTTAACAGTTGTATGACTAATAAAACATGGCATCTTCTTTCCAATATAGAAACAAGGAAGTAATGCTACTAAGCATTATTGTAAACTGGGTCACAGCCACATGGCAGATCACCTAAAAAAGCTGAATAGTATTGCAATTAATGAATAACCTGGAACTATAACTGGGTTGAGGTGTTTTTTGCCTAACCCATTTTTCATAAGACTAAGTGCAAAGCTTTGCAGAAAAAAAAAAGCTAATGGCATCATTATCAGGATACACACAGAATATAAATCAGGTAATGAATAGTGGAAGAAAAGGGTGGGTAAGATAGTATTTATGGAGTGCTTATTTCTTTTTTCTTGACATATGCTGTACTTTTCATATAAGTTACCTTATTTAATCCCCACAGAAAAATTTGTGAGTTGATATTATTCCCATTTTACTGGTGAAAAAGCTGAGAATCAGAATGTTTAAGTAGTTTTGGTAGACAATGAATTGTGTGAGTTGGATACAGATGTCATTCAGTTTGACTCTGGTGCAACACTTCCCATTAAACTGCAGTGCCTAATGAATGAGGAAGAAAGGCTTGAAGGATGAATGTGTCCTTGGGTTCCCCAAAAAGGAGATTCCAAGATGGAATTTGGTGTCCAAAATGCTTGTTAGTGTTTTTAAGATCAATATCTGGGGGAGAGAAGATAAAGCAGGAGTGGGAAGAGTGGTCAAGCTGTGACGCAGGCCCTTTGGCCAAACCCACAAGGAGTGATGGAGTGATTCATCTTTGGTGCCATTCCAAGTTGAGCTGAGAAGGCCCTGGTTCATACTCCTACATCAACCAGCCACTGACTGTGAGCTACAAAAGAAAGAAGCATGACATCACGTGAGGTAGTTCTCAGCAGCTGGAATGTTCCAGAGGAGGCTGGCAGCTGATGGTGCTCTGAGCAGCCAAGGCCAAAAATCCAAACAGTGAAGGGGTATCTGGTGTACATGTCACAGGGTCCACCTCAGTTGTAAGTTGCTCTTTTCTACATGCCAAGTGGGCTAAGGGTTTCCTAATGACATCAGTTAAAGATACAGGTAAGGCATGGCAATTTTTGGGATCTATGAAATATTCTAATGAAGTGGCCAGTTTGCTTATTACAAACTGAAATTGCAAAATAACTGACACCCTGAAAGATTAAGAAACAAGGAAAAGTATTTGCTGTCTATCACAAGTAGGTTCCCTTCAGGTTAAGACAAAGTGGGTAAAGTATTTTCTGAGATCAACTGGAAAGCTATTTTTCCAAGAAAAATGATGGAGGAGCAGGACCATAGGTACATAACAATGGCTAAGGAGTGTGACTAAAGGGGATCCTGTGTAACCCAAAGCAAGTCCCAGGGAAGAAGCAGATAGACAGGTCTGAACAAAGTACAGATGTGTACTGGATTTCAGTTGAGATTTTGGTCCTGAATGTAAGATGATTTTGAAAAAGGCAAGTATGATGCAGCTATTACATTTATGAGGCAAATGCATTCTAGAGTGTTGTTTTGTTTGTTTTTGTAATCTACGCTTTTCTGTGAATCACATCAAGTCCATAAAGAATTTTATTGATAACATAAATATGTTTGTTTAATTTTCTGCCTCTTAGCTGACTATCTTCTGCATATGCATTCATTATTTTGCAAGCTCCTTGCAGGGAAATTAGATTACTGCTGCCTTGCCGTCTGTGCTTTTTCACATCTCTACACCCTTTGGTTCTCTTGGATTTTCCTTGACCTTAGATCTCCTGAGAGAGGAGAGACATGAAGATAGAAGAAAGTAGTGAAGGTTGATAATAATATACAAAGAAGTACTTCCTGTACAAAAATAAATGACAGCGTGGAAAGAACACTGAGAAACAGGATAGGAATCATTTCGCCCTTTGTTTGTTAAGTGCCTGTGAAAATCATTTCACCTGGAGAGCAGGCACCCAGCACGGGCTCCCACACCTCGCACGCAGCAGATCCTCGGGAAATACTGGGTCAACACAACATGAGAGGACATATTAAAATAGTTTCTGGCATCATAGGAATATATTCAATGTGCTTTATGGCAATAACACAAAATTATTAAAATCGAATGGACTAACAGGGTTTTGTCTGTTTGTGACCTTCTCAGTATGACTTGCAAATTGAGAGATTTATCACCTCTGAAAATTCCCAGGATATTCCTCAGGTAATACCTTTGTATTCTCTATTCAGCTATTATTTCTTGAGATATCTTTCTTGATATGATTACTAAAAATATATATTTACCTAAAATTCTATACATTCATCCCATCATAAACTTTAGAACAGCTGAGACACCGTATCTTGAGAATTATCCAGAGCCCCAAATTTCTAGCTATTTTGAGATAGAAACCAGCGGGGAGAACAAAACCAGCGGGTAGCAGAATACCTCTATTATAGGCATCAAAGCTTGATATTTGATAGTCTCCCTTGATCCTCATTTCCTTGACGTTGGTGACTTGGAAATCTTGGTGTCTCAGTCAAAGTTGAGATTACAGACAATGCACAGGAAGAGATGAAGATGATAAGTATATGGGAGGAAAACATTCTTTACTGCTGTGACAAATATTAACCCCTAGAGGAAAATTAAAGCTGGTCATTAATTTTGGGATTGGGAGAAAAAAAGGGATAAAGCTGCTATAGTTAGAAAGATAATTCATTTTGTAATTGAAGGGTGAGAAGGTGGAGAAGAAACAACAGCTGAGAAGAATACCCTGGAATGTATCTGCTCTCATCACAACAAATAGCCTTATAGTTGGAATGTTAATGGCAAATTCATTACACTGAATATTGTTTGCTACGCTCGTCCTTAATGAATGCATTCATTTGCTCGTTCGACAACTCTATGAGAACTCTCATATAGGGCAATAACTCTGCTCTGTGATGGGAATGTATTTGTGAATAGAAGCCTTTTTGGCTTTCCCTATGGGGGAAAAAAATCCTGAGCCAGTTAATCAGGCTTGCCCTGGTATTGCACCTGCATTTCAATCAGAACTCTGTAACTTATTACCTGTGTGACCTTGACAATTGATATACCTTTCCTCTTTGAGTGCTGGTTTTCCCATCCAATAAAAGGGTGTAATAACAGGACTTAAGTCATGGATTTGAATATGAAGTGAGATAATCCACGAGTTTGAGCATCTTTTCACATATTAGCCACTCACATTTTCCTTTCTTTGGTTTGCCTATTCTTTTCTTTTGCCAAGTTTTTGACTGGGCAATCAATTCAGTCTCTGAGTTTGTAGTTGTAGTGTTTGTGAGGCTATTTGCATGTTTACCTTTTTTCCTTTTCTAAATATGGCCTGGCTGAGAGGAGGAAGGAATGATGGTGACAGATACACTGTAATAATATATTATGCTGGATTCCACCTTCTCTGGTGAGTCACATATATATTTATAGTGACTTATAAATATATATCTATACCTATATCTATATATCCACATCTAAATTGACCTTTATTTCTATCCATCACACATATATGCATACATGCATACATATAATTATCATTGTTGTTTTTAATCAGAGAAAGGGGAAATAATTGCAATATGGATAAAAGACTTTTGCAGCTAGTCAGAAACAGAGGAAAAGCTTGGAAGTAGGATTGACTCTAAGAAGTCTAAATACAACATTTGAAGTCATATGTCATCTTATAGTATTATATACAATGTTATTTTTAGAGATATCTATTTAAGTGAATGTGAAATGTAATGAATAATTTTGAAGTCTTGTCAATTTCCTAAATATAGGAAACTAATGTAATGTAAGACTAATGTTTATTCTACAACTTTGTTTCAATTGTTCAATAGAGGCAATTACTGAATGCAGTTTATTTTAATTTAATGGCTTTCTTACATATAATATTATAAGAAAAAAGTACTGTAAAGTAATATTACATTTTGTCATTCATTGTCCTTGCTGTTTGTATTTTGTCATTCTGCTCAGCTTGAATACTGATGTGAAGGACTTTGTTTCACCTCCCTAGTCTAATGCATTGATATTAAGAGATTTAGGATATTAGATACTTAAAATAACAATCCAACATTTGTTGCTTTGCATATACACCACACAAAACAAGTTTTGCTAATTCTCTACTAAGTTGTTTCAAAATAAATTATACAAAAATAATGTGTGAGATCTATAAAAATACATAATTTTTGGTAGTATAGAAATAGTTGGAATTTTAAAACTTAAATCCTTGCCAAATATCATACACACACACACACACACACATATTTGTGTTTATTTAAATCTATTCTTTTACCACAAAAAAGACCTTTATTCATATTTAAGAAGCTTTTTAAAGGCTCAGTAACATTTTGAGGTTTTAAAACACAAAATCTAGTAATTCCACACCACTGTTTTATTTTTTCATTAAATCAGCTGAGCAGAGAACATATTGCCGTCACTAATTTATCCAACTCAGTGTTAAGACTCAGTAATTGAATTCTTCTCAATAAATGTAGAAGTGCCTATAATATATTTATAGCGATTGAAACATTAAAAATGATACATGCTTAGTTTATGAATATTCTACAATATGTAATAAACTTTTATTTTTTAGTATTTTTCCATTTTAATATAATCCTTTAAAATATACACCTGGAACTCCGTAAATAAAAGCACAGTTTACTCTACCCTTCAGAGAAATGTTTCATTCTTCAGATGCAACAAAGAAGTCTTAAAAATATAATGTCATCCCTGAGCATATAAGCATCTGGAGGTGGCTGAGTTTGTAAAAACTGCAGTAGATTTTTATTGTCTAGACTTATTACAAATTTATCAATCTAAAATGCACTTACTGTTACTTAAGTGAATCAATTGTGAAACTAAATTTTAAAAGTGCCCTTAACTTTAGAGAAAAACCACATTCAATGAGCTGTAGATGACCATTAAAGAGGGCATTTTTCCAAATACTGTTTTGACATTGTGCTCATATTCCTTGACATCTCTTCAAGGTAACTTGTTG
The DNA here is from genome assembly GCF_003254725.2 of Canis lupus dingo. Classification (NCBI taxonomy): domain Eukaryota; kingdom Metazoa; phylum Chordata; class Mammalia; order Carnivora; family Canidae; genus Canis; species Canis lupus. The sequence goes on from NC_064274.1 coordinate 34,376,106, forward strand.
GCCTATTGTTACTTTTCAAAAAATAGATTTTTTGAAGTAATAAGCTGATATAGTGCATTCAATGAACATGCGAATACCCCCTTTAAGATTTCACATAATTTATATGCTGCCAGTATCTTAATTTTATATTTATCTATGTCCATATTGAGTTAAAATAGACATTTCACTTTCTTTCTGGGGTGCCTTATTTAGGGTATACTTTATTAAAAGTATCACTGCTGTTGGTGTATTGATTGCAAAAAATTGAAGCTGACAGTTTGGTTAAAGAGCTTTTACACATAAATTTAAAAAATCACATTTTGGGAAAACTCAGAGTGTATCCATTCTAATAATTTGATATTTCTTAAAAACACAAAATCAAGGTACAATATTTCTCATCTTGTAACTAACTTCAGGTGGTTCTTTTTACATATGATTAAATTATTAAATGAATGCTATGTTTGATTAAGTTTGCATGGAATAGTAAACATTGTGGTTTCAGAGTCTAAAAATTTGCTACTTACATAGGTAAGAATTATATAGAATACTCAATTTCCTAAGTTAAATTGGGCAGAACCAGATTGTTTAATGTGACAGCAGTACCCTGTAAGTTGGCTTATATTTCAGAGTGTAAGATATCAGAATGGTGGGGGGAATGTAGACCAGAATTTCCAAGTGGTACCAATTGCTGCAAGTGCAGTAAAGCTTTTTAAAAGATACTGTAATGCGAAAACATGTTTTCTGTGTCGCTGTAGCCTAGAAAAATTTGTTTTTGTGTTGGCCACCTGCTATATCATGTTAGAGAAATATTTGGACCCAAAATGATATTGAAACACGATCAAATTTCCCCCCTATGTTATGCGTATAAACACACATGTTCCAGTTGGAAAGAAATCCACTGAACATATATAATAACCATCTATTTCATTCCATTGAGTTTCTTCTGTGAATTTTCTTCTCTCCTGCCCTCTCTAATTCCTGTGTTCTCCACTCTCATATGTACCCATTTCACTCACATTCACAGTTCAAAATTTGATCCAGCTGTATCTTCCTCTAGGAAATGTTCCCACACCTCCTGTCTAGGTCAAGTTCATTCTCATTTCTCCCATGAAACCCATGTATTATTTTATCAGAATATTAGCATTCTGTATGTAAAGTGACTAGTCATTTTTTCTCTTCCCCCACTTGACTCTAAACAGCTTGTAGGCAGAATCTATAACTTTTTTTTAAACCTAGTAATCCCGAACCATTTTAAGATAGAGATATGGATGGATATTTAAGGTATCCATCTATTGATATCTATTAATTGAATGAATGACACTGATGTATATGAAGGTAGATGGAGGTTCAATCTGTCTAAAAGTGTTCAACCAATTTCAAGCACTTCTGATTTCCACTCGGGGAAGGTCTGATTATAAAAAATACTTCAACTGATTCAAAAGAGGAGATATTCTAGAATATTTGGCATTATAGTCCATGCCTAAATTTATCATCTGGAAATAATCAGATCAATATCTATTGGCCTGGGCATTGGTAGGTCAGCATAAAGAATTTTAATTTATATTATTTTGGCCCAAGTCCAAAGAGGTTTTTTGAAAGAAGTTCATAAGCACAGTTTTATCACTTACATTTATTTTTTTCTGATTAAGCAAGCTTAATGATATTTTAAGAATAGACCAATTAATTTTAGTTTGTTCATTTTTTATATTCTCGATGGCAAATCAATATAAAAACAGGTTTAGAGAATAAATTACTGAGTTCATATGGTAATGGTCATAAAGCAATTAGAGATAGTTCAATAATAAAACAGCATAGCTGTATACATTCTTATTGCCTGTTATCTCATTATTAAAATCATGATTTATGAAATGAGATATTATTTTAATTCTTCTTTCATTTGATCATATTTAATCTTATGCATAACTCTTTTTGAAGAAAAAGATACTATAGAAAGCAAATTTGAAAATGCCACTGTGTTCTTCAAATTCAAGTTAAACAGGTTTGAATTAAAATAATTGAGTTTGAGGCACCTGGGTGACTCAGTAGTTGAGTATCAGACTCTTGATTTTGGCTCAGGTCATGATCTCAGGGTTGTGAGATGGAGACCTAAGTAGGGCTCCTTGATCAGTGGAGGAGTCTGCTTGAAATTCTTTCCCTCTGCCCCTTTCCCCTGCAGCTCTCTAAAAATAAATAAATAAGTCTTTTAAAAAATTAAAGAAAACAATTTAAGTTAGCAAATATTTATTGAGAACTTAACACTGTTCTGGCTCTCAGTCCAGGTTGACCACACATAAGCATTTCTAAAATCTCTTCCTATCACTGGAAGATTTGTCTATAACATCCTGATAATATTTTTATTCTATAGTTAAAATAAATATGCCCATTTACAGATATATTGCTTTAGTATTTGTAGTGAGACAATGTCAAATGGCTGTAGGCTTCGTAGCATATGAAATGATCTCACAGGGCATTGCAGGTTGGTAATGGAAATTGATCAAGTAAACAAGTTCTTCTAGGAATGGTCATTTGAAATCACTCATACGCTACAAATGTTCCAGATATTTTTTTTCTTATTCATACTTCATACTGTGTTTTAAATATCCCATCATCTCTTTCCAGTCATTAAACCTTGGTAAAATTTGCTACATATAGCATAATGAGATATTTAATGAAATTAAACTTAAAAAAATCTAAGATTGAATAAGCCTACCCTGCAAGTGCATGATAAGTTCATATATCCCCCAGAGAATATGAAGAAATGAAGCCATATGAACCTAATTTACCTAAATTGGATTTTTATTAATTTAGAAGACTATGTTCAACATTTTTGGAGTTCTATTTTTTTTAAAAGATCTTATTTATTCATTTGAGAAAGAGAGAGAGAGAGAGAGCATATGAGCAGAGGAGAGGGGCAGAGGGAGAAGGAGAAGCAGACTCCCCACTGAGTAGGGAGCTGGCTGCAGATGCAGGGCTCCATCCCAGGGCTCTGAGATCATGACCTGAGCCTAATGCAGATGCTTAACTATCAAAGCCACCCAGGCACCCCTGGAAGTTCTTAATATTGCAATAAAAATGATATATGGAGGTATGAGAAGACATAAAATTATCATGATTTTTCTCTTAAAAATTTTTTATATAAGACACCAAGAAAATCAACTGCAAAACATTTAAAATTTTTGGAAAATCATCCTATTGATTGTATCAAAACAAAATAATTAAAAGATTCCCATAGCTCTTCTATGGAAATAATAGTTTTCTCATAACAAAAACTAAAACTTTAGAAATCATACTGGGGAAAATGTTCCCCTATGTATAATACGAGCTAGATTATCACATGTGTGGAGAAAACTGGGGATTAATTTTAAGACATCTCCAAAATCGTACTTTATATACATAATAATTTTATACCAAAAAATAAGACTTAAGTACATGATATTTTTTATGGAAAGACTGAATAATTTAAAGATATTTTAAATTATATTTATATGTAATGCAATTCCATTCAAAATCTTAATATTAACATGTTTACATACTTGACAAAATTATATTAAAATTGTGTTAGAGAATAAACAAGTAAAAAGAGACATAGCACTTTTGAAAATCAAAAATAATGCCAATAATATAAACTAAAAGCTAGAGGGATCAATAAAGTTTGATATTAGCACAATAATATTTCAATTGAACAGCCTAGTTTACATAATATTTGATAAAAATAGCGCTGTCAGACTGTAGGTAGGGGAAGTGAAGGAGAGAACTTTATTTTTTTTTTTTTTAAAGATTTCATTTATTTATTCATGCGATACACAGAGAGAGAGAGAGACAGAGACACAGGCAGAGGGAGAAGCAAGCTCCATGCAAGGATTTTGATGGGTGACTCGATCCCGGGACCCTAGGATCAACCCCTGAGCCGAAGGCAGATGTTCAACCGGCTGAGCCACCCAGGTGTCCCTCAAGTAGAGAACTTTAGACAATTAGTATCACTTGCATGTGGGTAGTGGTTTATTGTGGGATAATTAGGTACCATCATTCCTCTAGCAGAAATAATTAGTGGAAGTCATGTTAATATTTGGCATCATAGCCTCTTTCTGAAATAAAATAACTCTAATACATTAATTGTGCTTGCCACAATATTATTAATATGAATAGAAACTAATTTGTTTAATAAAATTGGTATAGTCTGTAATTATACAGCTGCAAAATAATATCAATATACATAAATGTATCTTAAATTAAAGATGTTCTTCTAATCATATATGACTCTGCCAGTAATATATAACACAGGGACAAAAAAAACACAACTTTTGTTATATGTTTGAGTGTCATAGACAGCATTTTTATTATATATTTCAGGTTTATAAGTACTCATAAAAATGGTCCTTTGCATGATATTGCCAATACAGTGTGTGTTAAAGTTTGCCTATTATTTGCTGTCCCCAAATTTCTTGTTCCTTTGTGGAGCTCTACAATGATCATTTTTGATCAAAAATACTATACTGATTGCCCAAACTAACTTTAAGGAAAGGAAAACAGTAACTTGTTAGCAGCTTTTCGTTTATACTTTTAACTTGTTTCATTTACATTCAAAATCCACTTAAATTATCAGTTGCTAAATTATAATTTGATATTTCTATATGAGAAATAACTCACTTATACCAACTAAAATGAATATCATTTGCTTAATCATGCAAATGCTATGTTTATTTTTTCTATTTTTTTAACTTGTTTTATCAATTAATTCTATGATTTGAGTCCTTTTCTTTCCTTATATAAATCTGATACCAAGGCATATGTGACAAAAACCCAGCCTTTGGGAGAATTAATTAGCGTCAGTCTACTGATGGTAAATACAGGGTCACATTTCCAACTCTCTGTGGTTTCCTCTTAGCAAGGTAAATAAACAGGAGCAACAATAAAAACAATTCTTTTCTAGAATTTAACAACTGAGAAAGTAAACTATATTATTTTAGAACTTTCTTCTAGGTTTCTTGTCTTGGACTCTTTGAAATACAAATTATACCCCTTAACTTCTTGCGTGCTCTTCTCCAGGCTTCCTGGTCTCTAAGAACCCTGGGGCTTGGCCTGGTGAGGCTTACTGCAGCGAGTGCTCTGATGATATCCTGATCAACAGGATTTTTGCTGTGGCTGTCCTTGTTTTTCTTGGCTTAGTCATGATACAAGCTTTCTAAGACCAATGTCTAAATGTAGTCTTTTTTTATATGCTTCACACAATCATCATTTCTCATGGTGCTCATGCTAGTGAATCCAATAGGGCTTTTCCTATTTGACATCTCTGTGAATCCCTGGATTCATTTCTGCCTTTAAAAAAAGTTGTAAAGGAAGCTGGGAAACAATGCATTCAGCACCTCTCTGGAGCAGTGGAGAGGTCTGCAATAAATCCACAGAACTTATTGCTGCAGCTTTGAGCTTTGAAACAGACCAATTTACTTTCCTTTCTGTAGGGTCTAATTCATTAGACTCCTGCTATAAAACTTTTATTGGAGAAGTTGAATCATAAAGTCAAGCAGAAAGAAAGGATTTGGTGATAAGTGGGATAAGTGTCATAATGTGAAGTATAAAATACTACAGACAAAATAAAAGTATTTATTTACTGCTTTTAGAAGTGAAAGAGCTTGCAAAAGATAACAATACTGCATTCCTAGTGATGATAAATTCCAATTTTGTAAACTTTGCAATGGTTTGGCATAGTTGAATGCTTGCTGTATTGAAGACATGATTACTATATCTGTATCACTATAGTGTATTCAAACACACATGACTCACGCATATACACACAATATATTTGTATGAATTTATATATGATTGTGTATATATATATGTTCTATATATATACACAAACATACTATATAAATATTATATAAAATATGTAGGCTGTACATAGGCAAATACGCCATGACATACTTATTTGCGCATATTCTCCTGGCTAAGCTAGATAACTTGATTTGGAAATGAGAATGATCGTTTCTCTTTTACAGAAAGTTGGAGTAGATAGAGGTCTCCAGCTCATATGTTCTTTCCTAGCCCATTGATAAGATTAAGACCTATTTAGCTACATTATTAAATAAAAGAACAAATTAAGTAAGTAAACAAATAGAAGACTTCCTACTCAGATAGACAATTAACTAAATGTTAGTTGTCATTTCTCATCAAATGTTTAATCTCCCTCTCTTTCTTTTACTATTAAATATTATTCTCTTCAGAATTAAAAAGGAGCATAAGCCTGGAATTTTAGATTTAATTTATGACTTCCCCTTAAAATTCTAATTCAGTCTATTCTTGAACACTTAAAAATATGTGCAAGTTATATATTACATCTTCAAAGCAGCCCATTCCACATGCCCTATTTATTAGAAAAATACTTTTTCTATTAAAAAAAGAAATTTATGGGATGCCTGGGTGGCTCAGTGGTTCAGTCTCTGCCTTTGGCTCAGGGCATGATCCTGGGGTCCTGGAATCGAGTCTTGCATTGGGCTCCCTGCATGGAGTCTGCTTCTCCCTTTGCCTATATCTCTGCCTCGCTCTTTGTGTCTCTCATGAATAAAAGAAGAAAATTTTTAAAAAAATGAAAAAGAAATTTACCTTTTTATAACTTCTCTCTTTTTTTTGGTCACAGGTTCTTGAAAGATAAATAAGTTCTTGAAACCCATTCTCACTCTGGCTAATTCTTTATTTTCCTTGTTTACACCCAAACTTCCATCAAAATATTCCCAGCTTCTTCATGTGCTCTTCATGTGCTAGGGTTTTATGTTCCTTCATCGTCTTGGTTTCCCTTTTCATTTTTTAGCTGATATTTATTGAGGGCTTAATACAAAATCCCAGAGAGTTCTAGGCATACAGAATACTGCAGCGAACAAAAGAGAACCTTTTCTCAGGGAGCTTATGATATAGTTAGGGAAATGAACTGACAAATGAACAGATAGATCATTCATGTGTCAGTTGGTGATAAGTTGTAGGGAAAGATAAAGAAAGGAAAGCACATGGGAGAATGATGGTGTGGGGGTCTGGAAAGACTTGTGTGACAGGTGACACTTAAGCAAAGATTTGAAGAAAGGGGGATGTGAGGAGTGCAGATGTTTAGGGAACAGAGAGTGTGAAGGTTCTACTGTAGAAGCCTGTTGGGCATGTTCAGAGGATGGCTGGTTTGTAGACAAACATAAAATAAAATAGACTCCAGATATTTGAAGCCTCAAAAGTTTGAAAACTCTAAATTCTCCTAAACCTCAAACTGTGAGGAAGGTTGAAAGACAACTTCAATTAAAAAGACCCATTACAGGGGTGCCTGGGTGGCTCAGTTGGTTAAGTGTCTGACTCTTGATTTCGGCTCAGGTCATGATCTCAGGGTTGTGAGATCAAATCCTGTGTTGTAAATCCTACTTAAGATTCTCTCTCCCCTTTTACCCCTATCCCCTCTCTAAAAAACAAATAAACAAAAAACAACAACAAAGACCCATTACACTCAGTTCTTTGATAAAAATGAGATTGAATATGACCTTCCATTGAAGCCTGATGGCTCTTTGGGAGCTGCCATAATTGACGGAGGAAGGGAAGGCTGGAGGAAAGACGAGACAGAAAGAGACTGAGAGAAGATTAGAGAAATGAGAGTCCTGAGGCAAGAATATGAGGGAATAAAGCAGATTTGAGTACTAGTTGTAGGAAAGAATCTTGGTGAAGATCACTGGCACTAATCATGGAACTGAATGGACACAACTAGGTTAGATACCTACTAAGTTTTTGAGGGAAGTATATTGGCAGAGAAATCATAAGTCCAGATTTTTTTTTTATAAAAAAAATTCCTAGAAGGTACAGATGGGAGCCATCAGTATGGAAAAAAAAATGATCAAGGCAGATCCTCAGAGTGGGAAAAATTGGGTTCTAATAAAAAAAAAATTCACACTTCCTTGTCTTCCAAGCAGAAATGCATCATGTTTGCCATTTATTGAGAGCCATATGTTTCCTATCCTTCTCATTTCAAATGAGAGCATTTATTGTGGTTCTTATGGTCTGGGCCCATCATTGTATATCTGTCTGTGATGAAAGAAGATAACTTATACATGAATTGTCAAACCACAAAAGCCATGTCTAGACCAATTGTAGAGGCTAACAGGGGACTAAGATTTTCTACATTGAACTGAATGAAGTGACAGATAGGACTTTGTGTTATCTTCCTCTGAGGAAAGATGAATATATTTTCAAATATATCCATGTGATGGATATTTGGTAACTGGAAAGGTTACCAGACCTATTTCTCTTTCCTCTTGGCATACAGCTCAACAACATTTCTAAACCTCTTCCACCAAGCTGTGGCCAATGTGATATGTACTAGCATGTTGTTTATTATTCTGAGTCCCATAAAATACTCCTAAATGATTCTGATTCTCACTTATTCTGTCTTGCAAGGCAGGATGTCCAAAGTCTATAGTGACGATGGAAGCCATATTTGTGTTTAAAGATGTCAAACTTATAACAGATCCTTGGATTTCTAAATGATAAGATGGAGCAAAATTTCTTCCCTTACTCACTCTCCCTCCCCATTGATTGGGTTTTAGGCAAGTGCAAAATAAAGTTTGATTGTATTGATTGATTTATTAAGCTTCCACAATTTATCTATTACAGCACATTGGTTTGAGAAATCTTAACTAGAACCACTTTTCTTGACCAGTTGGGTTTTTGGATGTAAGACTATGAACTTGTATTTAATTACTTTATTCATGCTGAATATAGATCACAACACTACTTACTTTTTATGCCTTCCAATTTTATCCTATATCCAGTTATCTTAATGATAAATTTCATATCAGGGCCCATAAACCCAACACTTTCAGAATCTAGACAGCTGGTAATAGAAAAATGGTTGCCTGTGCATCCCAGGGAACTGAAAAGTACATATTCCACCTAGGACCAATAAAATAAATTTTTTTCAAAACCTATTTGCTGGTTTCTCAAAAGACTGTAATATTAGGATCTTTAATTTATATCTTCACCTGAATATTTTTATTATAAAACTTTTCTTGGGCAAAACTGAGAAGTGGGTCACTAAAATTTTCTTTTAGACAGATATTTATTAGTTAATAATATTATTTGACTATGCTCCTTCAACTATTTGCTGACTTACTAACCTTCATTAGTTTGCAATTCATACTGCTCTTGGTTGTTCACTTAAATAATAAAAGAAATGTTGCCTAGATAGCCATTTCACTTAAATCGACATATTTGGGGCTTTGAAAGTTGAAATATCTGAATTTTTCCAAATTTCAAAAAATATTATCTAAAGACCATTTTTATTTGTATCACATAAGAAATTTGGATATCCTATCTCATTTTAATTTATGTACTGACAATGAGTGGATTACTTTTGCCAAATTTAGTTGTAAACACTCAATTCAAGAATCCTCACCATAAATAAATATTGTTAAGTTCAATGGTCTATGGTTTACAGAATATATATATTTTTAATTGTTAAACCCCATTAAGAATGTAGATTGAAAAAATATATATAAGTTGATATTTTCTACTCTCCTATCTTCTGGCACTCTCTTTTTACCATTCCTCTATAATAGCACTTAATTTATCTTTTTGTAAATATTGTGATCTACATTGCACATCCCCTCAGAATGTTCTGAATAAATCCATTCTTTCCAAGAGACTTGAATGTAATGAGAATATTTCAGTTTTTATTATAATTTCTTTATTCATCAATCTTAGACTTTAGTTTCATTAATCCATGCTCTATCTTTAGGTCCCTATTCTCAATTCTCTATACAGGAAGAAATGAGGCTCAGAAGAATTCCATAATTTGGTCAAGCACATAAAAATAATTGACAGAACTAGAATTTAAAAAGTGGAGATATTACAATTGATTACTTTGTTATTGCTTTGTTATTATCTATCTCTTGTGGCTGTAGATTCTTATGTTTCTAAATATGCTTGCTTTTTATGCAATTAATTTTACATGAAGCTAACTTTTTAGGTACATATTTTTAAAATGTGTATTGTACATTTACAAGTAGATAATGTACAAAGTAATAATAACAGCAAACATAGTATTTGGTAGGTGCCAGTTATTGTTCTAAGTGCTTTTATATATTTTAACTCATATAATCCTCATAATAACCTCAAGGGTTAGGCATTATTATTTGCATTGTAAAGATGATGAAATTGTAGCACATTGAGTGTTAAGTATGCTCTTGAGGAATCTCACAGGATGAGTAAGTGATCTTGCCAGGTTTTGAGCTGTGACTCTGGTCCAGAGAGCCATGCATCACATTATGTACTGTATTTCTTCACGTTAAAATTTTTAAAATAGTTTGATAGATCTTGTTATTCTATATGTTGGCAAATTGAACACCAATAAAAAAATAAATTTATAAAAAAATATCTTGTTATGGAAATCATTCTTTCATTTCAGAGACTATCATGCAAACTGCTAAATGTTTGCTTTATTACCTATATTGGCTAAAGGTGGCTAAGGGAGGAGGTGATTGACATCTATATATATATTGTATGTGTGTTACCTGAGACAAAGGCAGAACTTCGTACTAAAGTCTATTGTCATATTTCTTTTTAGCTTCGCCATTCTACGAAAATGGGATCCAAGTGTCTTCAGAATCTTGTCTGTGGGTGACATTATGTATCTCTTCAATACATAACTATAGGTTTACATATGCTTAATTTTATCAAAAAGATTAAAGGCATCTGGATGACTGTAATTTCTAGACAATATCCTGGGAACTTGCAGGAGAGAATTACAATTGACCTGGACATTAATAAAAACCAAAAAAAAAAAAAAAAGACCTGTAAAGGTGAGAGTTTGGTATATAGAATTTGGTACCTGAAACTACAGAGAGAAAACATGTCTACGCTTTCACTCTGTAGAGTGTAGAGTCTATTTTAGATACCCTAGACAAACAAAAGTCTGTTGGTTTTGAATCACAAATAGCAAGTGAGTTACAATAAACCCACCACTCCCCAAACTTACCACTATGCAAGACTCTATCTTTGACTTATGATACATCTTCATCAGCAAACAAAATAAAGGAAAATATATTCAGTGTAAAAATTCCTCTTTCGGCATACTCTCACTTGTATATCTGTGTGGCTTGGTCCATGGAGAAAGTTGGCACCTCTTACTCCAGGTAAGCAGTGAAAATGACTTCCTGCTGTTTCGAAAACACTGTTGACAGTTATACAACCCATAGGTGTATAACTCTTATATCAAACCATATGATCTAGAAATAGTCATTGGTAGCCATAAGAACACAGTCATGATTCTCTTGCATCCTCACAAATTGGTTCTTGGTTTCTCTTTTCTGCTGTATATTTTAGCGTCTTATTCCTAGAATACTATTTAGATTTCTGAAAAGACTTGTAAGATTTACAGAAATCAGAATGGAGTCTTAACTGATTAAGAACACCCTAGAAATAATTGTATTTACATGGAAATATTATATGGGGATGCTTTAATTCCAGTTGAATTAAAAATAATATGCCAATGTTTTTGACATAACAATTCCACCTATCTTTTTCTTGGCATTGTTTCCACAAACATTTTAAATGTGTGATTAAACAATGAGCATTATTGTTATTGTTATTGTTGTTTGTTTGTTTTTGTCAGAAAAAAGATCTCAAGGCCCTCAGTGATCAAATACCAAGTCAATTACCTTTTAACCTCTTCAATATGGTGAATTCTTTTTAATTCTAATCCATGCATTTCACCATCCAAAGTGCATTGTAAACAGGCAGCTCTTGGCTTTGTTCTGATTATAAACAAACATTTTTAGGGAGCGATACTGTGAGATCTTTAACACAATCTAAAAGAACAGCAGTCCATGTAGTTCAATTCCTAATGTGTCTAGGGATGCTTAATTTGGTTTGTTTGGTTGGTCTTATTCATAAGATTAGGTGACTTAGATGTACAAACATAAAGACTCTTAGAGAACAGGCAATATTCCTAAACCCAACAGTCTGAAAATGTATATCTTGGTGCTATGATTGCAAGAATAACTCTACATTTTATGCAAGACAAAAGTCCAGTTTCCTACCTCTGTAAAGATATAAGGTAATGCATATATTCATTTAACAATTACTTATTTTTTTTACCAGATACTGTATTATGTATGAGAGATACAAAAATGAAAAGATATTTCTCATTTTGATAACTTAGTTTAGCATGTAGACAGACATATGAAAAATTACAGTACAAGGTTTGTACAATTAAAAAAACAAGGTATGTGCAATAATAATGGTATAATATGACTAGTAAGTCAGTTGCTGGGATTATAGTTCTAAATATATTATCATTATATCCCAGATATTGATGGTATAATGCTAAGGGAACTGGAGGAATTCTGGTACAACTTAAAGCCAGAGACCCAAAGTTGGGATGGTGGATATTTCTGTGCATTAGATATAAAACAATTAGAAAGCAAAAGGAGTCACCTTCATAGCCAGTTTACTTGATATTCAGAGTGGTACTATGTTAGTGAATCAGCAATGGCAATTCATACAGGAGCTCAGTCGAGGAAGGGACAAGAAGCTTTCTAGGCAGCAGTCATACAAAGGCCTAGCAATGTAAAAATCACAAGGTAATTGGAGAATTGCAAAAACAGCAGTGTCCCTTACCCATGGGAGATAGTTTCCAGGACCCTTGGTGGATACCTGAAACCATGGACTCTATATACATTATGTTTTTTCCTATGCATACATACATAATACATACATACATATAATAAAGTTTAATCTATAAATTAGGCACAGTAAGAGATTAACAATAATAATTTATAACAAAATAGAACAATTATAAAAATATACTGTAATAAAAGTTACATGATGCGATTTCTTTCTCTCAAAATATCTTATTGTACTACACTCTCTCTTCTTGTGATTATGTGACATCGTTAAATGCCTATGTGATGAGATAAAGTGAGGTGAAAGACATAGGCATGGTAATGTAGCATTAGGCTACTTACAATTGATTGACCTTCTGATGATAGGTCAGAAGGAGGATCATCTGCTTCTGGCAGATGGACTGTGGAACTGAAACCATCAAAAGTGAAACTATGGATAAAGAGGACTACTGTCATTGATTGTTAGTAGAATTTGGAATGCAATTTTAAAAATATAATTGAAAAGAATACTCAGGTAAACAAAATATCAGACCATACAAGAACTTCATAGAATATGTTACAGAGTTTGCATATGTCCTTTAGGTTTGGGGACTATTTGAAGGTTTTTAGGGTAAGGAATAACATGGTCCTATTTACAAATTATAAAGACCATTCTATCACTAGTGTGGTGTTAAATTTAGAGAGAAGTAAAAGCTCCAGTTTGGAGGCTGTGACAAAATGCTATAGGAGAGATGAAGAGAGGTTATAGTAAAACAGTGGTGAGACATGTGGGGTGAAGCCTAACATTAAGACTTAAATTATGTGCTGTTTTGACATATGCTAATATGAGGGGATCTTGAATGGCCTAACCACAAGTTTCTCTTCCCACTCTGCTCCTTGGGTAAGGTACCCTAGCTCAAGATTGTCCTTATCAAGTGGACCAGGTGCTATTTCTGCTTATCCTTGAGTAGTGGATTCCAGTTTCCTGCCAGACTGCACAATTATTCAAACAAGCAAATCACATATTCCAATGGGGAAGAAGGGTGACCTCGCGGGATGCTACAAAACTTGTCTCTCACTGCTCTTGTTATTTATTCCTTCTCAAGTCCAATGTATGGTGTGGAACGTTCTCCTCCCTGGACTAAGAATGTATGTAACAGAGAAACAGCTGTTAATCTCACCTGTCCAGTGCTTTGCATTGTGTGTTTGGCTACCCCTTAGAATCCTAGGCAGGAATCTTTCTCTCACCAATGAGGTGAATAGGATGTGATAAAAAATAAGTAGATGAAGAAAGTAGAGAATAGAGTTGTGCTGTTGTCCAATATGGAAGCCTCTAGCTACATGTGGTTATGAAGCACTTAAAGTGTGGCAAGGCAAAATTATTATGTAAACTAACAAGATGGATAATGACATATATTAAAGTTGGGCAAATAATTAAGTATACTGGTAGTCCTCAACACATTTCAATGTACTTCAATGAATGTTTATTGAGTATCAATCATGTGCTGGCTTTTGGTAATATGTAAGACTTTAGGCATATAAAAAACAAAATATTTTTTGAATGGAAATTATGTAGGTAAATGTCTTATTTCAAGCCTGAAATACTGTGCATTTGCAATAAAAATATAAAAAATGTTTGATATTAATAAGTATAATATAAAGTAATATATTAAAGAGTAATAGAATGTATCTTTTATAGAAAGATCTTATGGAAGAAAGTGAGGTTGGAGATGAAGACGTGGAGAATGTAGAGAAATTTTCTTGTAAGTTTTAATGATTCTTTAAGTATTGATTCATTGTTATATTTATACTTTCACAAATTTTTTGGTAACTGTCCTTTGGTCTTAGGAAGTTGCACCTGTGGATCTGAATTTCCTGACAGGATATCTGTTGCGTTGCAAAGGAACTGAAGAAAGACATAAAGAAATGGTTCAAGGGAGATACTCTTCTGAATAAACTGAAAAGGAGGTAGGTAGGAGGAAAGGGATTTCAAGGGATGGACCAATATGGAACTACCTTGCTCCAAATGATGATCAGAACAATAGCAGGAAACAGCACAAACTCATTTTTGAACAGTGATGAAGAAGACAGTTTCTCATTTTGACCAAATGTAATTAATGATATATTCAAGACATACATGTTTTATTATTAAAGGGAGTAGAAAACATATTCTTGTTTCATGAAAGAAGAGATAGTGATTTGAATATTATACATTATTTTTATAACAAATATGTTCCAGCATAACTATATCAGGCTTTGTGCTAAGTTATTTAAATATACACTAAGTAATGCTTACAATAACCAAATGAGTAAGTTAACACTTTATTGTCTTTCTTTTACAGGAAAGGAAACAGTGACTCAGGGAAATTCCATAGCTTGTGGAGGCTACACAGCTAGTGAGAGGCAGAACTGGCATGAAAACCCAGATATCTAAAGTCCACACTCATAACTTCCTGGTTATACTAGTTATATGTTTGGAATTTAGGGAATATGTATATAGATTAAGGATAGGAAGAAAAAGAAGGTAGGAAGAAAAAGCAAAGGAAAAAGAACGATCTATTGATTAAAATCTTAGAATTTAGAGGAGAAACAACATTACTCTAATGACCATACCAGTATAGTATTTATTCTGAAGAAGAATCAAAGATATGTTATGCGTGTACTATATCCGTTATTTAACAATTTCTTTTTCTGCTTTACCAATTCAAATCACTGGCTCACACACACACAAATGTTCATTTGCATATATATACATATATTGGGCATATATATGTACCCATGGCTAAGCTGTATTCTTGTAGTTGAGATAAAATCCATATGTAAGACTACTAGATTTCTTTCTTTCCAAATAGTCGGTCAGCATTATTTTTGAGGTATCTCCATCAAGCAAATGGTTCATATATTATCTAGTCACCCCAAACCAGACTTTTAAGACATTATTCCACTATAAATTTTCTGTGTAACTAAAAATAAATCAATTATTTATGTCAAATGGAACATTTTATGACATACCCAAACAGTAAGATAGAAGAACAAAAACTACTTAAGGTAAATATAAATGAATATGTTGAAATCAAGGCAAATAAAATCTCTAAATGGACTAAGTGCATTTTTAAAGAAAAAAATCAGTAATAAAAGGACTATAAATTTTTCTCACTACCATTCTTCCTCGTTGCTTATTTAATTCTTTGGGGGTCATTGTTAAATACAAGTAAAATTTGGTTTCGGGAGAGATTTGTAATATAATTTTCAGAGACTGGTATTTGACAAGCATGTCATTATATCTTGATGTAGGCTTGTAATCAAATATTGTTCCTGCCTTTATTAGTGTGAAGTAATCAGTGATTATGTCTATGAGTTAGGCAATTGGAAGAAGAAAGAGGAGAATGTAATGTCTAGCTTAAAGTTCTTAAGAAGTTCTTTAAAATTTAAAAAAGTATGTAATTGAAGACCATGAAATAAAATTGGTTTAAAATTTTAAAGAGTTACATACATTAAATTTGACTCAATAATTCCAAAGTAGCCAGTGGCTAAATCAAGATATTCTTAAAGCTGAAATTTTTCCTGATTTATTATAATATTCCCAAAGCCCAGAGTCCCTCTAAGTAGTTAACTATAAGATGAAGATGAATTATATAACTAAAATTTATTTTTTCTTCATGACAATCTTAATAAGAAAAAGGTACACACTGGTTGAAATGAACCAGGGAGAAAAGACTGGTTGAATTTGGGGGAATTTTGCTCTCTGATGTCTGTAGAGAGGTGAATGATACAGTATATGTTACTTAGGAAAAAATGAGAAAATGCCAAAAAATGAGTTAAATTTTTACAAATCTGGTGATATGAGTTGGACTTTGACTTGTGTGAATTTAATTTAATATGAAAAATAGCTCCTGCTTTTTTCTAAGACCATTTTGATTATCCCACTCAGGAAAAAAATGTCAATATCTAGTTCAAAAAGAAAATATTAGAATTTAACCTGGAGGAAGCTAGTGAACAAATAAATCAAATGTTAGAGATCTAAATATCCAATTGTTGTGATTATAGTGTGCCTAGTACAATGCTTTCAAGCACATGATCACATAAGTAACAATAAGTTTGAGAATTTGAGTCTCACAGTTAACAAAGGAACAACCAAAGTAATAATTTGTGACTTCAGTGTACTCAAGCCCAAGAAAAATTTTCACGTTTTCTCAAAAAAGATCAAGAGCCTCTAGATATAGTGGGAGAACAACAGTAAACAAAAATTTTAATGAAGTATAAATCCAAAGTTGAATTCTGAAATAAGATATGTGAAAATTCTTGATTCTCTTTTAGTTTTGATTTGATTTGCTTGCTTAAAACAATAATAGCAACAACAAAAACCGAACAAATATAAACAAGGATCTTCAGTTTCCTTTAAAGACATTGAATTATGTTAAGCATAATTTCTCAAGTTGCTCAAAAAAGAAATATTATTTATGGCCTATAGAAAAATTATTCTAGAGGAAGGATGGATTGACAGGTAGTGTTACTAAAGTATTTGATTTATTGTTCTCTTGAAATTCTACCTTCATGTATCACTCTGAAGAGATTAACAAAACCTTAATATATCTTCATTGAAAAATGGGATAAAAATTCAACCAGCCTGACAATAACCTCCAAATAGAAGAGGAACCTAAAACTCTAGGACGGGAAGAGCCATCACTTCTCTAGAAATTAACTGTTGGGTGGTATGGCTGAGAAATAGGATTTAGTTTAGAGAATTTGTAATGTTTAAAGAGGTAAGTTTTAGGTATGATATATATATATACACACACACATATATATATATATTTAAATAGGCATTAAAAACATAATCTTCTGCAATAGTATATTACTGGCATATATAAAACTCCATGCTTTAAAACAATTGACATAATACTACATAGAAGGCACAAGTGCCCCACTCTACCTGTATACCCATGTTGATGTTTTCATTCCATAGCTTATCAATAAAGTTATTTTTCTTCCACAGATAGTGAAAAAAATATAAATACTACGTCATTGTCAAGGTGGACTTACCTAGATTACTTGTATGGTAAGGTTATGAACTCATGGAAAGATGGCCTTATACATACTAGTTAATACTACACAGAGTATGCACTCTTACTTCTTTTCCCCAAAATTTCTGATAGATTTTGATGGACCCATAATGCAGAATTCACTGAGAATGGATTGCCCTGCCAGATAAAATAGTACTATCAGTGAATGTGGAAACTTTCCTTCCATAAAAGGAAAATTGACAACAAACACAGGCAGCTACAACTTTACAACTTCTCTAGCAAGTCAGGAGGAATGACAGAAGAAAATATTCATAAAGAGGAGTAATGGAGGAAAATATGTGGGCTAAATATAACAAATAATAACTGCTCAAAATAAGAGTCCGGGATCATAGGATTTTTTTTCACAACAAAAGAAAACTTGTTTTTAAATTAGCAAAGAGAAAATGTAAGCCCTTAAATTCAGATACTGAGTTACTGCTAACTTCATTTACAGATATCTCTGTCCTTATCTTTTCCTCAAGATTCTCATTTGTCACTTGCATTTAATCAGGGTTCTCAGTCTTATGTAGAGTTTCTGAAACCTTGTAGTTAACAGAGGAACTGGGCTGTGTTACGATCCCCACACTGGAAACTGGATAATGCCACAAAACCCCACATTACTTCCCAGAAGCTCACACAGGGATGGATGCTAGTAATTGCCAATGCGTGCATATATAACAATTTTCATTTTATGAAAAAGATAGAAGGAAATTTATTCACACAGTCCTCTGCTGACAATCACAAGTGCAGTAAGGGGATAAAAGTTGTGGGGTGTGTTGTTCTACTTAATAGTAAAAGGAAGCATCCTTCAAGCCTTGGTTCTTGTCTCCAGTGCTATCTCACTTTCTGCAGCTCCTGTCTCAGCCAAGATGGGAGAGGCTGTCCCAGTCTATGTAGCAGTTTGGAAAGTTCCACGTTATGATCTCGATAGTAATTAGAGAGGAAAGTTCTAGACTAGAAAGCAAAAAGAAAACAAACAAAAAATACAACTTGAAGGAAGTTATTAGTTCATTAAACACAATTATGCAATCTACATCTCTTAAACTATTCTATTACAACATAGGTGTCTATAAAATATGCATCTCTTTGTATTATTCTCCAGATATCACTCATTATTACAATTTGCAAAGATTTGGCAGAACTGTAGCTATAAAATAAAAATAGGTCTGAATATATCTTTTCTGGCTTATATACCATTAAGGCACTTACTGATTGTTGTATTGGTCAAGTCTATGCAGGGAGAAAAGTTGATGAGAGGTAATGACACTAAAGAAGAGTGAGGTAGGGACTTGAAGTAGTACCAAATCTACAAAAGCAAGCTAGAAAAAAACACGTACATTTCCTTTAAAATTGGTCCCTTTCTGTAAAATTGGGCCATAACCTAAAAGAGGAACATAAATAACGTAAGAGCTGAAATTCATGATTAAAGAAATAACTTGCAACTTTGCAAAAATATTTTCTATGTTTGTTCAGCACAAAAATGGATGCTTTTAAAATAAGAGTTTTTAGTTAAAAATATTATAAGATCTCATTATAAAAATCATTATAATGAACTTTATTGTGATTCTTAAATTCCTAGTCAAACTGGAATGATTGACCCTTATTAGATAAATGGGCATAAAGCTAATGCTCAAATATATCAGTAGTCTTACTTTATGTTCCCTTGTATTTCTGGGAAACAAAAAATTTACAACTGGGTTTTCTTTCTGGATGTCACACACACTAGTATGTTACCTCATATTATAACCCAATGAACATTGTTTTGGGTCTCTGACGAAATAGTAGAGCTGAACACTTTTCCTTGCCTAAGTAAGTATAGAAGCAATGGCTCAAACACTATTTTTGGTTTGGTGAAAGTTATACCATACCCTTTCCAATATTTTAACACAAATGAGTCTTGTTCTTTATAAAACTCCTTTGGCAACTTTTGCGCACAGTGTGGAAATGGACTTAACCATATTTGGTCTTGTGCCATCCACCAGGTATTTATTCCCTTAAACCAGATTGTAAACACTTCAAATTCTGGATAAGATGTTTATAGAAGTAGTGAGAACATTACACTGATTTCTTGGCAGATTAAAATGATTTCTGAAACGTCTTTGAAATTATTGAGTTCAAAGGTATAGTTTAAGGACTTCTGGTACTTCTATTTCCATAGTGATACCTGAATCGCTTCCATCTTACCTTTGCCCACCTTGCCTTGGGAGAGATACTCAACCTGGCTCAGCTGATTGCTAGCTGGTTTCCCAACCCTAGTCTACCTACTCATACCATCACTTTTACTAAGAATTTGTTTTTCCCTTCTTTTGTAGTTTGTCATTGTTTTATGTATCTTATTATAAGTCAATGGCAATAACTAATTTACTGTCCTATAATAAATCTGAATAATTGTTTTATCCTGTAACCTCTCTGTAATATTACAATTTATAATATAAAATATATTTTTGGCCTTTGCTTCCTTTTCTGGCACAAAGGTCCTAAAATCCTTGGAATTTCCTAAATGGAAGAGTTATAAAGGTATCTTCTGTTATGTTTATTAAGTGGCTCTTGGACTCTACCTGGATGAGGGCTGGTTTCCAGGAGAACCAACCATGTGATTAGAAAGTTGGAACTTCAAGTTCCACCCCAATGATTTAATCAATCATGTCTCTGTAATGAAACCTCCAATAAAAAACCACAAAGGACTGGGTATAGAGAACTTCCCTGTGGGTGAACATGTGGAGACTGGGGACAATGGTTCACTTATAAAGGGGTTTACCTATAACTTGCCCTATGTATCCCTTCTATCTGGCTATTCCTGAGTTATATCTCTTTATGATTAACATGTGCTCTAGTAAGGTTTCTGTGAGTTCTGTGAGTCACTGTAGCAAATGGATTGAACCCAAGGAGAAAGTTGTTGGAACTTTGAATCTATAGCTGGTTGGTCAGAAGCACAAGTAACAACTGGAGCTTACAACTAGTATCTAAAGTTGGGGGTGGGGAGAGACAGTCTTATAGAACCGAGCCCTTGTGGGATCTAATGCTATCTCAGGGTAGATATTGTCAGAACTGAGTTGAATTGTTGGGTACCCAGCTGGTGTCTGAGCATTGATTGGTGGTGTGGAGAAACCTCCCCACCCATATGTTGTTATTGGCTCTCCAGCACCCATGCATGGTATAGACATTACATATGTATATTTGATATATGGTAATAATGTTTATTTATTTTATCCAAAATTACTTGTTTAGTAACCAATTCATTAAGCACTTTATACATTTGGAATACAGTTATTGTTCAATAAGTATTTATGTTTCAAATGCATCGTAACAGCAAACAATTCCTACAAATATCTATCAATTATTGATTTCTGTCGGTCTATCTATACTCTAAATATATAAAACATTGATAGCAAACAAAGAGAAGAAAAAGGGAGTAAACTTATTGTGTCTTGTTTTGAAACAGTTGTATGCACAGAGTTTTACTAGAGTATTTCAAAGATTAAGAAAATATTACCTCTGGATCCATGGGTGGATATTTTCGTCCTTTGCTCTTTCCAAGACATTTGGTCTTTCCTCCTTCCAGTAGTTGACACCAAAAGCCCTTTTGGGGATCAAACCTACAAAAGATCAAACATATAAATGATTATAAGAATATAATGATTATAAATTGTATACAGAATTTTTAGTGAGAGAGCCTTACCAATTAGATACAGAAAATGCACTTTGGGATATCCATTGTTTTAACTTAATTTAATTTAGTTCTACAAATATTCATTGAATTTATTTAAAAGTTTAATTGAGATTTAATAAGCTATATGTTATTATATATTTTCGAATATTTTTACTGAGAAAAATACCTGTAAATCTTTAATCCAATCTTAGATTAAAATTATTAACTTGTTTCATATTTTACCTATTCATCCATAAAAGATCAAGGACCAATCATCAAAACCAATATACCCATACACACAGGACTTTTAAGATAATTATTTACTTATTAATATGATTTCCTTGCCAAAAAAAATGTTAACAGATTTCTTTGAAATCATTCAAAGAATGGTATATATTAAAGTGACTGAATGTAATGTAAGTACACTTTTGTGAATATAAACATGAATTAAAACTTCTAATTTGGAAAGATGCAATAGTTTTTAAAGTTCAAAATGTTTACACTTTTTTTAAGGAGAAAATTAAAATTGTAAAAATATAATCTGTTATACTTTTTTCAGACAACACGAGGCACAGGCAGTATAAGTGGTGAGTGGAAGATTAGACAACTCTTCATTTCTTTTGTTGAAGGCAAATCATCCTATGGGATAATTCAGGTCCCTATACTCTTAAAGAAAATTCTAATGTTTTGCTCCTGTGGCTGCACAAAGGTACAAGAGAAAGTATGTGTGGCCTAATTGTTTAAACTCAGATATATAAGAACTTTTGTTTAGGACTAACAAGATAGGAAAAATGGAAGAATAAACCAATAAGAAGAGAAAATTTAAATTTATTGCTGTGGGACTTGCTGCATGCATAAAACATTGAAAAGGTTTGCATTTTTGTTGCTCAGCAGATGTTTTAGAAGGATGAAGCATAATTGACTGGGATGTAAAGTTAATTAGTTGCAGAATATTTTGTTGCCCTGGGCCCATTCCTATAATACCGTTGCACCTGCAATTTGCCTCTGCACATATGTGAACTCATTTAGGGGGAGGGGGAAATTTTCTTCACAGTTCCCTGCCCAACCCATTATTAGAGACATGATCCTTGCAGTCCAGGTTGTCCTAGTACATGTTATCAATTAAAATTAAATACATCACTGGTTAAATAGATAAAAGAAAGACAGAATCATTTCCAACCTGGACTTTTCAATCTGCTCCTTGCCTATCACAGTCCTTTCTCTAGTTTTCATTAATTTCCCAAGAGGAAAAACAATTCGGCATGCTCTGCAAAATGAGATGGGGAAGTCGGCATAACTGTGCCCCTAAACAGCATTTTCTGCCTCAGGATGAGAATATTTAACTGTGTTAAGGTAAAATACAGTTCTGGCATCAAAGCCAAGATATTTATAACCCACACTGAGAGCATCTCCTTTGCTTTCAGGTGTGCAGAAGTCTCAGGATGGGCTACAATCTCTCCCTGTTCTCCATAGCAGCTGTTGTGAGGGAGAACTTAATACAGCTTGAGGAAGAAGAGCCATATTAAAAGTCATTCTTTTAGATAGAGTTGTCATAACCTTGACTCCACATTATTTTGCTGTCTTGGCTTCATTTATTGCACTGATGTTATATACTCTAACAAAGGGCATTTACTTTTTCTAAGTTATGTGAATTCATTGTTTCATGGTTTTATTTTAGTAGGCATGAAATTGTAAAATGAAGATGCAAAGCCTTTCTCAAATAGCTGTTAGACAACTTTGAGGACATGAATTGGTTACCACATGACTTCTTTTATTACATTGAACATCACTATAGTTATTAATTTTTGTGATGTGAGACATATTAAAAACCATATATTCTGTACTTGTTTGCAATCTCTTCTTGAAAAGTATGATTTTACAGTTTTATTGAACCATAAGCAACTATTTGTAGTAAACAAGATAGAACCATTCCCTAACCTACTGCAGGGAGGCAGGGGAAGACATGTTAACATCAATAACTATTAACGTAAAACGTATTCTAGGAAGCTTTGTCTACTTAATCAACAGGGGCATGCCTTGTATTGTTGTTATTTCCATGTGTAGGTAAAAACTTCATTAGGGTTGTTTGAGTGGATAAGGAACAACCCAATCTTATTACTGCTTTTCCTGTCCTTCCATTACCCTCTCTAATTGTCTAATTGCTGATTCTAATCTGCTGTGAACTGGGAAATTATATAATCAGGCTTGTTAGAATTTTGTCTAAAATTTAATAGGCTTTGTTTAAGGTCTTGTGAGGGAGTCAAGTACCTGCCCTTTTAAAATCTGTTTTGGCTCCTTGGAGGTTTTGTTTGTTTGTTATTTTGCTTCTTTACCTTTTACCTCATCTTTAGTTACCCAGGCACATGGTTTTATTTTTCTAAGATGACTGTAACAATATCTTCCCTCCCATATTCTTCTCTGCAGAATGCTCTTGTCCCTCCCCATCAAGAGGGGAAGGCCCATTGCCCTCTCTTTGGATTTGCACTAGCTTTAATGACTTGATTATAATCAATAAAATGAGGTATAAATGATGCTGTGCAACTTGCAAGACTAGGTCAGAGAAGGCCATTATCAGATTACATTTCCTTAACATAACACTCCCTCTCAGAACACAGCCACTATACTGTGGTAAAGCCACATGAAGAGGTCTCATCCCACTGTGCTTAGCCTTTGAGTCCTCCCAGTCCAAGAGCCAGAGATATGAGTGAAGAAGCGAAGAAGCCTCTAGAAGATTCTGGTCCCCAGACATTTGATTCACACCCAGATACTCACTTTCCTCCCTGTGTCCCCAGGTATTATGAGCAGAGGCAAGTTGTTCTGGCTGTGTCTTGTCTGAATTCCCAGCCCCCAGAATCTATGACCATAATAAAATGGGTGTGGCAACATGTTGGTGGGTTTGAGGATGGTCTGCCATGCAATAATAGATAACTAGAATATTATATGTGATTACATTTGATTAGACATAGTTTAATAAATACAAAGTAAAACATGAATTTATTCTTTTCCGAATTCTGCCCTCAATATTGGTCACTTTCTCAGAGTTACTGGTGGCCATCAGCATTTCATTTCTAACCTGTGAATTACTTGAGGAAGAGGCTATATATTTTTTTCACCTTTGTAACTTGAATTTCTAGGACAATTTTTGCATAAAGTAGGCATCTAAAAATTTACTTAACTGAACTTATATTGGGAAAAAGCCCACAAAGAAGCGAGTTTGTGATATATAAAATGCCTACAGGATAACACTTTGTAAAATAAAGTATTTGTGGTATTCAAAAGGAAGACACTACATGAATAATGAGGATACTCCTTTGACTGCTTTGAGTAGCATAATGATGTATAAGTTCATAGCTAGTATTAATGATGCTATATACACACCTACCAGTGATAATTTATGATGGCAAATAATGGAAATGAAATCAAGCATGAGAATAGACTCACGTTAGTGCTTCAGAATAATTATAATGAGGTGTAACTCCCAGAAACTTCTGGACTTCATCCATCACTGTAGCTGGGTCAGATCTCAGCTGCTGTCCATCAATAATTAGCAACTATAAAGTCAAAAATAGTCACTTTGTGAAGAACAAAACTAAATTAAATAGACTGAGCTGCCTCACTTGACCTAGTATAACATTAATCAATTAGGTCAGTGTGACTAGGAAGAAAATATGCTTTACTTAGAATACATGTTAATGTTTACTATTCTTGTGTCCTTCCAAATAAATGATTGAAGTTTGCCATTGGCATTGTTTATAAGTCTTAACTAACTTGATTGTAAATCAGAAATAAACACAGATACTCTCTTGATTTAGTAGTTCACTAGGAACTCAATTTTCCATCTGTCATGTAATCAGATAATTATCCAGCCTACAGAATCCCATGAGCTAACCTTGGAGCCAAAGACTTAGAAATGGCACAGAGATGAAAATTACTCTCTATTCTCCTTATAAACTATGACAAAGAACTCAGGTTTTAGTCATGACCTGATCTAGACTAATGAATATAAACAATATGGATGTTTCCTCAAGTCTTTACCTCCTGTTTTATCCCACATTCCTGGAGCTGCTACAGCATTTTCCATTTTGACAGTCTAATGAGTGACCTCCTTCTTCCTTTCTAAGAGTCCTAGAGGACAGATGTCAGACTATCTGCATCTGGTGTTCCATAAAGTTACTGTCTAACTGGCTGTTCTATGAGTGGTTGAATTAATGTCTATGAATCATATGATGTCTCCTGTGTGAGGACTCAGCACTTTGAGACCAGCTACTACCCAAAAGATGATCCCAAGAATATGTTTCACAGCCACTTGAAATTTAACACTATTATTGACATTAAACATGTAAAAATCCACATATCTTCTTTAGGTATGATTGTCTCATTATGAATTGTTATCTGTGGCAATGCTATTTTTATTCTCTATTTGTCAAATGCAATACAACCAAGGTATAATAAATGGAAGAAATTAATTTTGAGACCTTACCTGAGAAGTAGCAAAGTAAGTTAGCCATCTCTCTATGTGGACTGCATACCATCCAGGTACTAGGCATCTCCTTTGCAAAGCTTTTAGGTTAGATGGGGCCCAATGTCCGGTTGTAATAACTTCGTAGAAATTAAACCTCAGGGCAGCTGGATCTTCATGTGATCGTTGGTGCTTTAACAAGAAAGTCAATTGTAAAATTAGTTTTCTTTATGCATGCGGGGGTGTGTATGCATGTTTGTGTTTGATGTATGTACATGTGTGTGTCTTTTATTTCTTTTTTTTTGCCTTTTATTTCTAAAAAGTAATGAAATGATAATTAATTGTAATTAATTACAATTTTTCATGTGTATCGTGAAATTGATAAATTAATTGTAAAATAAAAAATAAGGTGAAAAGCACATATATTAAATCTAGGCATTGACATATTGCTTATTTAAAGTACAAGCCTTCCATGTATATCAAGTCATGTGTACATAAACCTATGGTTGTCCTCATGTCTAAAGTGTTTACATACAATCAAGAGACAGAGTACAGGATTTTCTTCATGGGTCTGATTAAAAATTAAAAGTGAATAGATATCAGGCACTAGACAAGTCAAGCCCAGTGAAAAGAGATTTAGATGGGCAAGAGCAGACTTATACACTATTCTGCCCATTGTTTCATTACAGCTACTCCTACAAGTTCTGGTACTTTCCCAATACCCCTGTGTGGCAGATGCTATGAGTACAGAGAAAATGGATGTGTATTCCTAATTCTTGTCTAGGTGTCATAAAGATGTTGATGTTGCCTAAAGTCCTTTCCTTTTGCTCTCCCAAGAATTTCCACTTATCCTTGCTGATTTCCAAGTACTGATCCATTACTACTTTTAGGTACAAGGTCCTCTGAGTCTTTCATATCAAACCATCATTAGTCAAGCTCAAGAGCCCAACACAATGAGAGATGAATTTAGCAGTCAATACAATTTCATGAGCACTCATTAAGCTCCTTACAAGGACAAAGAACTGAGGTAGATTCTGGAGATACAAAAGATACAAGCAAAACAAAATCTCTGTCTTCAAAGATGTATGGAGGACAATAGATTAACAGACTGTACTAAAGACATATATTTAACTAGAGTCATATACATTGCTCTGGTAGCCAGAGCAATAAGTGATTAGTTCTGAATGAAAGATGAAGGGATCCTTTTTAATGGTTGAAATTTTTGAGCTAAAATATAATAACAGAGATTTTTACAAGTAGAAAAATCTCAACATAGAAACTATTAGAACTTGATCTAAAACGTGAAAGTGAATGAGTTGTGGGAATGGATTAGTTGATTTTGCAAGATATCTAAAAGTTTAACATAGAGAAAATAAACTACAGGATGGAGGATGGGAGTATATTAGGACTTGATACAATTGTGTAACAGCAGGTTATCTATGCGGGTTAGAAATAAAAACTATTAAAAAAATAAAGATAAGTAAGAAGTAGTTAAACAGTAACCAGTGAGTGATAGATTGGTGGAACTAATGAAACTTTTGAAGATCTCTCACTATTGTATATTTATTGAAATTCTTATATGTATATGCATTATGCTGAATACATAGAGACTACATAATAAATTGAATTAAAATGTGTAGAAACTATATAACTTGAATAAAGAAATATAAAAATACTATGTGCATATTAATATGTTAATACTAAAATTTCTATTTTAGGCAGTGATAATATGGAACTGTACTTAATCTGCCCTACATTGATTTATAAAAGTTTAACACCAACTTTTCTTTATATTCCTGCAACTAAGAAGTTTAGCATAAAAATATGACCAGAAGTCACAAAGGGACATATTTTATAGAAAAATAGGACTATTGCTCTTCTGTGAGGCCCATTATAAAAATGTGGGGTAGAAATTACAGAGGCAGGTGACATTTGTAGGAGTCTCTGAATTACACCTGCTGAGTTTTGGATTTAGGGTATTTACTGAATAGACAGGACTAGTTAAGTAATAGGCTGCATTATTTTGAAATGTGGAGCAGTTTGGGGACCCTACTCTTAGCAATATGGCAATAAAAATATCAGAAAAAATAATTCCTTTCTAGTATGTATGTTCAAAGAATTTACTTGAAGGAGCAGACACAGATTCTCTTTTATTTAAATAGTTTAATCTATGTGAAAAAAAGATCCATATAAATTTGCTGTATGTTTTCTGCCAGGAGAATGTGCAGCATTTTGCCCCAAGTACTTGCATTCAAAATTTTTAATTAAGGCTTAATATTTCAATACTTTGGTCATATTTTTTTAAAAGTGAGTTTATCTTAGTTTGAAATATGAATTTTCATAAAGTGAGAAAGGCATATTTTTATATCTTGAGGAATACAGTGACTCATGGATTCTAATAATAATATTTGGATCTGGCTCCCAATCCAGGTGTTCTTGGATCCCCAACCACTTGCAATCCCAATGTATAGGATTACATTTTTCAGTCCATTATTATTTGTTCTTGGCCATATATGTTTATTAAAAAAAAAACTAAAAAAAAAGAATAAAAAATAAAGAATGTATACAAAATAAATTAATAAAAAACTGATAAAAAATAAAAATTACTTGTATGTCCTTTAAAAATTTCCTTTTAGTCTTGATTTTTTGGGGAACTAATTAATCAATTTGTTATGTGTGTTAACATAATAAGACCTACAAGATTTATTGTTGAGTTTATAAAGCAAGTTACATAAAGGTATACACAATATTTTGTATTAAAACACTGTAAATAAAATTGTACTATATATTTTCTGCGAATTAATATATTTGGTATCTGTGTGTAAATCTACAGTAAAACACTTGGAAGCATCAACTCCAAGTTGATGAATAATGAAAAGGTAAAAATTAAGAGTGGCAGTCAGAGGGGATTTTAGTCTTTGTGTAGTGTTTTATTCCTTTAATAATTCATATATTCAAGAATTCCTATTAGTGTTATTATTAATAACAAGGAATAAGCTATCATCAAGATTTATATTTTCCTCTATCCTCATCAAAAAGGAGGAAAAGAGAGAATGACCACTTTCTTCATAAAATTTTGTCCAATTACTTTGGGCATTAATTTTTATATGTATTAAACATACACATACAGAAATGTACTCATATCATGGATTTTAGTACATGTACATTATTGCCACCATAAATTCAAGATCACCTTTAATTGGGCCTTCACTGCCGTAGGCAATTTTACATTTCTGTGGTCAACTTTATGTCACCCCTGTACAAAGATTTCACACTGCCTTTTTTCTCTCCTCCAACTGCTGTCTCCCAAATCATCCTCCACTTTTTCATCAGATTTAACTCATTCTCAACTTTCCAAAGGAAGGAGAGACCATCGGAATCACTCCAGTTTCTCTATCTCAGACCTTCAAATTTGCCAGCATGTACATTTATCCTCTCTTCTATCTCTTAAGTTTCAGTTGGAAGATTCTTAACCAGAGATCTACTGATATAATTCAGAGAGTCTGTGAACTTGCTTCTGCCAAAAAAAAAAAGTCTTTAAATGAATTTTTGTGTTTATTATACCTGAGATTTTACCACCAATAAAAATCAGCTATTTTTATATCACATTACAGGTACTTCAGATATATCAAAATGCTGTTCATGCTCATCCCTACTTCAACATTATAGCAGTTTTATTCCTGCCATTAGATCTTGCCATTTAATTGTTAGGTAAATAAAAATTTGTTACTAATCTAAAGATTAGTTTGATAATTATATTTCAAGAAAGTTGTTTCTCTGTAATTCTAAGTTTTATGCTTTCAAAACATGTTTCTGAAATGGGACCCAGAAACTCCAGCAACTTGCCAGAAGGGTCCCTGCACAAGAAAAGAGGAGTCTGGAAATGGAGTCCTTCCCTCCCATCTAAGCTATTTCCTGTAGGTAGTCATCTCCCTCTGGCCCCTCAGGATCCTCACAGGACTGATTCCCAGTTTCTCTCCTGGGCCTTAACCATCTCTCCTTTTTCGGAAACATCTCATGCCCCGAATCACTACCCATAGAGCAGTTTCCTTGAATGCACTCTAATGTCTCTGTAATATGCGTGTGTCTTGTTTCTCCCCTTTGAAATTGCATTTTTATTTCTTCTACTCAGTTTTTCCTCCACCAAATCTATCTGGCTTTGCTCTTTTCATTTGTCGCTATAGGCTTCACTTCACTCCATGTCTTTCAACTCAGTGAAAATAATTCAGACCTTATTTTGCCTAATTGTCTAATTTCTTAGGAACCATTTGACACTGTTGTCATCTCCTCCATTTGGTTGTACTTTGTCCCCTTGTATTCAGTGCTATTACATTCTTAGATTTTTTTCTTCTACTCTTCTGGCTGTGTTCTCTTATCTCCCTGGTTGCCTCATCCTTCTCTATACTTTGCTTCTCTGAACTCTCTCCTCAGGCAGTTTTACCATTTTTATGTGGCTTTTTGCCTCTGATTCGCGAATTTCAGTGTCCAGCTTGGACCTCTCTCTGGAGTGCCTGCTGACTTTACTGCTGTTTTCGGTATGATGGTGATTCCATACCTCATGATCACCATTTGTGCCTCATCTTTAGCACCCCTCCCTCCCAACCAGTCTTGTTTCCTTCTTCAGTGGTTCTATTTTTATGGGAATATATGCTCATCATCCAGTTGTCCACATCAGAAATTTGGTTCATTCTTGACACTGTTTCCTCACCAGGTTCTGTTGATTTTAATCCCTCCATGTGCTTTGATACCTTATACTTCACTCAGTCTATATTTACTGTCTCTGCCAATGCTGCCTCTATTTCTTAGCAGCCTCTCCTGGATTTCCCTGAATAGTCGTCTGCTCCACTCCACTCCATTCTTCAAATAGCTTATAGTATAAAGTTTTCTAAAAGGAAATATGGTCGTTACACACTGGCTCAACTTGTCAAAGGCTTTCGGTTGGCTTGAAGAATGATAGCCGCCCAGTTTCCCCACCTGAGTTCTGGCCTCTGTGTATGCCTAAGACTCATCTCCCAGAGGTCCCCACCTCAGGTTTTGCTCTCTAGCCACATGGAAGTTTTCTTAGGTCTTTAAATATGCTACTGTTCCTTCCACCCACGGGACCGCATATACTTTTCTCTCTCCCCCACTCTCCTACCTCCCTCAGTTTATACTGACTCATTCTTCACTTTTAAGTCTAAAGTTTATTTCTCTAGAGAATGCTTTCTTAGTACCTTACAAATTGCCTCACAGAGCATTTGAAATTTTTAATTATATATCTTTGTGATTATTTGATTAATATCTATCCACACATTAAAATGGATGCAATGCTTTAATTAATATTCTACTGATTAAAACTACCATTAAATGTTGTTGCAGAATATTGCACTTTAACATGACACAATTTTATATTGTTGGGTATTAACTTTTCCTTTTATTGTTATTACTGTTTGAATAGTACTGTGATACATAAAGGGATAAATATTTGCCTACTCCTTTGAAGTTCCTTTATGATTGATTCCAGAAGAGGATCCATAACACACAAGGACCTTTACAAAACTATTTTGATAATTATTGCCAAATTAGTTTTCAGAAAATATCTCCTTCTATACCTTTCTATTGGAATGTTCGAATATCTTTACCATCACACTCGAGCCAGCAGGGAGAATAAACATTATGATTTTTGTTGAGATGATGTTCATAAAGAGTATCATTCTGATTTATATTTTGTTGCTCCCCTAGTTGGATTGATCATTTTTCATATAAACTGTTGAGCAGTTATATTTGTGTGTGTGTTTGTATATGTGAAATGTCTATTTATGCGTTCTGTTTATTTGCTCATTTTTCTGAGTTATTATATTTTTATTTTTACCAATTTACAGAATTTTTTAAAACAAATTCAGGGTAATAAACCATTTACCATGTATTAATAAAGATGCTCTGCTTAGATATGTACTTTTATTTTGTTAATTGTGATAGACTAATATTTAACATGTTTATACTATTTAGTCAATCTATTAATCTTTTATGTATGTTTTCTATTTATGCTTGAAAATCTTTGCCCAGCTTCCCATGAATCAAATATTCAGCTTTATTTCTTATAATTTCTATTCTTTCTCTCTCTCTCTCTCTTTTGGTTTAGCTCTTTAACATTTGACTTGAATACATCTGGACATCTAGACTTTATTTTGATATTCACCATTGCTTACATTTAAGCTATGGACAAATGTTTTTAATAGTATTTTTTACTGCTTCATACCTGATACCAAGAGTATGCCCTGTCTGAGGGGTCGATGAGGATGGTGATGATCTTGGCTTTGGGGACCAGAGATGCAGCTCGCTTGGGAGCTTCTTCTGAATGGAAGTAATTAGCACTCTTTTCAAAGAGAAAGTCACTTGTAATGTTGGGTGGAGTAGGAAAAAAGTCCATATACCTGAAGGCAGAGAAAAATAATCTGAGATCTAAGTTTTTCTCTAACATGCTATGGATATGAAATAATTGAACATTTTAACATTCATTTATATTGATTTCTGATTATTAGTGTTATAATAGTTGAAATCATGGCTATTCTATACACTTTGACCATGAAAATGACCTGAAGCACAATTCTTCTAATCAATTATTTAGGGCATGGGAAAGAGTGAGATGAAATAGGTGGATTGTTAAGAACAGAGGGAAAATCCTTTAGATTTGGGTTGATGTTCTCTGCTATCAAAAGCCAAATCCAGAAAAATTCAGTTTACCCTTGGCAAAAAGCAAATGGCACAGTATTGCCTAGTAAATATTTAAAAATAGTAAATTCATGTTTGCAAACTTGAACGCAAAATTTTTAATTAGAGATGAAAGTGCCAAGAGAGAAAGATGTGTAAGTCAGAATAGCTCTAAGATCCTAAACAGAGTAGGGCATAGCTGCTCCTCTCCTTTTTAACTTCGGCATAATTTGTAGTATGTGCAGCAATGTGAACACATTATAGTCTATCTAGAGTAATTAAGAAGATGTTTCCTGCCAGTTGATCCTGTGGTGCCTCGGTAGGTTCACTCCTCCATATGCTGTCAGAACATTCCTCTGTGTGTAGATTATGGAATCAATATGTTCAGAGGTTAACTCAGTGCAAGGCTTTAATTATGTGTGTAATCCTCCTTACAGCTCATCACTTCTCTAACCCTCAAATGTTCTAGAAATAAATAATGAGAGCAATTAAGAATTCATATAAGACACTTATTTTCCTCTTTGACATTTGTTATTATGTTTCCCAAATGTGAAGTGGTGAAAGTCTCATCTATATTCCTGCTTAACAATTTGTGTTCCATTTGAGCTCACAGATAAGAGAAAATTGCTGTTCTGCTTTTAGTAACTTGCATTCACTTCCAAAATTCATTTGGTCTTTTAAAAGTAAGGTAGAATAGTAATATCCTAGGTGCAGAGTGGGTGTATCTTATACATGATGGGAAGCCAGATCTGCTCACTGGGATTGACCTTCCCTTACTCTAACCCCAGCTGAGTTTAAACAGAACAGGCCTCTTTTGAGAACAGGTTCATATGTGGTGTTGACGTAAAGTTACACACCACAGAGGCATGCATTTAGGAGAATTTTCCTTAGAGGAGATTTGCCTTATATAACTGGAAATTGGACTCAGAGTGATATTTTCT
This sequence comes from Canis lupus dingo, assembly GCF_003254725.2. NCBI lineage: Eukaryota > Metazoa > Chordata > Mammalia > Carnivora > Canidae > Canis > Canis lupus. Next base: position 34,409,507 of record NC_064274.1, read on the forward strand.
TAGAAAATTGGAATATAGCTAGAAAAAAAGCTCCAGAGTAAAGATCAGTTCTAATATCAGATTTATCCTATTTTAGTTCAGGGAAAATATTGTGATTTTTAAATTTTTCATAATTTATTAAATGCAAAGTAATATTCCTTTTATGCATGTGTGTGGCTAGCATTAATATGGTTTTGGAAATGCTATGTTATTATCTACATGACAAATATCAGCTTATATTATAATAGAACATTTTATAGTCTATGTGGTTAATGAAGACACATGTCACAGAGCATAAAGTAAAACAACTTATTTGTTTACTCAAGCATAATTTGTGAAGACAAATTATGTAGTTAAAAAAATTCTAAGCACAGTAAAATAATATGCCTAAGTATAATTTTAAATATCCTTATGAATAATTCTGACAAAATATTCCATAATCTTCTTTATTCAATCATATTAATTTACCAGGAAAATATTATCATTATTGCACTGTCCAAATCAAATTATAGGCAACACTGATTAAACATATCGTTGTTATAAATTAATTTCTAATTCACTATTGTAGAATTGAGCATAACAAATTTATGCTGTAATTATGTAGATGCCATGCATACATCTATAATTACTCTGCTGTGATTGAGCATGTGTTAATAATGGTCTTTATATTTTGTTATTTTCCTTACCAATCAATTCCCTTGTGGTAGTTGTTGCCATTAAAGAATTGAACTTCTTCAAATGTTTTGGGGCTGGGAAGATTGCTGATAATGGAAGGGTGCATAAGAAGGAATAAATAAAGTGCAGTAGTTCCTATAACAAAAAAAAGGAGGCAAAGGGTTAATATATGGCATGGCAACAAAAGAAGAGACAAATACTATTTTTGCAAAATTTTTGCTCAAAAAGTAATATTCAGAAGACCAATTTTCTTCTGGTATTAAAATAGTTTCCTTAAGGGGCACCTGGATGGCTCAGGTCATGATCTTGGGTTCCTAGGATTGAACTTGTGTTGGGCTCCTTACTCAGCGGGGAGTCTGTTTCTCACTCTCCCTCTGCTCCTCCTCCCCTTTCCCTGTTTATGCTCTCATTCTCTCTTTCTCTCTATCAAACAAATAAAAGCTTTAAAAAAATGATTTCCTTAAAATCAGTTAGGCACTTTTTATGTGCAAGAATCTACGTATTCTTTTATTAGTCTTCATGATTCTATTTACCTAAACATCTGATTTAATATTAGTACGTAGGCCAAGTTAAGCAGACTGAAGATACAGCTATTTTTGTCTTCAGTGTATTTTTTTAACATTTTTTTCTGTTTGATAATCAATAACTGTTATTCTATTTATAGGATTATATGAAGTTCCTGCTTTAAATTATTTTATTTGAAGTAAAAAGAAGTTTATTTGAAGAAAAAATATGAAATAAGATACCACGGGAATTTTATGACATACAAATAAATGCAAAAAACACATAGGCAGTTATACATAGATATGACAAAATTGGGCATCTGAAGCAGATGATACTGTGCTTTAAGCTGGGAGAGAACATCAGAAATTGGTGGCTCAATTTCCCTCTTTTAAGTCTGGTGAGTGGAACCAGCATCAAGGTTCAGGTATTGAACCTGGTGGATCTCAATTAATGTTATTTCAAATCAATTAAATTAAATCAAACTACTCAACACATGCTGACTGGTGTTACTCTAAGTCCCTGGTGATAACTCTTGATAAGAAAAACTCATTTGCTGGCCTTGATCAACTTAAAAGTGTACGTGTGGACTTAGGTCAAGTAAGCAGGTAATGGCAACATAGTGAGAGTTTCCATATTGAGAGAAGACCAGATTGCTTTTCTAATGCATGAGAAAATGGGTGACTTAGACCTGTGAAGTCAGTGAAAGCTTCCAAGAAGAAGTGTTTTCTCAATCTGTCCCTTAAGTAAAAGTATAAGTGTTCCCAGTAAGGTTGAAAGAGGAGGGCAAGAATCTGGAAAAATGGGCTCTTGAATGTCCTACTCTGGCAAAATGGGGGCAATCTGATCTGATAACTGAGGCAGTAGTCTGAACTGACTGGTTGATAGAACCCACATGTCACCGAGGGCGCAGATGCAATCTCTGACCCTTGTTTCCATTTGACTTGGGCCAGAGACTGGGGACCACAGTAGAAAGAATCATGAAGTGATTGGGTTTTCATAGTTCTCATAAATCAGTTTCCTTCTGGAAGAGATTATCTCTTTTGTAACATGTTGGACCCAAGAGGAGTTGTTGTATTTCCCAGCCATAGCAGAGTTGGAAATGAGCTACACAGGTGTGCTGGCAGAACCATAACAATGGCAGCTGGGGATCTGAAAGCTGAGCAGATCACAAGAGAGTTGGCATTTTATTTTAACTTATCTTAAGCTCGCAGGAACAAAGGGTAGTGTGCTTAAGAATTAATGACAAGGCCACCTGCTTAGATCCTCACAGTTTTACATCACCACCACACCTGAACAGGGACATGAGTAGTTAAAGTGATGACAGATCCAAGGAGACCAACCACCTTGGATGGAAGAAAGTTAAGGAATCCAGAGTCAGTGGCCCCTAGTGAAATGGGAGGGTAAAAATAATAAATGCCCTTAAAAATTTAATTACTGATTAAAAATAATTTTTAATGATTTTTATTTTTTAGATCTATTTATTTATTTTAGAAGGAGAGGGGGCATGAGCGAGCATAGGGGTGGGGGCAGAGGAAGAGGGAGAGAGAGAATCTCAAGCAGACTTCCAAATGAATGCAGAGTCCACCCAAGGCTCCATCTTGGGATCCTGAGATAATGACCTGAGCCGAAACCAAGAGTCAGACGCTTAGGAGGCTGATCCCCCCAAGTGTCCCAAAACATCTGGAAGGGAATAACGAATTCAAAAGGGTTCTTTCTATATACCTTTCAGGCTGGGACCTACATAAAAATGTTTAGTTGATGAAGTGCGTGTGTGTGTGTGCGTGTGTGCACATGCATGAGAGAGAGAGAGAATTTGAGACACACTAGAGAGCTGAGAATATTGATAATTTAATATCCCTGCAATGTTGAGACTGGATGGATCCAGGGTACAAATAAAGGAATATTTTTGAATTATTGCTGAATATCAGAAAGTAAATTCATTATAAGCTCATTTAGTAACATGGACAAATATTTAATCACCCTGAGGATCACAGAATTGTATCACATCTCCCCTGGGTTACATAAAGTCAAAGCCTTTATGTTCTGAGCCACAACACCTTCATGCCACCAGGAGCAGGAGGGACATCAAGGAGACATCTGACAGGAAGAAAGGAGAAAGTCTTTTCAACTGGGGACAGTAGGTATGTGGCTTGATATTCATATAACCAGTCATAGAACCTGGGCTTACTGTCCCAAAAGGTATATTCATTTTATTATCACCTGTGTTTCATCTCTTATTGACATTCATTTTTATCCACTGTCTTTGATATAAATATTCTGTGGAAGAAGTAAAACAGACCTCATGTCTAGCAAAACTCTCAGAGAAACTGCATTCATTCTATTTTATACCAATGAATTTTGTTTTTAGTTTTATCAGAGTAAGCCAACCAGGTCATGAGAAAATAATACTGACAATGGGGACACTGATTTACTTGAAGAGGTAAAGCCAATGAGTTATGCTTTTAGAATTACTGTACTAGGGGTGCCTGAGTGGCTCAGTAGGTTAAGCATCTGCCTTCAGTTGAGGTACTGATCTGGGATCCTGGATGGAGCCCCATGTCAAGCTCCTTCTCAGCAAAGTGTCTGCTTCTTCCTCTCCCTGCTTGTGTGCCCTCTGTCTCTCTCTCAAATACATACATAAAATATTTTTTAAAATATTATTTATTTATTTGACAGAGAGGGAGAAAGAGAACTAGCAGGGGAGGAGCAATGGGAGAGGGAGAAGCAGACTCTCCACTGAGCAGGGAGCCTGACATGGGGCTCGATCTCAGGACCCTGGGATCACGATCTGAGCTGAAGGCAAAAGCTTAACCACCTGAGCCACCCAGACACCCTAATAAATAAAATATTATTTTTCAAAAGGATTATTGTGTTAAACTCAACTCTTTTGGAAATCCCCTCCTAGCCTGGTAATATCAAAATTTGATCTGGAATCATGTAGAATGCCCATCTGTCCAGGGCTAAGGTTTAATCTTTGAGTGCCATAAGCCCAGGCCTACCTTGTTCTCTGTCTGTCCTCATTCACTGCCCCACTGTAAGTGGATAGAAATTCCTTCCAAGGTTCAACAACAGAGAAGTGGGACATCACTTCCTTTTATTCTCACTTCACAACAATTGAGAAAATAGGGAATAGGGGTTTGAGGACTACTTTTATATCTCATGTTTATTGCAAGGGGCATGTAGGTTATGTTTAAGTTGTTTAAAGACAACTTTGCATTGAAGATCAGATTCTTAGCAATAGCTGTGTCCAGGAAATCTACAGCTCTCACAGCAGTGGGAATTTTGCCAACTAAAGCAATAAAGAGAACAAAAGAAGACTTTAGACTTCTATGACTGGACAGATTTTTAAAAATTATCACAGCCATTTTTATATTAGAATAGCATTTTTCAAAGTATATAAAATATTATTATCATCCAATTCCTTTATTTTAACTTTGTTTGTTTGCCTTGGGAGTGCCTCAAAAGCAGCTGAAAACTGTTATTTCCATACTGGTAGGTCAAATATTAAAATCTAAAGGTGTAAGTTATAGTCTTTATAAATACAACAGCAAAGAGGAAAGCTAGATTTACACTTACTAACCTGTAGCTTTCTAGCAGAAGTAAGAAATAATAATATGCAGTGACAAATGATAAAAGATGTCTTTAATTTAAATTTTTAGCATAATTTTACAACACGAGAATGTTTTGTTTCTTTAGCAGTCTTTCCAGAGTTAGCACTGCTATAAGGGAGTTGGTAGAAAATTAATGTACATTTTAAACAACACCACCACAAGTGATAGATCTGAAAATATGTGCTGATTTTTTCCCCTCTCTGCACATGTGTAACTTACTGTTGTAATACAATTTATATTACTGGTGGGAGAAAAGATTTCAACAACCAATATCTAATAGTCTGGAAATTTTGCCCACAACCTTTAAAATGATCTACTTGCGTGTATTACAAATATCTTCATCTGGGCTGTGCTTATTTATAGTGACTGTTGGTTTTGTGTTATGGTTTCTGCACTCACTGATGAAAATGCTTCTAGTCAAAGTAGTGAATTCAAAATACAGCGACTCAATAAAAACTTTAATTAATCAGGACATGAGCAAAGTGTATAAAACTGTCACATGCTGAAGAAAGTATAAAATATTCTAATTGAAAGTGTCATCTCATTGGTGAAATACTTTCACTCTCTTTTACTGCAGTCTTATACACTTGTCCTTCAGCATATGCGAAAATACTAAGGGAAAAATGCCTGATGAACCACAGGTATATCAGATAGTAAGTCCAAACCATTTTTATACTTAATAATTATTTTTTTAAAAATCACACACAGAATATTTGAAAGTAATAATGACACTGGCTCTGAAAAAAATCAATTCAAGGCTGATATACAGTGTAAAAAAGTTTAAATCAGGCCAATTGCTTGCTTTATGACTTAATTTTGGAGATAATTAGGCAAAGCTACAAAAAAGTAGGGGTTAAAAATCAGATACTGGAACTGTGATACATTATCACAAAGTTGTCAAAAATTTGACATCTGTTGAAAAGTTTTAAAATATATAGTTAAAAATTTAGTCCTTAAGTCTAATTAATAGGCAGCATTAGGATCCCTTTGAGGATCATAGCATAAAGATCCACAGGGATGAAAGACAATTCAAATAATGAACTTGGACGGATGTCTAGATATTTCACAAAACAAGACCTAATCCAATTAGAATCTATGACAATATGTTACATGACAAAAAGTAAATAAAAAAGTATACAGACAGCACCACTGGGTATTCCTACCTGTTTTTTGTGGCCCGATGACCAGGAATTTTGGCAAGTGGTCACAAGTTTTCTCTCTGGACCAAATATCTTTGTGCCGTTTATCATCACATGGATTCTGCAAGAAGAATAATCAATGTTACTGGGTAATGAACTTCTGGTTGTGTTCTGACAGGATCAAATCCTTGCCTAATATCCTAGAACTAGGAGTTAGACTCTGCTTTGGTTCTGGTTCTCTGATTTCCTGTTTCCTTATAAATTGGCAGCTTCCTTTCCTTTCCTACCTCCAATGGCACCTTCCTTCCTTTCCTAGCTCCAAAGCTAGAGCTCAGCATTAAGTTGATCTTGTTGTCATCCTTTTCTGAAACTTGGCTAGGTTCTAACTGCTGAGATTCCATTCCATCTCTGGATTTATGTTAAATATCTATATATTGGAGCCTTTACTTGTCTTAATCTCATTTGACCATAGTTTCTCAGATATCTGAGCTCTCCCCTAATCTTTCCTATTTCTTTTTCCCTAGAGGCTAGAGGCTCATTTTTGAACTCCAGACTTGGCCAACTTTTCCTTTTCTTTTCACATACTATGTACTATTCTAACAAATCCTAATGTTTGGCCGTACCCTATAAGCTGATGCCATGTAGATCAACATTTCTAGGCTGTATCTCCCTCCTGAGCTCTTAACCAATAGTTTAAATTGCATTTGTATGATAGCTATATAGATGGTGGTGAGGAAATGCCAGGCCCAACATATCCATAGGTCCAATTTTATCTCCATCTTAACCTTCTCCTATTCCATTCTTCTTGCATTTCATTTTACTGACCCACGTTTATTATCTAAATCATGACACTTTTGAGAATTAAAAGAGCCATTAAATGAAAATAATACATTTTAAAAAATACTTATTGACTGACAAATAACGGTTTTATTATAGTTAAACTAAATAATATATTAAAATAATTTTCACAAATTAAATTCTGTCTAAAATCATGTTAGGCATTAAAATAATTATAATTATATATTTGTTATCCAAGTATTACAAATGACATGACTAATTATTTATGGTTGAAGAAGTAAAGCCAATGAGTTATGCTTTTAGAATTACGGTACTAGGGGTGCCTAGGTGGCTCAGTAGGTTAAGTGTCTGCCTTCAGTTGAGGTACTGATCTGGGATCCTGGAGGGAGCCCCCTGTTCATATTTGTGTACTTTAATCAGTTTCTTTAACCACATCTTTTTCTAATACCATGTCAGAAAAGTTCCACTAAAGAATGATTGTTTTCAGTGTGATCCTATTATGTTTTATTTTTCCATAAAATTGCTTGCAATCTTTTTCAAAGTTCCATTCATGATTAATAAATTTGAAAATGTTGATACTTTCAATCGACTCTCCTCTATAGACCACTAAATTTTTAACGGGGGAAATATTTTCTTTATAGAGTTGAAGTAAGCAAGAGTAAATTCTGTTAAAGGAAATTTGTTTCTGTTATTTCCAATTGTAGCTTTTTTCCATATTGAAATGTTCAAATATTAGAGACCAAATATTCCACAGTTATTTTCCATTTGGAGTATCTTTCTTTGATGAATATTTTTCAAGTTAAAACTTGTCAGATAAATTGCCTTTAATTATGACACTTTTGACCATTTTGCCAAATACAAGTGCTGTAAAATCATAGACTTCTCAACATTGCATTCCAGCACAGAGTATACATTTTTCTTTTTTTTTCTTTTTAAAGATTTCATTCATTTATTCATGAGAGATACAAAGAGAGAGAGAGAAGCAGAGAACACAGGCAGAGGGAGAAGCAGCCTCCATGCAGGGACCCTGATGTGGGACTCGATCCCGGGACTCCAGGATCACGCCCTGGGCCAAAGGCAGGCGTTAAACCACTGAGCGACCCAGGGATCCCAGAGTATAAATTTTTCTAATTAAAAATAGGAGATCCATCAAGAAATGCTTACCACAGTTGAACTTCCAAAGTTCAATTAAAGAATGCCAAATTAAACCCTCTAGTTCATTTGAATTCTCATTACTTAATTTGTTTAGTCTCCTCCCTTCTTGCTTTGAAGCTTTTTTTTTTTAAGAAGACACAAAGCACTAAAGGAAGAGAAAAATATTATTTATATATTTTTTTTCCTCAAAATAATATTTTAATATTTTTCTCAAAGATAATTTTCAAAGCTGTTTGTCCTTGGTGTCATTATATAGACTGAAAGGGCCTAGATCATCTTGACATTCCACAGAACTTAACATTGGTCTACTGTACTAATGACATGATGTTAATTGTACCTGGTAGGTAACAAGTGTCAAGTATTCTGGCTGCCTTAGGAAGACATATGCACTCCAGAGGGTGGAAGAAAAGCCAGAAAAGTTTCAGGGATCTACCAGACCTACCACCTTTGGTGGTTTTTCAAGATCCAGGGTTCTGGAGCATGATGAGACCTCCCCACCAAAGTAAAAGTCTGTTTTTGTTCTTCGTGACTCCTACTACTAAGAAAGAAGAATATAACTCGATAGGCCTCTTTGGGTTTGGGAAGCAGCATTTTATTGCACTAAGGAATACTGCTCTGTGTCATTGACAGGATGATGCAGAAAATTGCTAGTTTTGAGTGGAACCCAGAACAAGAAAGAGTCCTGCAAGAGTTAAGACCGAGGTACAAGCAGCCCTTCCACTTGGATCATACAACTGGGCAGATCTATGGCACTATGGCATCTATGGTATGAAAGGATGCCAAATAGAGTTTTGGTCAAGCCCCAGAGGAGAATCATAATGTACACCCCTAAAGTTCTCCAGTAAGGTGTGCCACCTGCAGCAGATCATTCAAACTGGTATCTACTCCTGGTATTCTACTGAGCCCTAGAAGTGATAGTGTTTGCCGTGAATTTTCAAATTAATTGTGTGGCCATAACTGGCCATCATAAGCTGAGTATTGGCAGATCCACCAAATCCTAAATTCATCTGTACCCAGTAGCAATGCATTTTAAGATGGGAGTGGTGTGTCTGGGATTGATCTCAAGCTGATCCAAAGGCTACAAGTAAGCTTTACAAATGAGTGGCCCAGACCTTTATGTCACCTATTACTGTTAGGTGACATAATACCTCTATATCAGCTCATTCCTATAGTTTCACAGAAGGCCCCCTATATTCTGCTGATGAAGAGAGGGGAAACTCAAGCTTGGTTAGTGGACAGGTTGGTTCATATGTTGGCAGGGGGCTAAAGTGGACTGCTGTTGCACTGCAGCCCCATTCAGAGAGGTTCCTAAAAACCAGTGGTTAAGGGAAAACTTCCTATTAACAGAGTTCTGGGCAATGTTCCTGGTCATCTCCTTTTTTTATGGGTAGACTAGTAGGGCAACATAAGATTATAACAGACAGTGGTGACATGATTTGCAAGGGACTTAAAGGAGCCGGTTGGGAATATAAGGGCTTATAATTCTAGGGAAAAGAAAAGTGGATGGACCCATGACAGTGACCAAAAAGTGTGATGAACTTGTACTGCACATTAATGTACACCAGAGAGTATTCACTGTAGAAATGCTAAACAACCAAGTGGACAGAATGACTCAGCCAGTTCCCAAAATTCCCACTTGTCACCTAACCTCTATCCTTGGTTAACCCATTGCTGAAGTAATGGATTCATGAATTGAGAAGCCACAATAGCAAGATGGATGCCGTTCATGGGCTTCTCTCTTCTAAGTCTGCTCTAGTTACAGCCACTGTTGAATATCTGACTTGTCAGTAACAGACCAGTTCTAAATCCCAGAAATAGCACTATCCTACCACTTAGTGGAAAATTGATTATATTGGACATTTCCATTTTGAAAAAGGCAGTGATTCATCCTAACCTCTGCTCACTCATATTCAGAGTATGGATTTTCCTCCTCTGCCCACATGGGCTGTTTCCTCTTCTCTTTCCTGTTTCACCTTTTCCCTTATAGGTTTTTCCTGAGAGCATCTCTTCAATAAATCATTTGGCAAAATTTCTTATCTCAGACTTGATCCTAATGCATTTTCCATCCCCATCTTCCATTGGAACAAGAGTGGAGTGTAATATAAAAAGACCAATATCATATAAAGACAACTGTGTTATATGAGAATTCATTTTGGAAAAGTTAGGCTATACACCTTGGGTTTTTCTATGAATTCATCTGTAGAAACTGTAATAAAAGGAGTTAATTACAAGCAAATAAACTTCACATTTTTTCTTGCATAATAACTGAATTTTTATTTTATTTTTACCAGTGTCTTTATTTTCTGCCATTATTTTATTTAGTGTTAAATCTCAAATCCTCAATAGTCTAGCTTCAGTTTAGTTCTCTAATCATAATTTTCACTATGGCAGAGAGGGGTAAACTATCTAGTCCTTCAGCTATAAAACATTCCTTATTTTGCACAGTTTGTAAATTTCCAGCTAGAGACTATGTTTCACACTTTGAATCAAGCTTTCCTCATATGAATCATTTCAGTCCAAAGGAAAAAAAGGCAAAATGATGTAAAGTATCTATGTAAAGATAAAACCACTATCCCTAGATTTCCCCTTTCTTACCAACTATCAGCTGTAAAATGGCTACAATTATAGCATGTGCCTTGGACTTGGAGATGTTGAATAACTGCTGACCTGGGGCACTGGATGACCATGTGGAATAGAGCTGTCTTAACTCTCCTAAGTGGCCTGCCCACTTTTTAGACAGTTGTATAAGTGAGTAATACATATCTATTTTATTCAGTCAATTTACTGTTTGGAATGTCATCATTATAGTAATCTTGCCTGTTCACTAAGTCAACGTGTTTCAAAGGACTTATCTACAAGAAGGTAAGGAACTTGTGTCAGAATGTGAATTATTGAACTGCTTACTTCAATAAGAACATCCTGCTATAAGTAAAAAACAAAATTCCAGCTGAAGCAGCCAGTGTGCTCAGTGATATAGTTGATTTACATGTTGGCACAAATTTCTTATCTCATGGAAAATCAGCAACAAACAGTTTAAGCCCATTTGTTTACGGACCACACTTTGAGTAGCAATGCTCTGAATTAACATGTTGTTAATTGATAGTAGCTACATAAAAATAAACTCAAAATGTATTAAGAACCTAAATGTGAGTCCAGGAACCATACAATTTCTAGTAGAAAACAGGCAGTAATCTCTTTGGCCTTAGCAACATTTTTCTAGATATGTCTCCTCAGGCAAGGGGAACAAAAGCAAAAATAAATTATTCTGACTACACCAAACTAAAAAGTCTTTGCATAGCAAAGAAACCGATCAACAAAATGAAAAGACAATCTACTGAATGGGAGAAGATATATGCAAATGAAATTATGATAATATGTTTATATAAAAATATATAAAGAATTTATACAACTCAACGGCAAAAAAATCTGATTAAAAAATGAGCAGAGGGCCTAAACAGACACTTTTTCAAAGAAGACATACAGGTGGCCAATAGACAGACACATGGAAAGGTGTTCAACATTACTCATTATCAGGGAAACGCAAATCAAGTGATAATGAGCTATCACCTTACACCTGTCAGAACTGCTGAAATCCAAAACAAGAAATAACAAATGTTGGTGATGACGTGGAGAAAAAGGAACCCTCAGGCACTGTTGGAAGGAATGTAATTACATAGGTACAGTCACTGTAGAGAACAGTATAGAGTGTCCTCAAAAAAGTAAGAATAGAAATACTGTATGATCCAATAACTCCACTACCGGGTACTTACCCAAAGAAAACAAAAACACTAATTTGAAAAGATATATGCACTTCTATGGTTACTGAATCATTATTTACAGTAGTCAAAATATGGAAGTAACCTAAGTGTCCATTGATGGATGAATGTATAGAGAATATGTGGCATGTACATACAATGGAATATTACCAAGTCATAAAAAATAATGAGATTTTGACATTTGTGACAACATGGTTAGATCTAGAGGTATTATGCTAAGTGAAGTAAATCAGAGAAAGACAAATACCATATGATTTTGCTTATAAGTGGAATCTAAAAAATAAAATGAACAACAAAAAAGCAGAAACAGACCCATAAATATAAAGAATGAATAGATGCTTGCCTGCTGGCATAGTGGGAAAAAATCGGTGAAAGGGAGTGAGTGAGAAGTATAGGCTTGCAGTTATGGAATGAATAAGTCACAGGAATAAAAGGCACAGCATGGTATTGTAATAGTGTAGGATGATAGTAGCTAACCTTGTGGTGAGCTTAACATAATGCACAGACTTGTGGAATCACTATGCTGTATACTTGAAATTAATGTAACACTGTGACGACTATACTTCAATTAAAAAGAAAAAATATAATTGCCCAAACCAACTTAATGTTTCAACTACACTGTATTCACTTTTATAGATATGCTCATGTCTGCACCTGATTCTTTGAAATTTATTTACACAATTTATTTTTCTGTGGAATGCTCTTATTTCTTTTTACCAATCCATAATAAAAATCTCACAGATTATTAGTCTACTGTAAGCTAATATGTCCCAATAACCTTCCCTATTTATTTTAGAGGGCTAGCATAGCCCAGTTGTTAAGACTGTGAGCTCAGGAGGGAGTGTGAGCTCAGGGGTTGTTAAGAGTGTGAGCTCAGGAGCTCTGTGTCTTACAGAATTTTCCTAAATTCTCTGGGCCCTAGTTTCCTTATCAAGAAAATAATGATTGATGGTATCTACCTCACATGATTATTGAGGATATTAAGGGAGTTAATATATTTTAAGTAATTAAATTGTTCTCTGTAAAAGAGAGTGATTATTATGTGATTCCCATGTTAGCGACTCCCCCTTTTTTTTTCTTTGTCCAGATTAGTCAGTTGAAGGAACAGAAAGAAGATACTGTTGCTGATGGACTGGTTTATTATAGATATCCATCCTGAGAGCAGACTTCCTGGTCTACTGTCAGAACCCTAGACCCTAAGATGGCTACCCCTTCTCAGGACAAATTCAGTTTGGTGACTAGATTCCTGGAATGTATGACTTACCTGATAGGGAAATAGCTTAGAGTTTCTTTAGGCAAACTTGAGAATATAGATTGTCCTACCAGACCCAAAGACCCCTATGTAATCCCAACTCAATTTATTTTTGAGTATGCTTCCTGTCTGGCTCCTGCATTCATCCAATTTATTGTTTTAGCACTTGTCATCACTCAGGTCTGAACTGAAATATCACCCTATGCAAGAGGCCTTCCCTGATGACCAGATCAAAGCACTTCCTCCCACTCCTGTCTTTCTATGATAGCTTCTGGTTATTTTTTTTTTTTCATTATATTTCAGTACCTGAAGTTATTCTATTCAAGTATGTGTTTACAGTAATTTTATGTTACATATAAAATGCATTTATAATAATTCTGTATCAAGTAGAATGTAAGTTCTTTGAAGAGGTCTGTCTAATATAATATGTAACAGGTGCTTGATAAATACAGGTTGAATGACTTGAGACAGGCACAGTAAGTCTTTCATAATAGGCATAGACAGATTCTGATATATGTTTGAAAACTAACATGATAGGAACTGTGCAGACATTATACTTCCAAAATTCCCACAAAAATAACATGTCTGCAATCTCCAATGATGTTTTTCATGGGGGCCCCAGAAGCTAGTTTTTGCTATTTCCTTAAGTCATCATTTTATATCTTAAACATTATTCTCATATTATTTAACTGCTTCCTCTGTAAAGAACTTTAGTTTTCAACTGTATTTTATATATTAAACCATTGGATAAGGGTTCCCATGACCTACACTTATCAAGTTTCCTCACACATAACCCAATGAAGAACAAATCTCAGATTAAATGCTCAATTCATTTGCTCAAATGGTTACTTTATGCTTAGCAAAGGTAGATGAACAAACTGAACAATTATTCACTGCCACTGCTGAAAGGGTCTCTTGTGAGATCTTTCTGGTTCTCTGTGTTCAACTAGGCCACTTATTTTCTTTACTTTAGTACACATGCCTTTGCCATTCAGATTTCTGCATGCAAAACCAGTGAAATAAAACATTCACAGAAATGGGCAAATTTAAAATAAGACTTGAAAAGAGTTTTCTTTAACATACAGAACTTGGGTAAAGATGCCATTTTTTGGTAGATAAAGACACTAGTTATTTCTTGTTGTGCTTTCCCCAGAAATTATACTGATAGAAGTAAACTATCAAACAAAATTACCTGGATGCTGTTACAACACTTGCTGTTCGAAATGCTTTTACTGCTAACAATTCAATTTACACTACCGTTTTTCCTGTTCGTATTTTACAGTTGGTGGCATTTGTATACCTCAATCTAGGCAGATTGCCTGTCTTTATAACTGCATTCCTTCTATGTTATGCTATTTTAAGACCTTCCAGATGCCCATTTTTATTTCTTTCACCTCTTTTACTGCATGTTTCCCCTTGTGTCTGTTAATCATAACTTAATTAACAGGATGTTTGCATTACCTATTTTATACTCTGAAAATGTTTGTTTAGATTTGTCCTACTCTGACTTTATTTCTATCATCTGAATTATTTGAATAACAGTTAACTTAATATCTAACCTTTATTGATCACCTTCTATATTCCAGGCACTTGCTTGGCATAGATTATTTCTAATCCTCAAGCAACCTGGCAAGATAGATATCATTATCCCTTCTTTACACCTGAGGGGGCTGAGATGCAAGGTGTTTTATTTAGGCCTTGCAGAAGGTCACACAGCAAGTCAGTTTCAAATTTGGAATCCAAAGCTGGGGTTGTCTCTGCATCTAAATATTGCGTGCACGTGTGTGTGTGTGTGTGTGTGTGTGTGTGTGTGTGTGTGTGTGAGAGAGAGAGAGAGAGAGAGAGAGGGAGAGAGAAAGAGAGAGAGAGATTTAGAGAAAGAGGGTTTGACAGTGATTATGAGGGTCAAAGGGTCTTTCCAAGAAAAAGCAAAGCATCTTTTTGCACTTTCATACTTGGTTCCATTGCTATTATTTTAATTTCAAAAGTCAGGAAATTATAAAGCAATTATACTCTTTCATTTTCTAATTTGATTGTTCCCTGAATATCTGAAACTGCCATAAACAATAATTTACTGTTTTAATTATTTAGCAGTAGAGATATATTGAAACTTAAAAAAAAAAACAAAAACCCTTCAGTTAAAATTGCTTTAGGCATTTTAGAGTTACACTGCCTGTCTGGTAAAAATGCATGTAACTCAGCTGTAACCCAGGTAAAGGGAATGTAGGTGGTTTTGTACAGAGAATATATGATGAGGTGAGGCCGATTTACTTTTAAGTAGACAAAAGAGAAGTGGAGAGAAGATTCCCTGAGGTGATGGACCAGTCTTAGAAAGGGGAGTAAATTCTGATGAAAACCCAGATTCTTCCTTTCCAATTAAGTAAAATTTTCAAATTCATAATCATGCTAAAATACATATTTGAAAAATCACAGTGAGGTTCATATTTGTATAGAATACACGAAAATAGTTTTTGTTCTCCTTAGATCTAGTTATTCCTACCTATATTGCCTTTTCTCTACTAAAAATCTGCTTTGCTCATTGCTTCTCCACATCCTTCACTGACAAGGACACCATGGAATTATCAATTAGATTGATTATCCCCTCTCATGTGCCTATTCCAGATAACTTGGACATATCTAGACTTTAATAGCGGACCTTAAAAATGCCCAGTGGTCATGATAGGATTATTTTGTTAATTACAAAAGTTTCAGAGGTTATTGGTTTCCTCTTCATTTCCTCTCTGCTTGCCTTCTGCTGTTTTGACCTCACTGTTTAAAGGAGAATGCTATGAAAGATGTATTTGCTTTTCTTTTAAAATTACACTTCTTGCTTCCTATCTGGTGGTGTCGTTTCAAAAGTTCTCCTGCTTACCAAGTTTTGCCATGTACATGTCTTTAAAACAAAATCCTTTTCCAATCTGTTTTACACAGGCGGGTGACTTTCAATTTTTTGTTTCTCAATGTCATTTAAGCCTAATACAATTCACATATACTGATGAGGAATTTTAATAGGCCATGGATGTTTATCCTCAGTGTTTCAATCAGCAAATCCTTATGGAGAAACTCTGAGACACACACCATCTTTACAAAGCTTGACTCTGCTCTGCACACTACGTAAAACCCAGCTAGCCATCAACTCCTTGGAAAAGCCTTTCTTTTCTGAGTGCACACTGATTTATAATGAATGCTCTCTCCACAGAACTCCTGTAACACTTATAGTTTGATTTCTTAACCAAACTTTCCTTCTAAAGTAGTCTGAAGACAGAGAAGCGTAAATGCCTACTTCTGAGGGTGGGAATGGGTTGAAAAGGACCGGTGGTCCTGTGCGGGTCTGAGGTAACAGCTCCATGAAAGCTGCTTTAAGCACAAAGGACCTCTGATTTACCTTAAACATCTATGCACTTGTCACCACATTATACCCATGTTGATTTAAATAAATTGATACCATTGGCAGTTTCACATGAAATATTTTTGTAGTAAAATTGACCCTAGGAGATGAGAGGCTTACTCTGAAACTCTGAGTATATTCAAACAGATGACTGCATATTCTTGCATATAGTACCTTGTGTTATTATTTATGGTTTTATGAATATCCTGTCAGAGAATCTGGATAGCCAACTCAGTTAAAAATGTATTTTAAAACTCTTATTAATAGGTTGGCCTAATATAGTGTATTCCAGTACAACATAAGTTATCGGACATATCTATAGGGCACAAACACAGAAGATTCAGGGTTTTTTGTTGTTATATTTGGATTAGGTCTGCAAACTCTATGTTTTATAATGATTTTGATTCAGAAAGGATGAAAGTATATATAGCATTTTATTTTATTTTATTATTTATTTTATGGCACTACTACAAGTAATTTTTCTTTTTCCTTGAATTTTTTTTTTTTATTTATTCATGAGAAACACAGAGAGAGAGGCAGAGACACAGGCAGAGGGAGAAGCAGGCTCCCTGAAAGGAGCCTGATGTGGGACTCGATCCCAGGACCCCAGGATCAAACCCTGAGCCAAAGGCAGACGGTCATCCGCTGAGCCACCTAGGTGTCCCTACAAGTAGTTTTTCTATTACTAAACCTCACTAAGTTATTTGTATGGGGAATTTGACACGTGATGAGATCATATTTGCAACTATTTGACAGGAAACGCAAAATCCATGACTTATTTCACCATTTCTGGATGTCAGCATGTCTGATAGCCTTATATAGCCAAATAGGGAAGTACTTCATTTTCAAATTAAAAAATTAGGGGCCCCTGGGTGGCTCAATCAGTTAAGCATTTGCCTTCAGCTCAGGTCATGATCCCAGGGTCCTGGGATCAAGCCCCACATCAGGCTTCCTGCTCAGCAGGGAGTCTGCTTCTCCCTCTGCCTCTGCTCCTCCCCACTGTGTTCATGTTCCCCTGCCTCTCTCAATAAATTTTTAAAACTCTTAAAAAAATAAAATCATGAGGAATTACCTACATATTTGGGAAGTATTCTTGAAATGTTTAAATACTAGCCTGAGTTAGGAAGATATATATAACAAATACATTAATTCAAAGTGTGATTAGGGAAAAATATGTAAGATAATGATAATGTCAATGCCTCTACTCTGCCATCTATGAAGTGATAAAAAACTATTCTGGCTATTTCACTGGAAAGGCTAAAAGATGAATAAATGGAAATAAAAAATAATAAATTATAGAACTCTTATTTCCTGGCTGTGGGGTGATTACTTGCAGATCAGTTTTCCTTTTATCTCAGTGTCTCACAAACAACTACCACTTCTTCAAAGGTCCCACTTTTTTCCCAACCATGATGCTACTCAGGGTTTCCCTCTCTCATGGCTGGATTATTGTCCTAATATTAGTATCTCCCTATTCTTACCTGTCCTGGAAAAAAGGTTTCTGGTATAAACGTTATTGGTTAATCCTTTTTTTTTTAATTACTTTACTCATCTTCAGAACTTACACATACGTGCTCTTTGTTGCCAGTCACATCCAGATTACTCTGATAGTATCCAAAGATTTCCCAACTGACTTGTATGTGCTTTTTGAGGTTATTTCCCTTGGATCCCTACTTCTTCTCTTGGATCCCTACTGTTTTCTAAGAAACAAGTGTGCCACTTTGACTTCTTGTGCACATACCTCTGCTTTCACTTAGTCATTCAGGAGATTTTTTTTTTTAAGATTTTATTTATTTATTCATGACAGACACAGAGAGCAAGAGAGGCAGAGACACAGGCAGAGGGAGAAGAAGGCTACATGCAAGAAGCCTGACTGGGACTCGATCCTGGGTCTCCAGGATCATACCCCCAGCTGAAGGTGGCGCCAAACCGCTGGGCCATCGGGGCTGCCCTCATTCAGGAGATTTTAATGACAGTAGCTATGGTACTGTGCTAGGTTCTAGGTTACAAGCATGAATAAACATATTCTCACATCTTAAAGTTTGCATGAGCTGGTATATGACAGGCAAAAGTGTCTGCAAGACCATATTGTAAGTGCAATAATAGAGTCATAAATAAGGTAGAGAGTAGAAAAGAGGAATAAATATGAAAACAAACTTATAATATCATTTTGTTCACATAACTAAGAGCTATTATGGTTTGTAAGTTCTATGAAAGCAAAGACCTTTCTATTATGTAGGTACTTCAAAAGTGTAGGTCAAACAAATTCACTCTGAATACATCACCAGATTCTTCTAAAATAACAAGGTATGCCTGAAATTTCATCCTACAGAGAGGGTTGATAATAGCAGTAGATTTATTTTTCTGAATGTAAAACTACCATCTTGATGTGTGGCTGGAACTACACTGGAGTCGGAATAAGAAAACGTGAGCTTTACTCCTGACTTGTCCATAATAATCCTAGTGACTTAGAACAAGATATTTCACTTCCCAAGGTGTCACCTATGTCTTCTCTAAAATAAATATGCTGGGCTGGATGTCTCTAACTTCTTCTCCTGCTCTTATAATCTATAATTCTCTGTGGTAGAATTTATTTATTCCTTTAACAGACATTATAATAATAGAACCTACAGTGTGTATGGTGCTAGACTTTGGGATTTGTTTATGTCACAGATGTCCAAATCTCATCATTTCTAAGCTGGAGTTGGATGATTTCACAGCTAGAGTCAACAAAGGTGCTAACCTCCTCAGGTTAGAACCCTGTGATTTTCTTTCCTACTTCTTTAATCCTGGGGATACTGGCATGTAGAGAAAGAAACTGCAGCTCTTTGAGCATTCCCTTGGTCACACAGGCAAGCAGAAATCCACATCATGCTTGGCATGTTTGTTGATAGTGAGAGTCTGGAGTGGCTGCGTGAAGATTGAGGCTGAGCTAACCTGACAGCTTGAGAGCTTAAAAGCATCGATTAGCGAATGTGCAAAAATCTGACCTTCTAAATGCCTCCATGTTGTGGTTTGAGTTTCTATAATGAGAGTTTTAAAAAAGAGGGGGGAGGGGAAATCCTATTCTTCCATGCTTCATAGTGATTATTCTTCCAAAACAAAAAGGGATATGAATTAACAGGAACCCGTGAGAATACTTTAAAGAGTCTTACCACTAGGGACTACACCAAGTAGGATAAACTTTAGGAAGAGAGTTCCACATGTGTCCTCAGCATATATTCTCACATTTAATAGCTTTGAAAAAATCAGCTTCCAGTGAAGAGAACGCAGGCACATTCTGTGTTGAGCTTACCATGCTATCCATTGATAGATATTTATATTGCACTTTTTAATTAGGTGACAAAGCAGTTTCACATATATGGTAGTTGGTGCTAATGAAAATTTACATAAAGAACCAAAGAAAACTAAATAGATGTGAAGATCACCATTATTCATGTTTATTTTTATTTGTGGTAATAAAAAAAGTGTGAATTAAAAATCTAGAGAAAAATAACAGTTGATTTACTTTTTAAAAGTGAAATACACTAAATAAGGCGTGCTGAGAAACACAAAAAAGTATCTGAATTTTGATAATGTATAACAATGACAGACACATAATACTAATCTATCCTAACTCTGTAGGGCTGTGATGAGTGGGCTACAAAACATTTAATTAATGCTGGTTATGCTTATACGCTTTTTTTTTGTTAAATTAAATTCATATTGTTTAAAGAACATGATGATAATGCTTACAGCTGCTCTGTTTGTCATTATAAATATGAATATGGAAAGAAGAGATAACCGCCAGGGAAAGGGACTCAGACATTATTATGCATTTTATCTCTATTTAACCGTTTGCAGTCTCATGGACTTGGTTTATGACTGGCAAAGTTTATCAGCCTTGCTTCAATAAGTTAAATGTTCTCAAAATCTCACATACCTGAATAATTCCCTCTTGAACTTAACTGCTCTTCTGCTTTCTATTTCTTGTTTTCCTTCTTAAACATATTTGAGACTATATGGCACTTTAATGAGAAGTTCTTGCAGTTTTATTTTTCAATCAAAAGAAACCATGTAATTTACTTGATAAAATGGGATTTTTGAAAGTAAATGTTTACGAAGTTATTGAAGTACTTTTATAGTAAGCTATTTCAATAATATATATTAAAATTGCTAAACATATAAATAACAACAGCAGTAACAAAAACTCATGAACCCTGAAGCCTTTTCTGATTAATTCCATAATTTATTAAGAACTACCTAGGAATTTACCTCTATGATGCTATTCAAAATTGTTAGCACTTACAAATGTTTTATATACATTTATGTTCTTATATCTTCAAAATGATACAGTTCTCTAAGAAATAGTTTATTTTCTGTTCCTGTTTTTCGTTTACACCCCCAATCAACTAACACAGTATTTCATATTTAATAAAAATTCAATCAATATTTAGAATCATCAAATTGACCAAATCATATTGGAGCTGATGTATCTCTATCTTTTTTTTTTCTTTTTTGAGAGAGAGAGAGAGACAGAGGGAGAGAAAGGAAGGGCAGAGGGAGAAGGAGCAAAAGAGTCTTAAGCAGGCTTCATGCCCAGTGCAGAGCCTCACACAGGGCTCAATCTTACACCCTTCATTCAGTTCATGACCTGAACTGAAATCAGGGGTTGGATGCTTAACCAACTGAGCCACCCAGGTGCCCCAGAGCTGGTGTATCTTTGATTATATTTACTCCTTACCAAAAGGAATAGTGTCGCTCATATTGAAGTGGTACCAATAAATACAATTCTCAATAAAAAAAAAACTCACACAACCATAAGAGATACAAATCCTTCATCTAAAATAAAATTTCTGCCTCTAAAGGAAAAGAAAGATTAGAGCATGGGACTATTGACTCATTTTTTACATGTTAACTGTTTGCAACCTTTGTTAAGTTGGATACTTTTTATTATTACCATACCATGAATTATAGATATCTCATAAATAAACATGTTTGAGAAAAGAATTGATTTACTATCAATGATTTATCAATTTTATAAGTGCGTGAGCACTTTTGAATAATACCATTTATACTTTGCCTTTATGAAATCCAGCAGCTACTTGGTATGATTATATACACTATGATAATGATGTCTTCATCTATTTATCTAAGTTAGACACCAGACATATAGATGGTCAAGCAACTTATTAGAAAGGTGAAAGAATTAAAATGTGTAGTTCAACATAAATACAAACGGTGCAGTTCCTGAATAAATTATCAGAGTAAAGTATGACTCACTGTAGCAGTTTTAAAGCACACTTTGAAATATACATTAGTGAATAAGAATAGCAAGGAAACCCTTCCCTGACTTTGAGAGAAAATACTATGTTTTATTCTTTGCATTCCCTAAAGCAACTCGCTTTGCCTTACACATAGTAGATGCTCAATAAATATGTGATGGATGAATTCCTGACTGTATAGACACAGAGTAGCATGTAACATGAACTACAGAACAAAGAGAAACACAGAGTCTTGAGGAGAGAGAGAGAGAGGATGGTAAACAGTCTGTTTCACGGTGATTTCTCAGTACTGATGATGTTACTTCTCTACCAACTGCTTAGCAGGGAACTATGTGATTTGCTCCCTGCAGCCTGCTTATTGATTGTGTGGGTCAATGTAATGTAATGCATAAAGAACCAAGAAACTGAGAGGTAGCATTTTCCTAGATAACTGCTAAGAAGCAAATAGTTTACATTTTCATATACTGAAGCTCAGTAGCTCCTACATGAAGTTGAATTATTTGTAAAAACAATCCTAAAACTGGCAATTTTTCTTTTCCCAATAGATCTAGTTCTAGTGAAAGATTAGCTAGATTAAAAGAAACTTGAAGACATAGTAAAGACAGAATCTGTAAAAGCATGATAAAAAAATTGCTTTTCTCTTTTTATTTATACTGTGTTTACACATACATATCAGGGTTTACCTAGAGGGTCTTAGATTAAGACTGCTCTTGGTTTCTATCTCCCTAGATGTCCAGTGCCTAATCATTTTACTGCCAGTTAATGCTTACACTAAATGGGAGTCAAAACGATTAACACCGAGAAGACACCAACAACAAAACAACATTCTCAAAGCAAAAATTCAGAACCAACCAACCAACCAACACCCCAGAAAAACAAAAAGTACACTTAATCCATTAAAAAAATGTTCTTAAAGAGAATGAAACTATTGAATAAAAAAGCACCTTGTGTTAAATGTCAGTTTTAATACCTCCAACAGAGCTCCTAATACAAATTAGGCAGTGTTTTCTTTCCTTCCTTACAGAGAGAATGTTTAGCATTACCTGCCAAAGAGGGTCTTTTTGTTCAGGGAAGAGCTCAAAGTACTTGTGTGCTAGTTGTACTGGAGGCAGAGTTTGCAATTTCAGGTGGGTCCAGCTCTGCACGAAGTTGGCCAAGTTCACAAAGGTATATAACCCTAGGCGGTCATTCCCATAGTTCGACAAATGGGTCATGAAAATGCTGATCTGAAAGATAAATAAAAGTGACCATAAAATATAACATACTTAAGTTCAAAAAGGGCATAGAAGCTCTAGATAGGACCTCATCTAATCTTGTAATTTCATGAGAAGTACAATTATCATTTTACGTGGTGTTATGAACTGAATTTCAGTGTTCCTCCCAAATTTATATGTTGAAATCATAAAGTCCAATGTGACTTTTCAAAGATTGGGGCTTTAGGAAGGTAATCATGGTGAAACAAGGTCATAAGAGCAGGACCCTAATCTTGACAGGCCTTTTTTTTTTTTTTTTTAAGATTTTATTTATTTATTTGACAGAGAGAACAGGAGAGCACAAGCAGGGGGAGCAGTAGAGGGAGAGCGAGAGGCAGACTCCCCACTGAGTAGGGAGTCTGATGCAGGACTAGGTCCCAGGACACTGAGATCTTGGCTTGAGCCAAGGCAGAGCTCAACCAACTCAATCACCCAGGTGCCCCGATAGGTCTTGAGCCCTTGTAAGAAGAAGAAATATCTGTACTCTCTCTCTCTATCCTCTCTCCCCTGCTCCCATCCTCTCTCCTCCTTTCTCCATCTCACTTCCCCTTTACCTCCCTTTCTCTCTCTCTCTCCTCCTCCCTCTGTCTCTCTATGTTTTCTTTCTTCTCCCCCGACCCCCCATCTCTCTCCCTCTGTCACAGCCAGAAGACTGCTGTCTACAGATCAGGAAGAGAGTTCTCACCAGAAGCTAAATTTTCTGGCACCTCAATTAATGGATTTCTAGCATCTAACATGGTGAGAAAAATAAATGTCTGTTGTTTAAACCACCCAGTCTGTGGTATCTTCCTATGGCAGTTTGCACAGATTAGCACAAGTGAAAAGCCACACATTTGACTTCTATTTTAAAATCACTCTTAAACTCACTATTAAAATGGAAATTCAAATTGGTTTTTTTTCCCCTTCACTGTTCACTAAAAGTATAGTGTTAATTTCCTTTCCCCATTCTAGAATCAACATATCCATCATCAAACCCAATAATCTAATATCTTCTTTGCTAGTGAAGAATCAGAATTAGACTAGTTCTAAAATAAAACAATTGCTCCAGATCTGGTTTAGATATGTAAATAGGCTGAACTAGAATTAGATTTTTTTAAATTGGAATTAGACTCAAAGGTCTAATGAAGACTTTTTACTGCAATAAAGAAATTGTTAATGTTTGCATGGAAACTGATTGCATTCAGCCAAAGAACTCTTCCAATTTTGCAATATTTCCTATCTCTATATTAATTCTAAAAATTTCATAGCATTTTGGTATTGTATTTTTGTATATTAGAGACTAGGAAGAAGTAAAATCCAGATTGATTGCTCTGAAAACAGCAACAAAAATTTTGAATGTGATCACAGATATAATCTGATATTTCCTGATAATCCATCAGGGATTGTAGTTGGAATTTTAAAATATTAAATGAAGGATAATTTGTATATTCTTGATCTAAATTGTAGAGATTAAACGTAGAGATGACTAATGCAAGTCATAAAAAGGAAATTGATAATTTTCTACCCTAAACAGTATTTGTACTTGTTCCTCAATCTCATTATATTTGCATGTATTTCAAAAATTTATTTTATTACTTATTATTTAGAACTATAAATAGTTCAGTGAAATTAACATGTTATAATTAAGTACTTTATTAACTTCATTAGAAAAGTAACAGTAAGAGAAGGTTAGAAATAATAACATTAAAAAAAATATAACATATGAAATTAACCAGAAAAATAATACCCACAGGTCAAAATATAGAAAGTCAAGTGTTTCATGGCTAACTTTTTTATGGATGCTAATTGACTTTTTAAAGAGGGTTTATGTTTCTTGGTGTGCTTATTTGGGTTGTTTGAACTATTTTGAAAATAAAAACAGGTTTGCAGCAACCATTCCAATATCATGTCATTGCAGCCTGATTAGAATGCTAGCCATGCAATAAAGGTCATACACTGCAGAACTATTGAGCCCAAGATCCTACATGTCATTGGATAACTGTAAATGTCCAAAGAGGATACCTTTTGTGTTGAAAACAGAAAGGCATAACTTGTTCCAGAATTTAAAAAAATAAAAATAAAACAATACTCTGACAAAGTATTGTCAGAATAAGTTATAAGTTTAAAGCTATCAGGTTCATTGAATGCCCTTTTTACTTTGGAAAAAAAATTTCTTTCCATTTGCTGTATTAGAATGGTAAAACAAATTCTCTAAGGAAAGCCTATTAAAATGATTAGAGATTCTTCTCACCATGGTTGAAGGTGAGAAGGAAAGTGGGAGAGCTTGGCCCACTGTCCTTCATATCCCTCTATAACATAAAATAATGCCTAAAAAGTATAGAGTGCTTACTATGAGCAAGGCATGAATCTAAGCTCTTTACATACATGAAATCCTTTAACAGATAATTCTTATGAGAGGAACAGCTACTGTACCTTTTTACAGATGAAGACAGAGGTATTGTTAAGTAACTTGTCCAAGTCCCACATCTAGTCAAAGGCAGAGCAGAATTTTAAACCCAGGACATTTGATTTCCAGATTTGATACATGATATACCTGACACCTTCACCCAAACAATTTAATACATAGAGTTTGACATCCATCATTTTTTTTTCCTTTTGCCTTTTTTTGGAAAAAAAAAAAAGGCAAAGACATCTGTCTAGAGAAAAAGTGGAAAAATCTATGTAAGCAGCATCTTGGTAACTTAAAGATTTTTTTCTTTCTTTCTTTTAAATTGGAATGACAAGATAAATTATTTTTGGAATCTTACATGAAAATTTTTATTTTTAAATTTTTTAACTTTTAAAAATATACTATTTATTTATTTTAAATGTTTTTTATTTATTAATGAGAGAGAGAGAGAGGCAGACACACAGGCAGAGGGAGGAGCAAGCTCCAAGCAGGGAGCCCAATGTGGGACTCGATCTTGGGTCTCCAGGATCACACCCGAGGCTGAAGGCGGCGCTAAACCACTGAGCCACCCGGGCTGCCCTATATTATTTATTTGTTTGACAGAGAGAGAGACAGAACACAAGCAGAGGGAGTTGTAGGCAGAGGGAGAGAGAGAAGCAGGCTCCTCACGGAGCAGGGAGTTTCATCCCAGGACTCTGGGATCATGACCTGAGCTGATGCTTGACCCACTGAGCCACCCAGGTGACCACATGAAAACTTTTAAAATGATGAATTATAGTATTTGAAAGAATATTACTGATTGCCTGCAGATTTATCTTTGAAGGCAATATCACTCCTATCATATTTCCAGTCCATTTTTCCCCTGTGGGGTGTGTTCAAAGCTTTTTATTCTAAAGGTCAGAAAAGAGAAAGGCTATTTCAAAGAAGATTCTTTACATAGCTTGTTTAGATAGAAATTTAAATTTAATCCCCCAAATGTTTGTTGATACAATGTCCTTATTTGAGATTCATGTGAATCATTGGAACAGACTCAGGTTATCTATCTATGTCTGTCAGTGATTTTTACACTGGCCAACTTCTCTCTCTCTCTAAGCTTTTTTTTTCTTCTTTTTCTTCCAAATAGGAAGTGTCCTGTTGGCAGGACTTAATTACAGAGTTTCTAGAACATAACATAGTATCAGTAGTTGATGACCATATAATTGCAATTGTTGTCATGAGAACTTCTTTATAATCACCACAAAATAATATGCATTTGATCCCAATAAGTATGCATTTATCTCATGTCACCATTATAATTAAGAAATAAGACAGTGTAAGTAGTGTGCTTCAGGATAATTACAGTTTCTCAGGACTGAAATTATTATGAAAACCAGGCTGCCAGCTTAATGCCTGAAGAAATATAATAATGTCCTAGAAATCTACCACCTGCCCTCTAGCATTATTATTTTAAGATGGAACTTTAAGGCACCTGCTAGTGTCTAAAATCTGACAAAATTATAAACAAGAATACTATTTGAAGGGTACCATAAAGATTATTTTTATATTGTGGGCAGATGTATATTATCATTTCATTGGGGTATCAACATAATGCCTTTAAAAGATTTTTGTCCCAGATTAGTTTTAAGCCATTTATCCAGAATTTTCTTAGGAAAACAAGCCTTGCTTTCTAAATGGAAGTATCAAACTTAATGCAGGGCAAATGGAAAATCTGCCTTTAGAGGGAAGCAGAGTCTGGAGTTGTTGTGTGGTTCTAAGCTGAGATATGCTTCTACATTTTAATGTCCCTTTGCTGAGAATAGAAAGAGTGTCCTGGCCATGATGGTTGTGGTCACTGTTCTACGGCACAGCCTATTTACCTGCCTTACTGGTTAGAAACAAGTTAGTGCTGGTACATGGTCAATTGACCACACTTTCAGAAGAGAAATTCTGCAAGCGCAGCTTAACTGTGCATATCTGACTTGCTAAAAGCACCTATTGTGCACGCAGAACATTTTAGTTTTTGTATTGCTGGACAAATGGCTTGTTTTCAGAGAGTGTAGGGAGAATAAGATAAATTAGGAATAGATGTGGTTTAAAGCATAAATAAGGGAAGTTAAAGAATGTGCAATATGAAATGATAGCAAATTAATTTTTCACAGGCTAGTGATTTATTGCTACTATTTTTTACACAACGGTGTTTGTGCCTCTGCTTATCCCGTCCTTTTATTTATTTATTTAGAGTGTTATTTTTGTACTTATACAGTAAGGATACTCTTGCTCAGTACTCCCCAAAGCATCATCTAGAAAAGGTATGACTATGCTCCACTGGTGCAAATGTTTATAGATGCAACTCACTGTACCTCACAGGATTGCAGCTCAGAGATCCACAATGATTCAGACAAGCAGAGCTTTATCTCTCATGTCACAAAGACAGGCAAGGACATCATGTTCAATGAATGAGTTTAAGAATAAGATATCAAGTGCTAACGTCTGTAGTGGGCTGACTGCAGCAGGCCTCCCAGGGAGTCCCTGAGGTCTGGGTGCCATGGCTTCTGTCAAGTAGCCTCTGGGTTGCCTCTCCATTGCCTCTGACACTTCTACTTATGTCCCTCCCTCAACTCGCAACTTTTTTACTCCCTTACAACCAACATGAAACAAGTCTAATTTCTTCCTTTTATCTAGTGTAAAATTGAAAACCAAACTTTAAAGCATTCTCGTAGTCTAATTATTCATTAGAAACATAAAGCAGCTTTTCCGAATGCTAGATGCAATATGCTTCCACCAAACCTGAGATCATTGCCTGTGAAATAAATCCATTTAATGATGTAACTACAGTCTAAGGAAAAGAGAGGCTTTAAATACAGTAACATATAAATCTTGATAATAAGGAATTGGAGAAAAATAATTGAACTCTATGGATAATCCTCAAATATGGGCAAAAGTACTGTCATTGTGACAAATGGAAAAGTATTATATAAAT
This sequence comes from Canis lupus dingo, assembly GCF_003254725.2. Taxonomy (NCBI): domain Eukaryota; kingdom Metazoa; phylum Chordata; class Mammalia; order Carnivora; family Canidae; genus Canis; species Canis lupus. The sequence continues at coordinate 34,437,649 of NC_064274.1, forward strand.
GTGGGCAAGTGGCTGTCATCCTGAGTGTTTAGTTGCAAGTTATACAATTTGTTGTTTTGTATATCATTTTACTTTGCCTCTTAAGAAGTTACTAGCATCCAAAATAACAGAGAAAGAAAAAAGAGAAAAATAAAATACAAACACAAAGGCCTAATTTTTACTCATAAATTGAAGCAATAACCTCCTCTAAATTGAGTTAAAATATTTGCAGACTTCCAATAGCTTCCTTGCTTTTCCTACGTGTATGACAAACAGAATGTCATGGTAAATTGTATAGATGTTAATATCCATAGCTAGAATATTGATACAGTGTCTTAAATTAGAATTTCAAATCATTTTTTAAAGCATACATTTTTACATGAAGTGGACATTAAGTATTTGGATATTAGTTCTGTGCCTTGTACTATTTAAAAGCAAATCATTTACAGAGTAGTCAGATACAGGTTCATCAGAAAAAATGTTATAACAAATATGAAAAGAAACAATTGCTTCACAGAACAAGAAATATACCCCATTTTAAGGCAGCATGCTCTGTGCTCATGCCACAGCACAAGACTTTTTAAGATAAGCACTCAATATTAGCAGTTAGTTCCCATCTTTGCTTTTGTAGCCCTGCTGGTGTGCCTCTTTTCAGAATGATTCCATTGTGTTTAAAAATATGCCCATTAGCTTGTTAAATTATTGATTAGGCTTTTAGTTCTCATAAAATGTGAAGATAGATTAAATATAGGGGAAGACATCCCTGATGGCCCATCAGATAGGCTTTGGCATTATACTCATATTTTTCTTATAAAAAGCAATTTGTGTCTTTATTTTATTTTGAATATAGGCTGGAACCACACAGGAGATACTCAGTGTCAGTCTGAGAGTATCAGACATTACCAATTTGAATGTCAATATATTTCTCAATTTTTTAAAAAAAGATTTTATCCATTCATTTTTGAGAGAGAGAGAGACAGAGACAGAGACAGAGAGGCAGAGACACAGGCAGAGGGAGAAGCCGGTTCCATGCAGGGAACCTGATGTGGGATTCGATCCCAGGACCCTGAGATCATGCCCAGAGTTAAAGGCAGATGCTCAACCTCTGAGCCACCCAGATATCACTAGATATTTTTCAATTTAAATACGCATGACAAACATACACACAAAGAAAATATGTTATGACAAATATAGAAAGAAACCATTGCTTCACAGAACAAGAAATATACCCCATTTTAAGGCAGCGTGCCCTGTGCTCATGCCACAGCACAAGACTTTTTAAGATAAGCACACACACACACACACACACACACACACAACATAACCCTTGTGCAATAATTTTAAGCACCTCAAGTAATACCTTTTACGTCCTGGGCAACTAATAACTCGGTAAATGTTTACATCTATGTTCTTAGATACCAAAAGTAAGGAATATTTACTCAAACCTAATATATTATTCTGCCATTCAATCTAAAAGACCATCATTAGCTTGGAATTCACTATTGAGATATGCCATTTTATTTTTTAAAAAATGTAACACAAACTGAATAATTGGTTAATGGTTGATCTTCTTTAATGCACTATGTTGTTGAATCATAGTCTTAACTTATTTATATAACTTTGTCATATGGTCCTATGTTCTCTTCTGTTGTATTGTTTGATTAGGTACTAAAAAACCATCCTATTTTAGAAAAAAAAAAGGAAATGAGGACCAAAGGGTTCAAGTGATCTTTGTGAGATTATAGGGAATCCCAGAAAATCCAGTGGTCAAAGTTAGGGCATGTGAATTCAGAATCAGTGCTCTTTCCCACATAAGGCTCTGCCAAAGACTTTGGCAATAAGTTCATCTAACTTCCTTGTATTTCCTGCTTTCTCTCTTTTTATCATTTTAATTACCTAGTAGATTTTATTTATAACAATCTGAAAGGTAAAACTAACAACATTCCATAGAATACTTTTCTTAGAATTTTTCTAATAGCATTTCATTTACATATTTTTATATATTTTTAGAAACGGACAAAATAAAAGCCAATATTGCAATATCTACATCTCTATACACATGTACATTTCAATTAAGGTTGGCTCTGAACATTTCAAGATAATATATACTGAAGAAAAATTATTATGTCATTTCAAAAGATTAAGCTATTTCTTAATAGAAATGTGTCATAGAACTAGAAATTAACTCCAATCTTCCAATCTTAAAGAAACACATTTGACTTTAACAGACTTTTCAAAATGTATTTCTCTAAGACCTATTCTTAGAAAGGAGTAGAAGGAGAAGGAAAAAAAGAAAGAAGGAAGGAAAGAAGGAAAGAAGGAAGAAAGGAAAGGAGGGAGGGAGGAAGGAAGGAAAGAAAAAGAAGCACAAAAAATCTCCAAAATCAAACATATCTTACCATCTGTAGGTCAGATGGACAGGGAGAATGTAAGCTACTAGGAATGATTTAGTTCATGTCTTTAAATATCCACAGATTAAACTCTAGCTATTGATCTCCTGCTCAGGCTACTTCCCTAAGTAAAGGAGGCTCTCGTTCCATGTGACTTTCAGTGTGGTTTCATGTAAATGTGCACCACCACAGGCATTTATAATTAATTACTATTCTTTTAGTTGTTTTAACATCCTATACCTTTGTCTATTAAAAGGAAGACTTGCTTGGGTGTGCAAAAAAAATTAGACCTTTGTTTTTAATTTGGAGCAAGTTTAATGAAGGAAATAATGCCAAACAGTGTAAGACTTAAGAGATAGTGATTAAAATATTATCCCAAGAGTCTTCATTTATTGCATAAATCAGAAAATATAGAAAATAATTTTGGGTTGCTGGTATAATTCACATTGGTTTGGTCTGCCTACAGTGGGATAGTACCAACATGAAATCTGGAACCAGAATGCCTGGTTATGAGGACTATCTCTGCCTCATTGTACCAGTTAAGTTCCCTGAATCTCAGACTTCTCTACTGAAAAGGAAAACAATAACTTAGTTTATAGGTTTATGTTGCTCAATGAATTGAGGTATGCTAAAACAGTTTTTAAAATGAAAAACATTTGAAAGTTATCATTATACATATTCAGCTAAAGTAACTTATAGGATAGTTAACATAACAAATATAATTTTAAATTATTTGATTTATACCTCAGATATATTTTATAAATAAAGTTGGTATTTCTTCTGGCGAAATCAACTGTAAATATATCATGTTTATTATAATTAACATGTTTTCCAGTTAAATCAAAAAATGTCATATATATTAATATCAGAGTACAAATCACTAAATTCGATATCTAATACATGAAGTTCTTTGGTAGCCTTCATGTTATTTCTTAATAAATGCAAATCTCATCTTCCAGAATCACCTTTGACAACTGTAGTTAAAAATCAATATAGGGGGAGACTGTTAAATGGAATCCTTTGTTTCAAAAAGTGCAATGAGTAGATTTTAGAAACAAACACTACTCAAAGGTTATAGTGCAATGGACTGATGTTTCCTTGCCTTATTCCTATATACCCTAAATCAAAGAGCACCCCCAGACCTCTCCCCATCTCCTTGCCCTCCAGGGCACTGACATATTGTGTATTTGTTTGGTTATTTATTGTTGCTTCCCTCACTCGCATGTTGAATGTAAGCTCTTGAGCCCAGTCACTCTACTGCTGCTGTATCCTCAATGTTTCATAAGATGCCTGGCACATACTAGGTGCACAACAAATATCCATTAAATAAAAAATGAGTTCTTGGTAACATAGACTTCTTTTGCTAATAGAAAATGTGGAGTAACTTAACTGCTTTCTAATTATTCCCCATATTCTAAAGACGTGAGGGGAAAAACAAAATGCTATCCTAAAACCCTGAAAACAGCTGGCATTTAACAAGATACGATGAATTGCTAAATTACATTTTTTATTTGTGTTTTCCATTTCCATTATCAGACTAAATGCAACAGAAGTTCCATTCTGCATCTGATTATTTACCAGTGTCCCAGTTTTTCAGTCATAATATTTAGTTAGTGAATTATTAACAAATCAGAACTGTTTTGATTCAAGACCGACTAGAGTGTAAACACTGATCTTCCTGAATAAAGAAGTTGGGCAGTGACTTCACCAAAGCAGCAGTAAATAGGGCAGCTGTTCTAACAGGGAACAGAAGGCTCCTGCTATATTTCAATGAGCAGGAGCTTTACTCTCCATTTTTCTTGTACATTAATAGAGGCCTAAGTCATTAAAAGGCAGCTCATGCTCCCAACCATATCGTTATCGCATATATTTGTGTTTTGTTTTCCTTTTAGTAGTCAAGTCAGAACTGAGGTTTTAGATGTTGCAGTAATTGCCTTTTAGAATAACCTAATTTTGAGCAAAGACCTGCCGTTGTTACCCACAGAGAGACAGACAACCAAAACTGCTTCCCATCTGAGCTACTTAGCATCCCTCTCTTTTCAAAAGAGATCTCTTTTCAAGAGATCAATCTCCTTTCCAACCATGTTGCAATGGTGACACATAAAAGTCACTGAAGTGCAAGATCATAACCCTAGGAATAATCATGGACACACTAATGGGTAGAGAATACACGTCCATCAGTCATCAATGTAATCTACTAACAGCCTCACAGTCTGGCAGTTTTCAGTGAAAAGAGGAGTCATCTCCATTTATTCGATCAATCAGTTGACATATACTTATTAAATGCCTACTAAGTGTCTGTCAGTCTCTTAGGAACTGGAGATATAATCTTGAATGAATTATACATGGTTTTGACTAAAGGTGCATAGGTGCATAGTGTCAAATGGGGGATCTAGAAAAGATAATACTGGATTATAATACAACATGATTTGGAAATCCTGTGATCTACGATGCAGGGGATTGGGAACTGATCTAAGACTTGTGGAAGGGTTCTTGAAAAGTGGAACCATGGAGCTGAGATCTGAAAGATGGCAAGTTATAGACACTTCAGGTGAGGAAATGAGTTGGAGTAATGTTGGGTGACATGTAGCTAAGGTCACGCAGCTTAGACAGAAGGATCTGTTTATGTGAAAGACAGTTGATGAGAATTGCATTTTAGAAACTCAAACTCCAAAAAGGGAGTGGGGGAATAAGAGAAAGGAAAAAAAAAACAATTCATATAGATCTTTTAAATTCTTGAAGGGTTTGAACTTTAATACTAAAACCAACAATGAAACAATGAAGGATTTTGAGCAGGGATGAGACATAGTCAGATATGCATTTCAGGAAATATCCTGATTGCCTTACAAAATAGTATGAATTGGAGATTAGGAGGCTTTTATAGGCATATGATTCATACATAATGATGACTTGAACAGTAGCAATGGGAAAGGAGAGAAATTAAACAGTTTCGAGTTATGTTAAGATAATGAATTTCAAAGAATGATGTCAGCAACATGGATGAATAAGAGGTCCCCTACCCCAACAACAATTTGGTATATATTCATAGACAAAAGTAACATTGAGGGAGCTGTAGGATCCAATATCATGTGCCAAGGAACCTGGAAGGAGTCTCTCTCAGTACTGCATCAGATAATAGGAATGCAGACTTTGGTCTAGCTGTAAACCCTGAGGTGGCCTCTAAACTAGTTTTATCCCCTCTGGGATGTGGTCCAGGAGAATACTCTCTTAGACAAGAGAGTCTTTGTGAAAGTCCAGGCTCCCATTGGAGAAGTTCCAGCACACCACTGCTAGCCAAAAAAATAAATAATAATAATAAAAAAACACAAGTTTGGATGCATTGGACAGGCTAAGAGCAATACTTTTACTTTACCCACATCATCTCTCCCCCAAAATGGCACAGTTTGGGGCCAAGAGAGATTTTCTCAGCCCATGATTTCTCCTGAGGGAGAAAGTGAGGTGATGTGAGTCAGCACTAGGCTTTTAGATCTGCACAGAATGCTGCCAAAGAGGCCCGTTTCCTTACAACTTATCCAGAGTACAGAGTCGTGAGCTGTGTGATTGGAAGGTGGGAAGACGCTTGCCTAGTGGCAAATAATACTCTTATTTAAAGGGAAATGGATCCTACTAACCAATCAGACTCTATCAAGAAGCCTGTCCAGAAGCCTCTGAACATACCTGCCCATAGAACTCCTTCAAACAGCCCACAGACAACCTCAGTGCTCTGCATCCCTTACCCACACACTTCTTCACCCTGTGACTGTCTCTCAGTGCATACTCCTAAGGGGTAGCAAGAACAAACATTAAGAGATAACCAGTGAGCACATGCAGAAAACTGGCCAGAATCTCTCAGCCACAGAGAAACCACAAATATGAGCTTTAGCTCCATCCTACCTCCAAAGCAAAAGAGAGGCTGTCAGAACCCAGCATGGTGTGTTACAAGATTGGAAGGCATACAAGTTTAAGAATTCAGCCAAAGAGCAAGAAGCCTGGAGCAAGTGTGTTCATACAAAGACTGAGAAAGCCTCAGAATCCCTAGCAGAGCTAAAGGATGGCATTTTTTTCTCCAAGTCCATTAGTGAAGACCGGAAGAGGTGACTATCTTCAAATATGTTGAGAGAGATGCAAGACTTCATGGAACACAAAAAAATCAAGGAAACATGACACTACTAAAGGATCACAATAATTTTCCAGTAACTGACCTTAAAGACATGGAGATTGTACAATATTATTCATCCAGAGAAAGAAGGAAATCCTGCTGTTTGCAATGATATGGATGGATTTTGTGGGTATTTTGCTAAGTGAAAGAAGTCGGACAGGAAAAGGCAAACACTATATAATGTCACATATATGTGTCATCTAAAAAAGCCAAACTCAGAGTAACAGAGAGTAGAAGGGTGGTTACCAGGGCCTGTGGGGTGAGGGAAATGGGGAGACATTTGGTCAAAGGATACAAACTTCCACTTATAAGAGGAATACGTTCTAGGATCTAATTTACAGCATAGTGATTATAGATAATCTTGTATTACATACTTGCAAATTGCTAAGAGAGTAAGTCTTATTTGTTCTCACCACAAAAAAGGAGATAGTAATTATGTGAGGTGATGGAGGCATTAACTAACCCTACTGTGGTAATAATTTTGTGAAATATGTGTAACAAATCATCACATTGCACATCTTAATCTCACACAATATTATATGTCAATTATAGCTCCGTAAAGATGAGGAAAAGGTAATAAATCTCTAATGAGATTTATTGTCTGGTTGCATGTGAGTGATTAAAAACAATAACAGATCAAATATTTTACTCTGTTTCCTGCCTTAGGCAACTGGATGGATACTGGAACAGTTTTAACAAAACGAAAGAATGAATTAAAAGAAATAAAAACTTTAAAATAGTGGTATAGAGGACCAGAGGGAGTTATAAATGTAAGCACATATTCTTGCTGTGGCTGCTCTGAGAATCTTGGTAAGACCATATAAATTTATACAGACTTCAATATACATGATATTCTCTAGCATTGTACTAGTTAGGAGCCAGATGTGGACCTGAATGGTGAAGACCATTAAATTCTTATAGAATTAGGGATTTGACAAATTAATTAAATGGAAGAAAAGGGGGGGAGCAACATATTTCTTAGTAATTATTAGAAGACAGAGATAGAAATTATCCCCAATGTGCTCTCCAAAATTAGTAACATTTTCAATCTTTTATTTATTTATTTTAAAATATATATGTACTTGTTTATTTGAGAGAGAGAGAGAGAGAAAGCACAAGCTGGGGGAGGGGGAGGGTCAGAGGGAGAGGGAGAAGCAGACCCCTCACTGAACAGGGAGCCTGACATGGGGCTCCATTCCAGGACCCTGAGATTATGACCTGAGCCAAAGCAGATGCTAAACCAATTGAGCCACCCAGGTGCCCCCATTTAAATTCTTTTAAAGTACATTTTTGTATTTTATTTTTTAAAGATTTATTTATTTATTTATTTATTTATTTATTTATTTATTTAAAAGGGATAGGCAAAAAAGAGAGGGAGAGAGAGAGAATCTCAATCATACTTCCTACTGAGTGCAGAGCCAGATGCAGGGTTAGATCTTAGGGCTCAGAGCTCATGACCTGAGCTAAAATCAAGATGTCCAATGTTTAAATGACTGAGCCACCCAAGTGCCCTTATTTCTATGTTTTAAGTAACTCATTTTATAGTTCAAGTTAACCATATTAAAAAAATACTTTTACCTATAGTTTTCTACTGAGGAGCTTTGAGAAGCATTGACAATTACCCAGACATTTTTAACTCCACAGAACTCACTTACCTTCTAACTGTTTAAACAGCAAGAAGGTAGTCTGATAAGTGACAATTATGAAATTGGGGATATGCACTATGCCCTTCTAAAAGAGAAGCAGAAGACTAAAGAATTCACTTATGCTGATTTTTTTCTTTCTCCTACCTTTGGAGAGTTATGATAAAAAGGGTAGTTAGGATCCCTGAAAAGGGGAAAAAATGAGTTCCTAGGCTAGAATTCAAGTTAAAACTATATAGAAGAATTTTTAAGCTTCCTTCTAGTTCTAGCTCAGTTTTCCTTTGTAGGACTCATACATTTCTTCTGAGTCAAGGTGATACCAAGGAAAACATCTTGGTTTTATTTATTTTGCATATAATTACAAAGAGGAATTCCCTTCATGCAAGGGATTCCAAAGAGCAAGAAGCTCAGGGTGTGTGGCTTCAGTGGCAAGTGAGGAGTTGGTGTAAAAACTTGAGTAGAACTTGGACCTCCCACATCTGTTCTCTGTGCTATGGGATATGGGTGCCAACCGTCACTGCTGGAACTTCTAATGAATACACACAGGTCTCCTGAGAGGGGTAGCATTTGAATGCCTGCCATACTGAGACCATCCTGGATGAACTGGTGTTAACCAGTGAATTGATGATTCATGAATAGCCTCGACCAAACTAAGGAAAGAATCAGGGAGCTTCATTAGAAGTAAGGAGAAACTACCCATGTAGAATTGCAAAGAGAAAAAAAAATGATGAAGATAAAACATCCAATAACTATGGGAAAATATCAAAAAGTATAATATATGCATAACTGAAGTACCATAATAAGAAAATAGATTAGAGTATAAGAAAGTTGAAAGTAATAGTAGCTGAGAAATTTTGAAAATTAATGATAAATACAACACCACAGATCCAGGAAGCTCTGAAAATGCCACACAGGATAAATGCCAATTAAATAAACAAACAAATAAACCATACCTATAAAGCTAGAGAAAAACTACAGCTTACCTGTAGACATGCAAAGGTCAGAATTATAGTGGACTTTTCATTAGAAACTATGCAAGCAAAGAGAGAATGGAATAAAATATTGAAAATATTGAAAAATTAAAAACCACTGATTTAGATTTCTATATCCAAAATATTATCCCTGAAAAACAAAGGAGAAGTAAATACTTTTACAAAGAAAAATTGAGGAAATTCTTTGTCAGCAGACTTGCTATAAAAAAATTTTAATTAAAAAAATTAAAGTAGTTCTTGAGGAAGAAGAAAGATGTTGTAGTTCAGAATCTATATAAAAAAGAAAAGTGTTTGAAGGAATAAATAAAAGTAAACTAAAATATTTTATTTTTCTTATTCTTAATTGATCTAAAAGATCATTGTATACAGCAATAATAGTAACAATGCATTGAGTAAACTATACCTTATGAATAAATGAAATGAATATAAGATCATGGGATCCCGGGGTGGCTCAGCAGTTTAGCGCCTGCCTTTGGCCCAGAGTGTGATCCTGGAGACCTGGGATCGAGTCCCACCTCGGGCTCCCTGCATGGAGCCTGCTTCTCCCTCTGCCTGTGTCTCTGCCTCTCTGTGTGTGTGTCTATCATAAATAAATAAATAAATCTTTTAAAAAAATTTAAAAAATTAATATAAGATCATAAGAAATGAGAGGGAAGAATTGTGAATAGTCTGTCACAAGGTATTTGCACTACACCTGAAGCAGAATAGTGTTATTTAAAAAGTCTTAAGTTACTTAAAAATGTATTTTGCAAACTCCAGAACCATCACTAAAATTTTTTTAAGAAGTATGATTGATATACTAAAAGGGAAGATAAAATGGAGTCATCTAAAGTGTTCAGTTAAAAAAAAATAAAGTGTTCAGTTAAAACCAGTGAAAACATAAAAAGAAAAGGGAGCAAAGAGCAAGCACAACAAATATAAAGTAGCTAAAACATGGTAGATAATAATCAAACTATATCAGTAATCCCATTAATTATAAATGGTCTAAGTACACCAATTAAAATACAGAGATTGTCAGAATTGATTTTTAAAAAGACCCAACTCTATGTTGTCTACAAAAAACTCACTTTACATATAAAGACTCAGCTAGGTTAAAAGTAAAAGTTTGGAGAAAGATTTACCATGCTAATGCAAAGCAAAGAAAGTAGAGTTCCTACATTAACTTCTAAAAAGCAGGCTTCAGAATAAGAAAGATTATCATGGATAAATAGTATATACACTGCCAAGAGCAGACACTAGACTTTGCACACTCATACATCTACTCATACATACACACACACATTCACACATGCACACACACAAATACTTAGGTATACTCATGTACTCACACACATTCATTTGCACATTCATTCATACACATATGCACATCCACACCAACTCCAAGATATTGGTGAGACAAGCCAACATAGCACTAGGAGAAGAAAAGAATTTTGATTTTGGTTTAAAATCACAAGTTTTAACTTAAAATACCTATAATGTTCTTATAACTGAAAGTGGCTATAGAATTATGGATCCTGGTTTAAGATATTCTCATGGAACCCTTACTTTGCAGGAAGCAGGGTTCAATATAGCACAGGTGAGAGTTCTCATAAATGTATATATTCATGTTTTCCAATAATAGTTTTCTAATGGATTACAGTGATAGGGTACCTTTTAAAAATATTTTATCTAAATACTTTAACAGAAGTAATGTTTATTATAAAACTTGTTTTAACATGCGTGAAATCAATATCACTTGTATTATTGATTTGAATTAGCTTAGAGAGGTTTTGTTCCTTACAGGAAAGTATCTGTGTTTGTTTTTTTTGTTGTTGTTTTTATTTTTGCTTTCTAATCTTTTAGTAAAGAAGTCATATAAATGATGTGAATGGTTCTCCAGTTTATGCTAATCAAAGCATATTAGAATAAATCCTCTATTGAAACCTCACAATTGACAAATAATATAAAAGTACATATTGTGATATTTAAAAATAGAGGTAATGTGTGGAGGTTCCTCAAAGAGTTAAAAATAGACCTGCCCTACAACCCAGCAATTGCACTGCTGGGGATTTACCCCAAAGATACAGATGCAATGAAACACCGGGACACCTGCACCCCGATGTTTCTAGCAGCAATGTCCACAATAGCCAAACTGTGGAAGGAGCCTCAGTGTCCATCGAAAGATGAATGGATACAGAAGATGTGGTCTATGTATACAATGGAATATTACTCAGCCATTAGAAATGACAAATACCCACCATTTGCTTCAACATGGATGGAACTGGAGGGTATTATGCTGAGTGAAAAAAGTCAATCGGAGAAGGACAAACATTATATGGTCTCATTCATTTGGGGAATATAAATAACAGTGAACGGGAATAGAAGGGAAGGGAGAAGAAATGTGTGGGAAATATCAGAAAGGGAGACAGAACATAAAGACTCCTAACTCTGGGAAACGAACTAGGGGTGGTGGAAGGGGAGGAGGGCGGGGGGTGAGGGTGAGTGGGTGATGGGCACTGAGGGGGGCACTTGACGGGACGAGCACTGGGTATTATTCTGTATGTCAGCAAATTGAACACCAATAAAAAATAAATTTATTATTAAGAAAAACAAGAGCTTTTACCAGAAAAATAAAATAAAATAAAATACAGAGAAATTAAAAAAAAAAAAATAGAGGTACTGAAATTTTGATTACAGTGATCCAGGTGGCTAAAATGGGTTTGGTTTGAGGGCCAACCCTACTGGGTGATAGTAACTTCACAGTGGTTTTACAATATATATAAAAGATCTAAGAAATTAAAATTTTATCTCTCTATTTCACCTTTCCCCCCCTTCTCTCTTTTCTATTCTCAGTTGTATACTGATATAACTATGGGTTTTGCTGGCCTCAGTATTTTTGTTACACTAGCGAAATGTTCTATAGTTTCCAAGCTGTCAAAATCTGATCTGCATGCCAGCAGGCTATATTTTAAAATACATGAATAGCATTGGGAACAAAAACATTCCTGTCAAGTGTCCATTTTCCAGGACCAAAACCGCCCCATCCTTGGTTATCTGTCACAGCAGTTCTTCGAGATTTGAGTGTTTAACATGTGTCATATCCTGACAATCTACCATTACAGATGATAGTCTGCTATTATAGATTAAAAAGTATACCTCATTCACTACTGTTGGATCTCCTAGAACACTTGGATCTGGTAACTCAACAAACAGCTGCAGTAACACAAAAGGAGTGTTGAAAGAGATTTTGGGTTGACAGAGCACTAATTTTAATAATGACAAATTGCCTCAGAATTCAACACTTTTCATATTCATGACCCTTCTGCTCCTGAAACAAAATAATTTATGTGCCGGAAAATTGTCTGTGCTTTAATTTGGTACCCTTCTAGACATCATGTGTTTTTATCTCAGCACATTTAACAAGAGTTAAATGTTTTCTTAATAATGTTTCTTCAATGAAAAATCAGAGGTTAACATATGAATGGATTTTTTTTTGCTCTTCTGAGTGTCCATTGCACTTTGAACATGGCATTATATTATTGTTTACTATATTTTAAGAAATGAATTAATTATTTCTTCCACTAGATTCTGAGCACATTTGGAGCAGGCATAAATTTTATAAATTTCTTTATCTTGAACTCTTCATACTTCCTGGCATAAGACAAAATAAGTGCCACAAATTCAGATGCATATATGGGTTGGCAATTAAGTTATAATAAGACAGTTTACATTTATAAATGTATTTATTTTTTTAAGAGTTTACTTATTCATGAGAGACAGAGAGAGAAGCAGAGAGAGAGCAGAGAGACAAGAGAAGTAGGCTCCCTGCAGGAGCTGGATATGGGACTTGATCCCGGGACTCCAGGATCACACCCTGAGCCCTGAGCTGAAGGCAGATGCTCAACTGCTGAGTCACCCAGGCGCCTCTACATTTATAAATTAAAAAAAAAAAAGAAATGCATGATGAAAGTTCAAATTCACATTCAAGACAACAGGGAATGCTGATGTTAGTACTGACTCGGTAAGCTCACACTTTGCTCTCTATTGTCCCATGGATGGTCATGTCATTTTTCAAAAGACTTCATATAAATTTTTGCTAATACATTTATAGTTTTTTTTTAAATGAAAAACAATATACTTCCCAAACAAAACACATGGGTTGAATTGAAGTCATTCGTTGACATTTTTTCAAACTTTGAAGAAGGTACTCAGTAAATGGCTATATACATGGCTAAGAGCAGGGCATCAAAAACATATATTTCCATAGCCCACTCATTTTGAAGTATGGTTTCATTAACTAGTTGTTTGTATTTTTAAATTTATCATTTATCAAATCACATACATTTATGTTAATTAAGAAAACAAATACAGATTCTACTGATAATGAGATTAAAGTTCTACAAACACGTTGAAAAGATAAAGTGCAGGACAATTTCTCTTTTTTGCATATACAAGTCTATAAATGAAGAACATAAAGACATAGTTTCAAATTACATGAGTGCCTGCAGAATGTGAATAGGTGCTTTTCTTTTAATTTAAATATTTTAGGCCATCATTTATTGATTAAGCAGTCTTTTACTTATCCCTTTGTGAATCTCTAAATTTTACTAATGGGATCCATGTGGCTCTCTTGCAAATGAAAAAGGTTATTAAAGATGAAATGAAATCATTATTGAGCTTTCTTAAAATATTTTTTTAAACATACATATTAAAATTTAGAAATTGACAGAGATAAATGGAAGACTGCTTGATCAATATGTGGTAGCTTAAAAAAATTTTTTTTAAGATTTTATTTTATTTATTCATGAGAAACACAGAAAGAGAGAGGTAGAGACATTGGCAGAGGCAGAAGCAGGCTCCATGAAGGGAGTCCAATGTAGGACTCGATCCTGGGACTCCAGGATCACACCCTGAGCTGAAGGCAGATGCTCAACCACTGAGCCACTCAGGCATCCCTTAAAATTTTAAATTAAAGGAAAAGCAACTGTTCACATTCTGCAGGCTCTCATGTGATTTGAAAACTCTTTATGTTCATGATAAAATTATTACACATATTTATATTTCCATGAGATTGCTGCTTAATAGGGAAATATCATATGTAAAAAGAGAAATTTGAACAGCTACAGCATTTTTCCTAATTTTATTGAGTTATATTTACTAGAGATCATTGACAATTATTATGTGGAAACAAAATATAATCCAATAAAAGTGTCAACAAAAAAGTAAGATAAAAATTATGAAAAAAAGCAATGTACCATATTGTAAGGGATTTGGATGAATACAGTAGATAATATTTGCTTTAAGAGTAGGGAGGAGTTCTTCTGTGTGTTGGCATGGGTGTGGTCTAGGAAGAGTTAATAAAAAAGAGCAATATCTATTAGACTTTGAATATAAGTAATTTTTTTAACTACCTCAGAAAAAAGTGCTTGCTATTGCTTTGTTCTGGGTAGAATGGAATGCATGAAAATGAGACACAGAGATTCTTTGGGGAAAAGCAAATTTTATGACCTGTGTCCTCTTAAAATTTGTATGTTGAAGCCCTAGCCGCCAATACCTCAGAATGGGACTGTGTTTGGAGATAGAACTTCTAAAGAAGTGATTAAGTTAAAATGAGGCCTTCAGGATGAGCCCTAATCTATTTTTAACTGGTATCATTTAAAAAAGGAAAGTGATACCAAGGATGCACAAAGGAAAGACCAGTGAGGAAACAGTGATATGGCAGCCATGTGCAAGCCTACAGGTCTCAGAGGAAATGAAACCTTTTGACACCTAGAGCATAGACTTCTAGTCTCCAGAACTGTGTGGAAATAAACTTCTGTTGTTTAAGCCACCAGTCTGTGGTATTTTGTTATGGCAGCCCTAGCAAACTAATACAGTGAGCATGCCATTTCAGCAGGAGTAGAGAGCTTCCTCTGTTTAAGAAAGCTTGAGGCTTGATGGAGATGACTGAATCAATCAGCACTGAAAGATATTTATGAATTAATAGGCAAAGGAGTGGGCGGCACATAAGGCATGTTTCACTGTTTTACGTAGTAAGGAAGTGTCAGTACATGTAACTATCCTCCTTCTTCTTCATTTTTGGAATTGAACATGGAATTGAATGTACATCATATTCTTCTAAGTATAAAGAAAAGTGCCTGGATTCATTAAAGAACTCTTGAGATGAATGCAGAAACCACTTTCTGGGAGCTGTTTGCTGTTTTTCTGAAAGTTATTATCTACTTTGTGTGAAGGTTTCACATTCCCAATTTGTGGTGAAGAGAAATAAATATTTGTGATACAAGCCATCAGGTTTTGAACTTGAAATAATGGAATAGGTTGCACATCACCAAGTATTATCTAATTTGTGACGTACTATAAACCTCTTAAATTATCGTGCTTACAGTTTATGGTTTTGCTCATTACCTCATAGATTTTGGTAGAACTAATCACTTTTGATCGGAAAATTATTTTCTCTGAGATACCATCTGCTTCATTCAGTAAGAAAATGAGAAACACATGATGAAGGAGTGAGTGATGGAAAGAGAGAAATCCAGCAGCTACATGGTACTGGGTTTTCCTCATGTCCTTATCTCCTAGTCTGCTTGTTGGCAAATAACAAACTGAAGTTTTGAGTATTTATAGGTGAGTATCAAGGGCTTACATTTTTGAACCCCTTGCAAACAAAAGATCTCACTAGAGGACTGAAAAAAAACAGAAAAGATAAGAAACAGTTATACCTCTTTGTGAGTATGTGGAATTATCTATTAGATAGGCCCATGTAGATTCTTTTTAGGAAGTGCATAATAGCAATGAATCCATTGTGAATTACAACCCAGAAAATGACCATCCAGCAGCAATAGAGACAAATTTAAAACAAAGTATTCCTAAATGTACTAAAGGTTTGTTCTCAAAGAATCTGAATTCAGAATCATGTTCTATATGAGAAACTAGGTTATCTAGGAAGAAAGACTTTAAAGAATTATCTGGGTTTATCTTGGGATATTCTAAGGAACAACAGCAACACTTTGTTTACTGTAAAAAATGATTTTATTTCAAAAGTTAAATGTGATTTGTAATATACAGAAAGAAACTAGATAAATAGAAATTAGCAAATATTGTGACAATCTGATCTGGATTGTTTTAAGAATCATGCAGGATATTATCAACCTGAATGAGAGGTCAGTGCTTAAGTGACAACTGTTTAAGGAGACATGGTCTGGACATACATCCATAAGGCTTCACGCTGACTTACAGGTTAACAAGGATAAGTTGACATTCAGCTGCAGATACACAGAAGAGGCTCTGTGATTAAACCTTGTAAAGCACTGCCTGTCTGTTGGCACAAAAACAAACAGGCATCCATGCGTGGATCTGCTTAATAATTATTCTATGAAATCCCAAACTATCTAGCTTAAAGTAATTTGGCATTTAGAATCCTTCAAATATTAGATAATACGTCTGTTCACCTGGAGCACATTCAATCCATTTATTAAAATAGTGAGTTTGTTTTCCACCTGCAACTTCATTTTTTCACCTTTTGGATTACAGGTAAACAAAGGACACTGATAGTCTACCCAGGGATTTCCACTTGGTGTTACAAGGCAATCGCAAGTTTTCTTTACTGCCTCCATTATGGTGAAAAGGGAGGTAGATCTCATGTAATTGGTTGTCTGGGTCCTAGTCAGCCTTCTAGTTTTGGGTTTTGTATATTGATACCTCTGTCTCCCCCTGTTCGTTGCAGCTGGCACTCATCTTAGAAAGTAAGTACACCATACTACAAGTGAGGGAAATTTCAGGGATAAATAACATACCTGAGAAGTATAATCAGTTCAGTCTCAAGCTGCTCATTCAGTACGGACCAAGCTAACAAGCACTTATTTGCCTAGTCACTGATTCAGAGGATAGCTGAGGTTTAAAAATGTCTAATCAGGGGAGGTGGGGCGAGATGGCGGAAGAGTAGGGTCCCCAAGTCACCTGTCCCCACCAAACTACCTAGAGAACCTTCAAATCATCCTGAAAATCTACGGATTCGGCCTGAGATTTAAAGAGAGGACAGCTGGAATGCTACAGTGAGAAGAGTTCGCGCATCTATCAAGGTAGGAAGACGGGGAAAAAGAAATAAAGGAACAAAGGCCTCCAAGGGGGAGGGGCCCGCGAGGAGCCGGGCTGAGGCCGGGGCGAGTGTCCCCAGGACAGGAGAGCCCCGTCCAGGAGGAGCAGGAGCTGCACCGACCTTCCCGGGGGAAAGGGGCTCGCGGGGAGGTGGAGCAGGACCCAGGAGGGCGGGGATGCGCTCGGGCTCCCGGGGACACTAACAGACACCTGCGCCCCGGGAGAGTGCGCCGAGCTCCCTAAGGGCTGCAGCGCGCACGGGGGGACCCGGAGCAGCTCGGGGGAGCTCGGGGGCGGCTCCGCGGAGGGGGCTGCGGGGCGGGAGCAGCTGGGGGGGCTCGGGCAGAGGAAGAGGCTCCGTGCGGAGGGGGCTGTGGGGCGGAGCGCGAATCCAGCAGCGCAGGCCCCGAGCACAGGGAGGGGACACAGCCCAGGATCCGGCCTCCCCCGGGACAGGCAGAGGCCGGGAGGGCCCAGGACCCCAAGGACGCTCCTGCACCAGCTGAGCAGATCAGCGGCCCCGCCCCGGAGCCTCCAGGCCCTGCAGACCGAGAGCTCTGGAGCTACTGCGGGGGCTGACTCCAGGGCTCCAGAGCTGGCCCCGCCACTGCGGTTGTTCCTCCTGGGGCCTCACGGGGTAAACAGCCCCCACTGAGCCCTGCACCAGGCAGGGGGCAGAGCAGCTCCCGCAACTGCTAACACCTGAAAATCAGCACGACAGGCCCCTCCCTCAGAAGAACAGCTAGACGGATAGGGGAAAAACAAATTATTGACCAAGCATCATCACTGGAAAGTTCCAGGGGAAGTCAAGGGACTTACAGTATACAGAATCAGAGGATGCTCCCCCTTGGTGTTTTGTTTTGTTTTGTTTTGCTTTTTTTTTTTTTTTTTGCTTTTTGATTTGTTTGCTCCCCCTCTTCTTTTCTTTTTCTTTTTCTTTTTTTCTCTCTTTTTCTTTCTTATCTCTTTTTTCTTCCTTTTTTCTTTTTTTTTACTTTTTCTTTTCTTCTTTCTCTTCTCTCTTTTTCCCCTTTTCCCAATACAACTTGTTTTTGGCCACTCTGCACTGAGCAAAATGACTAGAAGGAAAACCTCACCTCAAAAGAAGGAATCAGAAACAGTCCTCTCTCCCACAGAGTTACAAAATCTGGATTACAATTCAATGTCAGAAAGCCAATTCAGAAGCACTATTATACAGCTACTGGTGGCTCTAGAAAAAAAGCATAAAGGACTCAAGAGACTTCAGGACTGCAGAATTTAGATCTAATCAGGCAGAAATTAAAAATCAATTCAAAGAGATGCAATCCAAACTAGAAGCCCTAACGACAAGGGTTAACGAGGTGGAAGAACGAGTGAGTGACATAGAAGACAAGTTGATGGCAAAGAGGGAAACTGAGGAAAAAAGAGACAAACAATTAAAAGATCATGAGGATAGATTAAGGGAAATAAGTGACAGCCTGAGGAAGAAAAACCTACGTTTAATTGGGGATCCCAAGGGCACCGAAAGGGACAGAGGGCCAGAATATGTATTTGAACAAATCATAGCTGAAAACATTCCTTTTTAAAAAAAATTTATTTATGATAGTCACACAGAGAGAGAGAGAGAGAGAGAGAGAGGCAGAGACATAAGCAGAGGGAGAAGCAGGCTCCGAGCCTGACGTGGGATTCGATCAGGCGTCCCCAGGATAGCACCCTGGGCCAAAGGCAGGTGCCAAACCGCTGCGCCACCCAGGGATCCCTGAAAACTTTCCTAATCTGGGAACGGAAACAGGCATTCAGATCCAGGAAATAGATCCCCCCCCCAAAATCAATAAAAACCGTTCAACACCTCGACATTTAATAGTTAAGCTTGCAAATTCCAAAGATAAAGAGAAGATCCTTAAAGCAGCAAGAGACAAGAAATCCCTGACTTTTATGGGGAGGAGTATTAGGGTAACAGCAGACCTCTCCACAGAGACCTGGCAGGCCAGAAAGGGCTGGCAGGATATATTCAGGATATATATATATTCAGGATATATTCTCATGTTCTAAATGAGAACATGCAACCAAGAATACTTTATCCAGCAAGGCTCTCATTCAGAATGGAAGGAGAGATAAAGAGCTTCCAAGACAGGCAGGAACTGAAAGAATATGTGACCTCCAAACCAGCTCTGCAAGAAATTTTAGGGAGGACTCTTAAAATTCCCCTTTAAGAAGAAGTCCAGTGGAACAATCCACAAAAACAGGGACTGAATAGATATCATGATGACACTAAACTCATATCTGTCAATAGTAACTCTGAATGTGAATGGGCTTAATGACAATGGGCTTAAGTCCAACAAGAGGACTTAACAATCATATATGCCCCGAATGTGGGAGCTGCCCAATATATCAATCAATTAATAACCAAAATTAAGACATACTTAGATAATAATACACTTATACTTGGTGACTTCAATCCAGCGCTTTCTACACTCGATAGGTCTTCTAAACACAACATCTCCAAAGAAATGAGAGCTTTAAATGATGCACTGGACCAGATGGATTTCACAGATATCTACAGAACTTTGCATCCAAACTCAACTGAATACACATTCTTCTCAAGTGCACATGGAACTTTCTCCAGAAGAGACCATATCCTGGGTCACAAATCAGGTCTGAACCGATACCAAAAGATTGGGATTGTCACCTGCATATTCTCAGACCATAATGCCTTGAAATTAGAACTAAATCACAACAAGAAGTTTGGAAGGACCTCAAACACGTGGAGGTTAAGGACCATCCTGCTAAAAGATTAAAGGGTCAACCAGGAAATTAAGGAAGAATTAAAAAGATTCATGGACATAATGAGAATGAAGATACAACTGTTCAAAATCTTTGGGATACAGCAAAAGCAGTCCTGAGGGGGAAATACATCTCAGTACAAGCATCCATCCAAAAATTGGAAAGAACTCAAATACAAAAGCTAACCTTACACCTAAAGGAGCTAGAGAAAAAATAGGAAATAGATACTACACCAAGCAGAAGAAGAGAGTTAATAAAGATTTGAGCAGAAATCAATGAAATCAAGACCAGAAGAACTGTAGAACAGGTCAACAAAACCAGGAGTTGGTTCTTTGAAAGAATTAATAAGATAGATAAACCATTAGCCAGCCCTATTAAAAAGAAGAGAGAGAAGACTCAAATTAATAAAATCATGAATGAGAAAGGAGAGATCACTACCCAACCAAGGAAATACAAACGATTTTAAAAACATATTATGAACAGCTATATGCCAATAAATTAGGCAATCTAGAAGAAATGGACGCATTTCTGGAAAGCCACAAACTACCAAAACTGGAACAGGAAGAAACAGAAAACCTGAACAGGCCAATAACCAGGGAGGAAATTGAAGCAGTCATCAAAAATCTCCCAAGACACAAGAGTCCAGGGCCAGATGGCTTCTCAGGGGAATTCTATCAAGCATTTAAAGAAGAAACCATACCTATTCTCCTAAAGCTGTTTGGAAAGATAGAAAGAGATGGAGTACGTCCAAACTCGTTCTGTGAGGCCAGCATCACCTTAATTCCAAAACCAGACAAAGACCCCACCAAAAAGGAGAATTATAGACCAATATCCCTGATGAACACGGATACAAAAATTCTCAACAAGATACTAGCCAATAGGATCCAACAGTACATTAAGAAAATTATTCACCATGACCAAGTAGGATTTATTCCCGGGACACAAGGCTGGTTCAACACTCGTAAAACAATCAATGTGATTCATCATATCAGCAAGAGAAAAACCAAGAACCATATGATCCTCTCAATTTAGATGCAGAGAAAGCATTTGACAAAATACAGCATCCATTCCTGATCAAAACTCTTCAGAGTGTAGGGATAGAGGGAACATTCCTCAACATCTTAAAAGCCATCTATGAAAAGCCCACAGCAAATATCATTCTCAATGGGGAAGCACTGGGAGCCTTTCCCCTAAGATCAGGAACAAGACAGGGATGTCCACTCTCACCACTGCTGTTCAACATAGTACTGGAAGTCCTAGCCTCAGCAATCAGACAACAAAAAGACATTAAAGGCATTCAAATTGGCAAAGAAGAAGTCAAACTCTCTCTCTTCGCTGATGACATGATACTCTACATAGAAAACCCAAGAGACTCCACCCCAAGATTGCTAAAACTCCTACAGCAATTCGGCAGTGTGGCAGGATACAAAATCAATGCTCAGAAGTCAGTGGCATTTCTATACACTAACAATGAGACTGAAGAAAGAGAAATTAAGGAGTCAATCCCATTTACAATTGCCCCCATAAGCATAAGATACCTAGGAATAAACCTAACCAAAGAGGTAAAGGATCTATACCCTAAAAACTACAGAACACTTCTGAAAGAAATTGAGGAAGACACAAAGAGATGGAAAAATATTCCATGCTCATGGATTGGCAGAATTAATATTGTGAAAATGTCAATGTTACCCAGGGCAATTTACACGTTTAATACAATCCCTATCAAAATACCATGGACTTTCTTCAGAGAGTTAGAACAAATTATTTTAAGATTTGTGTGGAATCAGAAAAGACCCCGAATAGCCAGGGGAATTTTAAAAAGGAAAACCATAGCTGGGGACATCACAATGCCAGATTTCAGGTTGTACTACAAAGCTGTGGTCATCAAGACAGTGTGGTACTGGCACAAAAACAGACACATAAATCAATGGAACAGAATAGAGAACCCAGAAGTGGACCCTCAACTTTATGGTCAACTAATATTCGACAAAGGAGGAAAGACTATCCATTGGAAGAAAGACAGTCTCTTCAATAAATGGTGCTGGGAACATTGGACATCCACATGCAGAAGAATGAAACTAGACCACTCTCTTTCACCATACACAAAGATAAACTCAAAATGGATGAAAGATCTAAATGTGAGACAAGATTCCATCAAAATCCTAGAGGAGAACACAGGCAACACCCTTTTTGAACTCGGCCACAGTAACTTCTTGCAAGATACATCCATTAAGGCAAAAGAAACAAAAGAAAAAAATGAACTGTTGGGACTTCATCAAGATAAGAAGCTTTTGCACAGCAAAGGATACAGTCAACAAAACTAAAAGACAACCTACAGAATGGGAGAAGATATTTGCAAATGACCTATCAGATAAAGGGCTAGTTTCCAGGATCTATAAAGAACTTATTAAGCTCAACCCCAAGGAAACAAACAATCCAATCATGAAATGGGCAAAAGACATGAAGAGAAATCTCACAGAGGAAGACATAGACATGGCCAACAGGCACATGAGAAAATGCTCCGCATCACTTGCCATCAGGGAAATACAAATCAAAACCACAATGAGATCCCACCTCACACCAGTGAGAATGGGGAAAATTAACAAGGCAGGAAACCACAAATGTTGGAGAGGATGTGGAGAAAAGGGAACCCTCTTGCACTGTTGGTGGGAATGTGAAATGGTGCAGCCATTCTGGAAAACTGTGTGGAGCCTCCGTGTCCATGGAAAGATGAATGGATAAAGAAGATGTGGTTCATGTATACAATGGAATATTCCTCAGCCATTAGAAACGACAAATACTCACCATTTGCTTCGACGTGGATGGAACTGGAGGGTATTATGCTGAGTGAAGTAAGTCAGTCGGAGAAGGACAAACAGTGTATGTTCTCATTCATTTGGGGAATATAAATAATAGTGAAAGGGAATAGAGGGGAAGGGAGAAGAAATGTGTAGGAAATATCAGAAAGGGAGACAGAACGTAAAGACTCCTAACTCTGGGAAACGAACTAGGGGTGGTGGAAGGGGAGGAGGGCGGGGGTTGGGGGTGAGTGGGTGATGGGCACTGAGGGGGGCACTTGACGGGATGAGCACTGGGTGTTATTTGTATGTTGGCAAATTGAACACCAATAAAAAATAAATTTATTATTAAAAAATAAAATATAATAAAAAATAAAAATGTCTAATCATTAGCACTCACAAAGCACCTATACTTTAGTCTTTGCAACTGCTTTATAACACTCATTTAATTGCTTAAAAAGCTGAAATTAAAGGAGATTACATATTACAATAATACAAACTGGGCTTTATACAGTAGTTTGTGATTCCCTAGCCCGGGCTCTGGTATACTATTCTATGTATAATGTAGTACTTTTTTGTTAATCTTTGAATTTTTTTCTCAAATTTGGTATAAACTGCCTCCTTTAACATTTTTAATTTTGTTGGCCTTGTTATTGCTTTCCTGATCAGCTCAGTGAATAGCCCCTGACTCTATTCTAATAAATACAGTTAACCATTTTTTTATTTCCTCAGCTGACAGCATCACAATCTAGCTACTGGATCTTATATCCCACATGCATGCTGATTTTTAAAAATTTTTCTCATCATAAATTTTTGATACTTTGATACTTTTGAAGATCAAAATCATTAATTTATTTCTATTTTAATTTTGCTTTCTTTTCTTTTCTTTTTTTTTTTTTTCTTTTCTCTTCCTTTTCTTTCCTCTTTTAAACGTAATTTCCACCTCCAGGTCCTCATCCATACATCTCTGCTGAGCTGTCAATTCCTCACACCTACATTTAGGCATACTGGATATTATCATGCTTTCTTAAGTAACTTTCTTCATGGTATAAAACATGCACATCTACATTTTTAAACTAACTATCCATGGATTTTTCTATCTCAAAAAAGCACATGAGTTTGAGCAAAAGAACAGCTACCCACTTGGTCACCAAACTTAATACTTCAATTTGTAATCCTTTCTTTGGAAAATGGGGGTATACTTTCAGATTGCTTTCCCAAGATGGATGAAAGTTGCTAATTTGAGTCCATCTTAAATGGATTTGGGTCCGACTCACTCTAGGCAGATGATGAATATACAAATTATATATCTGGTTATTGCTTATCAAATATTAAGGAGAAGTCAAACAAAGAAGTGAGTAGACTGAAGATGACCTTGAGGAATATGTTTAGTCAAATAGTAAGCACATGACCATAAAGTCTATGCTGAATGTGAACACTCTGGCAGAGATAATAAAACTTGTGTTCACATCAGGTAACAAGGTATTTGAAGTTAAGCCACACTTGGAACAAAGCGCAAAACTCAAGAGAGGTGCAGCAAAATTGATAATCCTCATTGAGGTTTACAAAGACCTTTAGAAAATGTCAAAGCAAACATCAATCATAAACTTCTTTCAAAAATGTATGTGCTGTCTCCAAATGGAACAGCGGCACCTTCCAGGGACAAAATCTTAGGTGGGGGAAAAAGAACAAAACCTGACATTAGATGTACCTGTAGATAACTTCTGATTTCATCATTTTGTAGCTATAGTGGCCTCGGGGAACTTACTTATTCTCTCAGAGCCCCAGTGACTCCATCTGCAAATTGGGGATAATGATCCCCATGTTATAAGCTTGTTGTGAGAAGGAAAATACTTGGCTCATAGTAAACACAAAATCCGTGGTTTTGAATGTGCAATGAAAGTACAATAACGACAAAGGTGGGCCTTAAGAAACTGTGCTACTTTTCTCAAGCTCTTCTTTGGAAGCCCAGTGCTTTTTATCACTCCAGAGCTCTTGCTCTTTTATCCACTGGTAGTTGTTTTGGTCATTGTAAAGCAAGCATACAAATTTTGAATAGTTAACAATGTAAAGTTCTGCTTTCTAACGTTTCTTGACATCTATTTTTGAAAATCCTACATTTGTACCATTTCCAAGTTTTAGTTTGGTGGTAAGAATGTTTACAAATCTAATATAGTTTACTGAGAAAACTAAAAGTCAGACAAGAATATGAATAAAATCTTAGAGCAACTTTAAATAAGCAAAAATAGGCAGCCAGGGGTGTTTTACTAAAACTTCATCAACGTACAAAACCTTGCATATAGAATCACCTTACAAGTAACAGAATAGGACTCATTTACAGGAAATGGTCTGGGAGAAGCCCCAGAACACCTTTTCCTCAAGTCATCACCAGCAAATATTTCCACAAAAAATATAGAGGTTGACTACAATGCAGAAACTTTCTCCAAGAGGAATGATAGTTTTTTATCCTATCTTAGTATGAGAAACAGGGCTAAGAAATACTTAAGGATTCCTGCAGCTTCTCTTTTAATGTCTCAACTCAACAACTTCAACTTTATCCCATCTTTTTCATTCCTCCTGCTTCCTCCAAATAGACTAGACAAGGCTGGCCCACCCAAAGTTAATCCTGTGTGCTCTCATTTGTCCTCAGGGAATTTTTCCTATTAATTACTCCCTTCTCCTATCCCGAGATATACTCCTGCAAATTTATTCTCTGACTCCCCACTACCACTTTGCCTACAATCTTCTAGTCTCTTTATTCTAAAATAGCCTTCAATTTACTTATGCCCTGGAGCTTCTATGCAAACTTTCTACTATCTTCTGCTGACTGAGTTTTTCAAATTCCTTCAATTTTATCCCTAGCCCTGACTCATTTATATCTTTACATTTGGCTTTGATTTTGACCTAGACCAAAAACTCTCTCTTTTGTACGTCACTAATAACATTGTATTTGCCAGATCCAGAGGTCCTCGTCTCCCCTTGACATTTCAACCCTATTTGACAATGTTGACTTTGTCTTTGAGGTACTCATCTTCCACAGGGATAGTTCTCAGCTCACATTTCTTTTTTCTCTTGTATTCATTCTTCTATCCTTTACTTAAAAAGTCCTCTGAGTTCTGCATACAATCTTTCCCTTTTCTCTTTCTATGCAATATCTTCTCATTGTAAAAAAGTCAATTAGCATCTTAAAATAAAGGAATCAGAAATACTTAAAATAAAAAAAAAGGAAAAACCTTACTGAGGCATTTCCAAATCTGAGATGTACAACCTATTCATATGAATGTCTTTAGATCATTTCACATTCTTCTCAACTACTTACTTTTCTCTCCAAACCTTCTCCACCATTTCTATCAACTTGGAATCTTTATGGCATTTGACTTTGATTCTACCCTGGCACTTCTCTTGCTGTAGTCTTTTCCTTTCCATTTCTATTATTCTAATGTAGAGTCTCTTTATGTATCCTTAGCTTATTGAAGAATCTCTTGATTGCTCTCAACCTCTATCTTTGCCCTCATAATTCATTCAGCCAACAAATGTCACATATTCTCCATAAAGCATATAGCCACCTTTCTCCCTCAGAGGTGCTCATTGCTTTTAGTTACCAGCTGATTAGGACCGAAGCTGATTTGACAAGACTTGCGACCCTTTTTGATCCAATCCTACAAGTCCAGGTCTTGACTCTGATATAACTGGATGCCACTGTCATTCCTCAAACATATTTCTTTCTCCACACCCTTGTGTATACCTCTGTGTACTCACCTTTCTGATTTTACTTTTGGAAAGTTTCTGCCTTCAAGCTCACCTCTTAAATAGTGATAGTACTTCACCCTTCTCTTAGTGCCTTTACCATGTACACTATTTGAGATTTTTGTTATATTAGGTGAACCATTTGAAATCACCACTTTATAGGCCAAAAATAATTGCGAGGTGGTTTTACCTGGTATAATCTAACATTTTTCCCAATTAAATCGGAAACTTCTTAAAGGTAGAATTGAGTTTTATCTGTTTTTGTAAACTCCCCAGCATATTTATTTTTATAATTGCTCAATTAATATTAAGTATTGAATATAAGAGTTGATCATAAATACCACATACATTATTTATAGTTGGATATATTGTGACTAATTAATTTTGTACTATTAGCCTACTTAAATTTTTCTACCCTAATATTTTTTTTAGTATGCCTTGAAATATAACTGCACCACAGTTATACAGAATGGTACATTAAATTTACTTATAATAAGCTTTGGTATCTGGTTGTATGAGTTGTCCTACTTTTTTTCTTTTTCAAGAGTCATAATGCTATCCTTTTGTGTAACAATGATGCCTGAGTAACCAGTATATTTCACTACCAAGAAATCCTTATTTCATATCCATACTAAAGCTTTTAAGATAATGCAGGCAAATGCATTCATGTACACTATACCCCTCACAACTAATTCATTAATTATTAGAGAATGTATGCATTGAGATAGAAATGAGTATACTAGAGAGATAAGAGAAGGACTAAAACAGGACTATAGAATTCTAAGATCATGTCTATATCTGCTTCTTCATTTTCAAAAGAGTTAAATCTTCAAATTTGCATTAAGAATCCAGTATGTTGTATTTAATTTAACAGAACAATAAATAAATGTGATTTTGATATAAAAGAAAAGTTGAATGATACAAAACACTCCATATACTCATATTCATGGAATTATGAGATGAAATTATTAGGGATATAGAAGCTTTGATACCATTTAACCAGTGACAACTAGGAATATTTATCTTTGTGGTACTGGCCTTATTCAGTCTTGAGATCATTTGCCTGTATTCTTTTAGTTAAAACTGATAACAAAGACAGTGATTAGTGTGACTTTCAATTATGATGGCCTCTTAAGTGAGGGTGAAGGTATCATTGCCTGTCTCTAAACTATTTGCTTTTGACAAAAAACAAAAAGCAAAAAAAAAAAAAACAAAAAAAAAAACACAACTATGTATTGAAAAAGTAAATATTATTCCAGATATTCATCTGGGCTGCATATGTATTATTCAAATTGGATGTAAATTATTTGCAAGAAAACACAAGTGAACAGCTATTTTATATGCTTTTTAGGATCACTATTTTCTGTTTGTATATTTTTTAAAAAAATTATTTATTTATTTATTCAAGAGAGACACAGAGAGAGAAAGAGGCAGAGACACAGGCAGAGGGAGAAGCAGGCTCCAAGCAGGGAGCCCAATGTGGGACTTGATCCTGGGACTACAGGATCACGCCCTGGGCTGAAGGCAGGCGCTAAACCACTGAGCCACGCAGGGATCCCCTGTTTGCATATTCTTAAGAAAGTTATGGTTTAAAAAAATAAAGTTATGGTTTGTCACTAAAAGTTTGCCAGAGTCAACTATAATTTAAAAATTGATTGGTTTAAACAGATATTTTTTTTTAGAGCAGTTTTAGGTTCACAGCATAATTGAGTGGAAGATACAGAGTTTTCCCATAAACCCATTGCTCCCACACATGCATAGCCTCCCCCATTGTCAGCATCCTCTATCAGAGTGGTAAACTTGTTGCAACTGATGAACCTACAGTGACACATCCTTATCACCCAAAGCCCATAGTTTCCCTGCCCTAAAAATCCTCTGTGCTCCAACTATTTGCCACTCTCAATTTCCTAACCCCTAGGAACCCCTAATCTGTTTACTGTCTTCATAGTTTTTCCTCTTCTAGAAAGTCATATAAGTGAAATCATACAGTATGTAGCACTTTCTAATTGATTTCTTTCATAGAGTAATACACATTTAGGATTTCTTCATGTCTTTAAATGCCTTGATAATTTTTTTTTTTTAGTTCTGAGTAATATTCCATTTTCGGGATATATAACAGTTTACTCTTTCATTCACCTACTGAAAGACATCTTGGTTGCTTCCAGGCTGTGACAATTATAAATAAAACTGCTATAAACATCCATGTGCAGGTTTTGTGTGGACATAAGTTTTCAACTCTTTTAAGAAATAAGAAGGAGGGATGCCTGGGTCGCTCAGTGGTTGAGCATCTGCCTTTGGACCAGGGCATGATCCCCATATCTGGGGATCAAGTCCCACCTAGGGCTCCTTGTGGGGACTTCTCCCTCAGCCTATGTCTCTGCCTCTCTCTCTCTTTCTGTGTCTCTCATGAATAAATAAATAAAATCTTTAAAAAAAATAAGGAGAGCAATTGTTAGATCATGTGGTAAGAGTACATTCAATTTTGTAAAAAACTGTCAAATTGTTTTCCATAGTGGCTGTTCCATTTTGCATTCCCACCAGCAAAGAATGAGAGTCCTTATTGTTCCACATTTTCATTGGGATTTTGGACATTCTAATAAGTGCATTATGGTGTCTCACTATTGTTTTAGTTTGCATTTCCCTGATGAAATATGACATGAAACATCTTTTCATATGCTTATTTGCCATCCATATATCTCTTTTGGTGAGGTGTCTGTTAAGATCTTTGAATCATTTTTCAATTGGGTGTTTTTGGTTTTTTGTTTTTTTTTTTACTTACTTTTCTGTTTTAAGAGTTCTTTATATATTTTGGATAGTACTAGTCCTTTTTCAGATGTCTCTTTTGCAGATATTTTCTCCCAATCTGATTTATCTTCTCCAACTATTTTAGTTCTTATGTGAATTTCGGCAAATCGTATCTTTTAAGGATTGAAGGTTTCATCTAGGTTATCAAATTAGTTGATATAGAGTTGTTCATAGCATTCCTTGATTATACTTTATAATGTTCATGGGGTCTGTAGTGATGTCTGCTCTTTTATTTCTGATCTTAATAATTTGTGTTCTCTTTTTTTTCTTGCCCTTATAGGATTTTAATTTTATTGATCTTCTCAAAGACTAGTTTTTCATTGTATTTATTTTCTTTATTTATTTCATTTTAAATTTTATTGATTTCTGCTGGATTTTTCATTACTTTATTTGTCTTTTGTTTATTTAGATTTAATTGATTGATTAGAGGATTGATTTTAGATCTTCCTTCTTTAATAATATATTCATTCAATGCTATAAATTTACCTCTAAACACTTTATTTGCTGCATCCCACAACTTTTAATAAGTTGTGTTTTTATTTTCATTTATTTCAAAATATTTTCTAATATTTCTTGAGATTTCTTCTTTGTTCCATGTGTTATTTAGAAGTATCTAGTTTAATCACCACATATTTTGGGATTTTCCAGTTGTCTCTCAGTTATTGTTTGCTAGTTTAATTCCACTGTGGTCTGAACAAAGATACTGTATGATTCATATGCTTTTACATTTGTTAAGGTGTGTTTTATGGCCCAGAAATTAATCTATCTTGGTTAATGTTCCATGTAAATTTGAGAAGAATATGTATTCTACTGGTTTTAGATAGTCTATTAGGTATCAGTTATATCCAGTTGATTGGTGGTGTTGGGTATAACCATGCCCTGGCTGTTCTTCTGACTGCTGGATCTATCCATTTCAGGGAAAAGTGGTGTTAAAGTATCCAAATATGATATTGAATTCATCTATTTTTTTTTTCTTGCAGTTATATCAGTTTTTGCTTCTTAAAGTTTGACACTTGGTTGTTAGGTGTGCACACATTGAGAACTGTTATTTTCTCTTGAAGAATTGGCCCCTTTATCATTATGTAATGCCCCTTTTTATTCTTGATAAACTTCTGTACCTTAAAGTCTTCTCTGCTTGAAATTAATGTAGGTATTCACACTTTCCTTTTTACTAGTGCTAAGCATGGGATATCTGCTTGCTTCCATTTCGTTTAATGTATACACTTTTTTATATTTAAAGTCTATTTCTTGGGGCAGCCCCAGTGGCTCAGTGGTTTAGCGCCACCTTCAGCCCAGGGTGTGATCCTGGAGATGTGGGATCGAGTCCCATGTTGGGCTCCCTCCATGGAGGCTGCTTCTCCCTCTGCCTGTGTCTCTACCTCTCTCTCTCTCTCTCTCTGTGTCTCTCATGAATAAATAAATAAAATCTTTAAAAAAATAAAAAAAAATAAGGTCGGTTTCTTGTAAAAAACATATAGTTGGGCTTGTTTGATTTGTTCTGACAATCTCTGTCTTTTAATTGGTATATTTAAGTTGTTGACATTCATAATTGATTACTGATATAGTTGGATTAATATTTACCATATTTATTGTTTTTTATTTGTTGCCCTAATTCTTTGTTCCTATTTTTGTGTTCCACTCTTTTTTTCTGACTTTTGTTGCTTTACTTGAGCATTTTTTATGGTTCAATTTTTTATTCTTTCTTACCATATAAATTATACCTTTTTTATTTTTTTTTATTTTTTTATTTATGATAGTCACAGAGAGAGAGAGAGAGAGAGAGAGAGAGAGAGAGAGAGGCAGAGACACAGGCAGAGGGAGAAGCAGGCTCCATGTACCGGGAGCCCGACGTGGGATTCGATCCCGGGTCTCCAGGATCGCGCCCTGGGCCAAAGGCAGGCGCCAAACCACTGCGCCACCCAGGGATCCCATCAATTATACCTTTTTTAAAACAGTTTTTAGTGGATGCTGAAGAGTTTGCAATATACATCTACAACTAATCTAAATCCACTTTCAAATAAACTATATGGATTCACAGGTAGTACTTGATAGCCAGACATGATCTACTGGGTAAAGGAATTGCTATAAATAGGCCTTAACTGATGTGGTGGTGAAGTGTTGCAGATGTTTGTGTGTGTGTGTGTGTATGTGTGTGTGATATATTTTATAGTCCTAAGATTAGGTCTCACTCTTGTAGTGAGCCTATGTCTCAGACTGTGAATTTCTCAAATGCTTCTCAACCACTTTCTCCATTCTTAGGTAGAACTGGATGACTAGACTGGCATGGAGTTATGTGTTTTTTTTTTTTTTTCCTGGGTCAATTAGGCTCTGATAAAATCCTGTAGATTAGGCTCTGTTTAAATAGTTTCTCCTTAAGTAAAACCTTGTTAAGAAGAACAGAATGCTTGGGGGTATTTCCAAATTGTTCCTTTTTCCTCCCTCCGCTGGCAGCATGAAAGGATGTTTTTTTCTCAGATATTCACTCTTAGAATGTGGCCAAGCATCTGGATGCAAAACTCACAAAAGTGTAGGGGCTCCCCTATGTCTACATCTCCCTAGAGTATTTGACCCTCAAACTTGTCCCTACTGAGCCTCTAGCAACTTATTAATTACAGTTCAGGTTTTCCTCCCTGGTCTCTGGTTCCCATGGAGGTTTTTGCCCCAGGAAGTTGATTCTATTCACTTGTCTGTGTTTCTAATAGTGATTTACGCTGAACCTTACTTATCTGACCCATCTAAAAAGAATTGCTAATTTTTGAGTTTTTTCAGCTTTTTATTTGTTGTTGGGATAGAATGATGACTTCCAAGCTCTTTATATGTCAGACCAGAAAACTGTAGTCTAGGCTGACTTATAATAAAGGAAAGCAAAGAGAAATAAAGTTAAAAAACAACACATGCACTATCTTTAAACCTGAAGCACTTATCATCTAGACTTTGGTTTCCCATCTTAACTCTCCAGTATTTGGGAATCTCCAGACTATTGACATCTCTGGGAATTTTCACTTAGGTTATAGATGCCAAAAGCAAAGCTGATGGAATAAAATAAGATTCTGCAGGGTTTAGTTCAGGGTTCCTTTGAGATTGGCATTATAATTCTTATTAAATTAATGTTTTTTAAAAATGTTAGTTCTGCTGTCACATATCTTTCACAATGTTCATGATTTAAATATGAAAATGTTTACCTTTGATTAATGGATTATTTGAAAAAACAAGTGATTTTTTAAAAGATTTTTATTTATTCATGAGAGAGACAGAGACACAGGCAGAGGGAGAAGGAGGCTCCCCAAGGGGAGCCTGATGCTGGACTCAATTCCAGGATCCCAGGATCACAACCTGAACCAAAGGTGGAGGCTCAACCACTGAGTCACCCAAGCATCCTGAAAGGAACTTTTTAATTTACAAAATGCTACTTTTCCACATGCATTAAATCTGTGTAATAGTAATTGAGACTATGAAGTAATCCCTATTTCCCCACCCAAGTGACATTATTTTTTACTGTAATACATATCACACATTTCTCAACTATTTGTCCTCTCACAACTAACACATTAAAAATTATTTAAATATAAAGGGATCTGACTTAAAGTTACTTTACATACACTATCAAACTGAAGATGGAAAACAAATAAGCAAAGATATGAAAAACAGGCTATAATAATTTGTGTGAAGTCAGTTTCTGCATTGCCCAAAATACAGTTGCATGATGGATATTCTTTCTTTCTTTTTTTTTTCCTCTTACAAATAGTCTGTAGTACATGTATAGCCTCAATCTAATTAGTATACCACCCTATAAAATTCCTACATTATGCATCCGTGGGCTACTTCACTGCTAATTTGTGAGAATAAAGCTTATTAAGTAGACTATTCATCCTGAATAGAATTATACAGATAATATTTAGCTTCTTCTTAAAGCTGTTATGTAGCACACACAAATTGAATCTCTCTATAATGTGTTAATAGAGATTTCTTATCAATTTATCAGCTATTCACAGAGAAGACTTAATCTGACTTTTTAATCAGAATGTCCTTATAAGTGTAGATAAAGGGTTTTATTTGACTTTGCCTTAGATTAAGGATGCTTTTTTTTTAACATTTAGGTTATAAAAAATGGCAAAGACCTAGTGAAATTGAGATATAAAAAGACATTATTTGTTTTCATGAACTTTTCTTTGTTTTCCTTTATCTTTTCTAATTTTTAAAAATTATTTATTTATTTATTCATGTGAGACACAAAGATAGAGGCAGAAACATAGGCAGAGAGAGAAGCAGGCTCCATGCAGGGAGCCCAATGTGGTACTCAATCCTGGGACTCCCGGGACCACACCCTGGGCCGAAGGCAGATGCTCAACCGCTGAGCCACTCAGGCATCGCTGTTTTCTTTAATCTAGCTGATTTCATGCATTTTTTTCAAAGATAATTTTTATGATTAAAAGTGCTTAGAAATGATAATTAGCATTCATTTTTGTAGTTCTACTATGTATAAACAAACCTTAGAATTAATTTTATTCACTCTTTGATCAGTTCATTATAGAGTATTATATTTTCAAGCCAACCATTTTCCAATTAATTTTGAATGGTGAACAGCACAGTTGAAATTCTGTTCTTTTCCATTTACTTACATTAAAGATTCATTTTGGGTAATCAGAGAATTTTGTATCAGCTATTTTTTTACCTTAAAGGTTTGCTTCTGACACTTTAATAAATTATCCTGTGGTCTCTGCTGGAAGGTAACTAAATTCTTTTGCTCAACAGCCTTCTCATTGACACATGTTCATTTATTACTATTTCTTCTGTCAGCTGACTCACTTGAGGCTAATTCTGATGAAGTGCTTTCAAACAAGGACCACTATCGGTTTACATTAATGAGGAGATGGTGAAAAGGCAGCTTTCGAACAGGACAAATTAGAAAAAGAAAAATTATGAACTTTGGGATCAATTTTTTTATGAGTCATAACATAATTAACTATAAAATATGAAGCTGAAAAGTATTATTCTCAGTGGACCCTGATATTTTGGCTTCATTTAGGAACTGTATTAAGAAGGAAAATGAAGGAGAAGAATTGAAAAGAAAAATAGACTTATAGTCATACTTAGGAAGAAAAATTGTGCAGAAAAGCTTGAGTTAGGAAGAAACAGATTTAATCATATACCTGGAGTTGGATGATAAAAGTCCCTTTGACTTTTACGTTTGTACTATAATTTTTCTATCATGTTATCACCTCTACCAGCAATTCTTATTATGAAAGGAGATATTTGGGGGAGATTATTCTACAGATAAGCATTCTTTAGTAACATATTTTCCATTATAAATGGGATCTTTAAACTTCCATACTTTATTTTTTTAAGATTTTATTTATTTATTCATTAGAGAGGAGAGAGAGAGAGAGAGAGAAAGAGAGAGAGAGAGGCAGAGACACAGGCAGAGAAAGAAGCAGGCTCCATGCAGGGAGCCTGACATGGGACTCCATCCTGAGTCTCCAGGATCACACCCTGCTGAAGGCGGCGCTAAACTGCTGAGCCACCCGAGCTGCCCTAAACTTCCATACTTTAAACAAATAGATGTGGTTAACCCATTCTGTCCTGTAGTTAATTCCCATGCCAATACAAACACAGAAATGCAAAATAATACATAATTGTTACATTTCTCCATATGTATTTGAAGTAAAATAAAATCATTTGCTTTATCTAATTTTAGGCCTTGACCTTAAGTGTGGAGAGGAGATATAGGCTTTTGTCTAGACTAGAAACAAATTTCCAATTGACTTGCATTTGAATGTATCTAGAACTCCAGCTCTTCTGAAGGGACTGTGGTGCATTTATTTTTCACAATTAAGCCTATATATCTAGACTGAAGTCTTAGCATATTTTATAAAACTTTAGCTTTCAATAAATAGGAGTAATAACTCTTTTTATTCTTTTAGTGATTCTTGATTCTATTTTCTTTGCAGCTGTCTTAATTTTATAGAAAAGAAGTACTAAGTCCATTTAATCTTGTCTGAAAAGACATTAAAATGAGAAAAAAAAACATTAGAATGAGGAACATTAGAATGATAAGACCCTAACTAGCTAAGAAACACTGGCAAATTATTACCCTTCCTTATTCTCTCTCTCTCTCTCTCTTTTTTTTTTAACTCTGGGACATAAAGTGGAGGCATTGAACATGTATCTTTGTTCTTTTAATTGTTTGCTTTACTCTAAAGTCAAATCTTATGCTTGTCCTTGGTAGTCTTTAAGAACACATATCTGGTCCAGAATAAGAGCATAAGGTCTTTTTTATGAGGGCTGCTCTCATAACCTCTGATATTTACTAAAAGCTCTGATATTTACTAAATGTCTAACTTTAAGCAGGTTAACTACTTAACTTTGCTATGCTTCAGGTTCTTCATCTAATTTTTTAAAAAGAGGTAAATAATAGAGCCTCTCTCAAAGGTTCGTTTTGAAGATGAAATTAAGTTAATACACACAAAGGACCAGAAGTACCAATGTCTAGTAAATAAAAAAATTCTTTAAAAAAGTTTTAATTTATTTTAATTAACAAATTTATATATACGCACTAAGTTGCATGGGTAAAGCAAACAGGAATTTCATGTGCAAACATCCCAGAAGCTGCTCACCATCTAAACAGAGAAGTTAAAAAGGGGTGATGATAGATGCTAAGTTAGCAGTGATTCAAGCTAATAGCAGAGTTTAGAAGAGAAGCATCTAACTGGACCTGGTGTGGGGGTGGTCAGGAAGTCTTCAAAGAGGATGTTTTACCTAAACTGAGCGAGGAGAGGAAAAAGATAAAGAAAGTGAACAAGAGAAAGGGAAGAGCATAATAAGCCCTATGTTACAGGCATGAATAAAAAGGGTTCCACCCACATGGCTGGATGTTGCAGTCCTTGGCATGGTGTGAGGCCAGTGCTGACTGGATTCATACAGAGAAGAGATGTGCATCCACGCTAAGAGGTTCAGACTTGAAGGGAAATCATTAAATGATTTTGAGAGGAATGGTATGAAAAGATTTCTATTTAACATAAGATATAAGGTGTATAGAGGGTGAATTAAAGGAGAAATACTGGTAAGAAATATACATCAACTGGAGAATGATCAAGTGAATAATGCCAAAGTCTTATTTTAGTGTATAGTATAACATTCATAGTGTAACTTTAAATAACTCTAATGTCGCCCTTTCGGCCGGGAGCAAGGTCGCGGAGGGCAGCGGGCGTGGTGCTGCCGTCCCTGCCCTCTCGGGGGCCGCGGCTCTCGCAGGACCTTCAGCGGCGCTATGTTGGGACAGAGCATCCGGAGGTTCACGACCTCTGTGGTCCGTAGGAGCCACGATGAGGAGGGCCCCGGGAAGAATTTGCCATTTTCAGTGGAAAACAAGTGGAGGCTACTACTTATGATGACTTTGTATTTTGGATCTGGATTTGCTGCACCTTTTTTTATAGTAAGACACCAACTGCTTAAGAAATAAGGATGTTTTAATTGATCCACTAAACAGATGTGAAAAGGAACATTTTAAGAGGTGCAGTCCCTGAAAAATGGATCAAACTCTTGAATTGAACATACTCAACATGTTTGTAAATAAACTTATGGCATGAATCTTTAATGCCTCTTTGCTGAAACATGGAATGTAATAATTGTGCTTTTTTTAATAAAGTGGGTTTTTTAAATATTTTAATTTATTTATGATAGCCACACACAGAGTGGGAGAGAGAGGCAGAGACACAGGCAGAGGGAGAAGCAGGCTCCATGCACCGGGAGCCCGATGTGGGATTCGATCCCGGATCTCCAGGATCGCCCCTGGGCCAAAGGCAGGCGCTAAACCGCTGCGCCACCCAGGGATCCCTAATTGTGCTTTTTTATTTGGGAAATATTCAGGATTAGTTTGGTCAGAATATGTGTGTGATTGTACCTGTTCCTTGTTTTTAGATTTGAGGTTTTATTTAATTTTTTATTACTAGGTCAGGACCTTGTTGGTAATCTATGTTACTAAAAATACAAACTTTGTTGTCACATAGTAATCTTTTAATTGAAAAAGAAGTATACTTTTATTTGCCTTTACTAAATAAGCAGTAAAATTGGTTTTCTTCATGAGTGACACTCATGAGGAAAAGCACTAGTGTATACAGAGTGAAGTTCCAAGACTTTCCTCCAGACCTGTGATCTAAAACTAAAATTTTGCCATGATAAATTTGCTATTGACCAATACTAGTCTTCTTTAGACTAAATAAAAGTAGAATATTTGAAATGAAACGTAATAGCTTATAAAACAATATGGAAATATTTCAAGTTTATTCTGGAATTTTAGTAGAAATGGACTAAAAGATGGTTCTGATTAGTAATTTATATCAGTGAATCAAATTTATGTTATTGATAGTGAAATGCTGCTAGTTACTTAAAATGTAGTGACTTTGTTCCTAGGGCTTTGTATTGGGGCAGGAAAAAGGTAGTTTTTAAATGTTTAATCCTTGTTTAGTCACTTTTGGAATACCATACTGATGTTAGAAAAATGCCGTAAAGCATAGATTGTAAACTGGTGCTCCATTTGAGCTCTAGACTTTTCAGTGAATAGGGGTGCTGTACTTTTTAAACTATTATTTAAAAACAAGAATAGTTACAAGAAAGTCTCTTTGGGTTCTTGAAAAATTGCTCTGAGTGGTTCTACATCCTTCCATAGAACAAAACTACTGCCTAAATTAGTCCTCACAACATTAGATTATCTGCGTACCCCTAATGTTAAACTACTGATTTGGTGGAACCTTAAAAAACTTTATGTGACTGGGCCTATCATCACAATCTCCAATAATCATGCAATAGTTACTTAAATATGGATATAATTAAATCTTTATGACTGCCCAACTTAAAAAAAAATAACTCTGATGTCAGGGGAAAATCCTCACGCTAGAATACTAAATTAAAATGACAAGATATAAACTGTATATTCTATGGTTATACATACTTAAGAAGCACTTTAAAATGTTAATTGTGGCGGGAGGTAGGTGAATTTTGTCCTGTTTTATTTTCCTTTATTTTCCACATTGTTCTATGAAAGCATGTTTTTATTACTTCTGTTATTAGAAAAAACCATATTTTTATACATTTTAAATCAACTCAGTTGAATTCAATTCTTGTGAGCTTTTGTCTTTTTCAGGGACAGTAAAAAACTATGTTAACATACTCTTTAATTACACAGAGTTTGTTAAATATAAAATGCTTGACCCTTCCATATTGCTCAATATGTTATATAAAGTCATTTAACTGGATAGCAGCTGCAGGACACTGGTACAATTTCAATTATGAATTATATTTGAAGTTAGACAATTTTTTGTTATCCAAGGTTAAAGTTTTCTCTCTACTATAACTAGATTCAGAAAAATAGAGCAAAATCCAGAAACACATTAACACAAACACACAAACAGTAACTTTTCAAACCTTTTTTCTTGGACAACAAATTAATTCTTAAAGTCTGTAATTTTACTATTCTGAAGCAATTTCAACAACATTGTTTTCTACTTTCACATTATAGTAAAGGAAGTAAACCATTGGCTTAAATAATATATTTTAAAATTGTTTAATTAACTATCTTGAAAAGTGTTCTGATGTTATTATGTTTAAATATATATAAGGGAAAATTTTATGAAACATTTATGTTACAAAATATAAGGCTTGGAATGGACCAATTCTTTTTCTATTACTCAATATCATGCCATCCACCAATATCTTAATCAAAATAGTATGCCAATTTGATCCAAACCCTATAATTTAAGAAATTTATATATTTATTGTTTTCAAAATTCACTTAATCAAAAAATTACCACCTCCTAATTAGTTATATTCTTCAATGAAAAGGAAACAAGAGCCATAATAATAAAAAAAAGTTTACTTTTATTTATTATGACAATTATGAATAAAGCATATGAAGGAAGGAGAATTTGTAAATCACTATATCTAGGCTAACATGGATGGCATCAGGGTTAGAGGCTTAAAAATTCTGAACCACTGAGACTTATTAGAAATCTAAATTTCTAATTTAGACTAATTCAATGGCCATTCAAAAGTTTATAATTTAAGATATCCCCAATTTCCTTGAGTAAATCCTTACTCATTAGTAAAGATAATTTTATGCATTAGTATGAAATTAAAAGGTTATTGAGATAGTAGCAAGATGTATCATTAAAATGCCAGAAAAGTTGCTAATATCTCATTTGAAATGTAGATTTTATTTTTAATTTTGACTTAAACAGTTTGGCTTCATAGAGAGCTCTTCTTGGTTGGCATAAGAAATTATTCCAGGACAGATAATTCTTTGACTATTGTAAGAGGATGATATTTCGAGCTGTATTTATTAGCTTATCTTGTCTGTTAAACATTTATGAGCTGGTTCTTTATCGTCCAAAATGGCAAGGGAGCAAGAAAGATGAGCTGGAAAAAGATACTATGAGACCTTGTGGACACTGAAAAGATATGATCACGGGTACAGATTCTGTCTCAGGATGCCTTAAACATGTCAAAGCACGTTCTCTTCAGACCCACTCAAAAGCTTGGTAAAAGGAATAGAGGGGAAATTAAAAGTATCCAATGAGGCATAAACTGTAGTATGTGAGCAAAAATGGAAAGCTCATCTCAATCATCCATGTCTTTAATTTCTCAGAATTGCCATTTCAGGAAATGAACATTTCTATTAGAGAAAAAAGAGGCCCTAAAACATTATCATATTTCACTATTATGACAGTCATTCAAGGGAGGGGGCTTGCGTGTGTGTATAGTGGCTTGTTCTTTATCCTAGAGAAAATGAGAGGATTTTCCTTGCAATACTAATAAGAAATATCTAAGATAATATTCCCAAATATAAGAGAGAAATTTTGCATGTTATTGAATCTATAATTTTGCTTATACAGTCCCATAACTTTATATGACATCTTGATGCCAATATATCTTACTATTATAATCTCCTGAATTGCAGACTCACAAAGCCAAATGACTAATATTTTGGATGCCTAAAGTATATCTCAATCTCAGCTTCTTAGTAAATGTACTCTTGATAGCCCCTTCCTCAAACTGGCTCCTCTCCCAATATTCCTCATCTTAGTAAATGTGCTTTCATTCATCTGCTTCTTCAAGCTAAATCATTTGGGCCATTATTGACTCTTCTTTCTTCCACACCACATCAAATCCATCAATAAAAGGTATTCTATAGTCAACTATGTCTCACTACTTCCACTAGTATTGCCCTGCCCGAGCATTAATTTTTGCCTTAAAATATCCTCTTAATTTGTATCTTTGTTCCACACTGGCTGACTTCAGACTCTTCTCCATTCGGCAGACAGATTATTTCTTTCAAAACATAATCTGATTGTGTCAGATCCCTATTCAAAAGCTTCCAATGGCTCACATCACATTTAAATAAAGAGAATACTTGTAAAAAAAATATAAAAAACACACTTACGATAATATAAAGAATAAAATGTCTTTCTATGGCCTATAAGGCATTGCATGATTTGGTCCTGATACTAAAGAGAGGTTAGAAGAATATACAAAATACACAAAATAACAACATTTGTTTTTCATATTTATAATGCTTTTCTGTCTCTTAATTAGCTTCTCAATCTACTACTGCAGTGGTCCCCAGAATGCAAGAATGCCAGCAGGGGTAATAAACGTATCTCCATAAGAAAATATTACAATTTTATTTTTATTTATTGTGTATCTCAATATAATGTATGTGGTATAGTAATGTGTTAGCATAATGGGAATGAATTTAACTTATATGTAAATAAACATTTATGAATGTTTTGTGGATACATGTTCAAAATCATTTTTATTGATATGGTATAAGTCTCAAAAAATGTTAGATACCACTGGCTTAGAGGGAATTTCTTTTCACCGTCCATTAGGAGAGAAATACTAAACATATTTTAAAACCTTGAAATACTTTAAATACAAGTGGGTGACTGTGTAAATTATAAGGAATACTACTTTTTAATAAGGTAACAATCATCCTTTCAGAATTAGTACCCCCTTTCTCTGTACTTCCTTGAAACTTCAACAGTCATGGCACTAAATTCAGGTTTCGCAATTTGCTTATGTTAAACCTGAGGTGGCAGGAAATTGAGGTGAGTAGTACTTGAGTTTCCAGTCCATGCTTTTAATCACTATCTTTTGAAAAGCAAGAGCAACTGCTTGTTTCCCTTTAATGTTTCATTAACTTCTTTTTCACTCCTGGCATTGCCAGGCGGAGAATAGAGAACAGGTTACTTGGAAACAAGATAGTGGCAAGTGGAAATAGGGATATTTTTTATCTGCTCCTATAATTCCTCTTTTGCTACAGATGTTGATCTTTTTTTTTATTTTCACTTAAAATATTAAACTTCATTATCCTAATTAATTTTTTAAATGAAGAAAAATTAAATAACATGTTGCTTAGCAAAGGCACTAGGTATAAATACTGAAAGCCAGAGAATTGTAAGAGGATCCCTAAAGGCAAATGTTCTCACTAACCTCACCCTGTTTTCAAGGGTTCTTATGCAATCACAAATAGGCGTTTCCTCTGTGGTCTCTCTGTTCAGTCTACTAAAAACAAAACACAAAGCTATCACATCTCTAGGAGGGAACCTCAAAAGATTGGTCAATGCCATAACGGGGCCAGTGAACTTTGTACTTGAATTTGGTTTTATTTCTTCATGGCTCACTATTTTCTTCCCACTGATACCAGGTAGGATGCAATGAGGTTAATACGTCAAATTAGAAATTAAGATAAATATACTAGATATTTAATTCATACCTGTTTTATAATCATCTACTTATTAACAGTCAAAATATGCAAAAAATTACAACCCTTCTTTTCATGATTGGATTATGAGATAAAAAGTCATTTTTCTTGGATATGGACAAAGTCTTAAGAACTGACTCTTTTTTTTTTCTTTTTTAAATACAGAAAACACTTCACTGAAGACACTAATTGGAGTAATACAAAGTCTGTGTGTTTTCCTAAACATAGGTTTGTTTTGAAATCTACTTCATTGGTTGTTAACCGAAGTCTTTTATTTTTATCATTATGTTGGCATTAAAAGTTAGTGGACAGTAACATGTAATATTACTACATGTTTTTTTGGTCTAGTAATACAGTGATTCTAGAAATAATGAGCTGAAGTTGCTCATTAAAGAGAACAAGAGAAAGAAAAGATGGGGTGGGGGAAGGAATGGGGGAGGAGGGAAATAGGGGAAGTGGGAGGAGGAGAGGAGGAAGAAGGGAAGGAAAAGAAGGAGGGAAGGATGGAGGGAGGAAGAAATGAAAGAAAGAAAAGAGG
The DNA here is from genome assembly GCF_003254725.2 of Canis lupus dingo. NCBI lineage: Eukaryota > Metazoa > Chordata > Mammalia > Carnivora > Canidae > Canis > Canis lupus. The sequence goes on from NC_064274.1 coordinate 34,480,293, forward strand.
GAAGTAAAGAAAGTTAAAAGGAAAGAGGGAAAAAAGAAAAGGAAAAACATAGGAAAATAACCCCACATAGACTATGGGTTCAAAATTGCAGTGTTTCCATTGTTACACAGTATTAAAATCATTTTTAAAGGCTAATTTTCTGAAGTCCTGAGATTGTTCATTTTGCAAAGATAGCCTAGAAGAAAGGATAGCACCTACTGTTGTCCTCTTCTACCAGCATCCCATTTGTGAGCGATGGACTAACAAGATTTGTTTTTTTATGGAGACGAGGACAGTTTTTTGAAGGTTCTAGCATGGGAACAAACTACTCATGGTCTGATGAAAGGAAAAGTATCCTTTTTCAAGGAAGATCACCATCTTGATGGAATAGCTTGAATATTAAACATTAAGAATATTCACTTTGTTTCTAAACCTGTGTATCATATCACTCACCTACTCTAGTGCCCCTATAAGACTTGTACCCAAAGCCCCAAGGCCTCTTCCAACCTCCTATCTCCTTTCACTCTTATCCCTGTTTCTATTGTTCTTTCCATGTATGCCTTCAGCTCATTAGTTTCCTGTCAGCATGAAACAACCTCTTCTTCAATGTCAGTCAAAATTCTAAATACTCTGTCCAGCTCAAAAATCACATTGTCCTTGTAGACTTTTCTAATTCTTTCAGACCCTGGAAACCACCCTTTTGTGTATTTCCATTCTCCTCCTCTTCTTCTTCTTCTTCTTCTTCTTCTTCTTCTTCTTCTTCTTCTTCTTCTTCTTTCTTCACTTTTTTTTTTTTCATTACACTGAGTATGGTGCCCAGTATGGGGCTTGAACTCACCATCCTGAGATCGTGACATGAACTGGGATCAAGAGTCAGATGCTTAACTAATTGAGCCAACCAGGCAATCATCCATTCCTTGTTAAAATAGCATTTATCAAACTTTATATTTATTTCTTTCATCAGTCTATGAGGACTGTACCCTTGTGTTCTTACTTCTTTGATACACTAATAGTACTTAATTGGTGCTTACTGAGTGAATCAAGGAACCTACAGCTTTGATGTGAGCATGCAATTACACAAACCTATTCAACCCTAGAAGTTGATGGAGTACAGTTATTGCTGCTAAGATCATTTTCCCTCAAAGAGACAGGTTTTTCTCAAGTTATATTACTGTTTTGACAGTTGTCTGACTAGGAAGACAGCAAAATGTAATGCAAAAAGAGTGAAGGCTTTGGTACCTGACTTCCTAAGTTAAACTTGCAGTTCTGCAATCTCCAGCTGCATGATACTACATTAATTAACATTACTGGATAGTTTCCTCATTTAGAAAATGGAGATAATAACATCCATTTCATATGGTTCTTGGAAGGATTACATGAGTTGATACACATAAATCATTTAGAATATTAAATATAGTAAACATTGAATAAGTACTAGCTAGCAATTTACTATAACTAGAACAAAGAGAACTTTATCATATTAAAAATAATGGGTGTCAATACTTGAGTGGGTTTTGAAGATGGCTTGGATATCACAGGAATTTTTACAGATTTTACCTGCATATCTCATATTTATGTTTGTGTTTCTTAGGAAATTATTGCTAGTTATGTCTTTCTAATTTTAGGCATTCATGTAGGCAGTTAAGATAAAATAAAATATTACTTTAAGTCAAATTTGCATAAAAATTATAAAGCACTTTAGGTATACATTGTTTACCTAAATTACAAAGTCATCTGTGTGTGTCAAAACAAACAAGCGGACAGTGATCAAATATACAGAATTGCTTTCAATTGCACATTAACATTGTAAATCTTGGGCTAAAGATCACTTCTACAGCTCATAATGACATCTATCCAGGAATATACAGTGGTTTATTGATCTCTATACCACTCATATTCTCCCTGCACTCTCCATCCTCCATTGCAACATAAATGTTGCTGGACTCATGGAGCTAATATGGAGTGGATCCTTGGTTGTGTAAGGACAGGAAATAGAATTGGGGGAAAGAGACAGATGGTGAACACATAAATCAACAGGATAGCTTCAGAGAGTAGTAGATGCTATGAAAAACTAAGACATGTAAGTGATAGGTACTGAGTAAAGGGCAGGCAACCACTCTCTGAAGAAATGACGTTTGACCTGAGATATGAATGGCAGAAGAAATTAGGCTTACAAATTTCTGAAAGCCACGGTATTTTGAAACAAAGTGCCAGTAACACAAAAGTCCTGAGGGGCAAACAATCTCGGCATATTTAGACTGTAAAGACATAAGGATGGTATGGTTGGAGTGTAGTAAGTAAAGGGCAGAGTGGAACTTGATTACTGCAGGGAAGATGGCCAGGTCATGGCCCAGAGTTTGAGTTTTATTCTAAGATTAAATGAGATGCCATTGGAGGGCTTTAAGAATGGCCATGACATGCTTTATTTTGCATTTAATAATATCATCCTGACTGCTCTTGGAATAATGGAGTCTGGGTGGCTGGAATGGTAGCAGCTGTCTGGGAGAGAAATAATGGAGCCACTGTCTTTGTAGGCTCATCCTGGAGATGGAAAGAAAATAAGCACTAATTGGAGTATATTTTTGGAGGTAGTGTTGACAATACTTACTGATGGACTTATTCATTCAACAGATATATAATAGGGCCTACCATGGGAACATGTCATAAAAGTAATGTGCCTTATTTAACTGGGAGTTTGCTTGCTCACCAGAAAGTCATTTCCCAAACCATCATAGTTCAGCCAATGGCTCCTTGCACTGTAAGTCACTATGTCTGTGCTTGCTTATAGATGGATTTCTTTTTCAAAATCTGATGAGCACTGGGTGTTATTCTATATGTTGGCATAACTCCAATAAAAAAATAAAAAAATAAATAAAAATCTGAATCACTAAAGATTCAAGAGTCATTATATGCTATAGCATATACTTTTAAAGAAGCATTTGGCAAAAGATAGGATAAAAGCTACTTCCAATTTGGGGCAATGTGATATGTTTAAGTTTCTTTTTTATTTCTCTAAATAGCTCATAATTCCTAAACTCTATGTTTATGAGCGTAACATCTCAGTCCATGTAGAAAGCTCTGCCTATATAGATTTGATTGCTTGAGCAAGTTGTTTAAGTGAACTACAGAATGGACTTCTGAAAGGAAATTTCAGGAGGATGGCAATTTTCAAGTCACATCTTTTATTCACATTTGATTTGAATGTGTACCTGTGTGTGAAAGAGAATTTAAGTGGATATAATAACAGCTTCAAGAAGGAGCAAAATTCCACTACTTACACTTTATACCTTGAATGCTATTATTGGATACCTTAAATTGTGCTAAAAGTGACAATTATAAATCAGGGAAACGCTTCATGCTTGGAATCTTTTACATTGTTTAAGTTAGTAATTTTCACATAGTTCTAAAGGATGTTGGCAGTTGTGAACTTGCCGTTTACAAGAACACGACCTTTTCTTTACTTCTAAATCTCTTTGCCCCTTCTCTAGTTTTAGTTAATGTCTTCACAGAGGTCATTGAACTCTCACTGTTCTGTTAGATGTGAAGTTCAATGGAGACAGATCTGTAGGATCAATGATTGTAGACATGAAGAGTACCCTTTCCCTTTGTGATAAGTAATGAAATCTAGCCTAGAGTTTTCTATTTAATCTGTGGGATTGGGTTTTCTTATTTCTATTGAGTTCAATTTGTTCATCTAAATTATCTATAATTATGAAACAATTGGGAAGGTCTTCCATTTTTCATATAATTAATTTTTATGTACTAAACACAGAGATTGCTATAATTCTATTTATTCCTCATTTGAGCAAGATTTCCACAACAATGTTCACTATAAAGTTTTAAAAATGTATGGACCCAGTGTTTCCAGAAAACCTCTCTATTGTTTAATAATAATAATAATAATAATAATAATATAGGCCTTAAAATCAACAACACTAACCACAAAACCAGAAACTTTTGACAAAAACATCTGAGGTACTTTGGTAGGAACCAAAACCGAATTAAAAAAACAGTCTTGCCTGGCCAAGCAAGTGTTGCATTTGATGGGTCAATTTGTTTTACTGGAAGAAAGAATAATGATAGAAATGTTATCATTTAAAAATAGCTCAGAAAGCACAATAAAGTAACACAACCAAGAATGTTTTCAGAAGCAAAACATATAATAAACTAAAAGCCTTGGTAAAAAGAAAATGTCTTTACCCCATGATTTATGTGTTTCAGCAGGGAGAAACAATCAAGCAAAATTCAAACTGTAAATAAACCCAGAGTTTATGGGCTGCTAACACACCTCAAATATCATTTGATAATAAAAATGATATATATTTCTACTTTTTCAAGTAAGAATTCTATCCAAATTATTTACATTTTCTCTGAAAAACCAAAGCACTTACTTTTTTATCACATTTCATATTATCTGTGTAAAACAGTAAGGGGACTAACATTATTCTCCCCATTTTACAAACAGAGAAATTCTGAAGCAATGGAATATTATATGACTTTTTCTTATAATTAATACAAATAATACATTAAAACAAGATCCTTTGAATTTCAGTAACTAGATAAGTTACATTCCTGTGGCCCATCTGATGAAAGAGAAAGGAATGGGTTTCCATTTTTTCTTCTTTCCATCCTTGACTCCTTCCCTTTCCCTTCCCTTCCCTTTTTTCCTTTCCTTTCCTTATCACCTCTCCCCTTCCTGTGCTTTCCTTTCTACTCTTTCATTCTCCCTTCCTTTCCCTTTTCTTCTGACGCAGCTCTAACAATTTGTGTGAAACAGCATGTGGTATATCATACATGCAGTTATGATCCTATAATTTTCACTTATGAGTTTATTCAACAAATACCTGTTAAGCCAACACTTCATGCCTGCGGGTACACATAGCATGGGTAAGGAAGGTAATATAAAACATAAAGATACCACTGAAAGCACTCTTGTGCATGTGGCTCCATGTGTATATATAGCAGTTGAGTCATGTCCTAAACCTGTGAGGGCCCAGGTGAGGAAGAGAAAGTAGAAGTGAAATCTGAAGGATTAAATAGTAAGGTGGAGGTGGGAATACTAGGGATAGAAAAGTACTGTCGGCATAGGAAGGAGTATATACTAATGTTCTCTATATAGGACAGACCCTGAAATGTCAGCTAAAATTACAAATAACAATTAATAATTGATTCTGTCACTCTCTTGCTTAAATTCCTTCTCTTCCTACAACAGAATAATAACATTCAAACTGTCGACATGTCATACGAAATTTTTATGATCTTATTCTTACCTACTCTTAAAACTTTATTTTCATTTTGTACTCCTGCAAAACCCGAACATTTACAGTTCCCAAACTTGCCATGGTTATTTTACCCTCTATAACTTTCTATGTCTCTTCTCTCAGACTGGAAACCTCCTACTGCAAACTCCCACTCCACAGCCCCACCATGCTACCTTATTTGTCTGATGAATCCTTACTATTGTTCAGCTCACTCAAATATCAATTCCTCTGGACAGCATTCCCAAGCATTTCTTGACTGAGTTATGCACATGTATGAATATTCACACATTAGAACTATTTGATAGTGTCCTCAGGATGGTCTCTTTAAAAAAATGGAATAAAAGAAGAAATAAAATGATTGAGATACAAATAGCAGTTGAGGGTTTGCCCTCTAAAGAACAGTCGGCATTGTAAGAATTAATTATAAATTAAGTGCCAGATTTCCAATCATTTTTATCAGGAATTGTTACATTTAAGATTAGGTCAACCTCAAATAAAAAATTGACAAATAAATATCAACTCAAGCTAACTTTAATGATAGAACCTTTTCGGCCATCTGCTGATAAGAAAATTAGATTTTTTCTTTTTAATTCCTCAATGGAAACCAGCAAGTTAGGTATTTACATAGATACTCATTATTTCAGCATATAGATTCTAATGGAAAATTGAGACTAAATAATTTGGTCACCAGAAATAAAAAAATATGAAAACACGAATATGTTTTGGGAAAGTCAATATGTTTATGCTCATATTTTTATTTTCACATTATCTGACTCCTTGGAGTAGTCAGGGGAAAGTGAAGTAGGAGTAAACAAAGTGAAATAAAGTAAAGTGATACAAATGGTCTTTCTGCTTCACTGTACTACAAAATTAGAAAAAAAAATAAATATGAAGAAAAAGAAACAAGATATATTGAAGGTGTTATATAATTTGTGGAAGAGATGATAAAAATCAAGAATGGGGTGAAAACTCACAAACCAAAAAATAGCACACATTTTCAATTTTAATTTTGTGAAGTTCTACAAAACCCACTTACCTTCCTACTATCCCACCAACCCACTAAGGCATATAAACAGTGATGCAGAGAGGTTTTACTTTTCTTTCTTATCACCACAAATTCACTGGTTTTTGCTTCCAAACTATCCCTGAATGTCAAGAGCATTATGCATCTAATACTTACATATTACAAGCTTCAAAATAAAGAGAGGGGAAGAAAGGTTTATCTATTGACTAACATCTGCATAAATCAGAGGTTGCATTTTTTTCTGTTGAAAATTTATTTATGCTAAAGAGCTGTTCCATCACCTTTCATAACATGCTTTGGGAAAACTAAATTATCCAGTTACACTAGATGAAATAGACTTCCTCAATAAAATATTGCTGTTTTCATTTATTTTTCTAGGGAAACAAAATTGAAAAAAAAAAAAACCAATGCAATTTTATGGATTTGCTCATGGTCTAGAAATATATAGGAATGTAAATTGTATTCCATCAGGATCTGTAGCAACCATTGCATTAGAAAGAAGCATGTCTGCACAATAATAGCAATCTTCCTTTTATTTGATGAAAAGAGAGGGTTCAGGTTTAGGAGACAAAAATATTCTGTCTAATTTCTATGTAAATCCTACTATGGAAAATTAAACAAAAGCTGCACTACTCCCCTAAATGAGAAAAGAGCAAAATTTCTTCACATTCTCTAGATCCTTGTACTAACTCTGATCCTGATTTTCGGTGTGAATAGAAAGAATAATATCATACATAGTGAGGCCACGGATCTTAGCTGACTCCAGATTTTACAAAGTCCCTGCTGTGAGTGTGAATCACCTCAGAAGTGGTGATTTATGTCCTTTTGTAAAGGTTAGTCCTGCAAATCTTTAAGGAAAAAAAAAAAACAGATAAAGGGAAAAAAAAGGTGACTGTAGATCTTTCAGTGAGTGGAAATAGAATTTTCCACAATCTATATACTCTACGGGGGTCCATTCTTCTCACAGTTGGTGGCTGTTCTTCCAGGCTCCGTGCCCCACAGCAACCAGTAACACTAATTGCTTCAAAATCCCTGCCCAGATAAGAGGCATATTTCACTATAGTAGAGCAGTTAGAAGTCAATTTATTTATTTATTTTTTAAATAAACAGTGCTAGAACACATGTAAAAATATCCTGCGACCCTGAGTTAGAAATATTAATATATTATTTTGTAGAGAAGCATATTTTGACAGACTATGCAACTGCTTTGTTTTACATGGAATATTATTTGATTGTTACGATTTTCTATAAAGCATGGCATTTATAGGAAATCAGAATCAAGATCATCAAAGAATACTTGGATGTCTTAATATCAGTAATCAGTAATTCTTTATAATCTGCTCTAAAATAGGCTTGGGATGTTTCTTGCATTTTATATTGTGCTGTACACAACATATGTTTCTGTGAATTTATCTTACATATCTGATTCTGTATTATTTCAGCACTAAAAGAACTTAAAGTTTGGTTCAGGCTATTCATGTTGATGTTTTCCTATACCTTACAGCTGTCTTTTCTTTACTTTGTCTTAAGAGCCAGCACTAATCCAAAATGTACTGCACCTGCTATTAGATACCACAAACTTGGAGATTGATATACACGAAGAAGGGAAGCTCATTAAGCAGCCTCGGTGTATGAGAGTTCAGCAGACAGCACATGGAGAGGTATATCATTGCAGTTCCATTATACTCTACTGTCAATTTCAAGTACACCACTCTTTCAGGCACATATTTTTTCTTCATCTGAATTTGCAACTGGCCAAAATACAGGCAAAGGTTAGTAAGTCTAGACACTGCTTCAAACTTTTGGAAAACATAGATTTCCTGGCTTCAGTACTCTCATTTTAAAACATTCTAGAATCAGAACATCTTTTTAAGCATATCTGTTAAGAAACTTAGAAAATTTCTATTTTCATATTGTTCTTTGTGTAGCACAGAATTAAAATGAGTTAAAAAAAATAAATCCGGTAGAACATACTCATTTCAAGCTTTTATAGTTACTGGTGACACCATCTGATAAGACTCCAGACTTCCTTTATTATTGTCAGTTGCTGCATATTTTATAGGGTAGTGTCTCGACTTGAATGATGGTGGGTTACCTGGTATAAGCTGTTTCACCTCATACATGATTAAATTATATTTCTTCCTGTCTGAACAAAGATTATATTGAAATACAGGAAGGATTCGGCACCAGGGAAATACATGTTAGTATTTGACAAGTGTGGAGCAGTGCAGGAAAATATCAATATGTGATGAGGTCATGATAGAATCTAAGAAAGATAGGAGGAAGTTATCCGAATGTTAAATGGATAGATGCCTGGCTATCCTTTTGAAATGCCGTTCAAATGGCCCTCATATCATTTAATTTTCAATTGTTAGATTCATTTGGGCAAAACAAGTTGGTATTCAAGAGAATCAAGAAACCTTATTCTTTGCAGTTTGCTGAATCAAAAGATCTAATACCTCAGTAATAGGAGGTCATATGCAAGTCAAGATGTGAAAATATATTCTAATTTATATTTTCTGTTTTATGGTAGATGAGAAAATAATGATTTATTTAATTTAATTTTTTAATAGTTTACTTTAGTAATCTCTACACACAACATGGGGCTCAAACCCATGACCTCAAGACCAAGAGCTGCATGCTTTCTTGGACTGAGTTATCCAGGCACCCCAGAAAACAGTGACAAATTTTAAAATGTGCATAGAAGCAGGGTGTCAGCTAGAGTCACAATAAAAAAGAAATGTTGAAAACACATAAAGAAAAACTATCAGAGACATCTGAGTACAGAAGTGATACAGGTCTTTTCTAGAGGGGACAATACAAAATAATGTGAATCCCTAAGTTGGAAGCTAGACAACAAAATTTCCCTGATCTTGGTATGATTCATGTTCCCTACCTCCGCCTTTTGTGATATGATATCAATTATTAAAAACTTAATGTGTAGTTAACACACGATGTTACATTAGTTTCAAATATAACATAGTGATTAGGCAAGCCTATATTTTATGCTATACTCACCACAAGTAGAGCTACCATCTGTCACCATACAATGCTATTATAACGCCATTGACTATATTCCCTATGCTGTGCCTTCCAACCCCATTATTATTTCCATAACTGGAAGCCTATGCCTCTCATTCCTCTTCACCCACTTTATCCATCACCTACCTTCCCTACCTACTGGCAACACCAGTTTGTTCTGTGTATTTATGGATCTCTTTCTGAAGAAAGGTTTGTGCCTTTTTGACTGCAGAGCAGAGTTTTGGAAACCAGAAAAAAAAAATACGTGGAACTTTTTAAGGTTATTTAATCCAGTCGCCTTCCTTTAGGCTGATGAACTCCCAAGGTAATAAGAAAGAACTCTATAGTTGTTGATTCTATTTTAAAGTACTTTAGAGAGGAAGATTACAGGACATTCCCTCATATACTTTTTCCAGCTGTTATTAGCTTCATAGGATGTTTACGTGAATCCTATGAAGGATCCAGACCTATTCAAAACAGTTCTGCTAAATCTGGCAGTAATATTTCTTTCAGTATACTAATGATAAGAATTTTTTTATTCTCAATACATTTCCCTTAGTACATCCACCACTGAATTACTTCCCACTTTTGTCTCATTCTTGCATTTGTATACATGTTGATAAGTTACTCTTTCTTCTTTTCCTCTGACTTTATGATCACAGAGTATAACCACATTTATAATGCTGGTTGGTAATATTTAAAATTAAACTTACTTTATATTTTTTAATGTTTTACAGTGAAAGAGATACACCCATGTCTGGTTGGGTAAGAGTAGAATCACAGATTTTTAGCATCAAAAGAGATATTAAAGTAATAGATTCCATATTCCTACATTTCTGTTTGGGTAACTTCAATAACAAGGAACTTAATATGTCATGATGCATCCCATACAATTTGCTGGCAGATTTAATCTGCTGTTATATAATATTTATTCTTATATGATGCTGGAATTATATGACTATTTTCTTTGAAAATAATTTTGGGGGTTTTCATTATTTCCTGTTAATTTCATCTTGCCAGAGTTGATCTATCATTCCAATGTGATAAGAAAGACTAGACATTAATATTATCTGGAGTATTTACTATCACTGCTAGCTTTCTGTCATGTTATCTATATCTTTATTCATCCATTCATCAACATACAAAAGCCCCAGTGCTATGAACAGAAATCTGTACACTATTTAACAAATCCTTGGAGAAAATTAGCATAAAAGAAAGATGTCATAATATACGATAATTATAGTATTTCTGTGATGTGAAAGTGCAAATCATCAATGAAAAAACAAATTAAAGCTAGATTGGCCTTTAATCTTTAGTTGATGCTAACCCTAGTGATTGTTTATCCTACTTCTAAGTCCTCATGAAAATCACTTTTTCACATTGTAATGTTCAGTTGGAACAGTAAACAGAAGAAGTGGTCATCTCCAAGTGATTTCATGGATGTTAAATGCTTCCTACTAAATACTTATTATCACAAGGGACTTGATATCTAAAATAATGCAATCCTAGACCTCTCCTTTGGGAATGGATTCTGTTAGAATATAAGTATTCTTAGAGTTAGCATATTAATTAGTTCATATCAATAGCATACCTTCATATCAAAAAACTTTCAGAGGTTGTCTTGAGCATCATTTTGGTGAAAGAGTAGTAAAGAGATATTTTTTACTCTGATAAATAATTAAGTAATGGCTGGAGAAAAAGAAGAGACCAAAGGGGAGGAGGGCTGGGTGTCAGTATGATATTTCCTCTTTGTTTTCTTCTTTCCTCACTCCATTCCTATAACTTCACTCCTTGATAGACTTGCTAGAACCATCTAACCTGAAACCGTAATTAAGCATCCTATTTCTTTCTCCAGATGAGTGTATTGATGATAGCTCATCACCTGAGGTGTCTCTCTATAGGACACATGCACAAAAAAAATCCTAAGCTTACGTTCCAAGATTCTTTATTCATCACTTCCTCTCCTCTATCAGTGTGGCCCATTTTATTTCATTCACATTAAGTATCTCATTTGGGTGTGGTAGTTAATGTGTCAGCTTGACTGGACTTCAGAATGACCAGATTTTGGGTGTGTCTGTGAGGGTGTTTTGGATGAGATTAACAATTGAATTGGTCGACTGAGTAAAGCAGATTGCTCTCCCTAATGTGGATGGACCTCATCCAATAGGTTGAAGGCCTGAAAAGAACAAAAAGGCTCATCATCCTGTGAGTAACAGGGAACTCCTGATTGATAGTCTTTGAGCTAGAACATTGTTTGTTTTCTTGCCTTCAGATTTGGTTTGAAACATTGGCTGGATCTTGATATTGCCAGTCTTTGGACTGGAACTACACCATCAGCTCTCCTGATTCTCAGGCCTAAGGTAAGCCATTAGGACTTGTACTGGAACTAGACAATCAGTTCTTTTGGGTCTGCAGCTTGTTGACTGCAGATCCTGAGGCTCATCAACCTACATAATCACATAAGTGAATTCTTTATAATAAGTCTATCTCCCTCCCATTCCATACAGGTTCTGTTTCTCCAGATAACCCTGACTAATACATCTTGTAGCTTCTGCCTACACAGGTCTGGAATTAAGCCCCATTTTGATGGTACCACCATATACTGCCTGCCACCTGTCTCCCTAGAGAGCCAAGGAGAAATATCTCCTTAGATTGCTTATGGGTGTACACTGTCCATGTTTTAACCAACATTGTTCCTAATTTCACATCTTGTGGACCATTCTTTGCCAGATGGAGGCTTCTTCATATTACCATATTTTACAATGTCCTATACCATCCACACCGTTGACCATCTCTAGCATTGCTCTTTCTGCTGTCTATCCAGGTTTCTCTCCTTTACTCATGTATCATATTTTGAGTTCACCATCAATTCACAATGATAAAGCAAGCACAGTTGTGAATGAACACAAGAAGCCTCCTGAAACTTCCCTTTCCCACTGTTAACATTCCACTCATAATTAAAATTGATCTGTGTGACACTGCTAATGTTTTTAAACAATTTACACTAGTGTTGTTTTGTGAATTCACAAGTGCTGAAGGTAGAAATATTAGATGCCAACTAGTCTTTTATTTAAAGAACCAACTATACATCTTCAAATGATGCTTTATGAGAAGAATGGTACTGAATTCAAAATTTAAAAACAAGTTTTAGATCCATCTCTTTAATGACAATGAGACAGGCAGTCAAATCATTTACAGAAATAGCAGTCAGGCCTAAGGTCACCATTTTAGGGGAGGCAATCATCAGTGCTCTCATGCTTATCCACTTCCCCTTAGGAAATGGTTGGTGCAGGTTTGGGGACAAAAGTTTAGTGCTGAAATGAAAAAGGTATGAAGAAATGACCCTTGCATTTGTGGAGATCAAATTTTCAATTAGTGAGGAAAGGGGTAAACAGAAAGGTTTTCCACATTTTCATTCATTAACATTCACATGCACACCTCAATTTCCAAAATAATACTTGTAGAAAATCCTGATATCTTTTAAATGTCAATGAGTTTGAATTATACACAAAACATTGGAATGACTCAGATTTATGTCCATAAAAAATATCTTTGAGTCCCATTGAAGACTGTCTAGTTAACTAATTTGTTTACAGAAGTGCAAGCAAGCTCTGAGAAATGGTTTCCTGCAAAAGATCATAGAGCATCCAAGCTGTTTGCCAGTATAGGCCACCGCAGCACAACAGACCTTTTTAAAATTTTGTTTTGTTTTCAATAACTATGCCATTTGAGTGAAAGGTTTTTTGATTATTCATATTTATTCATACAAAGCATTTTAACCCCCCCACTTCCCTACTCCTTGAATCCAATTTGCAAGTTTTCATTTTTGCACAATGTAAGTTTTTATTTAATTTCTTCAGGAATTTAAAATACCATAGAAAAATTATCTAAATAATTCATTTTAAACGTACTTTCACCATAGACAACTGAGCTGTTTTTTTTTTTTTTTTTTAATGCATGAATCTTTTTCTCTGAGTATGAAAGTTTGTTACATTAAATAAGGTGGGGACAGCATATTACCCACTACTTCATATTTTTTGTATGTACTAAGATGTAAAGAGGGGTTGTTTTTGTCTGACCTTAGAAATGGAACATTAATGGAAGAAAAAAATCAGAAAGCTGAAATAATTTCAACAGTATCTAATTATAATATATCCCCACCTTGATATACTTTTATACACATAAAAGGAAATGCAATTGCAAAAATTTGAAAGATAAAAGGACACGATTAAAGAAAAAGGGGCCAAATTCTCTATTTTGATTCCAAATAGAATTAGTGGAGATTTTTAAAATAGGCCTCAGATGACCCTTTAAACAAAGATAATACCTAGTTACATATTTTCAATGCAATTTTACATTGTAATCATTTTTAGAGACTGAATTGTATGCCTACTCATATGTTGAGCCAGAAGCAAACTCAACTTATATGCATTCACTGATAACATTGTGAATATTAATTTGGGGCTAGAGAGCTGCATATTATGTCTTTACTACAATTCAAGAATAGAAGTCAGCACTGAGATATTATATTACATTTAGTTAAATTCAAAAGATGCTTTTTAACAAATCTGTCTTTCTTAACTGAAGATCATAAAAATTAAAAATCAAATGTGAGTAACTTGGAGATGTAGTCTAATTTCTTTCCAGTAGGACTAGTATTTACCAACTATTCTTGTGAAGGTTTGGCAATAGAAACAAAAATAAACACATATTTGAAAATTCTCATGTTATAAAAAGCATGAATAGAATACATACTGGGTTTAGAAGGATTGTAAGGAAAAGTTCACCTCCTCTGATACTTTTATCCAATTCTTGGGGTCCTCCCGGATATTCTTTGTAGAAAATAGTGTGGGTGAATAACCCGCAGGTCTGTCGAGGGAGGACCTGAAGAAAAGGGGGAAAAGGACCACACTGTATTACTTAATTAAGAGGTCTCCTGGTGTCTCATGACTTTGGAGTCTGCAAATTTTCAATTCGTATTGGAGTTTCCTTGGTTGCTAAAGCCCAAATCTTACTGTAATCATGACTTGCTGTTGATGTAATTATGTAAATATTAAGGGAGTTGCCAAATCAATGCTATAGGACATATAGGCTAAGCATTATCACAAAATGGTATAAATCTTACCCACCAACTGGGTTACGTTAAAGGACTGGCAAAAAATAAAAGCCTTCTTCAGATTAATTTAATTCAAATATAGAGATTTCCCAAAGTTACATTTTTCATGGTATTAGGATATTATTCTCCTTGCTTCTGAAGTCAATCTTACATGGTAGGTTCTAAGATACAAAACAATCCACTTTCATCTTTTCTAAATTTTATTTTTACTACACTCTGATTTTAAATTTTAATCACAGTAGTAGTCAAACCATATAATGACTGCCTCTGGCATATTCTGTGGTTAATTCTATTATAAATTTGAAGTCTCAACAGAGAAAGTAAATAAGTAATTTTATTCCAAAAGTTGACTTTGAATAATAAACTGCTTATTATCTAATGGAGAAATGCACCCCATTGAACAGAGTAACTATAATTTTTATCTATTCTTTGCTTAATTTCTGTAATAGTTTATATTAAATTCAAAGTAAATGAATCCATGTAATATTGGTTAAAATGAATGTTTTTATTTTAACATTTAAATAAACATTTTAAATAGTTTATATTAAATTCAAAGTAAATGAGTCCATGTAATATTGGTTAAAATGAATGTTTTTATTTAACATTTGAATAGTCAAATGTTCATGTAACTCAGTAAAGGGAAAAATGGTATTTTCACTCTGATTCAAATTATATAAGAGCAATTCTTTCTATACCTCCTGGATTTTTATGAATGTCAATACCACTATTTTCATAATTAATAACTCTATTTAAATCTGAGGCTTTTTAAGGTCTTCTAGTACTGGTTGTGGTTAGGCATGTGTATTAGTATGTTTTGCTTGGTTTTAGCTAGTGACTAGATAGAGAGATAGATTGTTCTAACAGCAATCTGAACAACAGATTAGGAAGATGTAAATATATAAAGTAGGGAGAACAGTTTAAAAACCCTTACTATGATCTAGGCAATGAGAAAATAAGGCACTGGAAGTAGGGATGGACATTTTACAACAGGCTATTTTATTTCGAAGTGAAGATTACCATACATTTTCATTCCAATGAATACTAAAAAATCCCAATGTAAAATTCATTTGATTCTATTGTCATTTATGGCAACCGATACTCCATTCTTGTATCAGATTATTATTATTTTTTCAATATATCTGAAAAAATATATCCACCTCCATTGTTAGAAAATGCAAGGAAAAGAAAGAATAATAAGAAAACAACATCCTAGGATGCTCATAAGTGTCTGAAAGCCAAAATAAACTGAGTAGGTAAGTTTAGTTTTCATATGCTATTTGTTTGATCCTGTCTGTTGATTGTATAGTGATTTGGGAGATATTTTCTTGATCTATGGACCAACACTTTGCCTGGAAAACTCTCAATATGACCACCCAAACAAATAGACAAGGAGAAACTCCCAGAAATTAAGGTTCTCCAGAAAAACTTCAGTTGAGGAAGTGCATGGATGGTTTATTCGAAATTCATTTTCATCGTTTTGAGCTTGTCTTGGATTTGGCGCAACCAAACTTATGCTTGTGAATCAAGCCACTAGCTGAACAACATGTTAATATGTGATCAGTCACCACCATGGTATGCTAGGAACTTACGATATTCATATCAGAGAGGTCAGAAGTTATATCTTGTATTTATTCCACATAATAGATATTAAGAGCCTTTAATACATGAAGCAACATATGCTCACCATGATGTTATTGTGAATGAAGCCCTTTCGGTAACGTGCAGGTTTCAAATGTGGATATTCTTCAGTGCTGGTGACCTGAATACCCCAGACCTTCTTCCAAGCTTCGTACAACTGAATATGAACTGGGTAGACCCCTGAGTGATGTGGTGCCACTGCATAGCCCATGTTGGTAGGTATTCCATGTTCCTAAAAGAAAGAGAGAATATCACATGGAGTGTGGCCAAGTGAATTCAATTAAAATTATTTTCGTAAACATTATTTAGCATACATTGAATTCTATGTGAAGTACAAGAAATATAAAAACTAACATAGAGTTCTTTCAGCAGCTCATAATCTTACAGAATCCTGATGGTATCATAGACATAGTAAATACTTTGGCATGTGGTATGTGGGTGAGATTAATTCTGGATTTTGAATACAGAAAGTTTTGGAGGAAGATAGGAAGAGAACATGGTTTTTCCTCAGATAGAAAAGCAGTGTCACTTGAGCAAGTGCCCAAATATGAGAGATGGAGAGCAACTTCTGTGCGTGTGCATGTGTGTGTATGTGTGGTTTTTTTGTGTGTATGTGTATATGTGTGTGTCACGTTGAAGACAACCAGACAGGTAAGTATAAACTACAAAGTAATGAGCTTTTACCGTTAACTAAGGGATTTGGAATAAATTCCACCTAAATAGTGTAGATAAGGAAGCTATCTGATCATGGAGGGAATGATCTGTCTGCTCTATGTTTTTGGAAGAAAGACCCAGTGTCAATATGTTAAGATGAACTAAAAGGGGGAGGAAATGAATTAAGGTTGTGCATTAGGAAGTTACTGCAATGATGCAGATTAGAGGGAACACAGGTACTCAGACTAGATTGATTATTGGTAGTCCAATTAAAAGCCAGGGGACAAATATTATAGGAGACTTAGTGATGTTTTGGATATAATAGACAAAAGAAAAGCAAAATTAAGGTTCTCCCTTGGTTTTGGTTCATAGCAGCTCACTATACTTATTATGAAACATACACTTTACTATGAGATGCTTGCCTTGGGTAAACAGTCGAATCTAAAAGAAAACAAATACAAATTTAAAACAAGAAAATGGAAAAAAAAATGTTTGCTAATGATATTATATTGCAAGGTACAAGATATAGACTGGTAGTTTTCTTTTTTCTTTTCTTTTTTTTTATATTTTATTTATTTATTCATGAAAGACACACAGAGAGAGGCAGAGACACAGGCAGAGGGAGAACCAGGCTTTCTGCACGGAGTCCAATGTGAAGGACTTGATCACGGGACTCTGGGATCATGTTCTGAGCCAAAGGCAGACATTCAACCACTGAGTCACACAGGTGCCCCTGGATTGGCAATTTTTTAATTTTCCTTTTTTACATTTCTCCCTTAAAATGCTTATATGTTTCATAAGACCTCTTCTAGGACTGAATCTCATCAATGAGGTTATAATGATGTATACAGTATTATATGAAAGTAGATTGAATTAATAAACAAAACACAAAACTGTTGACAATTGCCATTAATATTTTCCATTATATGGCATACAGCGTAGAAAAGAATTCAGTCTTGTATAATAAGCTAATGGTGAATGGATCAAATATCTGCAGTGCCTAAGTCACATGCCACACTCAGCTCAGAAGATGGGCCCTAATTACCTTGCAAGGCTCCATCATTTTTCCTTTCATGGAATAACTCCCATTGTATAGCCAAATTTACCTCTTTTTCACCATGACTTTGTGTTTTCTAACATCTATTACAATAAATGAATCTGTGGAAAGACTGAATTATGAAATCAATGCTATAAAATGAGCGGGAGTCTTTTGCTAGGCACTGGGGAAAATTCATTCCTTGGTGTGTACAGAAGAAAAAGCACAGAAAGCTATTTTTCCCAGGAGCTTATATTTTCAATACAAGGCAAGGTTGGAAACATACAGTAACAACACTACTTGGAAGTTGTCAGAGGGGAAGGCAGCTACTGCTATTTTGACACATCACGGGGAGACATGTACTGGGAAAAGCCTTAGTTCTTTTGGCTTAGTTCTATGTTCCCAGTGAATCATCAAAGCATTTTGAGGATCAGTATCATCAGGTAGTCAAGTGTGGATGCATTGGATATGAGATGCAGATTAATTTATTTATGAAAGAAAAATAGGGTTGAGGGTGTTGAAACCCTTCTATGTGGTAAATAGAACTCATGTGACTGATGTTTACAGAAGTACTCCTGATTTGCAAGAAAGGAGAAATAATTTGTTATATTCTCATTACTCTTTCATGATTCCTATGAAGGTTTTTGTATAGTTTTGTCCCATGATTTGCAAAATAACAGTGTAAGAATCCTAATAATCTATACTAATCACTCTTCTAGTCCTCATTTTCTATCCCTGTATAATATTTTATTCCAAATTTGGGGCCTAGAACATTAGATAAGTATGTAAATGTCCTGGAAACAAAAGGATGAAAAATAAAATCATGGACGAATTGAAATATCAAACAACGGTATTTTCTCAGGAAAAAAAAGACATTTCAATTTTGACAGGTAGTAAAATGAATTGTAGACTTTTATGAAAAACCAGAAGGTAAAAAGCAATTGATTTAGTGAGTAGGAAGGAAGGGGCAGTAAAAGGATTTCATTATATTTATTGATTTCTGGGGGCTCAATGTTATACTGCTCATAAGGTCATCTTATCACACTGACAACCAGAGCTCAATCAAAATAGTAAATCACACTAGATAATTATAAGTTTATACTTTTTCAATCTAAATGATAACACAAAATGAAAAGTAATTCCCTAGAAACTCTTTTTCTGTTATCAAGAGTCTTGCTGGACTAGAAACCTTCATTCTTTACTGTCCAGAGCTTGAAACACCCTTCTCAGAGATTTGGTCAACTAAAAAGTGAACTAAACATTATATCTGTACAGGATTACAATAATTACAAAATTCAAAAGACTTGCTAGTGTGAATAAAGGAAGCATTTGAAACTATAAGAATAAAGTGACAGAATTAATTCAAATATGGCATTTATTATTTATTAAAACAATGTCTTTTATAGTATCTAATATTTCTATGATATTATGGTAAGACACCATAAATATTTACAGTTTAACTTAATTACATTTTCTCAGGTACATTAAGTTCCCAGTTGATTAGGAAATGGCATAATGTGTTAATCTACAGACTATATAAAAAATAGAGCTGCCATTTTTCAAAACTTAGAATAAAATAAAATGCATTTAACATTAAACATCTAATAGTAACTGAAATAGTCTCATTTAATTTTTCTTTGATCATTCCTATTGATCATGTCTGCTTGTAGTTGTTAAGTATTTATGAAGTGTTTTCACATTTATGTCTAATGAGATAATGAGATCCTCATACTTACCATGTGAGGTGGCCCGGATGTTATTATCAAATGTGGAAACTGAGACCCAGGAAAGGCAAATGACTTGCTCATGTTCCTAAATGTCAGAGCCAAAATTATAACCCAGTCTTCTAAATTCATAGATTTTTCGTTTGCTCTTCTACAAAGTTATTACTACTGTAACTCCTGCCCAAGCAGTTAATGATGGAAGCACTTTACAGACAAAGAGAAATGGCTTTAATATATACTTCTGAACTGGAGCTCCTATCCACTTGGAGTGATCTTCACTTGGACAAGGTTATAAAGCAAAATTCTCTATTTCCCAAACTTCTCTGCAGCTATCATTTTTTATGCAAACACCATTCAACCAATTAGAAGTACTCAGGACATATTTCAGAAAGCAGTATGTGGGCAAAAGCTAAAGTGTGGCAGCTCCTGGCCCCTGATGCTGACACTTAAGATCTTAAAAACAGGACGCTCTCCTGAAAGACTATTTGGGTGCCCATTTGCAGGGTGACTGTGAAAGCGAATTGCTGCTACCAGAGCTCCAGCGGCATCTTTGTATGTGGTCGTTCCCCTAGGGAATCAGTTCTGCCTGGCTTTGTGAGTCCCTGGAGAAATATTGCCTAGAATCTGCTCCATCAGCCCTTCGAAAGTTTTCAGAAGTACTTAAATAGCTGAATAAAAACTCCCCTTGCTTAAAATAACTCTCGGTGGCTTCTGCTTTTAGCATGGAAACCTGACTGATACAGGTAGTTTTTGCCCCTTTGTAATAAGCACAAAAGGTTTAAAGGGTTGAGATGAGATGTCAGTGGTTTGAATTCTAGGAAAACAGAGAGAGAATCTGCTAATGCACTGCTCAATATTTCTTCAAGGAAACTCACTGATTGGTTGTGGCAAACGCCTATTTGTCTAATTGGATACTATCAGGTAATAATGTAATATGTAAGACTGTTTAATTTTATGTACTAGTCAACCAGTGGTAATGTACAGAGAAAATAAATATGAGACGAGTTTACTTAAATAACAAATACCACAGATATTTAATACAGACCAACATGTGATTAAACCATATAATGTAGGTAATATAAAGAAGGGAGATAAATTCTATTGAAAGAATATTTCTCCAATGGATTAATCTGGATGATCACAAATGGTTCTGTGCCAACATGCATTGCAATATTCCTTCATAATGATAACCACATACTAATAAGTGGGCAAAGAGATCTGTAGACATCACATGCAAAGGCAGAAAGGCCCAAACGTTGAGCATGAACAGCACCCTGGTTTTGTGTTTTGTGGCCAGTCACTATAGATACTTTTTAGAAGACCTGATACATCATAGAAAGCCAGAGATATAAAGGAGAAAAATGGGCTCATGGACATACAGGCGATCCCCGGATCTCCCACAAATAGTTGGACAGAAACATGAAGAGTGCTTGGAGGTCTTGATACAGGGATGATGAAGAGCCAGACAAATGGTATTTTTCCCCTCATTATGTCCTTCTGTTTGTGTTTCAGGAGATAATGCTTGTGAAACCAGCCCACAATACATTTAGGATAGTTTTATATCCCTAGCACTTAGCAACATGCCTGGTGCATGTTTGGTATTTAATAAATATTTTTTGAAGGAAATGACAAATTTGTAAAATGTTATTAAATAAGTTAATAATAAATATTTAATAAATGAATATAAAATGAAAATAAATATAATGACTGCATAAATTAATATACTTCATTTGCTTCAGTTACAATATAATGCATTAAACAATATCTTGTTGAACTTAAAGTATTGATTTGTACTCCTATATATACAACTCCTAGGGAGCTACACAGGTGCTAAAGAAAATAGATCTCATTATCTATTTTTCCTTTTAATAAGGACTTGGAATCATATTGTCAACTTTGAGAATGACCCCAGGATTATTGATTTTCTGCCGTGTTTTGGGAACTGAAATTGTCTTCTGTTTTCATAAGTGATAAAAGCAATGACTCTGTGACCCTGGAAATTGGCTTGGTCAATCCTGACACTTTTTGGACTGAAGCCTAGTAAATGGTGACAAATCTCTGGAGAGCTCTGTGTTACAAATGGATTTTTCTTTTGAAAAAGAAGTAGCATAGCAATGGTGTTGCTTCTTTAGTGTGAACTTTCCGGTCTTAAGAAGAGCTATTTTGGGCAATTGAAACTCATCCCTTTAATATTCTTGATTCTGCTGAAGGTCTATTTTGTTGCCTAAAGGGAACCATCAGAAAAAACAGTCTTCATTCACATTGTATGAAATGTACTTGATTAGGCATTTGCATTGTTAATTTTTGTGGTTAGAATTCTCACTTTATTGAAAATCAAAATGTTCAATACATTTTGGTTCATCAATTATCTTTTTTCAATGCATATTTATTACATACATAATGTATTAGAAACCATTCTAGGTGCTGAAAATAAATCAACCAACAAAACAGACAAATCTTTGCCACCATGAAGTGTATATATTGTAATGAGATGAGACCAAGATTACACAAATTAAGTAGGTAAGTTGTACAATATAATGAAGATGCTAAGAGCTATGGAAAGAAATAAAGCAGAGAAAAAGGGAGGTTTGAAGCGGTATGGGTTGCAATATTAAATAGATTATTCAGGAGGGCTTCCTAGAGCAAGTAATATTTTGAATCGAGGTCTGAAGTGGTGAGAAATTAAGCCATACAGATAACTGGGGAAAGAAGTGACAGTACATACATTGCTCTGAGTTAAAATCTCCTCGGGGGGATCCCTGGGTGGCGCAGCGCCCGGGATCGAATCCCACGTCGCGCGATCCTGGAGACCCGGGATCGAATCCCACGTCGGGCTCCCGGTGCATGGAGCCTGCTTCTCTCTCTGCCTGTGTCTCTGCCTCTCTCTCTCTCTCTCTCTCTCTCTGTGACTATCATAAATAAATAAAAATTAAAAAAATAAAAAATAAAATATCCTCAGGTATTTTTTAGGAAGAATAAGAATTCAGTTGTTTTGGAGTGGAATTAGCAAAGGAGGAGAATCACAAGAGGTGATGTCAAGAGGCAGGGTTGCTGCAAATAGCCTTACAAGTTATTTACTGAACAATTCCAAGCTATATAATGCAGCATCACTGCACAGAAGGAATAGATGTGGCTCATCTAAGTCCTTCTATGCTACTATAGGGATGTTGGTTTTTTTTTTTTTTTAAGGATGTTGGTATTTACCTTGAGTGAGATAAGGAGCTACTAGTAAGTTTCACATTAGATGGATAATAAAATCTAGCCTACCAGAATTACAAAAATTCTGAATGCTGAGAGCTGACTGATAGGGAGTAAGCTAGAAACTAGTAACTAGTTCATTGAAACAATTTACATGAGAGATAATAATAATTTGGATCAGGGTGGCGACAATGTAGCTGGTGAGAAGTGATTTTGTCCTGAATTTTTGTGGAGCCACAGGACTGGAATATTGATTGAATAGAGAACATGAGAGAAATGTTCAACTAGAAAGGTAGAGTTTCCATTAAGTGAGACTGGAAAGTTAAAAATTAAACAGATTTTGAGAAGAAAGATAAGACATATGTTTGACATTGGACAGCCAACTGGGTACATCAGGTAGAAATTCAAGTAAACAAGTTTAGGATTCAGAGGAGAGAGTTCAGCTGGAGATCTAAATTTGGTGAGTTATCAATACATAAATTTTATTTAAAGTCATTAGACTCATTAAGATCATCAACAGAATGAATGCATAAATAGAGAAGTCTGGGGATAGATCTTTGGGGGCATCTAACATGACAAAGTCAGGGAGAAGAGAGGAAATCCAGGAAATACATGGAGAAAGAGTATTTCAAGTGAGATGGGAGGAATACCAGGAATCCACAACAAAATGAGGGCCAGCTGGAGAAGTGTTTGATAAAAGAGTCTAAATGTCAAATGCTGCTAATAAATGGGAACCTTAGACTTGCCCATTGGTTTTAATATTAGATGTGTACTGGTGAACTGGACAAGAGTTCTGATGGATGGGGAACGGAAGGGACATCAGAATGGATTTAAGAGAGAATGGGAGGAACTACAATGGGGACAGTGAGTATTAACAACTATTTTAAGAAGTTTTGCTAAAATGGAGAGTCTAGAAATGATGGTGTAGCTGGAGGGAGCAGCAAACCTAAGCACAGGATTATCTAAAGATGGGAGAAATAGCAGTATGTTTGTACAGAGAGGGAAATGATTTAGGAGAGAGGGGAGAATTGCTGGAACAATAATACTTTTGAACAGTTGGAATGGAGTAGGATTGAGTCAAAAAGTAGAGAATCTGGCCTTCATATTTCTAGTTCTTTTATTCATTGTTTCAAGGCAGAAGCCAAAATTGTGTACTTCCTTCACAGGATGCCAGCCCATAATTTTTTTTTCAGTCCACAATTTATACTTAAGTCATTATTAACACAGTTTATGTTAATAAGTGGTACCAATATATTCCACAAAGTTTTACTAAATAATATGGCTACTTGAGTAACTGTAAAGATTATTATAATTGCATTTTTTTCTGTGAATATGTTAAAATCATACCTATATTTTCATTTTGTTATCATCACGTTGAAATAGTAGTTGTAGTGATGGGAGCATGTGGAATTTCTTTTTTTTTTCTTTTTAAATTTTATTTATTGGGAAGCCTGGGTGGCTCAGTGGTTGAGCATCTGCTTTCAGCTGAGGTCGTGATCCTGGAGTCCTGAGAATAAGCTCCACATTGGGCTCCTTGCATAGGTCCTGCTCTCCCTCTGCCTGTCTCTGCCTCTCTCTCTATGTGTCTCTCATGAATACATAAATAGTCTTTAAAAAGATTTTATTTATTTATTTTGAGACAGAGAGAGACATAGCACAAGTGAGAGGGAGAAAGAGCATGAGCGGGGGTGGGGGGGAGCAGAGAGAGAAGGAGAACCAGACTCCCACTGAACAGGGAGCCTGATGCAGGATTAAATCCCAGGAACGACCGGAGTCGAAGGCAGTTGCTAAATGGAAGGCGCCCCTGGAAGTTCCCTTCTAATTTATTATTTTGTTTTGTTTTTAGTGAAATAAGATCATCATCTCAGAATGAGGATGGGGGAAGATGTGGGGCAGTTTGTAGAGAGGATGCAACAGTGGTCTGGGAGAGTAAGATGATGAACAAAGTAAAGACTTTCAGTGTACTTCTGGGAAGTTTTGAGGGTCTTCTTGAGGTCTGTGGTCATGGCTTTAAAGTGAGAACAGTTAAATGTTGGCCCCAGCAATTCAGTTTCAGGGGTACAGGCATAGACTAGGTAGAGATTTGGATCCAAACAAAATTGAGGCTTTACAGTATGATGAACCAAGAATGCAAAGGAGTTCAGGGTGTATATCCAAGGGAATGCTTATGATGATTGGCTCTTGAAATAAGCAGAGTAAGGAGGAAAGCAAAAACCTGAGAAGGGTGGCAGAGATGTAGTTTGAGGATATCTCATGAAATGCCAGACTGCATTTCAGTAGCTTTCCCTTCATTGTTGCCTCTGCTACATGGAAAAGTTTCAATTCTAGATTTAATTTAGTAACAAGAGAAACAGAACCAGATATTAAGTATATAGAGCTTCTGACAATGCCCTGATATAATAATATAAATATATAACCTGAAAGAAATGATAACATTAAAGATTCTTAGATGTGTTACAAATCAGATGAAAATAAGAATAGAATTATTTATACTATTATGACACCATTTCTAAGTTACTATAAGCAGACACATGCAAAAAGAAGGTACTCAAAATAAACTTGATTAGTACAAATTAAAGCAGCTTCACAATATGTTTCATTTGTAATTTTATTTCAGGTAAATACTACACCTAATTTATCTTGCCATATCTTATCTCCATTCTTAGTACGTCAAGAATTTATACACACTATCCATTAGCTATTTTTAAAAATTTATTATTATTATTATTATCATTATTATTTAATCCTCCAATTGCCTATGTTCATGGAATAAAGCACTGCTTTAGGTGAGATGGCTAGGGTGTGTGTGTGTGTGTGTGTGTGTGTGTGTGTGTGTGTGAAATAGACAGGTTGAAGACTGGCAACTTGCCCTTTTTAAGGCTGGCTAGAATGCCCTTGATTTTCTGATTTTGAACACATTTCCAAACCTTTTGGGTCCTTCCACAGTTATATAGCTGATGAGTTGGAATCAGTAATTTAAACACATTGCTTTGCAGATATAGATTTGCATAAACTATTACTTTCTCTGAGCAATGGAATATATTTCTAATATTATTTTTGAATACAGCTGAGATTTCTCTCAGGAGTCATTTTTTCCCCTTAATGTCAACCTAATGCATTTATGGAAAGATGCTTTAAACATTTGGTATGGGCATGTGCCATCCCTCAAGTTGTTAATTCCCTCTCCTACCCCCAAAATACAGGATCTTATTACATTTTAAAATCCCCCCTGTAACATCCTGTGCCTTCTCTAGGAGTTAAAATATTCATATCTTTGATTGTTTCCAATATTGGGGAATCTTTACTACCATGTAAAATACGTTAAATTTCATTAGCCCAAAAGTATGTTTATGTTAATATGTTACCTACATATTAAAAAAACCCTTAAATTATGATATCCCAAGTAACTGCCTATAAAGATTATTACATTATTATATTTTTCCATAGATATGTTGACACGTTTCAAATTAAAGTCATACCAATATATTATATTTCCATTTTGTTATCATTATGTTAAAGTGATTTCATATTTGGAAATCAAAGCATTGATACAATTCTCCGCTCAAAACAACCCGACTTCAAGCACTTTAATTCTCCTATATTATCAATCAGTTTTTCCTCTCTCCTCTGTCAACATGCTTGGAAACAATTTCTCATATTCTCATATTGCTCAAGTTACTGCAGATATGACTTCAGGGAACTGAAGTGTCAAATATAAAGAGGTAATCATGGAATGATGAAAATGTTCAGACACTATAGATAAAGTATGAAAGAAACTATTAAGCTGAAAGAATTTTTCAAATTGAAACAAGCAAAAGAGAAAAAAAGAAAAGAAAAATATGTGGTAACAAGCACCTTTGATGGATTATCCAATTTGAATGGAGTTTATTCAGTACAGCAGGAGTTAAGTAAAAAAAAATTCTTAAAAATCTTGACTCTTAATTATTTCACAGTCATTCAATAATTAAAAACAAGTTTGGTCATTGAAGCAGTTAAATTAAAAATCTGTCAGTGAAAGTTAATTATGCTATTATTGACCATTCTAAGAATCCACTCGCAAAACTGCTATCTTGATTGATAAATAGGCATAAAATCTACTACCAACACTTCTTAAAAAAGTTTTGAGCTGTGGCGCCTGGGTGGCTCAGTGGTCAAGCATCTGCCTTGGCTCAGGTTCTGCCTTTGGTTCAGGTCATGATCCTGGGATCCTGGAGTCGAGTCCCGCATCAGGCTCCCCCCAGAGAGTCTGCTTCTCCCTCTGCCTATATCTCTATCTCTCTCTGTGTGTCTCTTATGAATAAATAAGTAAAATCTTAAAAAAAAGTTTTGGGTTATTATTTTCAAGGTATTCTACATAAATATTCCTTTGGAGGGTCTACAAATCTTAAACAATGGGGCAATTTCAATGTAGGGGAATGTCAAAACAGCTGAAGAGGAAAAATGCAATAGAAAAGCATAATATAGGGAATGGGTTCAAACTTTGTATTAGAAAGATAAAAATTAAAACAAAAAACAGTGGCTTAAAAAACAGAGCAGCTTACTTTTCTGAAATAATGGGAAATTGGGAGATAAGCCATTGGTTCAGAGGTTCAAGAATGCCAGAAGTGAGATTTCTTATTCTCTTGGCCTTGCCTTCATAGTTTTAAGATGATGACTTAGTTCCAGCCAATAGGACCAAATACAAGGCAAAACAAAGGAGCAAAGGCAAAGGGTGGAAGGACAAGCATCAGCTTCATCTAACCTTGTTTTCTCTAGCCTCATAACTCAACTTATGTTTACATACAAATGGCCAGAAATATGTTAATAGTCTCCTACCTGAAATAAAAGGTGAAAAATCAGTCCTTTAGCCAGACACTTGGATCCACAAGCAAAATTTAGTTTCATTCAGTAATGAAGAATGTTAAAAATGGGTACTAAGTATGCATTTGGATGTGACAACCAAGGACTAAAGATATCTGTCCCCTGAAATGAGAATGCAGAAATGAGAATTCCCATTTCCTATTGTTAAGCAGTTTACTTCCTAATCTTTCGTACAAAAGACACACAAGAATAATAATCTAGAAGGCTATAGAAAAGCAATGAATTAGAATACATTTGTTAGGAACATTGGGAGATGATAGAAGAATCTCGAGAATTAGTATTTCAAATGGTAGACAGAGTTCTATGCAAAGGTGATCAGGACAGTTGCATTTAGGTCCCTGAGGCCCTGAGGCCTAGAGTATAAAGTTCTTGCCTATTCTGACCCCACATGAGCTACTCAGGTTCATCTTCTCCTAATTCCCAACTCAAAGCTTTCTCTGACACCAAATCAATGTTTTCTGCCTTTCCTCAACATTTTATGCTCCTTTTGGAGATTCGCAAAGGTAAGAATTATCAGGAATATATTTCTAAGGGCACAGGAGGTTACCAATAATCACTGATGGACAGATGTATGTTAATTCCAGATTCATGGAATACTGTTCATCATTACGATTGCAATTTGATGTACTTTCCTCTGGATCATTACATGTGTGGATCACAGTCTGACAGACTTTTACTCCAAGGAGCTATGTAGTTAATATTTTAGACCTTGCCAGCAAATAATGCCTCTGTCATACATTTTTCTTAGTTCGTTTTTTTATAATCCTCTCAAAATATAAAACCAGTCCTTAGTACACCAATCATACAATAACAGACTACAGGCCAATTCTCACAGGCAGTAGTTTCCAGGCCCAATGATAGGTGGTTGTTGATGCAGTATATATTTTACTAGAAGAGTGGAACATGTTATTTGGGTATTATCTCAATGTTCTTTCATACATTTCTCTCTCTGCCTAGGTGCTCCTCTCCTATCTTCTGCCTCAACCACACTTACTTCACAAGTGTTATTCCAATAGTCTGTCTTGTTTTTTAAAAATTTTACTTCCCCTTATAACTAATGAGTGTCTCCTTTGTGGCTATACTATGCTCTGTACATTTCTGTCAAAAACCCAAAACACTGTCTTATTACACTTAAGTAAAATCCTTGAAAATAAGAAGCATCCCATTCATTTCTGCATTCCTGATATCAAGTAAATGCTTAGCAGATAATACATATTCATTAATTGTCTGTTGAGGAAAAAGGAAGAAGGAAGGAAAAGAAGAAAAAGAGGAAGGAAAAATTAATATTTTGTGCTCTTTGCAAAGAAGAAGGAAGAAAGGAAGGAACAAATGCAAGAAAGAAAGGAGAGAGTTACTTTTTCACACTGGAAGAAGTATCTGAAAATTTTTGGACATAATTGGGGAACAATGATTTCAGAGTCAAGAGTTCACATGTACATGAATCAACCCTTTCTAATTTTTTTCACTTATTTCTTTATAATTTTTTTAAAATTTTTATTTATTTATGATAGTCACACAGAGAGAGAGAGAGAGGGGGGGGCAGAGACACAGGCAGAAGGAGAAGCAGGCTCCATGCACCGGGAGCCCGACGTGGGATTCGATCCCGGGTCTCCAGGATCGCGCCCTGGGCCAAAGGCAGGCGCTAAACCGCTGGCCACCCAGGGATCCCCACTTATTTCTTTAAAAATACAACTCCTGACATCCATATTCTTTTATTTTTTTGGAATGTTTGTTAAGATACTAGTCTCTTTTAATTATTAAAAGTAGTGATTATATTCAGTATTGAATTATGGATAGATGGAGAACTGCTAGGTAAATGAGAATATCTTGTATCTGTCCCCAACTTGCATATTACATAACCTTGAAAAAATCATTCCATGGTATTGTCATCACCAATTTCTTATTTCAAAAGGAACAATCATATGTTTTTTTGAAGAAATATGGTGAAAATGATGGTAGGCAAGATGATGATGATGGTCATGACAACAAATATTTTTTGAAACACTTATGTGCCAAACAATTCATTAAGCATTATAGATATACAAACATGTACATGCATCATTTAAGCCTCATAAAAACCTGTGAGGCACAAACTTCTATCATCCCTATCTTACATATTTGAAAATAAACAGCACAAGAATTTTAGTTTGTTTGTGAAGGTCACCGATTTAGTAATTGGCAAAGATGGAATTTGAATTAAGATAGGTTTGAAGCCCAATGCATGGGCTTAACTAATACATTGAACAACTGGGCAATAGCTAACTTGTGTCACAAAAGATTTTTATATGTACAAACAGCTAGGGTTTTGTTTTCTTCAGAGCAACATAACTTTGTCTTTTGTTTTTGTGCATAGTTTACTGTTCCGTATAATATAAACAAAACAATATTTAGAGGAAATACTTATTTTTTTTAAAGCAAGTAAATTAAATATTAGCAACTCCTTTAAGCAGTTATCAGCTTATCTCCTAGGGGGAAATCCTCTGCTTCAATTGTTTCATGTATCAGCACTCGAAAAGAATTAGACCTCCTCTAGTTAATCTTAAAAGATTATTTAAATGCATAAAAATCAGAAAGCAGAAAGAATGAGTTTCGAGGCTTTACATTTACCAAAAATAATGATGACAAGGTATTCAGAAGAGATAGATACAAGCCTTGATAGATTTACATTTAAAATATCTTGAATGATACAAATAGTTCATTACCTTCGATTATTGCTGCCCAATAATAAAATTAATTTTGTAGGTGGCATTTATTCCTATGAGGTTAGACACGTTCAGAAATAAAATAGCTCCTTGACCAAAAAAAGATGCTGCAACTAAAATAGGAATTTGGGGGATGGGTGGGTCTATTGTGTCCTCTGCTAGGAAAATCAAATAGATAAATATGTATTGTAGAGATTTTCTGTCTAATGGAAATACTCTCATCTACCTGCCAATACCAGACAAGCAAGTCAAAGATTTAGCAAGATACAACATGACAACAAAAGTCATCCCCCCAACCCCACTAAATCCATTGTTAAGCAGTATGAATATTAATAGCTAATAAAATACCAATTCTAATTTTCAGGCAAAAAGTTCATGCTATCCTTCATGTTGTAGGTTTGGTAAAAATAGGAATTGATGAAAACCTTAGAGACTCTTGAATAAGTTAGCTAAGAACTTAATTAACATCATTCTACTTGTAAAAAGGGTTAAAAAAATCTTCTGGCAATGGGCAGCTGCAAGAAAACTAAAATTATTTTCACTTCTGATGCAACACTGATCATTATACTACCTGTGTGCTTCAATTTTCCATATTAACCTTTAAGTTTTTATTCAATAGCATATATTTCTCTCAATACAGAAAGACAGGTCTTATATTCTTCAACAGTTTTTCAAATTTGTAGAAGTCATTTATTACCTTGATTATCTGGGCTATGGTTTAAAAAAAGGACACTAGAAAAATAGGGCACATAAGTTGGTTTATTTTACCTCAGGTGACACTGTCTGGTTCTCCCAGAGATCCAGAGGTGCAGTTGCTTGAGGTGGTATATGGTGCAATTGACAGAACACTGGATTAGGCATCACAGGCAGAGTATGGGTTCTGTGTGACCTTTTACATATTAGCTCAGTTTTCTCATTTGAGAAATGGAATGCTTTTACTGTCACTTTAGAAACAACCTTAAGAAGCTTGCTGTATCTGATTTCCAAGCTCAGAGCAACTCAGATTTATAGAATTTTAGAGCTATCACAAACCTTAATGGTTTTCTAGTTTAACCACTTCATCTTAATAAAATGGGAATCTAGCTCCTATATTCAGATAATATAACAATGGCTAGAAGAGAAAGTTATTAATCTTACAAACCATAAATTAGAAAACTTGAAAAAGTAGATGTAAAAATTCTAAGAACACAGGTTAGGAGCAAATAGTCAACATATTCTTAGCCGACTCTGGGAGCACAGTAAAATCATTTGTATCAACAGTGAAAACTTTTATGACTTGTGAAAAATGAGACATGATGCTTAGTATGCATTTGTTAATTTAAAAGAGGTAAGTATCATATTTTAGAAAATCCTCTCTGAAATGGTTAAAACAATAAAATCATCCAGATGCTAAATCTCTTCAGTGAAAAATGGATAGCTCATACATTGTAATACAAATATTCCATCTGATGTAGCATATATTAAAGGTTTAATCTGTAGGTGTATAATTTTGAGAATCCCAGATAAAATACAAGAGTACTAATAAGAAGATATAAAGAATTATGATGGACAAAATATTGTCATGGTAAAGGAACATAGTGATAAATAGTGTCTATAAATGATATTTTTGAACAATATATGAGAAATGCATGTATATTTAACATAAAGAGAAAAAATAATATTTATAATAATGAGGAGATATCTCTACTGGCCACATGGTATATATACAGAAATCACTTTTACACTGTTATAAAATGCCATCTATAAATAAATGTTCTGTATTCAGTAACAAAATCATTTAAGTACTCATATAAGTGTGCTTCAAGTTTTCTGGCTGCTATTCTATAATCTTCCCACTGTGATTTTATTATTTTCTTTCTTCCTAAGACCATTTTACTCATCATAGGTTTCCTGTAAGTATTATTAAATATATTCAAGATCATATAAATATTCCATTTACTAAACAGTTAGCAAATTTTTACTGCTCTGTCTTCCAAGGAAATGCTATTAATATTTGATTTCATTATTTAACGCTTTTTCAAACTTAAAATTTTTTTTGCCGACCCCGTTTTAGGATTTAAAGTACTGATACAAAAAAGTAGACACAGCAGATTTAAGAAACAAATTATTTCAAAACCACAGTGGGTTTTAATTTGAAAACCCTTTCTAGAAATTCTAACATATCAGGGGAAATTACTGGGGACTTTCAAGTATCAGCCATTAAAATATCAGATGGGAACATGGGGCATATGAAACAAGAGTTCAGATGCAAAGGCCATAAGGGCTGTTTTAAGGTAGTTTGGAGGGCTTTGAGGCAAAATGTGACAGGATCTGAGTTAGGAGTTAACACAGTCATTATAGCTGCTTTGAGGGGAACAGACTCAAAAGGGCCCAGAGTGGAGCTGGACACCAGTGGGGCACTATTGCTATAAATTAGCAATGAGGAGTTCTGTGGACCATCTTCCAACAAAACAACCAAAACTCATAGAAATTATTTTGAAAACAACCATTTAGGGGCACCGGTGGCTCAGTCGGTTAAGCATCTACCTTCAGCTTAGGTCATGATCTCGGGTTGGGTCCTGGGATGGAGCCCTGCATCTGGCTCCCTGCTGAGTGGGGAGTCTGCTTCTCCCTCTGACCCTTCCCTCCACTTGTACTCTCTCTCCTCTTTCATAAATAAATAAATAAATAATAGATAGATAAATAAATAAATAAATTCCTAAAACAACAACAACAACAAAACCCCCAAAAAACAAAAGAAACCAAACCACTTAAAATCTCTGGAAAATGAACTGAAGGATGTACAGAAAATGAAGAAACATTATTCAAGAAAATCTACCAAGACTGGTAAGAACAATGAAAGTAAATGCCATCTGAGCCATAACCCACACCCTTCCCCACTTGCCTCAGTTTGGAATGACAAAATTCCCACCCCAGGAAGGTGCAGCCAGGAATACAAGGGTTTCTGTTTCCTTGGATTCCAGTCTAAAGCTGTGATTCTCCCTGGGAGTGGCAGGCCATGAGAATTTCTCCTGCCCCTAGCTCTGTGCATAGAAGTTCTATTCTAGGCAATAACTGCTAAGAGATCTGGAGCACTCTTCCACATTTTTACCTCAGATGCCAGAGACTAATAATACTGAAATCATGATTCATTCTTGCTCCAGCTCAAATGTAGGGTGGTGGTTTTAAACCAGGAGAACCAAACTGAGAAGATCAGAGATTACCATCCCAACCCAGTACCCTGCTCATAAATCTGGGTGTCACTCTGAGAGGAGGTCATTGTACCCACTTCAGTTCCAGAGCAGTGGATACAAAGATTTTTCCCAGGGGAAGATGCAGGTCAAAGAAAGAGAGATCTCCTAAATTCTCTCCAGGAGAAGGGACTTTATTTGGGATATAGTAGGGAAAAGTTCAAGCTTAAGGTCAACCTTGAAAACAATGGAGATTTTGATGATAAGTAATTTAGAGAACACTGTTGTTATTTTAATTAAGATTCACAACAAGCTAATAATAGACCAAATAAGAAGTTTATTTGAGAGAACCAAGGAAAAGGACAGCTAAGAACAG
Organism: Canis lupus dingo; assembly: GCF_003254725.2. Lineage (NCBI taxonomy): Eukaryota > Metazoa > Chordata > Mammalia > Carnivora > Canidae > Canis > Canis lupus. The sequence goes on from NC_064274.1 coordinate 34,514,052, forward strand.
TCCTCCGGTTGAAAAGATTCTCATAGACCTAATTCAGAAACTACTTTCTGCAACACGGAATGAACTTTATTGATTCAGACTATGGTAAAGTCCGCACCTTAAGGCATTATTGATAAACCATAGCACATGCTGCTGGTGATTAGTGGAGTTTCAAATTGGTAAAATCAGAGACAACAGTAACAAAAACACTACTAACCTTGTAAAAATTAAAAGAGCCATAAACAATATTATGAATACTCTATGAAAAAATTAGCTAACTTAGGTGAAATGGATAAATCCATAGAAACACATGAAGTACTAAAACTGATTCAAGTGGCAATAGAAAATACAAATAGACGTATAACTAGTAGAGATTGATTTAATAATTTAAAAAGCTTTCTACACAGAAAAGCCAGGCCAGGCAATTTCACTGGTGAGTTCTACCAAACATGTGAAGAATTAATACCAATCATGGACTTATTCTTTCAAAATACAGAGAAGAAAGAGCATTTGTCAACTAATCCTATTAGGCTAATATTAGCCTACAACCAAAACCAGACAAAGATATAATAAAAGAGAACCATAAACCTATGCCTATGTCTATGAATGTTCATGAAAAATCTTCAGAAAAGTACTAGCAATTAAATTCAGCAATTAAAAAGCATTACACTCCAGCACTAACTGAGATTTATCACAGGAATGTAAGGTTAGCTTAATGTCTAAAAACCAAATGGTGTAATATATATCAATAAAACAAAGGGGATAACATAATTAACTGAATAGACCTCCCTCAAAATGTATGAAAATGCCAATATTCTTTAATAATAAAAATACTCCATTGAGTAGAAATGGACCTAGGAACTCCAACTTGGTAATGGGTATCTATGAAAAGCCTATAACTAACATCATGTTTAATTGTAAAAGACTGGAAACTTCCCTCATAAGATCAGGAATAAGACAAGCATTTTTGTGCTTGCCATTTCTATTCAACATTATAGAGGAGGTTCTCCCCAGGGAAATTGGACAAGAAAATGACATATAATGGAAAAAGAAGCAAAAATCTCTATTTACACATGGTAAGATCTTATATAAAAACTATACTTAAGAATCCACTAAAATAACTCGAGAACTAGTAAATGAATTCAGCAAATTTGAAGGTTACAAGTTCTATATACAAAAATCAATTGTATAAATTGATATATATATCTCTGTATAAAATAAACAATGAAAGTTAAAGTAAATAATGATTCCATTTACAATAGCATCAAAAAGCCTTAGGAATGTATTTAACAAAGGTGTGGAACACAGACTCTGAAAATTAGAAAATATTGTTGAAAAAAACTAAGGAAGACCTAAATAAATGGAAAAACAGCCCACGTACATAGACTTTATATTGAAGACTTAATATTGTTAAGGTGGGAGCATTTCTCAAATTGATTTATGGATTCAATGGTGTCCTGTCAAAATCCCAGCCAGCCATTGTGCAGAAACTGATAAGCTGATTCTAAAATTCATATGAAAATGCAAAGGACCCAGGTTAGACATAACAATTTTGAAAGAGAACAAAGTTGGAGGACTCACAATTCCCAACATCAAACCTTATTGTGAATAGATAGTAATCAAAATAATAAAATTTAGCATGAGGGCAGTGATAGAGATAAATATAATAGGATTGAGAGTCTAGAATTATTTCTTTATATTTAAATCCAATTTATATTTAACCGAAGTACCAAGACAGTTTGGTGGGGGAAAGAACAATCTTTTCAATAAATAATGCAGGTACAACCGAGTATCCACATATGAAAGAATGAAGTTGTACTTCATAAAGAATTAACTCTAAATCTATCACAGAACTACACATGAGTTCATACTATATAACTCATAGAAGAAAATATAAGAGTATACTTTTATGACCTTGGGTTAAGCAAAGTTGTTTTTTTTTTAATTTGACCCAAAAAGCATAAGAGATGGAAAAAAAGATAAATTGGACTTTATCAAAATTAACTTTTATGTTTCAAAAAACACTGTTCAGAAAATGAAAAGACAATCTACACATGGGGAAAATATTTGCAAATCATAGATCTGATAAAGTACTTGTATAAAGAATACACAAAGGTTTCTTGCAAGAAAGAACAAAAGGCCACTAACTCAACTAAAAAGTGGAAAAAGATGTGAATAGACATTTCTCCAATAGGTTGATAGGCATATGAAAAGATGCTCAACATCATTTCCATTAGGGAAATGCAAATCACAACATAATTTGATACTACTTTGCACCCACTCAGATGTCTGCAATAAAAAGACAGTTAATAACAAGGGTTAACTAGGATGCAGAGTAATTAGAATCCTCATGCATTGTTGGTGGGCATGTAAAGTGGTACAGACAATTTAGAAACAGTCTGGCAGTTTTTCAAAATGTTAAACATAGAGATGCCGTATGACCCAACATTCCACCCCTGGGTAAATATAAAGATAAATGAAAACATATGTCCACACAAAAACTTATAAATGAATATTTATAGCAGCATTATAGATAATAGCCAAAAAGTAGAAAATATCTATTAACTAGTGAATTGTTAAATAAAATAAACATAGCAATGAAATGTTACTTAGATCTAAAAAGGAACAAAATACTGATACATGTTGCAACATATACGAACCTCAAAACACTATACTAAATGAAAAAAGCTAATCATAAAAGATCACACACATATTTTATGATTCCCCTTATATAAAATAAAATGTTAAAAAAAGACAAATCTGTAGAAATAAAAAGTAAATTAATAATTTCCCAGGATTGGGGGAGTTGGAGAAAGAGAGAGTGACTGCTAAAGGGTATAGACTTTTTTTGAGGTGATAAGAATGTGTTTGTGTGTGTGTGTGCATTTGTGTGTTCCACAATTAGTTGCATATACTATCCAGTGCTCATCACATTGTGTGCCTTCCTTAATACCCATCACCCCGTTACCTAATAAAGATTTTTTTTTAAGATTTTATTTATTTACTCATGAGAAACAGAGAGACAGAGAGGCAAAGACACAGGCAGAGGGAGAAGCAGGCTCCATGCAGGGAGCCCAACATGGGACTCGATCCCGGCTATCCAGGATCAGGCCCTGGGCTGAAGGCAGCGCTAAACCGCTGAGCCACCGAGGCTGCCCCAATAAAGATGTTTTTAAATGCATTTTGGTGAAGTTTGCACAAATCTGTGAATACACTAAAAATCACTGAAGTTTATATGTGTGAATTGTATGGTATGTTAATATAAATATCAATAAAGCTGATAAAAAGATACAATTATTATTTAGACTAAGTTGTTAGTAGTAAGAGGTGATGAGAACTCAACATGTCTAAATATATTTTCAACTAAAGGCAATAGATGGGATGAGAGAAAGAGAAGTGTTTGATGAATCAACATTTTTGGCTTAGTGGGATGTAATTGGCATTAAGCCTTAGAATAAAGATTTGGAGTTTAATGTTTTAGTTCATATGAAAATATTTTTTAAATTAATGAAAGAATAAATGTGATCTATCATACAGGATTCCCTGTATTTCTTATTTCTAGTTAGATGTAAAGGCGAGTTTCCATAATGACTTCCAATGATTTCTTCCTATTTGTATTCACTACTTTGTTGAATTCTCCTTCCTTTGATGATGTGCTGGACCTAATGGCTATCTTGTAATGAATAGTATATGGTAAAAATAATGGAATCTCATTTCTGAGATTAGGTTATAAAAGTTCAGGATCTCTCAAAAGTTCATGCAGTTTGCCAAACATGTTTCGAATTTGTCTATGCTTGGATGTTTTGCTTCTTTGTATTTTATTTAAAGTTTTCATGCTTATGTAAGTGTCTATTCTGCTGAGTGCACAGACTGCCTTATTCATTATTGAGCCATCAAAAAACATTATTCGCTCCCTAGTGAACTTTCATTAAGTCAATATTTGGTCACAAATTTATTTTTGATTAAATATTCTTACCTTCTCTAAATGTTCTATCTTTGAAATACCCTATTAACTATAATTATCAGGGTTTTTTGATATCTTGTATTTGTTGTACAACATAAGTCTGTATACTGCATAATTTAGTAAAGATATAGGCATATTGGCTATTGAAAGGCAGCTCTCTCTCAATTTTATACCTTTGTGTTATGAATTCCAACATTAAATTCTTTTTGTTTTTTAATTAAAACCCCTGCATAAGTAATACTTAAATATTTTCCATAGTTAGTTACTCTTTGATAAGTTTGAGTTTCTATGAGAACAATCTAAGTGTTAGCATTTTTCTTATCAGAAATGTTATGTTCTGCCTAATTATGAAAACAAAAGCAGAATTAATAAAAATTTGTAGCATTTTAAAAGTAGAATTTAAAAACGTATGCTTTTATTTCAAGAATTCTTTTTTAAAAAACATTTATTTATTTGAGAGAGAGAGATTGATCACGAGCAGGGGAAGGGCAGAGGGAGAAGCATACTCTCCACTGAGCAGGGAGCTAATACAAGACTCACCCTCAGGACTCTGGGATCATGACCTGAGCTGAAAGCAGACGCTTAACTGATTGAGTCACCCAGGTGCCCCTATTTCAATAATTCTTAACTTATTTACTCATAAATAAGATGCATGATTATTTAACAAAATGTCAAGAAAAACAGATAATTATTTAAAAGTTATCAGTGAAGATAATTTTTTTTATCTGTTCAGGATATTTATGGTTTACTACTACTATTAGTGAAGAAATGGGCCTTATTAATTTGAAAATGTTAATGAGTCTGTACACAAAGCTGAAAACTTGGAGACATTGTTTCTTAATTTCTTCCCCACCCCCATACATTTATTGTGGAATAAAAATAAGTAACTCTGGCATTCTTGATCTCTAGATTTGAGAAAGAGGTATGGGTTGAGCAAGGAAAGATTTCTGGTAACATTTTCATCAAGCACCTTAATGTTAGCCAATGTTTCTCATTCTCTTGGGTTTTTGTTTGCCTGTTGTCATCTTTGAAGCATTGCTTCTAGTTAGTGAGATGCTCAAGCAACAGAATGAAAGCAAAAATGTATGGTTTACTAAAAGAAAGAATCAAAAAATATTACTGCCTGCCTTATTGCCCTATAAGCATAGTATCTTAAAATTAACATATCTTGGTTGACTATACTTATCATTCAACTAACACCCTCTACACAAACATACACACTCTCACAAGGCATATATGTTCGTGTAATAAGCATGCATGCATATATATGCACACAAACACCTTCACATACTCTATACACATGTGCTCATAGATTAAGCATATACATACACATAACTTTCTATATATACACACATGAATTCACACCACAACATAAATGTGCATGGATTTAGAAATAATAGTGCTTTGAAAACTATCAGAACTGATAATTAAATTTAGCCAAGTCACAAATTACAGAATTACAATTACAAAATTAATATACAGTAAAATGTTGAGTTTCTTTACACTAATAAGTAAGTTGCAGAAAGATAAATTGAGAAAACAATCCCATTTACAATTGCATTAAAAATATAAAATACCTAGGAGTAAACCTAATTAAGGAGGTATAACATCTATACTCCAAAAAGTATAAAACACTGATAAAAGACATGGAATATGACACAAACAAATGAAAAGATACTCTATGCCTATGGAATAGAAGGACCAGTATTGTTAACATATCTATACTATCCAAAGCAATCTATAGATTTAATGCAATCCCTATGAAAATACCAACAACATTTTTCATAGAATTAGAACAAATAATCCTAAATTTATATAGAAGCACAAAAGAATACAACTAGCCAAAGCAATCCTGAGAAAGAACAAAGGTGGAGGTATTACAATCCCAAATTTTAAAATATACTACAGAACTATAGTGATCAAAACAGTACAATATTGGCACAAAAACAGACACACAGATTGATCGAACAGAAAAGACAGACCAGAAATTAACCCACAATTATATGATCAATTAATCTACAACAAAGGATGCAAGAAAATGCAATGGAAAAAATGTACTCTCTTTAACAAATGGTGTTGGGAAAACTGGACAGGTACCTGCAAAACAATGAAACCAGATCACTTTCTTATACAATACACACAAATAAATGCAAATGGCTTAAGGACTTAAATGTGAGACTTGAATCCATAAGACTCTTAGAAGAAAACATAGTCAGTAATTTCTTTGACATTAGCCATAGAAACATTTTTCTAGATATGTCTCCACAGGCAAGGGAAACAAAAGCAAAATTAAACCTTTGGGACCACACCAAAACAAAAAGCTTCTGCACAGCAAGGGAGATCATCAACAAAACAACAAGGAAACCTACTGAATGAAGGAGATATTTGTAAATGATATATCCAATAGGGGGTTAATAACCAAAATATATAAAGACTTTATACAACTCAACACCAAAAAAACCAATCTGATCAAACCATGGGCAGAGTGCCCGAATAGACAAATTTCAAAACAAGACACAAATGACCAACAGACACATGAAAAGATGCTCAACATCATTAATCATCAGTGAAATGCAAATCAAAACCATGATGAGATATCACAAACTGTAAGAATGGTTAGATTAAAAAAGATGACAAATAACAAGCATTGATGAGGATGTAGAGAAAAAGGAACTCTTGTGCACATTGGTGGGAATATAATTTAGTGTAGCCACTGTGGAAAACTGTATGGAGATTCCTCAAAGGCTAAAAATAGAAATACAATATGATTCAGCCATTCTGCTATTGAGTATTTACTGAAGGAAAATGAAAACACTAATTCAAAAAAAATGTACTCCTATGTTTACTGCAGCATTATTGACAAGAGCCAAGATATGGAAGTAACCCAAGTGTCTACCTATAGATGAATGGATAAAGATTTGGTATATATACACAATGGAATATTGTTCAGCCATAGAAAAGAATGAGATCTGCAACAACAGGGATGGACTAGACAGTAAAATGCTAAGTGAAATAAGTTAGGAAGAGAACGAAAAATACCATTTTGATCTCATTCATGAAGAATTTAAGAAACAAAATGAACAAAGGAAAACGAGAAAAACAAAAAAGAAAAAACCCCAGACTCTTAAATATAGAGAACAAACTGGCAGTTACCAGAGAGGAGGTAGGTGGGAGGATGGGTGAAATAGATGTAGGGAAATAAGAGTACTCTTATTAGTGATGAGCACTGAATAACGTACAGAATTGTTGAATCAGTGTATTATATAGCTGAAACTAATATAACACTATTAATATAACTTTATTAGTATAAAGTATACTTTATTTATTTATATTTATTTATACTTTATTAGTATAACTAATATTAGTTATACTAATATATATATAATTATATAATAGTTACTAATAGTATTTATTAGAATAATAAAGTATAACTAATATAACACTATTAGTTATACTTCAATAAAAAATGCTTTTGACAAAAGAAATGGCAATGCTTTACAGTAATAAAAGCTCTTCTAAAATGATGGAGCAGTAAAAAAATAGTATTGCAATATATTTCTCTCTTGATTTTTAGACATATTACAATAGAAAATGAACTCTATCCATACAGAATTTAGATAAATACTACAAATAAAACCATTCTGATTGTTTAACTGCTCTTGAAACATCAATATAAAACTATTAATATGTTATTTGAATCATTTTTGTAAGCGTTGTGAGAATAACTGTGCTTTTGACTGATAACCCCTCTGCCAGCCAAGGTCATACCAAGGAATATCAGATTGGAATAAAAAAGAGAGAGATTTAAACACTTTTGATATTTTTCAGTTTAAATTGGTCATTTAGTTTGAAAATCTCTTTCCATAATTGCTTCAATTGCAACTAGATGATTATTTCAAGTTGTTCATTCCAAATTTGTGGACTGATGTCACTGATCACAGAATTTTAGAAATGGAATTGATCAGTGGATTATCTGGTCTAGTGCTTTTGGTTGGCAGATGAGCTGATGTAAATTAATTATCTAAAAACTTTGTAGTTAAGAGAATGAAAAAGGGAATCATTACTATTTCAGGGGAGGAAACTGAGGCATGAAGACAATAAATGAGACCTCATCTGTATTAGAAATTGTTACCTGCAGTGAGGACTAAAATATAGCCTGCCAATATCTCATGTAGTGTTTTCCATTATCCTATTCCATTTTGATACTGTTATGGTTTTGCAGTGTCATCTGGATGTGGAAAGATAATAATTTAAGAGGAAAGAGATACATTCCCTGGCTCTCTGGACAACACACTGATTGTCATCCTATGTTGTCACACCCAGCTCAAGATGGGTTTGAAAGTCACTACTTGAAGAGTCCTGAGAAGCTTTACGGAGGTGAGAACTCCAGAGAAGAACAATGTCATTTCAGTCTGTGTGTTTAACAGACTTCATTTTAGTTGTAATATTTTGCCAATGCAACATATAATAAGATCATTTTTTTACAAAATGTATTTATAGGCTTCAGTCTAGCATCTAGCCACACTGACTAAACAAATGTAATTGCTCTGAATGAACTCTAAATAGCTTTCAACGTTTCATTACAAAGCAATTATGTCTGAGTCTTTCCCAATACTTTTGGCATGGTTTTTTAAAAAAAGAAATTATACAAACAGGTGAAATCAGCCATTATGAAATATAACCCACATACCTAAAAAGCACGCCTTCACGGTGCAAGTGAGGTAGGGGAGGTTTAAGTCAAATGATAAACAGTTTATTGTCAAGGTAACTGCAAAGAGAGAATTTAGCATGCTTACTCAAGGTAAGTTTATTTTTTTAAAGGAAATATTTACCTAATTTTACAAAGCAAACAGCAGGCTAGATTTGGCCTAAGGGCCAACTGATAATTTGTTAGAAATGCAAATTCTCAGGCCTCTCTAAAAATCTATTGAAACAGAAACTTTAGGAGTGGGCCCAGCACTCTGTGTTTTAAAAAGTCTCTTAGGTGAAAAAGATACATGCTAGAGTTTAAAACCACTGGTTTACAATCATCGCTCTAATGATTTAGTTTATCCATCCATTCATTTCTCCTTACAATAAATGCTTTTTGAGAGATAATTATAATGTATCAGGAATACAATGGAGAAGGTACTATATTTCCTCCTCATAGGTACAAGAATAACTATTCTATAAAACAAAGTCAGTAACTTTCCGACAATTACATAGTTTTTGAAATACATTTAGTTTTTAATTTTTTAAAAAGATTATTTATTTATTTATTTATTTATTTATTTATTTATTTATGAGACACACACAAACACACAGAGAGAGAGAGAGAGAGAGAGACAGGCAGAGACATAGGCAGAGGGAGAAGCAGGCTCCATGCAGGGATCCCAATGTGGGATTCGATCCCAAGACTCTAGGACCATGCCCTGGGATGAAGGCAGGTGCTAAACCATTGAGCCACCCAGGGATCCCCTTGAAATACATCTAATACCACATCATGGCTATATATATATACATGAAACAAAAATAACACAAAGCATTATATACCCTAATATGTATGATGTACTCTCTGATATCTTCTATAACTGTTGTATTCAACCCAGTAAGTTGATTTTACAATCCACTGATACATCAAAACTCATAGTTTGAAAAATATTGCAATTAAATATGCTCACCAGTGCAAATTCCTTGTTGAGAATCATCTGTTCAACTAAGGATGACTCATTGTGGAAGAGATGAGGCTGCATATGGCTCCACATATGAGGAAACCACCAGAACTCATCTACCGACCTAAGCAGAAGGTCATCTCCTTCATCTTCCTCTTCAGTCCCTGTAAAACACAAAGTTAAAAATGTTTAAATGAATATTTTATGTTGGCTTTAAGATTGTGTTGTCAGATTTTTGTTATTCTTCTTACTACTGATAATTAAATCCTATTTTGCATTGCTTTAATAATAATAAAAAGAAATGACCATAATCTAAATTACATCAAAGGCAATGTGGCTGGGGATTAGGGTGAATTGGGGTAGGTGTGATAGCCCCAAGTGCAGATAGTTGTTTAATTTGGAACTTAGGGGTATTTTGTACTGACACTATTGAACTGCTAGCATATGGTGATGATTGAATAAACAGACTTCATTTGAGACAATTTATTTTTGTTTTAAAATTACTAGCTGATAATTCTCTTCCTTACTGCATGCAAAAGGGAAACCTGATCACAGGTGATTCTTTTTATTCTAAAAAATTCTTGCATATGAGTCTAAATTTGAGCTTAAAGTTCAACTGATGAAGTTTGTTAAATTTTTCCTGATTAGAAAAATAATATATGGGCAGCCTGGGGGGTTCAGTGGTTTAGCGCTGCCTTTTTGGCCCAGGACCTGATCCTGGAGACCCGGATCGAGTAACATCGGACTCCCTGCATGGAGCCCACTTCTCCCTCTTTTGTGTCTCTGCTTCTCTCTCTGTGTGTGTCTCTGATGAATAAATAAATAAAATCTTTAAAAAAAGAAAAATAATATATGCTTATTAAATGAGTGACAAAAAAGCACAGATGAGCTCAAAACCAAAACAAAACCAAAACAGAAACAAAGATCATCATCTAGAGTCAATTCAGTGGAAACATTTCAGTATTTTTCTTTTAAATCTTTTTCTACTTAGTTTTTAAAAGTTAACACTGTACAATTACTTTTGTATCCTTACATTTCTAACACGAATATTATGAACGTATACATTTCCTATTTTAATGTCAATATTTCATAAAACTTAAACAATGAAGTCATTAACACAGTAGAACATTTACTTGAGAACTTGAAACTAAAATAAAGTTTTCATCCTCTATTAAGAAAATTTGTTAACAGTGCTCAAGGCATTGTAAAAACCATCTGTCATGCCACAAGTGAAAAAAGAAAAAGGAAATTACAACTTACTTCCCAGGGAATTCACTTTGTTGCAGATAAGTGCAAGTATTCTTACTGTATGACATCATATTTTTTGCACAATTTTATGATATGCAGTCTAATTTTAAAATGTTCTGGATCAATAATGTAAGAATTGATTCCTATTTGGTCTCTAGATACTTAACTAAGTGAAGTAGAATAACAGATTCTGGCTTAGAGTGTGAGGTACACTTATTTGGTTTATTTTCCCACAATACAGTATGTTTTACCAATGGCTGCTTAACTTAATACTAAGCAAATAAATATTAAAGGTATTTTTTTTAAAGAATCTTCTCCAAATGCTTCACTTATGTGTCCCATAATAAAGATTTCACTGATCATGTAGTAAATAGTGCTGTGAAATGGTTAAAGTGTAATTTGGTATCAATAAACACAGAAGTAGAGTCTCTACATCTGCCATTTACTTGACTTTGTGACCTTGGACAAGTCAACTTCTTTAAATCTTGGTTTCCTGGTTTAAAATGGGGATACAAATATCTATCTCACTGGGTCTTTGTGAAAAGATATATTTATTTATCTTTTAAAAAAGATTTTATTTATTTATTCATGAGACACACACACACACACAGAGAGAGAGAGAGAGAGAGACAGGCAGAGGGAGAAGCAGGCTTCATGCAGGGAGCCCGATGTGAGACTCGATCCCACATCAGGATCACACCCTGGGCTGAAGGCAGCGCTAAACTGCTGAGATTGATTTATTAAAGTACTTAATATCTTGACTTGCAGGTAGTAAGCACTTCATAAATATCAAGATCTCTTCTTAAAAATAATATCTACAGGTTTATCCTTAGTGTTCTAAATTTACATATTTTTACAAATTCTTGAAAACATTGTTTGCCTAGATTATTAATTTCTTAAGGTCAGAGATTGGATTCCTTTAACTTACACTATATTGTGCCACTTCCCCAAAGCAGTGAATAGGTGAATAATTTAATTCAGTTCATATTTATATAATGTCATTGAACTTCAGAGCTTTCATATGTCTGCTGAGGTGCATGCCAACTTTTGCATGATTTATGTATATGCATTATTTCTGGGATGCTGTTCATAATCCATAGTTCTTAAAAGGTAAAGGACCATCAGGCTAATCAGAGTTTTGGCACCGTACTACTTGTAACAATTGCTACTCGACAAAGGGCAAAGAAATAGAAGTTTTGAATGTGATAAAATCTTATGAATCAGTTGAGCAGACAGGATCCTTAATTTTTGTTAACTTTAGCTAAAATTATTAGTACGGTAGACATGCAATTCATTGACTTTTGTTAATATAGAGAACATCAAACACTGAAATCCAAATGAAGAGAAGTTTATCATTTCCTCAGATAGATTTTAAGCATGAAATGTTTAAACCAAGTGTTTCTCTCTTATGGCCATAATGTAGCCCACTGAGGTGCAGATTAGAAAGAATTACTTTATGTCACATGCAATGAATGAATTGATAGTTCTCCTATCCTTCTGTTGTGCTTTGAATACAGAATGTTTGAGAAATGCTTCTATTCACTTTAAACTTCACTGATTGTTATTGAAAGTAGCAGGAAGCACAAAATGTACACTTGACCAGGAAGGACATCAATTACTCAATTTAAAGGAAATTTGCAAACTATTGACATAAACAGATGCATGACTGATCATAAAATGTTAGTGATTTTTATACTAGAGATTGTCTTAATTTATAAACACTCATCACAAGGTTGGGAGTATATAAGATATTTAAAATAAGATATTTAAAAACCTTTCTTTTTCACTTCATAGATTAATTTCCCATCAGCCTTTCTCTTATTTTATATAATAGGTCTTATAATTCAAAGCCATGTGAGGCAAGCTTGTGACACTAGAAATAACTTAATGAAAAATATGATATCAAGTCATGTTGAGGGACCGAAGCAGAATTTCAAATGTTTTAAAGTCCAACTAAATGAAAATATTAAAATTTTGAATCCCTGTAAACGCATATTTTTCTATGCTATTGACACATATTTCTCTATACCTAATTTTTGCCTAAATTATATGTGAGGATATAATTTGTAGTTCACACATCAACATATTTAACACATATTACAATCCATTAAAGAATTTGTGTTTAAATGAATGAATGTATAAATAAATAAATAGAATTTCTGTTCATATTTAACCTTATATTTCCAATTTGATCTAGATTCAAATCTACATCATTATTAATTAAAAATATAGTATTTTTTTGTTCTCACTTAACAGTTATTCCCTTTTACCTCTCTAAATTCTCAACAAATAGGAAGTTTTTAAATTCAGAAGTAAAATATCAAAGTATTCACTTTTTGTCATCACTTGTGGAGGATCTTGTTATGAGATATAGCATATTTCTGTAAGTTCTTTAAGTCTGCCAATATAAGAATAATTTAGCAAGATCTGGGCTATAGGTTAATTTGCATAAGGCAACATTAAAATGTAATTTATAAAATTCCAGTGTCTGCGTTATTGCTTTTGTACAAATGTCTGCTTTATATTTGCTCATTATGTATGAAATATTGTAATTCCTAAATGGTAAAAAGATGTTTGGGGATCCCTGGGTGGTGCAGCGGTTTGGCGCCTGCCTTTGGCCCAGGACGCGATCCTGGGAGACCCGGGATCGAATCCCACGTCGGGCTCCCGGTGCATGGAGCCTGCTTCTCCCTCTGCCTATGTCTCTGCCTCTCTCTCTCTCTCTGTGACTATCATAAATAAGTAAAAAAAAAAAAAAAAAAAAAAAAATTAAGATGTTTGTATTTTTTTTTTGCATATTGACTCTGGCATGGTTCCATAAAGGTTGGTATGCACTAAACTAATTTTAAATATTACGATATTTAAAAAGAACTGTGTGGTGATCAAAATTAATTAAACATTACCTATAGTTACCTATTAGTTCTAGAACTAATAAAATCAAAGCTGCAGAATTTAAAATCAGTATATAGGAATCTGATCTATTTCTATGCACTAATAACAAAAGAGCAGAAAGAGAAATTAAGAAAACAATCCCATTTACTACTGCACCAAAAATAATAAAATACCTAGGAATAAACCTAACCATGGAAGTGTGACACCAGTATGCTAAAGACTATAAGGCACTGATGAAAGAAATAGAAGATGAAGAAATTTCAAACAAATGGAAAGATATACCATGCTGATGCGTTAGAAAACTAGTGTTAAAATATCCAAACTATTCAAAGCTATCTAAAGATTCAGTGATATTTTATCAAAATATCAAATGTATTTTTCACAGAACAAGAATTAATAAAACCTAAAATTTGTATGAAATCACAAAAGATCACAAATAGCCAAAGGAATCTTAGGAAAGAAGAACAAGGGCAGCCCTGGAGGCTCAGCAGTTTAGCGCTGCCTTCAGTCCAGGGCCTGATCCTGGAGACACGGGATCGAGTCCCATGTCAGGCTCCCTGCATGGAGCCTGCTTCTCCCTCTGCCTGTGTCTCTGCCTCTCTCTCTCTCTCTGTGTGTGTGTGTGTCTATCATGAATAAATAAATAAAATCTTTAAAAAAAAAAGAAGAACAAAACTGAGGGTATCAAAATCCCAGATTATTTATTTATTTATTTATTTATTTATCTATCTATCTATTATTTATTTATTTATTTATTTATTTATTTATTTATTTATTTATGGAGACACAGAGAAAGAGACAGAAACATAGGCAGAAGGAGAAGCAGGCTCCTTGTGGGGAGCCTGACGTGGGACTTGATCCCAGGACCCCAGAATTACATGACCTGAGCCAAAGGCAGATCCTCAATCACTGAGCCACCCAGGCATCCCACAATCCTAGATTTCAAACTATACTACAAAACTACAGTAATCAAAACATTATAGATCTAGCATAAAAATAGCCACATAGATCAATAGAATAGAATAGAGAGCCCAGACAGAAATCCATACTTATGTGATCATTTAATCTATGACAAAGGAAGGAAGAATATACTAGGGTAAAAATAGTCTCTTAAATAAATGGTTTTGGAAAAATTAGACAGCTATGTGCAAAAGAATGAAACTGGACCACTTTCTGACACCATAAACAAAAATAAGCTCAAAACAATTAAAGATCTCCATATAAGACCTGAAACAATACAACTCCTAAAAGAAAACATAGGCAGTAATTTCTTGGACATCAATCTCAGCAATAATTTTCTGGATATGTTTCTCTAGTCAAGAAAAACAAAAGCAAAAATGAGTTTAGGCAGGATGGGATTACATCCTGCCTAAAAGCTTTTGCACGGCAAAGGAAACCAAGAACAAAACAAAAAGGCAATCTAGTGAATGGGAGAAGATATTTGCAAAGGATACATATGATAAAGAATTCATATAACTCAACACCAAATAAATCCACAAATAATCCATTTAAAATGGGCAGAGTTATTGAATAGACATTTTCCCAAAGAAGACATACAGATGGCCAACAGACATGTGAAAAGATGCTCATATCACTAATCATCAGGGAAAAACTGCAAATCAAAACCATGATAACATATCACCTAACACCAGTCAGAATGGCCAGTATCAAGAACATAAAAAATATGAAGTGTTGGTAAGGATGTGGAATAAAGAGAACCCTTGTGCAGTGTTGGCAGGAATGTAAACTAGTACAGCCACTAGAGAACAGTTGGAAGTTTCCTCAAAAACCTAAAACTAGAACTACCATCCAATCCAATAATTCCACTTCTGGGTATTTACTCAAGGAAAACAAAAACACTAATTGGAAAGGATATATGAATACTTATATTTACTGCAGCATTATTTATAAGAGCCAAGATATAGTAGCAACCCAAGTATAAATTCACAGATGAATGGTTAAAGAAGATGTGGTATACATACACAATGGAATATTACTCAGCTATAAAAAGGAATGAAATCTTACCATTTGGCACAACATGGATGGGTATCATGCTAAATTAAATAAGTCAAAGACATACAAATATCCTAAGATTTCATTTATATGTGAAATCTAAAAATAAAACAAGCAACAGTATCAACAACAATAACACAAAGGAGAAACAAACTCATATACAAAGAGGACAAACCAGTGGTTGCTGGAAGGGAGGGGAGTGGGATATGGGTGAAACAGGGTGAAGGGGATTAAGAGGTACAATCTCCCAGTTATAAAATAAATAAGTCATAGAGATGGAAAGTATAGCGGAGGAAATATAGTTAATAACATTATAACTTTGGTGACAGATGGAAATTACACTTTTTATGGTGAGCATATTATAATGTATATGACTTTCACTTCTAAAAATTTTTTTTAAGATTTTATATATTTATTTGGGAGAGCGAAAGAGCACAAGCAGGGGAGGAGCAAAGGGAGAGGAACAAGCAGACTCCGTGCTGAGTGTGGAGCCCAACGAGAGACTTGATCTTACAACCCTGAGACCATGACCTGAGCCAAAATCAAGAGTCAGTTGCTTAACCAATTGGGTCACCCAGGCACCCCATGTATGATTGTGAAATCACTATGTTGTACACCTGAAACTAAATTTTAAATTAAAATTTTTAAAAAATATTAACTTCAGAAAATGTGTTCAGGAAATTGCATGCATGTAAAACCTTCAAAGGGACAGGTAGAAAATATATTTCTAAGAATGTTACTTGTATCAATAAATAAGTAGAGTTTATCTTTTCATTGTATACATGTTTGTTATGCATTGTCTTACTGAATAATTTATAAGGCACATACACAAAAGCTTTTTGTAAAAATGCTATTTCTGTATATAAGAACAGTATTATTTCAGTTGATAATTGTGTTCCCCACGTTGCAGTGCAAACTCTCTTTAAAGGCAAGTAAATAAATACATAAATAAATGTATGTATGTAACCATAATTTCAAAGTTAGAAAATCGAGTGATGTGCATTATTGTTTACTTTTTTTAATAAAATTTGATCTTATACAAAATGCTTTTTATTTTTAATTTTTAAAAGATTTTATTTATTCATGAGAGATATATAGAGAGAGGCAGAGACATAGGCAGAGGGAGAAGCAGGATCCCTGTGAGGATTCTGATGCGGGACTCAATCCCAGGACCCTGGGATCATGACCTCAGCCAAAGGCAGATGCTCAAAACATTGAGCCACCCAGGGGGCTCAAGAATACTTTGAGCCTCTGAAGTTCCCTCAAGAATACTTTTTGAAGTAATTATAATAAACACATAACGCGTAGAATATGCTATGTGTTGTTCTAGATAAGAGAAATATTATTCTCATTTGGAGATGCAGAAACTGAGGCACAGAAAGTTGAAGTAACTTGTTTATGTTCACAAACCTGGTAAGTGTCAGTCTGGATTTGAACGAAAGCAGTCTGTTTCTATGCTCTGAACCAATACTTTATACAGAAAATCAAAAACAAAAAGCAAACAAAGGTGAATGGATGTAATACATTTTTAAAAATTTCATGTTTGAAAGTTAATAGTTTTATATAAAGGGTCTATATTTTGTCAAATGAATTCCCATGGAAAAAAACCCAATAATAATACAATTTGCAAATATCCATTAGTAATTGATTGAATCCTATTTGATTTATTATTAATTATAAAGAGTAGCAATGTTCATCACTAGAAATTATGCCCTACACAAAATATTTGTAGCCCTTTATCCCTAGAAGACATCTTAATGCTATGATGTCTTCATTCTCTGAGTTTTCATTGTGCAATTCCAATCAAGCTTTACATATTTTCAGACTAAAACATTTTATTTTATTTCCAACTCCGCACTTTTATTTTTTCTTTTTAATCAACAGTATGTCCTTCCTCTTTCAATTTGGCACCTGTGCGTGACTGGCTGCTAGAGAAAGCTTAGCGATCTGTCCTTTTGGGTGAGATTGCTTTTAGCATGTGAAGGGCAGAGAAACTGAACAGGAAAGAATACATGGGAAATACAAATAAGTGGAACAGTCTAAGAAATGAAGAATCTATCATTATTACGCTGGGCATATGTGATTAAATGTCTTCAAAACAATGAGGCTCATCAATCAGCATCCTCATGCATTGGAAAATCAGAACATCCTGGGAGAGAGCTGAGATAGTCATTGTGACAAGGCCATCTTCTAATAGTTACACATCACAGTGGAGTGCAAGTGTAAGGAAAGCACTTCCCTGATTTGCAAACTTCACTCCATATAGTTGAGCCTGCATATAAGAATGTGACTAGATAACATAGAGGTGTGCCCTCCCTATAGTGGGCATCACCAATATTACTTCCACTCTAGAAGAAACTTTCATATCTCTGAGTAAATTAATAAGTACTCAATATAATATGATTGCACCTTTGAAATACAGTATGAATGCCTTTCAATGATTCTACACTTAAAGTAGCAAATCAACAAAAGTTTCATCTTTATATGAAGGAAAGAAAACTTCTGGGATTTACAAATTTATGTATATTGCCTGGTCTGTAAAGTGTACTATCACCACAGCATAACAGAATAGAGTGCTTTTTCCATTATATTTGTTAGGTTAGTACCAACATAAAGAGCCAATAAAGAGTCAATAAGCTCTCTTAAGAGGCATAATTAAAATGCTTTTTTTTTATATCTTCCTCCAACAACTATCCCTGTGATATTAACTAGTGTGTTGCTCATTTCCTAGTGGATGTGTATTGTGTACATGTTCAGGATCGTAAAAAAGAAATGAGAAGTATTATAACCTGCTATCAACATTAACTCTGTGAATGTCTGACAGCTTTAATAGTTCTGAATATGAAAAGTAAATAAAAGAGCTAAGGCAGTTATCCAGATATATTTCAACCAAAAGAATGGCTTTACTTGCACTATATAGCTATTTAAGACAAAATAGTATTGTTTGTGTGTGAACTCTAAATAATCCCATAATTTTTCCCCTGCATGAGTAGATACAGCCTTTAGAGTTATCTGCTTTATAACTTCAGAGTCAGAGCTTCTTAGGTCTGAACTCATTTCTTGAGGGGGCTTTTGAAGAAGATTTACAAAACCATGTCTATTTTCAAAACTGTAAGCTGGAATTGCTTTGCCTGTGCAGATATGATGACCCAAATCTCTTTCCGCAAAATGTCCTTTTAAAATATGCAATCATTTGCAATCATTTATCAAATGGTCTAAATACTAATTTTCCTTCTATTACTTTAAACAGATTTACATGTTTTAAATCGGGAGGGGAAAAAGCATTAAAGAAAAGCCAATAAGACGTCACTGCTTCAATATTCTAATAAACCATGCTGAGCCTCCTTGGTTAAACATTAAAAAGCTTCCTTGTGTAAATGAGCTGCATTTATGATAATTAAAGACTACCTTTGCACGGGATATTTTAAATGTCAATAACATGCATGCATGCATAGAGAATACCATGAAATGTTTTCACTAAGATACTATGAAGTAACAACAGTGCAAAGTCATAAAGTATTTGGCTTATAGCACAAATGCAGAAATAGGAGCAGACAGTAGGTATTGCCTTAATACAGGCTCTTACACACCATTTTGTGTTATTTTTGTCATTATTATAAGAAAGTCACTTCTCTGCACATAGTTTTCTCGATACTAGTACCAGACATTAGAATGCTGATACTCAAAAAATAAAAGTCATATTCTGAAGGTGAAGATGGGTAAAGAAGTGAGAAATATCAGAACATGGAGTAGTGCATGAACACTAATCACATTTTAAGAATTTGTTAAGAAGCTGACACTGAGCAGAAGTGCAACTGTGACTGGATTGAGATGGAAAGAAATACAAACCTTATTATGATTGTTTTAATGTATGATGGGCCAAATTGTAATATTTTTAGGGAAAGATCCTGCAAAGGAAGGTAAATTAAGCAATATGACCATGTATTAATTTTCTTTGAGGCTATAAAATTCCTCTCTTATCACCAGATGTTTTCCAAAGGAAAGTAATATGTACAAAAAATGTCTGTCACCTTGACTCTGTGACATTTTAAAAACACTACCCACTATTATTATTATTGGAGTGTCATTGACATCATCATCACCACCATCACCACCATCATCATCATCATCATCATCATCATCATCATCATCACAATCACTATGCTTTCTACTTGGACTATGCTGAGCGACAAGATGCATAGTCACACTCAGAATAATTATCATGGCTTCTTTTACTGAGTTGAAAAAGGCAATCTTTTCCTCTGCCCTTGATTCTAACAGTATTTGCCAAAGTAAACAAGCTCATTGATTTTGGATTTGGCTATATAATGTACCCACGTTTTTCCCATAATCAGTCTGGATATTCTATTTCTCCTACTTATGAAACATTTAAAATCCTCTCTCCTATTTATATGTAGCTGCCTGAGAACACAAAGCTCCTTCTTACCTGTGTGGTAAAACTTCCCTGAAAATCCAAGGTTGAAGGTAAAATTTGCAACCTGAGTGCGCAGTAAATTTTGAGTCTCTAGTAATGCCTGAAATAAATAAGAAATTAACATGATTTTAGAAAAATAAATATGAAGCTTTGGGATGCCTCTTTTTCAAATGTGTATGCATGAGTGAAACAAAATAATATGGGCTTTCTTGTTTTTGGGGTTTTTGATGGGTACTGTTATATGCTATTCATATTTCAGGTATTATAATAGCTTTTGTTATTTTTATTAAAGTTCACCAAATTATGAAGCGGTTAAGTCCTAAGCACATTATAAGCTGCTGAGAGGCAATTCTCTAACCACACAGCACTGAAATCATTTTTCATTTTCATGTGAGACATTTCTTGATTTCAGATTATTACACTTCTTTTCCTTGGGGGATATTTTTCAGAGTTGTTGGATGTAGACAAGTCTTGCATTTGTTGGTAAGAAATAGGAAGGTAACATTTGTTTGAGTTGCAATTTAGTATTTATTTAACTGTGCTACCTCCCCTATTGTTTTTTAAGGTGTAATCATTGAGTTTAAAGATCAGGTTTTTTACTATACAAACTAAAGAAAGATGTATAATTTAAAGGGTGTTGATTGCAAATCTTGAGATATGAACAAGGCAAGGACAGATAGGAAATAGCCAATTCCATAAAGAAACATTTTCCAATTGTGGCAAAATGTCCCTATTTTCTGTATTTGGAATTTTTCTATGTTAATTTCTTATTTGTAGAAAGGATAAGAACACACAGATAGTAATCTTAGAGTCAGACTTAGACCTGTAAATTTGCTGCCAATCCTTCAACTGCTATGCCAACATATGCACTATAATTCAGAACTCTCCTATCCTAGGGCTGTTTAGTCTGCTTATTGATTCAGAATGCTTTTTGAGTTTTTAAACAGATTTTTAAAAGGGACTTACTTTGTTCTGATGAAAATGAGAAACTCATATCAAACTAGAGGTATTGGGGACGCCTGGGTGGCTCAGTGGTGAGCATCCGCCTTTGGCTCAGGGAGTGATCCCACGGTCTTGGGATCGAGTCCCACATCAGGCTCCCTGCATGGAGCCTGCTTCTCCCTCTGCCTACATCTCTGCCTCTCTCTGTGTATCTCTTATGAATAAATAAAATGTTTTTTTAATAAAAAACCAGAGGTATTAATAAGACCAATTTTTGGTCATTGCTATCCATATATTAAGGTAAATAGAAATATAGACAATTCTTTTGAGCACTAGTCACAGTGGCTAAGCATTTGCTTTAAAAAACTGTACAACTACTTAGTCCCCTGGAATTAAGAAGGCTTTCCTGCAAATTAGTTTGATTAAATAAAAAAAGAAAACAACCAAAAGATTGGTAACTATATTATCAGTGGTTATCCATGGTTACAGTTACATTGAGTGAATCTTGGCCAATCTTGTTTAAATATTATGAACTAAATGGAAAAAAGAAAAAATAGACCTATTAGTTTGGCTCAGTTGTATAAAATGTATTTTTAACAGTTCTTCAAAAGAACAAACGAAATATTAAAAAGAGGCTGGAGTCAAAAAGTCTGTTGAACTAGTTGAGCATATTGGTAAATCCTGTGGAATACAGACTTAAATTGAAAACATCATGCATCTTTTTATCTTGGTAAGTTCCTTTTTCTGGCTTTCTCACTTTATTCAATGCACAATCCTTGGGCCTCCATGTCTTGAAATAATTTTTTTTAAAAAAGTTTCTCTCTTCCCCTGTATTCCTTATCACTCCAACTCCCTTCCAACTCTCTACTTCTGAGTTCTTGAAGCCATTATTCTGCATTTCTCCACTATCCATTCTTAAATTCACTTAATACATATTGTAATTGCATACAGTGTTGGGTGTAACAAGCATAGTCCCTTAACCTAGGACCTCAGTGCCTAGAAAGGGAGAGAGATTTTAAACAGAAAGTCAGACAAATGTGTAATTACAACTCATGATAAATTCTAAAAAAGAAATCTAGAGCATTCTGTGATAGATGTAGTAAAGAATTTTAATTTATCTTATGGTAAAGTGGGCCCACACGTTTTCTTAGGGGCAATAAAATAAGCATTAAACAAACTGCTTTTCCCTCAATCAACTTGCTTCCACTTTAGGAACACCCACATTGTCTTTTTCTTGGGCTTTGAAAACACTGTGGTCTCTAACCTGTTCCCATCCTTCAGTTTTATCTTCCTTCGCTTTGCCTTACATTCTGTAATCATGCTAACATCCCAAAGGCAGTAAATGCACTTCATCCTTGGGGTCAGGGAGGCCATTTAATTAATGGCTTAGCTTTGTTCGTCATTTCACTTTTCTACTTCTGTCCTTTATCTGTAAGTGGAATAATGCTTAACATCTGTTTCACACTATTATTGTGAGGATTACATTGTATAAGGCATACAAAGTGCTTAGCTAAGTGCATGGCACATAGTAGGAACTCAATAAAGGCTGTAAATGAGCACTCAATATGTCATTCTCTTCCAGCCAACTAGGGATTATTTACTGATGCCTCCTCATTTCCAATTGAGCTACATGCATTGCTATTTCCCCCAAATCACCTTGTCTTCTGGGTCTATTCCCATTACCTACTTTTCTCCACGCCTTTTCTCACTATGTTCCCCTTGCCTAGTTAGTCTCTAGCTGCTCCCCATCCCATTCCCCAAACCCACCCATTCTTCAAAGCTCTGCCCGAATGCCACCTTTTTGTATGAAGCCTGTCCTGATGTCTCAAAGCTTTTCCTTTTCTCCTCTCCCAAAGTAAGTTCCCAAATTATTTTTCTGAAGACTTGCATTGATTTCCACTTTACTACATCAGTTTATATCTTACTTCTCCTAGTCTATAAGTGCCTTCAGGTCAATCAATGCTTACTTATTTTTAAGTATTCTGTATTGCTAGATATATTTTTATATATATGGAAGGCATTCAATTGAATTAATTTCATTTATTTTTATTAGTAACATATTCCTGATGATAAAATGATAAACACAGTTCATGGACTATACCATTAAATGATATCAGAAAAATATGAATAGGATACTACATTTCACCAGCAGACTTATATCATGGATATTTTATAATTTTATATTATAGATTGCCTAGTAAGACAAGCTCATAGAAGCGAGGCCATAAAGATTTTTTTCTGCTGCTAATTAATTCTATGAAGAATTTGACAGTCCTTTCCATTGTTGAAAGAAATAGAGTTGTCTAGTCATATTCTCCCAATATGTAATTTTGATTAATGTGGGAGTAAATTGATAATTTCTGTAAGTAAAAACAAAACAGGGCAGCCCGGGTGGCTCAGCGATTTAGTGCCACCTTTGGCCCAGGGCGTGATCCTGGAGACCTGGGATTGAGTCCCACCTCAGGCTCCCTTCAGGGAGCCTGCTTCTCCCTCTGCCTATGTCTCTGCGCTTCTCTCTCTCTGTGTCTCTCATGAATAAATAAATAAAATCTTTAAAAAAAAAGTAAAAACAAAACAAAACAAATGGTTAAAAAAGCAAATCCTAAAAGGTTCAAAGCCTGCCTACTTCAGTGTAAAAAAATGTTCTTTGATTTCCAAAATTCAGGGAAAGAAAATTTCCATGGTCTTTTACTGGTAAGGGAAGAAAGACACAATTTACTTTAGAAAAGCTTGTTTATAAAGTAAAAGTAATATGTCTTAATTAGAGATAAAAATCAAATTGCAAGGCTTAGGAAATAGCATGTAGCTGTAGATATTGTGAATTCTATGAGTTACTGGTTTAGTCTTAATGTGATAGGGTTCAGGCTTGTGTACTTTATCATAGACCCCAGTTGGCTCTAAAAATGGCATAAGCAATTGTTTCCAAGTTGCCCATATCAAATGAATCACCAGAATACTTGTAAAATAACCTTCCCAGGCCCATGCTCTGGGAATTTTGAGTTAGAGAATAAAATAATAGAACCCAGGAAACCGAAGTTTTAATGATTCTTATAACTTCAAATTGGAGATTATAACCATCAAGGAACATTGGGAAATACTGTTAGTGCATTGTTTACACTAATTTCAAAGTATTTTGCATAAGTCTTAATCTACTCCGATATTTAGGTTAATATAAGACCAATGCGGGGCACCCGGGTAGCTCAGTAGGTTAAGCATCTGCCTTCGGCTCAGGTCATGATCTCTGGGTTCTTAGATTGAGCCCCATGTCGGGCTTGTTGCTCAGTAAGCAGAGTCTGCTTCTCTCTTTCTCTCTCCACCCCTCCCCACTGCCCATGCCCTCTCTCTCTCATCCTCTCTCTCTCTCAAATAAATAAATAAAATTTTGTAACAAAAAAAGGCTAACCCTTACTCTAAATATACATAGTTAATAAGACATGACTATTTATGTATATTGATATAGCCTTATGCTTTCAAAATTTCAAATCTAAACAAATTAAATACAGATGTTAGCTTTTGTTCCTTTAACTGTCTTGTATAGTTTTTTTTAAATATATGTAGTAATTCATAAAAATGGTATGTTATTTATCTTACAAGATCTTGGTGTAAGGCTTGCATTGATTTCCAGTGGGAATCCGAAGAGGTTACTTCTATATTTATTACCTGGATGGATAAAATTGCTTCATGAAAAGTTTAAATGGCCTACCCACAACACAAGGAGAGGGCCAAAATTGATCATGTTTGCCTTACACTTGGTCCAACCTTAATAACTTCAGGTCCCACTACAGTAAATTTGTGGCCACCTAGGATGAAATGACTCACGATTCCATGAACTTTTGTGCAGACTATTTGTCAATGCACAAATGAAGATGAACAGGGCTGACCGAGGGTAAAAGTATGAAGCTTTTGAAATTTGCCTTTGATAGACTCTGCCTCCCTTCTTGTTCATCTCCTTCCCCTTGGAAGCAATCTCCACTTCTTCAGAAACCTACTCTCCCTCCTTTCTTAAAAATAAACTCTTACTGTCACTCAACTCAAGGTGGAAACTGTCTGATATAATTTATACATTGAAAGAAATTTATCACACGAACATGGCAAGACTTCCACATGATTTTACACTGAACAGTTCGGCTATGATTGTGGGATGGATGAGTTAACTAAAGAAGAATGAATGAACGTTTGTAAGAATAATACTGAAGAAATGTGGGAGCCTTTTCTGGGGAGGAGAGTTTGGGGTTTCTTCTGTGGAAATCACACTCAATTTGAAGAACAACTTGCTCAATAGAAAAACTCTATGGCAGTTCAGAGCAATTACCCTCTTGTCTTTCCACATCACTCAAGTGTTGCATTCCCATCTCTCAATCTTGTCTACATCTCTGGGAAACCAGGGATCTGAAGCTCACCCTCTGGATTCTCTTCTTCCTTGTGCCATTATTAATTCATCCGTTCATTGGAAACAATATTAACTGAAACTCTGCTATATTACAGGAACTCTTGTAGGTACTAGGGACATGGGTAAGAATGCTAATAATAATTTACTTTTACTATTACTAAATAGTAAAGTAGTGAATACTAAATAGTAAATACTATTACTATTTACTAATAATACTTTACTTTTACTATGTGTAAGTTACAGTGAGAAGCACTTTACTGGAATTATCTTTTTAAATTTCCCTGTGATCCCTTAATTAACCCTACTTTACAAATGAGGAAGATAATGCACAGAGAGGCTAAATAAGCTACAAAAGATTATGGAGTTGGAAAATATCTGGCAAACAAAATGGACAAGCTTGTTATTCTTGTGGAACTTAGGTTCTATTTAGGCTCATAGATGATACACATGGAAAATCAATCAAATAATTATTTAGTTGCAAATTATAGTTAGTCACGCAAAAATAGTGTTATAATATATGCTATTATTAAAACTAACACAGAGTACCTACATTTCAACAGGATAGGCAATGTGCTCTATGAAGCATCTCTGAAAAAGTGGCAATTCAATTGAGGCATAAAAAATGAGAGGCCAGCCATGCCCAAATCAGGGCTCTGGAGGAATGTGCTCCCGGCAAACTGAGCAGTGACAACAGGCTCAGTGTCAGGAAGAACCCTGGCTGGCATCTTAACACACCACACTCTATTTCATCTTGCATGAGATAACGATTTACATTTTAAATCAATTCTCTGGCTACTTGCTGAGAAGGAATTGTGGGAAAACTGGAGCAAAATCAGGAAAATCATTGAGGAGGCTTTTGCAGTAGTTCCAGTAAGAACAAAATTAAGGCATGACTTCTGCTGGGCATACTGGGAATGGAAGGAAGGAAATAGTGTAATTTTTGATGGATTGATTTGGGAAGTGAAGTGGAGTTCAGATTTCATTAATGCTTCAGATTTCTGACATTCAGTGAGATGGGGGAAGAGTTGGGAAAGGTTTTGAGGGAAAAAACACTGTTTTCACTGCTACACTAAACATTCTTTCTCACAACAGGATAACTGTGTTGTTGAAACCTCTACAATACTCCTAACGGGAAAGACAGAGGTGAAAGTCCTAGAGCATAGCATCATTGTTTTTAAACCTTTGTTATCCATAATTGGAGGGTAAACTTCAGGAACTAACTGCACAAGGAGTGTATATATTGGTAAAGGGAATAGTCTCATAGCATAAAGAGTGCTTTTTGCATACTGGAAGGTTAAACATTGATGCTGATTAAAGATACTGGCAAAAGAGAAGAGAAAATCTGAAAATTGGTTTGACCTTGCAAAATAATATTAACTCGTGTCACGTATGTGAAGAGTTTGCATTTTCTGCTTGATTATCAAAGAACACAATGAAGGTTATATAAATCATTAAATTTGAAGTGCGTTTATAGTGTTGTAAATTTTATTTGATTGCATCAGCAAAAGAGTCCATGTGACTTTGATTCCTTTCCCAGTGGGTGTAAATGGATTTTTCTGTGCCCTAAACGTTGTTACTGCAAAGTGTCCTGGGCAGCTTCGTGTTCACAGAATGCCAAGCCATTTTTACCTTAGTCCATTCTGAGAATATGTGAGATGAACTTCTGCTCCTGCTTTCTAGCTAGTAGTCTGTTATTCTCCCTGGGGTCAGAAAATTTCCTTAAGCAAGGTGAAATACTGCCCAGTTCTTATCAGCCCCAAAGTCTCTTCAACTGTATTCTCATTTTCAGTACATGTAGATCATCTCCAACTATGAGTGGATTCTGTTCTGTTTCCATGTTTTCCATGCTCTACTTAGTTGATTGGAATTTTGAAATAAATAAATTTGCATCAAATATGAGCTATAATATCCTTCAGGTAATTTATACACTTGTATAAATGTATAGATAGTTTTAGACATTATGTATAAATTATACATAATTTATAAATTTATACACTTATTATTTGAACCACTGGAATTCTCCTTTAAAAGTTAGTTTCTTCTTTAATTATACTGTTTAATTTACTTTTCCTATAAGTAACTTTGCTCAAAGTCTCTATCATGGACTACAAAATTTTTTGAGTTATAAAAAGATAAAAATATAATTTCAGAGTTCATGGATTGCTCATGGTTCTCTTCAAAAGCCTTTTATGAATATTGACAAAAAATGCCTATCTCATTTTCTCTAAAAAACAAGTGTTTAAGTAGTATTTAAGCAGTATTTAAGTAGATGATAGATTAGTAGTGATATAGAACTACCTTATATTAGGATTTTTGGGGGATGTGCAATGAAACTGGTCATTGTAAGCTTAATGACTGAAAGTCGATTACTCCAGGAGTAATCAGGAGTCAGCCGGGAGAAACATACACATGTGCACACAACACAAGCAAAATAACAAAGTCAAATCTTTATTAGGTGAGGGTGGACAGAAAGTAGTTTATAATTCCAACATATTTTCAGGGATTCTCAGTCAGGATCTACACTGAATTGGTCCAAATTCTCTTTGTGTTAGCTTGGAATTCTTTTAAAAAATATTTTATTTAAATTCAATTTGCCAACATATAGTATAACACCCAGTGCTCATCTTGTCATGTGTAATCCTTAGTGCCCATCACCCAGTCACCCCATCCTCTTACCCACCTCCCCTTTTGCAACCCTTGGTTTGTTTCCCAGAGTTAGGAGTCTCTCATAAGTTTGTCCCCCTCTCTAATTTTTCTCCACCTAGTTTCCCTCCTTTCCCTTATCTTCTCTTTCACTACATCTTAGATTCCACATATTGGAATTTTAAAATGTAATGTGAATTACTCTATATAATTTTGACTCCTATGTTGGGGAGCCAACTTGATAGAATTGCTGTGTAGTACGATGGAAGCTCCAAAACAGACACAAAATCACCCCCTTCAGAGTTGGCTTGGAGTCTTGGGAGTATGGAAGCTTCGGCTGAATACTGAGTCATTATGAATGATTTTACTGTATAAAAGAAGACGACCAATGAAACAAAGTTCCTGAGTACAGAGGAGTATTTTCCAAACTATGATCCATGGTTCATTAGGTCTACGAAATTTAACAATTCTGTGAAGAATAATTCTATGTTCAAAATGTTTGGGTAACACTATATTATACCCCTCTCGGGAAGGTCTTAATTCACATTAACACTGACTCTTTGATAGGAAAAATGTTGTATATGATATACCTTAACTATTTCTCTGAACTATTAGCCAGTAGCACATACTTCCACTTGCCCAAATCTGATACATATTGTTTTAGGAAAAAACATTAAGTGGATGGCTAATTCTTTGGAAGTAGAAGTGTTTCCTGGATTCATGCTATAGTTTCCTGTTTAGTATCCAGTGTAAGTTGCAGAATAAAATAGTTGTGATTTTATATAAAATGTGACTCTGTGTGTACATTTACTCATATAATAACTTAGCTCTTTGTAAGTGATCTTAAAAAAAGGCTGTTTTTCCATTACTACAGGATATCCCTAAAGAACTTCAGATCAATTTCTTAATATTACAAAATTGTGGAAGATGCTTGGAAATAAGAATTATACTTTTGATAAAAATGATATTACTTCTTGGAGCATGTTATTCTTGTTGAGAAATTATTAAAGGCAACTATTAAGTTGTTTCATTAACAAAAATACTTTTTACTTTAAAGATTGAAGAGTCTCTAGGTTTAATTCTCACTTTATTTTTTAGGTCTTAAAAAAATGAAAGTTTCCGAAGCAACTATCTCCTTAATCAACATCAAACATTGGCATTGTTTCTCAGGACTCTTATTTCTGCCTTTGCTTACATCTGTAATTTTCACTTCTCATTCCCTATACTCTCTCTTCACCCAGAGTGAGTGCAGGGTGGGCTTACAGTAATACTTATACAACACAGGGAGTTACTTAATGATTGTTGGCTGGTATTGTAATTGACTTTTCTAATTTCATCTCTAGAAATATTCCCTGCTCACATACTGTTTAGGAATCTCTTCTTTCCTAAGATATTCACTTATTAGCTATATTGTGTCATTATTTGATTACATATTGTGTTGTAAAAATTCCACAATGTTTCTCGAGTGCAAAAAAGTATACTTTCTATTCCCAATAATATACAACTCCCTTTTGTCAGTGGACCTTGGAAACATCTGCACTCTATGTCAGATTTTTCAAATCTTGAAGACTGGCTTCAGAATTCTTGGCATAGTCTCGGCAGTT
Organism: Canis lupus dingo; assembly: GCF_003254725.2. NCBI lineage: Eukaryota > Metazoa > Chordata > Mammalia > Carnivora > Canidae > Canis > Canis lupus. The sequence goes on from NC_064274.1 coordinate 34,543,813, forward strand.
ATGTTGGTTATATAATAATTCTCCTAAAAATGCCCTGAAACCATAGAAGGGGAATTCTGTAGATAGTAGGTATTCAGAATTTTAATTTTCAAATTTTATGTCTACAGCCATTTCATTCAACATTAAAAATAAAAAATTGTCGATTTCCATCATTTCTCTCTCACAAGAACAAGGGATATATTATTACAAGTATCTAAGGATGTCTGTAGGTTTTTATCTAATTTTTATTATGAAAGGTATGGTTTCTTCTTTTTTTCTATGTGGTTTCATTCATAATTTCTCTTTACCCTAAATGTAAATGAATATCAGTTTAAAGTCTGTATGACCTTTCTAGTTGCCAAACTTTTTCTTTTCATGACAGATATTTCATTTATACTATGCTTGAAATTATAAACCACACAGTTTAACTTTACTACTGTCTTTCTGTTAATCATTAAAAAAAACCGGAAGACTATTTTCATTGCTATATTCATATATTGAATTCTGTCAAGTTGCAGTTACAACCAGGGCAAAGCAAGCAATAGCAAGTAAGAATAGCTGATAATGATAAAAATAGTGTAATGCAATAAATATTCAATTGGTATACTATAAGTGATTTGAACAAAGATAAATCATTGACTTTGTTAGGTACTGATATATTGCATAACACATATAGAATAGCTGGCATGCTGATAAATATATGTTTCATGTCTCACAATGAATAAATCTGTCTTCTTTCAGAATAAAAAGGATATGTGTTTTTAAATACATATTTGGGCTAATAGATGAACAAACAGGCTATATCTAATAGCAAAATCATTATTAGAGTTTATTAATATGGTGCATAATAACTAAATTGCTTAGACTTTAAAAATATCTTTATATTAGAATATTGACATATTTGGATAAAAGGATAAAATAATATTGACAGACTTGGATAAAAAATCAAGAACATCCCCTTGATCATTTAGAAAACAAACAAAAAATTTATTACTGAAAATATAATTGAAAATACAATGACCATTCATTTTTCATTTGGACAGCATAAATTCAGTATTTGACAAATATGAGTCTATTAACAGGTAAAATGAGAAAAATGTAATTGCAAATAAATACAACTACCTGTAGTTACCAAATTGACTTTAAGTAAACAAAAACTTTGTCTCCACAAGAAACTAAACTTCAGCAAGCATTTATTGAACACTTCATTCCTTCAAGTAGTCTCCTAGGTGCTAGGCTCTGCTAATATATTGTGCACATATTAAAATTGTAATGGTGAAATTAGATTGTATATAGATAAATGTATTTATATAAATAAAATTATATGAATATGTTGTATGCACATTTGTAGGGGATGTTCTTGATTTTTTAATTTGACACTCTTATCCTTTCAATTTTCATGATCAACTGTATAAACATTTGAAATTTTTTCATGAGATACATAGCTGAACATTTAGCAAACACATAGATACATAAATTTTGAAATACATATCATAAAAATCATTTCCAAAGGCTAAATATCAAATCATAAGTCAATATATATATATATTTGAAACATTGAAGCTTATTTATTACTTAAGCTCAGATGAAATAGAATCATCTCATTAGAATGCAAGGAAGGGAGAGATACATCTATTTTTAGGCTTTAGTATAAATATGAAAACATATGTCATTATCTATACAGAACCTTGATTTGGTTTTAAAAATTATCACCAAAACATATTGCAATTTATCGTATATATTTTAAGGTGGGCTTTTCCTATACTTAGTAGACAAATCATTTTCTGGCAAATCTCTCCCTCTGACAAAGACTTAAAGGTTTCAAAAGCTCCTGTGAGATTCAGTTGTCACCTCCTCAAGCTCAATCCTATTTAAAGCCTAATTATAATTCACATTCATAACAAAACAGGCTTGACATCATCTGATTGTCTACCAACTCTGCTTTCCTGTGGATGAAGGGGAACTAGTGAGATACTCATGAAGGAGAACAAAAAACAAAAATGCATTAATGATAACATTTTCCAGCACAGCTCTCACTTCCCAATGAAAGAAGGCAATATTCAAAATATTTTCCATGTAAATGGTTCTGTGACTGCCCTTACCCACATCTCAAATATTTTTAATAAGGAAATTTTGCTGTAATTTTAAGAAAGATTCTCAAATAAATGAAATATGTTATCTTATTTACTTATTCAAGAAATGTTTGAGTAGCTAATATATTCCAGCTGTCCTATGTATTAGTGATTCAGCTTTGAACAAAACAAAGTACATTCTTTGGGAGTATATCTTCTAGTGGGTAAGACAGACAATAAACAAATAATAAAATCGTATAGTAGGAAGAGTGTACTAGAAAGCCACTGGAGAGTTTTAAGCAGGGATACAATGTTCATCACACTTTGAATCTTTGGCTAATGCACGAAGAACTAGGCAGGTAAGGGTAAGACAAAGATGGAAGAAAGAAGCATTTAGAAGACAGAAGCAACTACCCTACTTCAGAAATGAGTATCTTGGAGTGGGTGGTGAACTAGGAGGGAAATGATCAGATTTGGGATATAGTTTGAAGATAGAGGTTCTGGGACACTATATATCAAATGATGAATTGAATGCAAGTTGTGAAATGATTGGATGTGAGATGTAATGCCTCTTGGATTTGTCCAGATTTGAGCTATCAGATGAAATTGGCAGTTATTCTCCAGAAGTGAAGTATTTCCTCAAAATTCTCAGAGTATCATTTACCCAATATCATTCAACCTGCTGGGTGAGTTGGCTTTATCTATTTAAGTAGGTGTCCCTAATCTACTAAATTTTTTGGCCCAAACAATATTTTTCCATTGTTAGGTTTTCATAAGAACTCAAGAAGTGTGGAATGAAAGTGAACTTTTTCAAATATTTTAGAGGAAAAAAATGATGCAAAAAATTATCAGGTAAAAAAATTGTTCTAACAATTCTTACTTTAAGGAGTATATTATACATGTGTTAAATGCAGAGGAAATGTAATATGGAAACAACTATCTAACCCTATTATATATGTGCTAAATGCAGAGGAAATGTAATATGGAAACAACTATCTAATCCTATTTAAGGAATGTGAAACATGAAGAATAAAGAGCATATCATTACCAATCTTTTTATGTAAATATTGTGGCATAGATATAGATGCTGTTAAGAATTTATACTTTCAGCATGTTCACTGAACTGTTGAAATAAAGCTCCTAATTATTATTTTACTATGTATCATTTCACATTATAAAATAACTTACAAAGTATTAGAATTTGTTGAAACAAAGTCTTTCTGCTTTTGTAAATGAAGTATAGTAGCTCTTTAAAAAAAGTTCTTAAGAAATCTCTTTCCCAGAATATATTTAATCAACTCCAGGGAAGCTTCATTTTATTAAGTGAGTCTAGTTTGACATTGCAAATATCTCTCACCTTGGGTCACATATGAGATAAAGTCTCTTAAAAAAATCTTACTCTCACATTCTGCATTATTTTACATTAATCTCTAGAATTACCTTTAGAGATTTCGAGTCATCTTTATTCTTCCTAATTGCTGCATCTATTAAGCAAGGCAGATATTTTTCTACATATCCTTGTTAATTACTAACATATCCCACATTTACATAATACATTTTTAGGGGCATTTTCTGTGGTAACATTTCATGGCTAATAGGAAGCAATTTGCTTTCCTTTATTAAGTGCATTAAAACTTCATGCCCTAGACATCATTGACGGTAAACATTTGATTCTGCTCAAATTTAATGCACGGAGGCATTTGGCTGTGCCATATTAGGTTTATTTATGTGCTGTGTTCTGCATTGTTAGCTGCTAATGAGACTTCAACTCTTATTGCTCTAAGGCCTGAACACTAACCTCATTTTAATGAGTTCATTATTTGCTGTCTTCTGAAAGGAAGACAACAAATTTTCCTTTTAATTAAAGGTCAAAACACCTCTGGTGAAGGAAAAGGAAGAGGTTATCAAGCTCTGGGATAAGATGAGAGATTGCTATTTCAGACTTCTAAGCTAAACAGAGTTAGTGTAGGTTGGGGTAGGCGGTGGTTTCCCAAGAATATAGACAGTCAATCAATCTCAGGAGACCAAGGTGCATTTAAATTTAAGACAAATGAGAACACTACAGCATGATAGCTAATGTGCCTAAGACTTTGTAAAAAATGAAAGTCAGCCAAAGTAATTAAAGAGGCTTTACTCCTAACCAAAAGGGCCACGTGGATCAATACGGCTGCAAGAGCAAGATTTGCCTTTCGCATGACCAATGAGTTGAGGAGTCCAGAGAACACATGCCATATTAATTGAGCCAAGAAAAACTAATCTCAACTATTTCATCACAGAACGTGAAGCAAAGGCAACTCAATATTTTAGGGAATATGTTGCCCTAGCATGAGGTAAAAGAATACATATATTTAGAAGATACTAGCTGCTAAACTGAAATTCCTAGGGATGTCAGTTGTTATTTGCATTTGCAGGCAATGCATATCTCTAACCACAGGAGAAAGGTGAATCTAAATGATATATAGTTCTGTCACAGCCTATATTATGAACAACTTGCTACTTATGTAAATTTTAAAATAAATGAAACCAAGACACGTGAGCGTAACAATTAAACAGAACATTTGCATTTAATAAATAGTGTGGTTACATTAAAATCCAAAATATTCTCATTTTGCTCTGATGACATACACATTCCACACATGGATTGTTTAGCTTTGTACATTGCTCTTTAAGATTTAAATTTTTAATAACATATTAATATACTTGTCTTTGTTTCAAAGATTTTATTTATTTGCGAGAGAGACATAGAGAACACAAGCAGGGGGAGAGGAGCCCAACAATAATGATTATGATGCAGGGCTGGATTCAGAACCCTAAGATCACCACTGAGCCAAAGTCAGATGCCTAACTGACTGAGACACCAGAGGCCCTTATACTTTTATTTAAACATAAAGCTTTAATAACTTTATGTGTAAAATCTGTGTGCTTTAAAAATATTTCTAGCATTGTTCCTGACTTAGAGCATATGATCAATAAATATTTCAGTAACCGGGATGCCTGGGTGGGTCAGTGGTTGAGCATCTGCCTTCAGCTCAAGGAGTGATCCCAGTCTGGGGATTGAATCTCATATCCGGCTCCCTGCAAGGAGCCTGCTTCTCCCTATGTCTCTGCTTCTCTCTGTGTGTCTCTCATGAATAAATAAAATCTTAAAAAAATATTTCAGTAACATTTTTTATTTTAGAGTATATTTAGATTTACAGAAAATTTGCAAAGATAGTACAGAGAGTTTCCACATAGCAATACTACTGTAACCTTATGTTACCTTGGTACATTTGTCACAATTAATGAACCAATATTGATAAATCGTAATTAACTAAAGTCCATACTATATTCACATTTCTTTCAGTTTTCCCTCGATTTTCTTTTTCTCTTCAAGGAACCCATCAGGATACCACATTACAGTTAATTGTATATCTCCTTAGGCTCCTCTTGGTTTGAGATCCATATCCTTTTTCAAGAGCCATTTCAGGTTTACAGAAAAACTTAGGAAGCAGAGAGTTTCTGTATATCCCCTTTTTCCCATATCCTTACACAGATCCCCCATTTGTTACAACTGATGAATGAATACTGATACATTATTATTAATTAAAGTCCATTATTTACACTGATGTTTGCTCCTTGTGTGGCAAGTTAAGGGGTTTTGAGAAAAATAGAATGTCCTCTAACCATCACTATAGTTTCATGTGGCATAGTTTCACTGCCCTAAATATTCTGTACACTCCACTTATTCATTCTTTCCCCCTCCTTCTGGCAGCCACTAAACTTTTTATGTTGCTAGTTTTGCCTATCTAGGATGTGATTAAGTTAGACTTATACAGTATGTAGCCCTTTGGATTGGCTTCTCTCTCTTGGTGACATACATATAAGATTTCTCTATGGGTTGTGTGTGTGTGTGTGTGTGTGTGTGTGTGTGTGGTTTGATAGCTCACTTGTTTTTGATACTGAATAATATCTATTAAAAAGGAGACAGCAGGCCCCAAATGGAGTCACTTGTGCTAAATGCCATGCTGGCAAACCAAGACTTGATACCTAACCTTATTGCAGCTTCAAAGTCTTCCAGTAATGTAACTTTTACCAGTTGAATTCGAATTACCTGGTCAGTACTCCTGAGGTAATCCTCTTGATAGACTCTCTTTTGTTTCCCTTAGGAGGACAACCTTGCCCAAAACAATGCATCCTTTGCTAATAATTTCCTTTTACTACCCCTTTCTACCTTTCAAAACCTTTGCTTTTTTACAGCTTGATGGAGCTCTTTCTATTGCTAGATGAGATGCTGTCCAATTCATAACTTGTTGTTGAATAAAGCAAATTTTATCTTTAAATTTATTCAGTTGAATTTTTGATAACCTATTCCATCATCTAGATAGGTGTACCATATTTATCATTGACCTATTAAAAAGTATCTTGGTTACTTCCAAATTTTGGCAATTGTGAGTAAAGCTGCTATAAAATTCATGTTCAGGTTTTTATGTAGACATAAATTTTCAACTAATTTGAGTAAATACCAAGGAGTACAATTCCTGGATGGTATGGTACAAGTATGTTCAGTTCTATAAGGAGCCACTGAACTGTTTTCCAGAGTGACTGTGCCATTTTGCATTCCCACCAGCAATGAATTAGAATTCCTCTTGTTCCACATACTCTTCAGAATTTGCTGTTGTCATTGTTTTGGCTTAGGCCTTTCTAGTAGATGGGTAGTGATATCTCATTGTTTTAATTTGCAATTCCCTAATGGCATATGATGTTGAGCATCTTTTTATGTGTTATTGCCATCTGTTTATCTTTTTTGGTGAGTTATCTGTTCCAATCTTTTTGCCCACTTTTTAATTAGGTTGCCTGATTTCTTATTAACGAGTTTTAAAAATTCTTTATATATTTGGATATAAGTTGTTTATCAGATATATTTTTATAAGTATTATCTCTCAGGCTTATTTCTTCAGTTTCTTAACAGTGTTTTATGTAGAGCAAAAGTTTCAAAATTTAATTAAATCGGAATTATTAATTTTTTCTTTCATAGCTCATGCTTGGAATAAAATTTATTTGGTAACTGGATTCATTACAAAAAGTCAGATCAGTTTTTACTGAGAATCTTTTATGTACATTGCACTGCAATATGGACCAGAATAAAATGAGGTGGGAAGAAGACAATATAGGAAATATTTTTTGTCTTTAAAGAGCTTAAAATACTGTATTGTATTAAAATACTTCATATATTTCTCTAAATGCTATTTTATGTATTTTCCAAATGTGTTTAATTAAAATCAAAGATGGCCAATTTTATACTTGGAGTCATCCAATAAGTATTAATATAGATTAGCCTCAAAGCCAAAGATACCCAGTTAAGACACAGTAAAGTTGGCTTTAAAATTTCTCTTTGACAATTTTCTTCATTTTGGCTTTTACCCAACGCACAGAGGAGAAAATCAAGATTTGAAAAAGAAGAGAATAAAAAAATGAAAACTTGTTTCCAAAGGTTTTTTTTTAACTTGAGAAAACAGATTACACTGTGCCATAAATAATATCTTTTGAGCATTTCATAATTTTCAAAAGGCTGTCATATAGTATTTCACTTAAACTTCAGAACAATTCTAGATATTGTTATCTTTATTTCACAGTTGAAATAAAATGGAAAAGAAAGTGATGTAGCTCAATAAGGCTCTCAAATGTAATCTTAAGATCCCAAATCTGTTGTTCCTTAGAGTTCCTGTAGGAATTCTTCAGGGGCATCTGCATGGCTTGGTTGGTTAAGTGTCAGTCCTGGGATCAAGTCCCACATCAATCTCCCTGCTCAGCGAGGAGTCTACTTCTTTCTCTGCCCTTTCCTCCTGTCATGCTCTCTCTCTCTCTCTCTTTCTCTCCCTCTCAAATAAATAAATAAAATCTAAAAAAAAAAAAAAAGGAATTCTTCAGCTATTGTGCTATGGGTGGCATCACCTACTTACTGATAGCTGAACTGAGCTATGTATAGTTTACTTAAAGGAAATACCCACTTCAGTTACAGAATTTAATGTTCCAAAAGAAAGAGTTAAAGCTCACATAAATGAAGTAGTATTTAATTAACATTATATATTAATAATTTAGTGCCATACTATGCTATGTAGATAGTAAATACTTGGACTTTCGCATAAGAAATGGGACTCACACTGCAAAGTACCCACATTTTTTGGTAATTCTGGGTTATTGTTTTAACCCTTCTGTTCATTACTGTAATCTATATGCTAGGATTCTAGAGATGTTCTGAATATGGGAACATAGATGTGCACTACTAAATTGGACCCAATTTAAAAAGTCTAGGACTCATTTATTTTGACAATAACATGAACTGGTAATTTTCTTCATGATTTTTTCATTATCTGATAGGAAAAAGATAGGCAACAAACTTATCTGGGTATTTCTTTGCCCCCTAACCTCAACATTATTGTTTCTGTTTTAAATAAGACTATTTTTAAATGTAGTAGTGAGTAAGTTGAGGAATAAGACATAGAAAGCAACTGTCTCAGAATTAATTCCAACTTGGTAGATGCCTTCCAACGGACACATATTCTGCTGCTTTTTACACTGATTTTGTTGAAAAAATATGTATTCTTCAAATCTCTTTTTGGCAGAGAAGTTTAAGATAATGTAAAAAAAATATATGTATATGTTTTCAAAACCAAGTGGTGAAGGCCACTGTCTATATAGGTTTATATTAATCTTGAAATCTGTTTACTCCTAAACTCTATCTTTTGCTAAGTGGTTCTGTAGTTATTTAAAGTTGCATCTTGGGGTTTCTGGGTGGCTCAGTTGGTTAAGCATCTGACTCTTGATTTCGGCTCAGGTTCATGATCTCAGAATTCTAAGATCAAGTCCCTATTGGACTCCTCACTGGATATGGAGTCTGCTTAAGGCTCTCTCTCCCTCTCCCATCTCCTTCTGCCCTTCCCTCTCTCCCTCTATGAAAAAAAAGTTACAGCTTGTTCTTAAAGTGAACCTCTTAAAGACATTGCTCCCCTAATTTTGGCTGCACCATCTCAATTCAGGATTTAAAGATTACTAATTTAGCTTTTATTCATCCTTCATAAGTGCTCAAGTCTATTTCTTGTCTTCTTTTCTATGGACACTGTCTATTGGCAAATCTTAAGGAAATTTTTAAAGTATGATCCTACACCTAACTCATTTTTGAAAAACATCTTTGACCCTGCTATTTGGTCCACACCCATGCTAATTTGTTAAGATACCTTGGTACAATTTCAAAAAGAATGTTCTGACTTTTTTGATATAGTGTTCTACCTGTTAAAAATCATATTCTTATTCCCAGTCAATAAAAGTTGTATCATGTAGTATATAGAATATATGTGAAACAACTCCATGATCTTAGTAGGAACCAAAATAAATAAAATAATTGTTCTACATCTAAAATAAGTAACTTTCTTTTGAACAAACAAAATAAAACTGTATAAAAGTCAGTGTAGGATAATATAGTAGGAGCAAGCCAGTGCAAATGCTTAATGAATCCAAATAAAGAAAACAGTGGAGGGGTAATGTTGATAGGAGAAGATTTCAGTAGGTAAATGATTAAACATATTTTGAAGAAAATGTAATTTTTGACTGTAAAAAAAGAAGAAAACAATTCTGGGAAATGTGAGAGAGAAGATATGCAAAGGTGAATAATTTACTATAATTTGTTTTTAAATTTTATTTCTTTTCTCTTTTTTGATTTTAGAGAAAACCAGGTTATGCTAAATGACATCCTACAAACTGGCTATAAAAATATAATTCATTTTCACATTTCTCATAAAATGACATACTGTCAAATTTCTTGAAACTCTTTGGGGATGTGTCTAAGTAGCTTCTACATATATAGTAACTTTCTATTAGCTGATATGCTGATCGATGGCAAGCAGAGAATATTATGGCCTCTAAGGGATTGAAACATGTTAAAGTCCATTCTAAAAAACCAGGACAATATTGCTTTATTTTAGAGTACCTTTACTCATCAAATATTAATTTTGAGTACTTATGAGCAGGCAAATATGCTAGAAGTTGCTAGAGACTTTTAAAGAGTGTGTAAAACGTGCTCTGTACCCTCAAGGGTAATCAATGTGAGGAAAAGCATGTATCTGACTAATTATAATAATAAGCAGAAAAAGTGTCGTAAGTATTTTATCAGCAAAGTGCAATAAAAGTTCAAAAGAGGCTTGGCATTATTATCTTTTACCAGACAATAGGCAGAATGAGAGAGGGTGCAAGATAAAATAGGTGGGGCAGAGGTTCTATGAGCCTTGTAGGAAAATTTACTTAATAATGGTTTTTGAAGAAAAATTAAAATTAAAAAAATTAAAAACTTCAATATTTAAAATAGAATAATCTAGCAATTGTGAATAGATCAACATGGCTGTTAGATAGGGTTTGGGCATGACAGGGAGACCAACACAAAAGAAGTCATGAAAATAGTATCTACTTAGATTTTAAGAGCTTAGATGGTGGTAGCAATGAATGGAAAGGAAGAGACAAATGAAAACACCTTATAGAAAAAAGAAAACATAGGATTTATCAATTTCTTATATGTCAAGAAATAGAGAAGCAAAAGAGAAAGCTTTATGCCTAAATTTCTGAGACTATCCAGAGCCCATTGACAGAAAGATAATGAAGTTAAAGGAAAGTATTAGTGTGGATGGTGATCAATTAAGTCAATATTAAATATTTTAATTGAATTAAAATCCCCTGAAAATGAATTAAACTTATATTCTTGCATAAATGCCTGCATATATTTCAAATATAACCTTTTATAAAAGAACAGAAAAAATCAGAATTATAACTAAGCTCAAAACAGTAAGATTCATTTAGACATTTAGGGACATTATTTGGAAGTTATACATATGGATGTGTAAGTCCTATTAATTTGTATGTCAATTGCAGAAGTAAATTAGTGTTGATTTTTAAAATAAAAATCCATCTTCATTTGTAATGGTAATTGTTTTGATGATCTAGGTCTGTGTCCTCACAATTACCAGCAAATATTTTGAGAATATATTCTTAATACATGAATATTTAGTTTGGTACATTATGTACTTGCATTCCTATAATTTATGTGCTTTATAAAATATGAAAATGGACATAAGCAAATGACATGAACACTATTTTAAATATTTTATTCCTGTTATTAAAAGCATAGCACCTTTGTTGGTGCTAACAAAAATGATAATGTCTTAATGTAAAGGAATGTGACTGAATGGGTCAGATCTGATTAGACATCCTTGTTTGAAATCTCAGTAGTGTGACTTGAATGACAATGTATGCAGTGAGGAAGTGGGAGAAATGTTCCTGTGCCGTTTTCCTGCTGTCTGAGTTATTAGTATTATGCTTAATTGGCAGTCTCTTCATTGGAAGAACTTTCAAATACTAACTTTATCTATGAAGGTTAATTTAATCAAACTAGGTTTAAAAAAATCAGTAAATTCCTTTAAATTACTTCACAAACTCTAATATACAGCAAAAGAATGGAATTGAAGAAAACAGTGAGGTGCTACTGTCAGCCCTGCACACTGTGACATGCCCATTTCTCCCCCAAGCATGCTGTGGATACTGTTTGAGATACTAGGCTGCCAGAGAATCAACCTAGCGGGATATTGGGGTTCATCTCTATCAAATAATATCTTAGATAACTATCTTTCTTACTTTTAGATGAATATTAGTCAACATCCTATTACCCCCCCACCCCAAACACACACATCTTAATGTATTGCCTTGTATTTTATTCACATTGGAGTAGTGCCTGTCAAAACTTCAACAGGAGTCAGAGTCACATTATAGTTAATGCCCCAGGGTCTGAAGTCAATATGCCTGGGTTCAAAAATGAACTCTACCATTTAAACTCTATGCTTAACTCCCTCATCTGTGAAATGGGGATGTGAAAAACTTTGTAAACTTGTTGGGAGGAGTAATTGAAGTAGCATACAGTGCTCTGGAATATGAACCAAGTGTGGTATATGATAAGCTTCCGATAACTGCAAATTGTTGCTGCTGTTGTTATGTGGCAACAAACCATCATCTGAACTCATTCAGGTTACGGAATACATCATTATATTAGTTCTACAAAGCAAATGTACATATATACTTGGGTTATTTGCCTTTCCCTTAAACGTCCTTGATTATTGTCAGTCTTAATATGGTATCTTTGAAGGTGTGGGGACCCTTGTGTCAGTTCCTTTTGTGATACTGCAGACTCCTTCCTCTCTTCTAGAACATTAATTTTCAATATGTGTTAGAATATATTAAAAATATATAAAATATTGTAAAAATAGAATAGATTAAAGATAATCTGATGAAGTTATTATTTCAAAACAAAAGAACTGTGGCCCAATATCTTTTTCTTGGAAAGAAACTCTTGGTGAGTGATTCACTCTCATTGTCATTTCAAATTTAATATGAATTATGTTGCCTTATTTCATGTAATTATTTATTTTGAATAGCTTGTACTTGGCTACCAATGACTTTCTTGTTTTTCACATGAAAAAAAAAAAAAACAACAGGATCTTTGATTTGTTGAAGCAATACTGATAGTTCAGGCACTTCCTTCAAGACATCCATCAATTCGCCCCTCCTCTGAGAGCCAGCCCCCTCCACACTATTTCATAATGCAGGCTCCTCCAACTTCCACTCAGTACCCCTTAACTTGCTCTACATTTTCTTTAATTTCCATGGGATTTAATATCTTCAAAATACCATATAATTCATTTATTTATTATATATGTTAACTGCCTTCTCCCCTCCTGCCTACACACATGCTCAAATGAGGATAGGGAATCTTTCTTTCTTGGTACCCTAATGTATCCCATAAGGCCAAAACAGTACCTGGAACATAGAGTGCTCAATAAATATGCACAGGATGAATGATGGTCCTGTTTGGAACTGATGGAAATCAATTACAGGGAGCTAGGTGTTCAAATTTCATAGCCCCAGGGTGAAGACATTTCCAGTGCAGCTGCAATTACCGTCAGTTGACTGAGATGAATAGGGAATCCTGTTCAAATATACACTGTTTCCCTTAGTTACTGAGTTATTTTATATAGCTGGATATTTGAGCCTGTTGGGTTAGATAATCAGATGATACAACAATAAAATTGCAACTTGTAGGACACTTTGATCTTGTAAAAAACAGACCCCTAGAGTTTTTAAAAAAACAAACCCACAGTTAATTAATTTTTCCTGTTAATTAATCAACAACATAGAACTAACCAGGTATTCGTGACTAAGTAACCAGAAAATTCCAAGCTAAATGGAGAAAACCATAAAAATTTCCACAGATTTCTTGAGCAGCAGCAGAAAAATCTCTGAATAAATTATCTGCTTTTCTGAGAATAGGTCACTTCAAGACGTCTCTGAAATTCTGTCTGATTTGTAACTATTACAGATCATTGAAGTGGTACCAGAGTATAAATTTAGAGACCAAAATGGGTGCTGAACTGGCTGTTCTAATTCACACAGTTCCTCTTCTAGAATCTCAAAGAAGCATTTAAGTTACTGTTTCTAATTTTTTTCTAATTTCATCTAAACTGGGCAGGAAGTTAAGCAGTTATGAATGATCTCTTTAAACAATAAAATCGGATGGTCAAAGCTATCTCATTACTGTTAAAGGAGTTGTGAGCATGAAATTGGTACATAAAACATTTACAATGATATGTTGACATATATTTTTATTTAAATTAAGAAGAGATTAGATTCATAATAATCTATACTGATTCATTTCCACTAAACTTATACTTTTGCTATTTTCATTCAGCGGTAATAAAAGGTGAAATTATTTTGATATCTCTTTCGGGTAATGCTGAAATTCTGACATTGAAATCCAACATTAATTTGAATAAGCATCTACATTAGACAGATGAGGGCAATCATTCCGTGTTTCCCAATGCATTTCTTGTGGGCCTCCAAATATGATCAGAGGCTAAAAGATGTTAAGTGATCCTAACATTTCTGTGTGAATTTTATTTGAATTCTCTAAACTTCTCTTCCCGTTCATTTTCATTTTAGTTGAAATGCTTTTGTTTCTATTTATTTCCTACATTGTGTTTGATTTTTACAAATATCTTTTAAAATTTCTCTATGATAACAATCTCTTATAATCTCTTGTTATTGTGCAAAAAACTTCTGATTCTTGATGCATTAAAATAATAATTCAGCAAAGATTTAAAGTAGAAACTTAGGTTGTTTTTCTGACAAAGTGGGTTTTCTGAATCTTGTTTTTATTACCCTTAAAATGGGAATAAGGGCAGCCTGGGTGGCCACCTTCAGCCCAGGGCCTGATCCTGGGGACCTGGAATCGAGTCCCATGTCAGGCTCCCTGCATGGAGCCTGCTTCTCCTTCTGCTTGTGTCTCTGTCTCTCTCTCTGTGTGTCTCTCTCTGTCTCTCTCTCTCTATATATAATGAAGAAATAAAATTTTAAAAAATAAAATAAAATGGGAATAAAAAACCTACCTTGAAAAATTAATGAGATATAAATGCGGTAAATCATAAAAATCTGCCTTGTGCATATAATTTTTTTATGTATGAAGGAGTAGAAAACTAGAATGAGGGGCAGCACCGGTGGCTCAGCGGTTTAGTGCCGCCTTCAGCCCAGGGAGTGATCCTGGAGACCCGGGATGGAGTCCCACGTCGGGCTCCCTGCATGGAGGTTGCTTCTCCCTCTGCCTGTGTCTCTGCCTCTGCCTCTCTCTCTCTCTCTCTCTCTCTCTCTCTCTCTCTCTGCTCTCATGAATAAATAAATAAAATCTTAAAAAACAAATAAAACTAGGATGATCATAGATTGCTTAAATTCCCATTGGAAGTTCATTTTATGTGGAGATTGGGATTCAGGTTTTGGACTCCTCATTTTTCTATTATACCATAATGCTATTACTCCTATCTAACTCAAAACTGTTATGTCAGAGAACACCTTTTTTAGGATAAGAACATATTTACATAATAGTAACAATAAGAAGCATTATGAGAACTGAATCTTTACCTCTCATCTCTGTTTCCAAGGTCCTGTCTCAGTCTGGAGGTTCTTGCTTTTGGGAGCAAGTTTGTCAGCCTATCCCAACCCTGGCCTCTGGTACCTGTCAGAAAGGTGATCAGCCTTGAATTGAGTAAACTTTCTTCATTTTTATTAGGACAAACTCCTTAGGTTATTCAAACATGCTAATATTAAAAATCCAATTTTCATTCAGTATGCATCCCTCCAC
Source organism: Canis lupus dingo (assembly GCF_003254725.2). Classification (NCBI taxonomy): domain Eukaryota; kingdom Metazoa; phylum Chordata; class Mammalia; order Carnivora; family Canidae; genus Canis; species Canis lupus. The sequence goes on from NC_064274.1 coordinate 34,559,065, forward strand.
GAGTTAAATTGAGAACTCAAATTACTTGCCAATGTGCATCTCTTTATTTGGGCTAAATTAGAAAATGACCCTGGAGAATTCCTTTCATGTTCATCGGTGGCTTCATAGACCAAAATGGGGGAGAAATCATGTTTAGAAGAAATAACTACTTGTTTTTACTTCAGCGCATTCCTAATGAGAAATGGTGCTGCAAGGTATTCTACTGAACAGATGCTTTGGGTATCCACAAGGCAGCTACCTGACCCGGCCGTGCTTTATTTTACTTAGTCGGTTAAATATAGGGACCCTGGAGGCAGTCCTGAATCCTTTTTCAGTTCCTCACTTTTTCCCTATCATCCAGGTTGATGATATGACTTGTTGGTTAGCAAATATGCTTCATTTTCCAACTTCTGAGCTTTTGTTTATGTGGGACACTTTTCACTCCCACCATAGCTCTATTACAAAACTTTTCTTCCTCCAAATCCATTTGTAAATCCAAACCCTCCATGATGCTTTTCCTGATTCCTTTTTAGGAGATAATTCCTTTGGCCATACTATTTTCTTTCTCTTTTTTCTTTCCCTATCTAGCATATGTAGCCATCAATATAGATGAAGGAGATAGAAACAGAAACAAAGATGGAGATACTCTCCAAGTTCCTAAAGGAAAAATGTATCTGCTAAATAGGTGATAATATAAAAATTCATAAAATAGGCTCTCAAAAGTATGAAGCATGTTACTGTTCTAATTGTTTGGTGACAGATTTTTTTTTTGTAAGGTAGGAAACAATGTTTCCCTCTTTATACAAGTAATCTGAGTGTGTAAGCATAATATTACTTCTGAGGAAAGTTGTATCAATGAATTAAATCTTGTGTGGATTTTTTCTTAACTTCCTGTTTGATAGTAAGGACTCAGAAGAAACTGAATCTTATTTACCTTCATATTTTTTATATAAATAAACACAGTACCTTACCAATAGTACAGACCCAGCAGGTACTGGATTGAATTAATGGATTCAAATACTCCATTAGCTTTCTTAATATTCCCAGAGAGAAATATGACTCATTATGAAAGAATTATGTAAGTGATGTTCTTTTTCACCCACTCCAACCATCCAAATTCTGATTTTAATAGAGGAGTAATATCTCCTCCTGGTTCTAAGGGTTTTAAACTTGCATCTTTTTGAAGAGGATTAAAGGATTTGTTGGAAATGACACTCTATATTGGAAATTATATGTGGTCTACGATTCATAGGCATCTACAATATGTTGTGATAGTCATCTCTGGTTTTCCTCCTCTGATGATAACTTAAGTAGTGTGGCTAATGGAATCGTTCTGCTTTGGACTGGATTTCTGTACTTAGAAGGCCTGGGGATTAATCATTTCCACCAGCAGCTTTTATCCCTTGCCTGCTTTCCTATCATGTCCTCTAGTCTCAGAATTCTTCCAACTATTCACAAAGCTTACTATTTGCTTTGCTAAATCCAAGAATGGCTGAAACTTATTCTATTTCTAAAGTGAACATCCTGTGTGTACAGCCTCTTCTAGAGATCAGCTTTTTCTTGCATGCTGTGGTTATGAGAGAGGCTTTTTAAAAACTGTTTTAATGGAAAGAATCACTTCCAGCTTAGAATCTAAGTTGAAAATGGATTCCCCAAAGTGCAGAGACCTAGAGGTCATGGCTCCTATTGTGCAACTCCATTAACTATTCCCTGGATAGCAGATACTTTGGAGTAGCACATACCTCACCCCCTTGATGAAGGCCTTAGGGAAACATTGTTTCTAAAAGAAAGCAGGTTCTGGGCAAGAATTAAAAGCAATCTCATAACATAAGTGCTAGAATTCAGGCTTTTAAGCCTCATTGCTCTCAGATATATCATCAAAGTGACATTGCTGATAGAAGAAATTTTGTGGTCTGACTATAGTTTTGCAATCGGAGCATTTTTTTTTTTTTTTAACTTACTCTCAGAGTTCATCAACAGAGTATTGTGTTGTCTTTCCTCTATTTGCCTAGGAAACTGCCTCATGCCACATACTCTCCCCTTTGGTTGAGGGATTCTGGTTGGCAAAGAAAAATCTCTTTGAGGCCTTGGCTTTAAATTTGGCTTTCCCTTCTTAGATGAGTCACCTCAAACACCATGCCTTGTAATAAGGCATGATTTACCATTCCTTCCATTATGGGATAAAACCAAATCAACCTGAGAATGCATCTATCTTGCTTATCTCCTATAATCACAAACTATTGAGAGAATAAGCTTCATGAAGGCAGAGTCAATGCATATTATGTTCACTGCTATTAGCTCCAATGCCAAGCACAGTTCTTGGTTTGTACTATGTACTTAATGCATGTGTGCAAATGAATGAATAGATCAACACATGAATAGTTTTGATTTATGTGTTTTATCAAGATATTTAATCATCTGCTCATTTTTGCAAATATAGGTTTTACTTCCATAGAAATTAATAGGTAATTTAAAACTAACCTCAATTGAGCAATTATTAAGCACTGTTCTAAGCACTATATACATATTAACTCATTCAATTTACTATTACTATGTTACTGTTACTTCATTTTACAGATGAAGAAACTGAAGCTTCCAGAAGTTAGGTATATTGCCTAAAGTAAAACAGCTGGTATGAGGCAAAACTTGGATTTAATTATAGGTGATCTTGTGTCAAAGCCTTGCAGGATCTCCAGATTTGCATCTTGGTTTCCTAAGTACTAGCCATGTGACCATGTGGATTTTCACTCATCTCTCAATTCTATGGTTTGTAAAATGGGACTAATATTTGTATCTATCCAATAATTTCTTATGAGAAATAATTGAGATACTACATAGAAAAGATACTTAGAATTATTTTCTGGTATAAAGAAAGTGCTCTATAAAAAATGTTATTAATATTATCATGATAAGTTTAAAAACATATTATAATTATTATCTGGATGTGCATTCATTTAAAGAAATTTTATGGATACCTGATTTTGTCAAATGGATATTTAAAACATCATAAATGCATTCAAAAAGACACAGTTATCAAAAGCCATAGCATGTTCACAATATAGTAAAATACTCTGAGAGTTCTTTCTTTTATTTTAATTTCTAGCTAAAAGTTTGAAGTTATTTTTTAGACAATAGGTAATCACAAAGATTATCCAGGAAGATTATTCTGAAATATGGGCCGCAGTAGGAAAAGAATCATTATAATAAGGACTAGAAGGAAGTATATAATGTTTGGAAGGTCTGGTGGAGGTGACCAATGAAAAGACCTATTTTTATCAATCCTCAGTTCACCAACCTAACATTATGTGGCAACATTATACTCTAGAATACATTCAAATCAGTAATTAAGTATGTACTTCTGATTTTTTAAATCAACAGTCATGAACATTTGTTATACTATGTTGTGATGCTACAGCATATAATGTAAAAGAATGTTCTAAAATATTAAATTTTGTAATTGCTTAAAAAAGTATATTTTATTAATCTAATTCACATCTAAAACATCATAGCAGTTATATAACTGACATTAAATGGAAGTTTTTTTGACTATTATGCCAAGTCTAAAGGATGATAAAATGAGAGTAAAGCTAATTGACATAAATTACAATGTGGGGAAATAATGTTTCTCAATTTTAACATTTTACCTGATTTCCCAGGAATTTAATATTTCATTTCTCTTCTATATTGCCTCATGAGAATATCTGCTTTTTAGAAGTCTGTTAAGAAATCAAGTATCTCCAATAATCAACTCATGATACAAAAGATTTTAAGAGTTTTTAAACTCCTTTCTATGTATGTAGTGAGGACTTTGTTGAAATATAGTTCAAAGTAGACTGATTTGGCAATTCTTTTAAAAATAAAGCAAAGTAAAACAAAACAAGCCCCAAAGTCCTTAAGGTAGAGACTTAAAGCTTTATCTTCATTGTACATAGTCTTAGTGTGACACTAATTTTTATGCAAAAATTCATTTCCTTCAGCAAGTGTTCTGCATCCAATCTTTTTATTTATTTATTTATTTATTTATTTATTTATTTATTTATTTATTTATTCGACAGAGAGAGAGAGAGGCAGAGACACAGGCAGAGGGAGAAGCAGGCTCCATGCCGGGAGCCCGACTCAGGAACTCGATCCTGGGACTCCAGGATCGCCCCCTGGGCCAAAGGCTGGCACTAAACCACTAAGCCACCCAGGGATTCCCCCCTATCTGTCTTTCAAGACCTACATCTCTTCTGAAGCTTTTATTGCAGTCTTCCACCTATCATAATCTTTGATTTTTCTCCTTAGAGTGGTCTTTTTAAATTTCCCTGCAAATCATTCACTTTCCTTATACTGGTAACAGCACCTTAATTTTTGTCCACTAATGATATTTTACTGAGACTCTTAATGCCTGCCCTGCCCTATCCAAGGGATGGGCACACTCAAACTAGACTAACCAGACTCTCTTCCAGAAATATGATTATTCAGTGGAGTGACCCAAAGAGAGAAAAGTTAAAGTTGGTTCATCCATCAAAATGATGCTGTAGAGCATGGTCTAGACTACCAGAGGTGTCTTGCTCCTTGTAATGAAATCTGTGTTGTTGTTTTTTTTTAATTTCCCCTTCAGCTTTTCAATTCAAATATGTGAACTATCATATGCCTTTCAATGAATCAATTAGGCTTAAGATAACCAGAGTCTTGGGGCAACTAGATAGCCCAGTTAAGTTGAATGTCTGACTCTTGGTTTTGGCTCAAGTTGTGATCTCATGAAATTGAGCCCCATGTCCCTTTGGGCTCGAGGCTTAGCAGGGAGTCTGCTTAAAGATTTTTTTCCCTCTGTCCCTCACCCAAAATAAATAAATAAATCTTTTAAAAAAAGATAACCAGAGTCTGATCCTGTCTGATTGCCAAAAAACAATAATTATGTATATTAGGTAACTTTTATAGAAGTCCTAGATTTAGAATTTAGTTACATATTTATAAGAAAATTTCACGAATTTTTTTCCTTGATATATTAATCTTATGTGTATAGCAACTTGCAAATTCCTTCAGAGTTGAAACTAGTAGTACACTTTATTTTCAAGGCATCCCTCAACTGGGCAGTTGCTTAATAAATAATTTCTTAATAAGTATTTGTTAAAATGATTCCCAGTTTCAATAACAATTTAGTTTTCAATTTACTTCATAAAATGAATTTATTTCCACATCCACTGTGTGTACTTCCAAGGCAGGTGTTATCATCATGCCCCAAGGCAGCATTACAAATTGGAAAGGGGATGAGCAGCACAAGGTATGAACCCGTCTCCAGCACTCAGGAGCTCCATCAGATAGGGCATGTCATACAGTGTTTATATAGCCTGTCTCTTCTTCTAGTAAAGAATAAATGGATAACTTGTACTTTAAAGTTGTGGGGCTACCATGGGATGATATAAAGGAAGTATAAAAATTGATACTAGGATTTAATAAATGTTAATTATTTTTATAATTATTTTATAAATACAAACAATAAGGCACAAATGTTTAAATGGATTTTGCCTCTTCACATAGTCAGTTTAAGTAAGTAGCTGGATGGGGAAAAGAGTTGTGTCTATGTATCCCTAGCTACTAGGCAGCTCATTATAGCAAGGCTCTATTTTGTCCTTACTTATAGATATGCGGCCACCTTTACTTGTGGAAATTAAATGCATGTCTTACCTTTGTCTATCTCTATGGATTTAGTCTCCTAAGCTTTTATTTATTTTAATTAAGTAGCTAAAATAAAATAATAACTTAAAAACACTGGAAAAAAATCAATACTTTATACTAATAAATGCCATAGCCCACTAAAACAAACAAAAAATAGAGGTTATTTTTTTTTTTAATCATGATCACCCTTCAATGTTAATACATATTTTGGCTTCAAAATGTGTTACTAATTATAAAATAGTAGGTATATAATAATCTTCAGAGGAGATTTAGAAAAGGTCTAGTCTTCCAAACAGTACAATTCAGTTTTCATCCTTTTGCAAGGTAAAGAGATTTTGTAGACTTCTTTTGCACCTGGTACTTGTTAATACTTTACCCCTCAACCCCTCAGCTTTGGATGCACTATATGCAATGAATGCAACGAGCTTTCCTGGCAGTGGTGGACAAAATGTATATCTATTTGCCATTTTGTAGGTAAAGCTTGCCTCAAGCATGGAATTGGTATAAATGTATTTTCATCTTGCTGCTTTCACACTAACCACCCCTTCTTGGTCAACTCTAAATTATGGTACTATTTGAACATATAATACTACTATAACAAATATGTATTAGTTTGGTGAGTTGTATATGATCTCTATGGTTTTTCCCCAGTGCTTAATACTTTATCTTTTTCAGGAATAATTGGACAAAAGTTCAGAGGATTCCCTCTAAATTGATGGTAGGAGAAAGAGTGGGAAATAGTTTAACCTCTTTCACAGGAAAAGTAAGCTGCAATCAATTTAATTTTGATTGTGATCAAACTAGAATATAGCTAAATTTACAAGGTTGACTATTTTTCAATCTTACCATAATGGGGGAATTTTTCCACTAATTTTAAAAAGGACTCTTTTACTTGCTTATATTTATTAAATTCAAATCATTTAAAATTTTAAATTTATAACTCTAGGAAGAGTCATTGAATACCTATTATATGTTTGATGCTGCATAGCCTAAAAGGAAGAATAATTCATTTATTACCCCCCCATTTGTGATTTGCATTGATTTGCATACTTTATATACTTTGTTCTAGGCATTAGGGATATAATAGAGAACAATACAAATAGGTTCTAGGAATGCAATAGAGAATAATACAAACAAATGACCTTCTTTCATGCTTACATTATGATGGAGAATACAGTCTATGAAACAAATGAATAAATTATATAATGTCATAGAGGTTAATAAGGTAAGGTGTTTGGGCCTTCTGGGAGAGGATTTCATTTTAAATTGGGTGGTCATGGCAATATATTTGGCAGAAGGAACAAGTAGCACTTATATCCTTTTGACACAAAATGTCAAAGGTGGTTAGGACACAGCTAGGAAGCCAGTAAAATGGGCAGAGGGAGAAAGAGGAAGAGAAATGGGAGATAATCCCTTGTTCCTATTAAGTTCATAGTCCAGTGAAAAAAAGACAAGAGTATTGATATTTCAAGTACAGTACATGATTTACAATATTCAGAGTAATCTTAAGTATGAATGGGGTTTCTGTATGAGACTGGGATCTTCCTAAAGAAGGTGACAAAGAAATTAGTGAGATCTGAAGATTAAGTACAAGTTAACTAGATGAAAGGATGGGGAAATCTGGAATTGAGAAGAGGAAGAGAATATGGAAGGCTTGGAGAGAGAGGACACAAAAATATATTCAGGAAACCACAAGAAATTCTATATGACTAAGGAACAGTTGATTAGGAAATGATGATGTCTTATGCTACAAACTAAAGGATTTGTATTTTATCCTAAAAGCCAGAGAGTGCAATTGAAGTTCTTAATCAGGGGAATAATGAACATTCAGATAACATTTGTTGCAGATAGACAAACTAAGCCAGTCCATCCATAGGCAGTTAGAAGCTTCTGGCTATAATCTAGGGAAAATCTGAACTGGGTTTAGATTTTCAGAAATAAATAGAGGAGACATCAAGTCAGTATAGTATACAGGTACTAGGTACAGATTAGATAGATGGTGGGGCTGGGGGGTCAGAAGGAGATAGCAAATTTAACTCCCAAGTTTCTGCTTTGAATATGTGAAGGAGTAAGAATGACATTCATAGGCAGTGGAAGAAGTTTGTGGGAAACGATGATGGCATTATTTTGAGACATGATGAATTTGAAGTCCTTAAGGGATATTCAAATTGAGATACCCAAAAATGGTATATATAAGAGCTACACAAGCAGAAAGTCTGAAGTTGTCGCAGGTCTGGTAAAGTTGAAATCATAAGTTTGAACAAAGTTTGCAGGCAGAGTATATGGAATTAGTAAAGCAAAATTCCAATTAGAGCACCCTGGGAATAATTACGGTTACAGCATGAATGGAGGAAAAGAAGCAGCAAAGGAGACTGGTAAGAAATAGCCAGAAAAAAACAAGAGATGATAATGGTGGGAGGAGGAGTGATCATACCTTACAACTTTGAGAGTTTTAAAATGCTTAGGTTTTACTGAAAATTTACTAATATGCTGTTTACTGGTTACAGTGTTAAGCCTCACAGACACTCTGCATGAAATGAACTGTTATAATCTCCCATCTTACATCTCAGAAAATAAAAATACTCCAGACACTGTTGTTATTACCTCAAACAGACTAAATAATTTAATTTCCATAATCACACTTTTGGAAGTTCTATTATCACTGCATTTTATTACATAGTAATTGAGCTAGTTTATTCAAACAGTAAGTTTAAATAAACTATCTCAATGTTACAGAACTAGCAAATATATAGGCTGTCTGGTTCTACATTCCAAATGTTTAGGTTGGTTATTGCTATTTTTGTGAATTGGTGATAGAAACATGTGCTTTTTACTTTCACAATCGATAGGACTGGAAAATAACGAGAACTATTTCAGTGGAACGACAGAGGCATGGATACAGACTACATGGTATTGAGGAGTTAAGTGAGAAGCAAAGGAAGGCAGCAATTTTGTGGTGTAGCGGTGAAAAGATGCAAATTGATGAATCAGGAACTAGAGATATATGTGGATTTAACAATGATTTTGTTTGTTTAAGTCCTAGGAAACTAAGGTGAGTTGAAAATTCCATCAGAAAAAAAAGGGAACGATGACATAATAAAGAGATGAAAGATTGATAGAGCAGGGTACCAGAGAAGGTTGGGGAGATGACATAGAAAGCACAGGTAATAATTTACCATGCAAAAACAAAACAAACAAACAAAAAACAAAGCAGAAAACCTAATTGACTGACATTTCCTCAGATAATAAGAACAACAGGAAGACTGTCCAGGACACAACCAGTACATCTAAGCATTTCTTCTTATTTCTCTAGAGATAAATGTGATTGTGGCAAAGACCACCTCACTTGGCTACTATCTGGCCTCTGTTTTGTATCACTCCTGTAAGGAGTTAGTCCTGAATAAAAGCTGGCTCTGTGCTTGGACTAGCCTTGGGATTCAAGGGGTTCAGAGGATCTAAAATAAAATTAACTTCTAAACTCATCACAGGATGGTTGTTAAAGTCCTTAATTTTCTTTTAAATCTAATTAGAGACCTAGGGAATGACCTAGAGCTTAGTGGGTTTTTCTTAGAATACTGACCCAGAAAAGAATTACTTATTCGGACTCAAAACTAACCTCAGAAATATGGAAACCTCTGATAGATCTTTCTGGGTGGACAAGGTAAGTTGGGGGGAATTAAAATTTTGTCTTTTCAGGCATTTTTTTAACCATAATTTTCATCATACACACTTCAAATGCAACCTACTTCAAGAGGGCATAATAAAAACTATTATATCGTAAGTATATCATTCATCTTTCCTTTATTTCCATAGAGTTACCAGTGACATAGTATATTCATAGCCTGTGTTGAAGAGATGATTTTGTGGTTCTTCAATGAGTAAATTTATTGACTAAGTCTAGATCCATAAATTTAATATTTTAGAAAAATTTCCCTTTACCTATACTCATAATTTACTCAAGAATTCTTCCAGATTTCAACTAAAATTTTATTTTATTTTATTTATTTATTTTTTCAACTAAAATTTTAGATGGTAATCTTGACTAGAAGTTGTTGCATTTGCTTCTACTTAATTTACCTTCTATATTTATTTGGTAATAGTAAATGACAATTACACTATGTGATTGGAAGACATAGGGCACAGCTTTATAGAGCTTACAAACAGCTTACTTATGTATTGGACTAACAAAAATATCACACGCATATAGTTAACACAGTGGGTTGCCATTACTCTTGCCTCAAGCAGTTATATACACTGGTACTCCTACATATGGATGTCAGCTGGTATGCTATATTTTTTAAGGCTGATGTAATTTGCCTATTAGTCCTCCCATAAACTCCGGAGCTTCAAATGTTTTGCGATGAGGTCACAGCAATTTCCTTGATCTTTCAGTGCTTTAGTAAATAATTTACTAGAGTAACCTTGCGGTAAGGATTCCTAGGGGAAAATACTCCTCATGAAACTCACTGAATTAGCCACTTACTTGCTCCTAAACTACCTATTCTGGACAAATGAGAGTCATTGATACATATGACAGTGTTTTTAATATGCTGTGCTCTCTTTAAAATTTTGAGAATTATTTCACAAAAACATAATTAAACAAGAGAGAGAATTGAATTAGGAGAAGACTTGCAGCTGGACTGTCATCTTCAAAATCATTTATAAAATATTTGTATGGAGATCAGTATTAACCCTTCAAGATATAATTCTTTTATATCCTTTTCCTGTCTGCTTCCTATCACCTTGCAAGAAGGCAACTTACTCTTTATGCCATACTATTCCCTTATAATTTTTATATAAAGTGATATTATTTGGTTACTTTTTAAATAGACTAATTGAGGGTATAAGGAATTTTTTTTTTCACTTTCAGAGTGATTGTAGGATACGATGTACCTGCTTCCTAATTCTTACATATATCAACAAGCAATATATACATATTAAGAAACTGTTGAGATGGGGCCCCTTCATGGCTCAGTTGGTTAAGCTGGTTATGATCTCATGATCCTGGGGAGGAGCCTCTTGTCAGGCTCCAAACTCAACAGGAAGTCTGCTTGAGATTCTTTCCCTCTCCCTGTGCCCCTCTCTCTGCTCATCTCTCTCTTCTTCAAATAAATAAATAAATCTTTAAAAAAACCTTGAGAAATGGACACATGAAAAGGAAAAATTACTTTTAAAATTTATATACTATATAAAAACAAAAGCAAGCACATGATCTACTAATGAAGTGAGATATAAAGGATAGGAAAGAATTAGAATTTAAGGAGCTATAGGATATATTTAAAATTCAGCGTATTTTATGATATATATATTGATGACCTAGAAAACTTTTCATGTCATGAGCTTCAGTTTGGCTCTGAGAACCAATACAAAAAACAAAATGAAAATAAAAATAAGAGATCTCCTGAAATTGTTTTATTTAGATAGGGCTTCTACTGAGAAATAATTTAAATGAAATGAGATGAATGAATATTAAATATTCAGTCTGAGAACATGAGAGACTCTTAACTTTGGGAAAGGAACTAGGGTTGGTGGAAGGGGAGGTGGGCAGGGGTGGGGGTGACTGGGTGATGGGCACTTGATGGGATGAGCACTGGGTGTTATTCTATATGTTGGCAAATTGAACACCAATAAAAAATAAATAAATAAATAAATAAATAAATAAATAAATAAATATTCAGTCTGGTGAATATTGTCAGTTGAAGATACCTGTGTAAGCACTTATCTAAAACAGTATAAAAAACAATTAGTTCACTCCATTGAGTTCTCTTGTGTCTTTTTTCAATCAATTCCTGCCTTTTCAGAAGCATCTTTCTTATCTCTATTGCCTTATAATATTTGCCCTTTAAAGATCAACTTCACTGAGGTATAACTCACAATAAGAGGCAACTATTTTAAGTGGACTGTTCAATGGCTACTGTTTAAGGAACTCATTTTTATCTTCCTACCTTGTTCTCTCATTCATCAACCTCCCACTCTGTCCTAGGTAACCATTGATCTGCTTTTTGTTACTATAGATTAGTTTTATCTGTTTCAGAATTTTATGTCAAATTTATGTCAATTTTATGAAATCATGTAGTTCATTACTTTTATTATCTACTAATATTCCAATGAATGGGTATACCATAATTCTCCTGAAGATGAATATTAGGGTTAGTTTCAATTGTGATTATATGAAATAAAATTGATAGTTTTTTTTTTTCTTTTTTTCTTGATCAGTCTGGCAAGGGATTTAACCAATTGAATTCATCTTTTCAGAGAACCAGCATTACTCTGTTGATTTTCTGTTATTTTCCATTTCTATTTAATTAATTGCTATTCTTATTTTTATTATTTCTTATTCTATTTACTTTGGGTTTAATTTGCTCTTTTTTTTATGGGTTCTTAAATTTGTCATTTAGATTATTTATTTGCACCTTTCTTAGTTTCTATAGACTTTAAAGCTACAGATTTCTCTCTACACATCTCTAGCTTGAACTTACATATTTTGATACATAGTTTTTTTACTACCGTTTAGTTGAAAATATTTATTACCTGTGTGATTTCTTTGATTCATGGAGTTATTCAGAAGTTATCTATTTAACTTTGAAATATTTGAAGATTTTCTGTATATCTTGTTGTTCATTTCTAATTTAATTCCTTTCTCTTGAGAAAATAGTCCTTTTTGTTTTGTCCAAAATATTATAGAAATATTTTTATGTGGCTCAGTATATAGTGTACCTTGGTGAATGGTGTGTATACGTAAGAAGAATGGACATTACAGAGTTGTTTAGTGTAGAGTTCCATATATATCTATTAGGTCAGGTTGCTTGTTAATATTCAAATTTTCTGTATCCTTGCTGAAATTTTATTTACTTTTTCTATTGGGAACTGAAAGAAAAGTGTTAAAATCATCATCTATGATTATAGATTTGTGCATTTTACCATTGCTTTTAATTATATGGCCATCATATATTTTGCAACTCTATTATCATTTGTATACATGTTTAAGATTAGTATGTTCTTTTCTTGATGAATTGGCCCTTATATCATTATGAAAATCACTGTTTATATCTGGCAACACAGATTTCTTTGCTTAAAGCTACTATACTTCTATTTTTCCACCTTTTACCTTTTATGCTTAAAATGAATTTCCTATAAACAGGATACGGTTGGATCTAACATTTGTCCAATATTAAAATTTGTCTTTTATTTTTTTAAAGACATTATTTATTTATTCATGAGAGACACAGAGAGAGAGGGAGAGAGGCAGAGACACAGGCAGAGGGAGAAGCAGGCCTCCAGGATCAGGCCCTGGGCTGAAGGCGGCGATAAACCGCTGAGCCACCGAGGCTGTCCAGTATTTTCCTTTTTACTTTGGTTTTCAGTAGCTCAGACATAATGTGCCTACATAGAGTTTTTGTTGGGTTTGGTTTGGCTTTTGGCCTTCCTTCCTTCCTTCCTTCCTTCCTTCCTTCCTTCCTTCCTTTCTTCCTTCCTTCCTTCCTTTCTTTCTTCCTTCCTTTTTGCCTGACTTCTTGATTATGAAGTTAATATCTTTCAGCAATTTTGGAATATTCTCAGCTATTATAAAGTATTTTGTCATCCCCATTCAAACTCTTTTTTCCCATCATTCCAATTAACACAAGAGAGATTGCTTGCTATTTATTATTTCTTTTTGTCAGATGGCTCCTTGTGACATTGATATCTTAAATGGCTGACTAAATATAAACTTAGAATTTCAGATAATATAAGATGGCTACTATGTAAACTCTTCATTCTTTCAAACATAATCCAAAGTTCTTCCACACTGTTTCTAAAAGTGAAGCTGTTATGGGCTTTGCTTACTTACAAACAAGAAATGAATCCTTGCTCAGGAAAATTTGCAACTATTCTGCAACCATTTTGATTAAATATAAAGTTGGGGTGTATCACTAATTCAGAATTGAACAATTCAAAAAAAGATAATCAATGAAGCCTATGTTGCAGGGCTCTTTTTTTCACATTGATCATACTTTAATTTTTTATGCAGTCTAATCACATAGCTTTTCCTTTCCCACAATCACCACAATATTGGGAAACTGGCAACTGAAAAATGAAAAAAAAAAAAAAGGAAAATGATAGAATGATAGAATCATTCATACTATTTTCATTCAATTTGCCTTCAGAAGTTTAGTAGTCAGATATAATGTGCTTATCTTATCCCACTCTATGACTTCCTTGTCTGTTGAATAGTTTGTATTCATCTCTATGTTACATGTCTACTGGCACCCTAAACAGTTATTTTAACCTCACTTCACAGCTGTCATGCCATTTTGGTACTTATCTATATTTATATAGTCTGAGAAAAGTCTTATCACTTAACTCTTCAGATACTCCATTCAAGTCTGTTTCTTAACCTTTTATTATACTTCATGCACATCAACCTTCTAGTTTTACAGCAATTTCAGACAAACATTAAGGCATCACTTTTTTTCTTCATGCTGCAATCCTTATGTATACTTGTTTTTCTAAAATGATTGATAGTTTAATAAACTGACATTTTTTGTAAGGACTACTGCTGTCTACTTAGATACCATCTTTTTTAAGTGAAGAATTTCATGTGTAAGAAAGATAGCAATTCCAGGTAATAATAAACATAAAAACCCCTATTTTTTCAATTTCTACTTATCTCAAATCATAAACAATATACTGTCCATTAAACATATTTAAAATATTTTATCTCTATGAAATACTGTACAACTTATTTCATTGTTTATTCCAATATATCTTCCGAAGGTAAAAGAACTTTATTTCACATGGAACCAAACCACTAAGAACAGTAATAAGAAATAACATTATTTAGCTTATGATAATTACATTTACATTGGTTCTATATGAATAGCATTGCAGATACATAGACTAGTGTTAATTTTTCATATTTACAATAAACATATGTAGTTTTTTAAATTTTAATAATTGTAATAATTTATACAATAATTTATAATAAGATACATAAGTAGCAAAATGAAAAAGAGAAAAAGTCCTTGTGTCGGGGGGAGGGACAAGAATGAAGTGGATAAAGTGAAAGGGAATTTAATGGCCACATAGAATGAGTACCAGAGTCTTAGAACTAATCCATTATTTGCAAATGACGTATCAGATAAAGGGCTAGTTTCCAAGATCTATAAAGAACATATTAAACTCAACAGCAAAGAAACAAACAATCCAATCATGAAATGGGCAAATGACATGAAGAGAAATCTCACAGAGGAAGACATAGACATGGCCAACACGCACATGAGAAAATACTCTGCATCACTTGCCATCAGGGAAATACAAATCAAAACCACAATGAGATACCACCTCACACCAGTGAGAATGGGGAAAATTAGCAAGGCAGGAAACCACAAATGTTGGAGAGGATGCAGAGAAAAGAGAACCCTCTTACACTGTTGGTGGGAATGTGAACTGGTGCAGCCACTCTGGAAAACGGAGTGGAGGTTCCTCAGAGAGTTAAAAATAGAGCTGCCCTACGACCCAGCAATTGCACTGCTGGGGATTTACCCCAAAGATACAGATGCAATGAAACGCTGGGACACCTGCACCCTGATGTTTCTAGCAGCAATGTCCACAATAGCCAAACTGTGGAAGGAGCCTCGGTGTCCATCGAAAGATGAATGGATGAAGAAGATGTGGTTTATGTATACAATGGAATATTACTCAGCCATTAGAAACGACAAATACCAACCATTTGCTTCGAGGTGGATGGAACTGGAGGGTATTATGCTGAGTGAAGTAAGTCAATCGGAGAAGGACAAACATTATATGTTCTCATTCATTTGGGGAATATAAATAATAGTGAAAGGGAATATAGGGGAAGGGAGAAGAAATGTGTGGGAAATATCAGAAAAGGAGACGGAACATAAAGACTCTTAACTCTGGGTAGAACTAGGGGTGGTGGAAGGGGAGGAGGGCGGGGGGTGGGGGTGAATGGGTGACTGGCACTGAGGGGGGCACTTGACGGGATGAGCACTGGGTGTTATTCTGTATGTTGGTATTTTGAACACCAATAAAAAATAAATTTATTATAAAAAAATCCATTATTTCAGAAAACAAAATAAAAACAAAAAACAAACTAAAAAGCAACACTGATTGTTTCCAACTATCAATGACATCATCATAAAACAAATGATAATTTATAAATTTATAATCTAGTTATTATGCTTATCAAAGTTCAATATTCCTGAGACCATTTTTTACAACCACTAAAACTTTTTGTTTTTACATTTATCCTGTTATATGGGAGCGTTCACTTATAAATGGCTGGGTTATCTGATGGGAAATTGAATCAGCATCTTAAATTTTCACTACCTGATATTATGGCTCAATGTCACCCTAAATCAAAGGAGTTATTACTTGATGGTTACAAAATAAAACTATCATCCCAACACTAGAGTTTAAGTGATTTACTAGATTTTTTTCACCCAAATTAAGTAAAAGAAATATTTTATATCAGTATGTGCTTGCCCTATGATCCTCTTTTATAAAAAGATTTATTTATTTATTCATGAGAGAATTTATTTATTTAGAATTTAATTTATTCACAGAGAGAGAGTCAGAGACATAGGGAGAGGGAGTAGCAGGCCCCTTGCAGGGAACTGATGCGGTACTCGATTCCGGATCTCGGGAAAGGCACACGCTCGACTGCTGAGCCACTCAGGTATCCCACACTATGATTCTTAAAATAAACGTTGATCCAAATATATTTTAATACCATAGTTTTGCTGACTATTTTAGTTTTGCTAAGTTATTAAGCACATCACGAATTATTGTATCTCACTTAAGTAATTGAATTTCCTACTTTTAAATTGAGGAGGGTTTTTTGTTTTTGTTTTGTTTGTGTTTGTCTTTTTAAAAAACTATACTTAAATATATAAAGAATACTATTAATTTTTTTCTCCTGAAAAAAAAAAAACTGACAACAGAACTTTATTGCTCTGAGTATTATTCTTGGAATATTATTTTATAACAGTCAAACTTTTTTAAAAAATAAGCTATCTTTAATGATTTCCCTCCAATAATTTAGCTAGAATTATCACTATCAGAAATTCAACACCATTGCTATCGACAAAACCTAGGAATATATCTTTTTCCCATTTTAAATTTTCTTTGATTATATTTTTAAAATTTTCTTTTCATTTTTTTCATGGTATCGAATAGAGTAGGCTTCCTACTATTATTTGTATTTTTTCTATTGCAAGGGCTCTCTTAACTTTTCAATGTAGAAGAATTCCCAAGCTCCATACTAATTTCTTTCATTCCCATAAAATTCACTTACTTTAAAAAAATGTATTTTAACTATCACCACATTGTATTTGTCCATTAAATACACATTCAACCTGGAATTCTCTTGAGCCACAGTCCACTTGTCAGTTGCCTAATGAACCTCTCAAGTCAAATGTCTTTCTTTACCTCAAGTTTAATATATCTAAACTTTAATTCATCTCCATCTCAAAATCAGCACTCCTTCCAGTTTTCCCTTTTCTCCTATGCTGCAATCATTTCTAATGCTTGACTTTGTTTAAACAGCTCAAGGTCATTCTCCACTCTCTCAACATCTACTTACTATGACTTCCAAGAGTTTTATTCACGATCCATTTACTTATATTTTCATTACCTCTAACTACTTTAGACTCTTATCAATACAATACTAGCTCATTGTCAATGCTAATCCATTAAGAAGTATTCAATAGCTACATACTATGTACCAAAGGTTATTCAAATGCTATTATCTGGCATACACAATCCTCTAATATTTGACTTACACATTATTTTCCTGGCCTATCTCTCAGGATTTTCCTTTATGCAACCCAAGTCCAAGTCATTCTAAATGAAGTTCACATGAGAAAATTTTTCTATGGACATCATCTATGTCACATCCTTCTTGAAGAATGACATTCTGCTTATGCTTCATATTCACATATTCAAGTTGAAACTATAATTCCAGGTCTAGAGCAATATTGATTTTTCCTATGAGTCGAAATGATGCTACTTCTGCTTCCCTAAGCTACAAGCTTGAAATAATGGTATTGTCATGTAGACTGTGTTTAAACACAATCTGCCTTGAGCATATTATTTATACCTCTTGATAACATTTGCCATGAGTTTATTATTGCTGCATAATATTTCTGATTAGATTTAAGACTAGCCTATGATATTTGTATTTGCCATCATACTTAGTGTAGGGCCTCATATTTATGGAACAAATAGCTCAATTAACTGAAATTTGTGTTACCTTTATTTGATTGGATCATAGGTACCCACACATCTGTTCAGATATTATCCTGGGTGTGTCTGTGAGGTTGTTTCTGGATGAGATTAATACTTGAATGGTAGTCTTAGTAGACTGCCTTCCTTATTATGAGTGGGCTTTATTCAATTATTTAAAGATTTGAATAGAAAAAATCAACTAAAAGGGAACTCCTTCTGCCTATTTGAGCTGACATCAGTCTTTTCCTGCCCACAGATTCAAAATGAAAAATCAACACTTTCTGGGTCTTGAGCCTGCCAGAATGGAACATACACCATCAGCCTTCCTGGGTATCTAGATAATGGGACTTCACACCTCCATAATCATGTGATAATTCCTTATTCCCTTTGTGTCTCATATGCACAATGTTTATATATATATATATATATATATATATACACACACATATATATGTATATATATATATACACACACATACACACAAATACACATGCAAATATATATTCTCTCTCAATGTAGAAGAATTCTACAATATATTCTCAATATATTCTCTCAACGTAGAAGAATTCCCATGTTCCATACTTATTTCTTTTATTTTTATAATATCTATATCTATCAATCTATATCTGTCTACCTTATTGGTTCTGTTTTTCTGGAGAACCTTGAATAACATAATTGACATATAACTATATTAGTTTGATATAAGGATTTGATATATGTTTTTACCATGAAATAATTACCATAATAAGTTTACTTAACATCCATCACCTCACACAATTACGCATTTCTTCTTGTGATAACTTTATTCTTGTGATAACTTTTAAGATCTACTCCCTTAGCAACTTTCAAAAATGCAATAAAGTATTGCTAACTATCAACATAAGACTTCTGAATAATTAAAAGAAATAGATATCTTAAAATTAGGAAATAGTTTTTCTTTAACAGAATCTAGGGATTTGTTTTTCTGTAAAAGTAAATTTTATTGTTCAATTAGTTACTTGATTTTTTTTTTATTTATTTATGATAGTCACATACAGAGAGAGAGAGAGAGAGAGGCAGAGACACAGGCAGAGGGAGAAGCAGGCTCCATGCACCAGGAGCCCGACGTGGGATTCAATCCCAGGTCTCCAGGATCGCGCCCTGGGCCAAAGGCAGGTGCCAAACCGCTGCGCCACCCAGGGATCCCAGTTACTTGATTTTTAATTTAAAATTTATTTTAGTTATAATTAAGTTACTCAAATATAACAAACATGCAAAAACTGTCAAATATTACTAATTATAATTAAGGGAGAGCATACTATTTAATAAAGAAAATTGGCTTTTTAAAACTTCAGCATACTATTACAGAAAAAGGAAGGACGGATAATTATTTTCTCTTTTTTAATAATACTTTCAAATTCTATAGAATTCAATTATACTTCGTAGCCATTTTTATTCAACTCATATATTTTTCTTCTTTATTTTACCCACCAAACATATTATCCAGATAAATAACCATATAATATTCTTTCATCATGAAACATTTCTATGTATAATACTCTTTTCTCAAGAGAATTCCTTCTTTGGCCATTCCTTCTTTCCCCAAACACACTTAGATCCTCATTATTATTATCTTTCTGCATTTAAGTGGTGGATACTTACTCAGAAGGTTAGTCTGGCCAACATCAGGTGTGGGTTTTTCTCTTGCCACTTAATTCACTCCCTTGAAAGGAAACCATTTTATTTTCCAAAGGAATGCATACTAAAACATTCAAATGACAAGTGATGAATCCATTTTAAAAGAGAGCTAGCTATACCATGGAAGTCTTGATGTTTAGGAATAATAAAGCAATTATTTAAGAAAGTATTATCTAGAACAGTGCTTCTCAAATTCTTTGAATTAGAGATCATCCATAAGCAAAGCAAACGTTCTTTGTGCCCAACTTCATAGCCTATTCCTAATTTTGGGGACACAGAGGGGAGTGTAGAGTAGAAGGGGTGTAGAGTAGGACATAGTTGTTTGGTTATAACAATTAGAAGTCTTTTTCCACAAAAAAATTGGAAAATAAAAATTTAATACATATCTACCATATTAATAAAGGTATGACATTATGAGTTAGAAATAGAGATATGGATATATGTGTTTGAACCACAACACACATCTTTCTTTAGATCTAGATTTTTTTGGCAGCACCTAGGTGGCTCAGTGGTTGAGCGACTGTGTTTGGCTCGGGTTGTGATCCCGGGGTTTTGGGATCCAGTCCCTCATCAGGCTCCCTTCAAATATTTTATTTTTATTTATTTATGATAGTCACAGAGAGAGAGAGAGGCAGAGACACAGGCAGAGGGAGAAGCAGGCTCCATGCACGGGAGGCTCCCTTCAAATAGCCTGCTTCTCCTTCTGCCTATGTCTCTGCCTCTCTCTCTGTCTCTCTCATGAATAAATAGATAAAAATCTTTAAAAATAGAGATCTAGATTTTTTGCCTTTTTTTTTAGCTAAATTCTTTTGAAGCATGCATATACCACTAAACATATCTTGTACTTGAAATATTTTAATTAGTAATTATAAATGAAATTAAACTAATTTTCTTTAAAAAAAAAGATAGATATGGGGGTGCCTGGGTGCCTCAGTTGTTGGTGTGAGAATTCTGATTTCAGCTCAGGTCATGATCTCAAGGTTGTGAGACTGAGTCCCAAGTCCAGTTGGTCCCAGCACTCATCAGGGAATCTGCTTGAGATTCTCCTCCTCTCCCTCTACCACTGACCCCTCTGCCTGTTGTGTGTGTGTGTCCACTCACACATGCACTCTCTTTCACACTCAAAAATAAATTAATAAATCTTTTTTAAAAATTATAATCTTTGGGCATCTTGGTGCTCCAGTGGTGGCTCACCAATGTTGGTGGCTCAGTGGTTAAGCATCTGCCTTAGGCTCAGGTCGTGATTCCAGGATCGGGTCCTGCATCAGGCTCCCCACATGGAGCCTTCTTCTTCTTCTGCCTGTGTCTCTGTCTCTGTTTCTCATGAATAAATAAAAAAATATTTTAAAAAATGATAATCTTTGAGTGTAATAACCAACCCCATTCCTGACATACTGATTTTTAAGTGCCTAACCCAACTTGCAATATTTGCATATTGTACAGCAGATATTTTGCCACATTAACTAGTATGATGTGTTAACTAGCAGACATATTTTCTAGTAGAAGACAGAATTAAAATCCTCAGGACAATATGGAAATATGTTAATTTAATTTTAGTTATAAAACTCCTTTTGTACATAAATGATTTGGGGGCTGATGTGCTTATGAGTGTTTAATTATATGTTTTAAAATTGATAGTATTTTCTTTGTAAGCAATCTCAGCAGCATTATTTTGACTTTATTTTTTCACAAATGGGTAAAAATTAAGAAATGCAATCAAAATTATTGGAATGTTCAATTTTCCCAGCACCATTTATTGAAGAGACTGTCTTTTTTCCAGTGGATAGTCTTTCCTCCTTTGTCGAATACTAGTTGACCATAAAGTTGAGGGTCCACTTCTGGATTCTCTATTCTGTTCCATTGATCTATGTGTCTGTTTTTGTGCCAGTACCACACTGTCTTGATGACCACAGCTTTGTAGTACAACCTGAAATCTGGCATTGTGATGCCCCCAGCTATGGTTTTCTTTTTTAAAATTCCCCTGGCTATTCAGGGTCTTTTCTGATTCCACACAAATCTTAAAATAATTTGTTCCAACTCTCTGAAGAAAGTCCATGGTATTTTGATAGGGATTGCATTAAACGTGTAAATTACCCTGGGTAATATTGATCCACATGCAGAAGAATGAAACTAGACCACTCTCTTGCACCATACACAAAGATAAACTCAAAATGGATGAAAGATCTTAATGTGAGACAAGATTCCATCAAAATCCTAGAGGAGAACACAGGCAACACCCTTTTTGAACTTGGCCACAGTAACTTCTTGCAAGATTCATCCATGAAGGCAAGAGAAACAAAAGCAAAAATGAACTATTGGGAGTTCATCAAGATAAGAAGCTTTTGCACAGCAAAGGATACAGTCAACAAAACTAAAAGACAACCTACAGAATGGGAGAAGATATTTGCAAATGACGTATCAGATAAAGGGCTAGTTCCCAAGATCTATAAAGAACTTATTAAACTCAACAGCAAAGAAACAAACAATCCAATCATGAAATGGGCAAAAGACATGAAGAGAAATCTCACAGAGGAAGACATAGACATGGCCAACAAATACATGAGGAAATGCTCTGCATCACTTGCCATCAGGGAAATACAAATCAAAACCACAATGAGATACCACCTCACACCAGTGAGAATGGAGGAAATTAGCAAGGCAGGAAACAACAAATGTTGGAGAGGATGCAGAGAAAAGGGGACCCTCTTACACTGTTGGTGGGAATGTGAACTGGTGCAGCCACTCTGGAAAACTGTGTGGAGGTTCCTCAGAGAGTTAAAAATAGACCTGCCCTACGACCCAGTAATTGCACTGTTGGGGATTTACCCCAAACATACAGATGCAATGAAACGCCGGGACACCTGCACCCTGATGTTTCTAGCAGCAATGGCCACAATAATAGCCAAACTGTGGAAGGAGCCTCGGTGTCCATCGAAATGTGAATGGATGAAGAAGATGTGGTCTATGTATACAATGGAATATTCCTCAGCCATTAGAAACGACAAATACCCACCATTTGCTTCGAGGTGGATGGAACTGGAGGGTATTATGCTGAGTGAAATAAGTCAATCGGAGAAGGACAAACGTCATATGTTCTCATTCATTTGGGGAATATAAAAAATAGTGAAAGGGAATAAAGGGGAAAGGGGAAAAATGAGTGAGAAATATCGGAAAGGGAGACAGAACATGGAAGACTCCTAACTCTGGGAAACGAACTAAGGGTGGTGGAAGGGGAGGTGGGTGGGGGGATGGGGTGACTGGGTGAGGGGCACTGAGGGGAGCACTTGACGGGATGAGCACTGGGTGTTATTCTGTATGTTGTTATTTTGAACACCAATAAAAAATAAATTTATAGGGATCCCTGGGTGGCGCAGCGGTTTAGCGCCTGCCTTTGGCCCAGGGCCCGATCCTGGAGACCTGGGATCGAATCCCACGTCGGGCTCCCGGTGCATGGAGCCTGCTTCTCCCTCTGCCTATGTCTCTGCCTCTCTCTCTCTCTCTGTGACTATCATAAATAAATAAAAGTTAAAAAAAATAAATTTATAAAAATATTATTGGAATGTGTTTTTATAATTATTCTATTCAAATAAGTGATTTGTCAGTTATTTCAAGATGGACTATAAATCTTCCATTATCAATTAGTATGCTATTCAGAGTTTTGCATGAATACCAGTAACTAAAATAAATGGCATATGTAACAGATGTGTGTTATTGTTTTTAAGAGTGCAAAATTCAGAATATTTTAAAAATAAATTATGGAGCTAATAAAGTGCTTTAAACTTGCTATTAGATTTATTATCTATCATGCTTAGTAAAAATATGTCAGTCAATACAATAGAAAATAAAAGTTATGAGAATATGAAAACTTGGATCTTCTAAAATTTAAATTTTATTTCAGAAACATGTGTCAATCCCTATAAATATTTCTCTGTGAGAAAACAACTGCTAGTTTTTAAAGGTAATAATTACTTTTAAGAGAATACTTCTATTTTTGTCTGTGTAGCTCTCTCTTCAAGATTATTTTCTCTTTCTTCTTTTTCTTTTCTCTTTTTGGTCAAAATATTCATGTAGCCAGCCCAATTCTTGTTCTCACTTATCATTTCTCTTGAATCCTTCCTTATCAACAACAAGGTTGTGAAATAACTTGGGTTAAGGGAAGATTCATCACCTATATAATATCTAGGTTTCATTTAGCTATGTTTAAAAGCATGTTTTTATATCTTTTATGCTAAATATAAAATTATGGACAAATTACTTACCGTATCCAATGGGCTTCTTACGTTTTCCCTCAAAACAAATGTACCACTAAGTAAAACACTTAAAAAAAAAAAAAAATCCTCTGGGCAGCCCCGGTGACTCAGCAGTTTAGCGCCTCCTTTAGCCCAGGGCCTGATCTTGGGGACACAGGATCGAGTCCCACGTTGGGCTCCCTGCATGGAGCCTGCTTCTCCCTCTGCCTGTGTCTCTGCCTGTCTCTCTCTGTGTCTCTCATGAATAAATAAATAAAATTAAAAAAAAAACTCTAAAAATGTAAATTTCTTCAGATAAGAATTATACATTTATGTGAACACTCTTATAGAATATATTACCTAGAAAAAGAAGACATAGAGCAGCGGACCTATGATGTATTTTCTCCCTTTATCGAGGACATCCCCAGAAAAGAGGAAAGAAGCCAGGTAACCAGTCTAATCTTGTCACCTATATCTTTGTGTAAATAAACTGATTAGATAGCTGACAGGAAGAGACCTGGCTTCTAAAATGCCCTGAGAATGACACACTGACACTGCCTGAAAATTATTATCTTTACTAACAAAACTCAAAACCTTTAATTCTCCAGGAGAATTTCACATAAGGTATGAAACCCTAAGTTTATGAAATGGTAAGTTTCATAATTTAACTTCTTTCCACTGTGTTAGTTACCCCCAAAATGTCCTTTAAGGACCCCATCTTATTGAACCAGAGTAGCAAGTCCAACATGGGAGAAGAACCTGAAGCACAGCTTTGATAGCCTAGAACATATTCCACTTCATATGGGTTTCTTGATTGCCTATATCTTCAAAATTGTTTTTTAAAGTGTGATGCTGAGTAAGAGATCTAATTAAAGTCAATCTGATCTTATTTGTTAGCTCAGTACTCTTACGTGGAGAATGAATGACACTGATGAGGCAAAGATAGATTATTTACTGACAATCTTATCTCATAAACATGAAAAAACAAAATACAAACTTCAAATTGAAAAATATTATTGAAAGTTTCTGACAATTTGATTTTCAGAGAAAATTTAAACTCATTAGTAAGTTACTACCTCTTTATTTGTTCTACATAATGGCAAAAATCAAAGGAGAATCACTCTATAAAAATCCTATTGGCCTGCTATCACATGAATAGGATGTATTATATTTTTAGCGTTTACATACCCTGTGGTGTCTATTTATCACCACAGATGAACCAGAATTTAGTACACAGGGATGTAATTTAAAGTGGTGCTTGAATTTAGGTTTATTTACTTTCAAGGTTACTCGTCTTGTATATATTTCTAAAAACATGTTTACCCAAGGTATATGCTTAGACAATATGACTTTATTGGTGAAAATTGTGTAAATTCTACAAAGATCCCTTATACACCACACTATTTTCTTAAACAACATCTATCAGGCTTATCCTTTTCTATAAAAGTGTCACTTAGGCAATACTGACAAGCCATTGAAGTGATTTTTGTAGTCTTAAAAATTACTACTTATGAGTTTCTATTCATATTATTAAATAATATAGAGTGCTTTATCTTCTAATATTCTTAGCTCTAATTCTAGGATAATAAAACTCTATTTGTCTTTCAATTTTGGGGGGTAGCCAGTTTTCCATTTGATTGCATACATATAAACCTGAAGTTAATTTTCTGTAGTGTAACAGTGTATCATTGACTTTATTGAAATTGATTTTTATTGAAACTCATTGATTTGGGTCAGTACAAAGCTTTTAAAGAGAGACGTATTAGAAGAAATCATGATTGTTACTGTCCATATTAGAGAATATGATGGAGGTTAACTTTTCAGTAAAATGTATTTGAGCTCTAGTTTCTACAGATTTCCCAAAACATCCCTCCAACATACAAACTCACACAAACATACACACACTCATAAACATACAACCACACTCAGACACTTTTTCTCAGTCTCATTTCTTGTAGGAAAAAAACTATATTTCAGAGAGAGAGAGAGACAGAGAGAGAGAGAGAGAACTTGGTTTTCATATAAATCCCAGTTTAAAGAAAGAGCCATGATATTGACCCTCACCACCTCTTAGGTTTACTGTCCTGCTTCTCCAGGCCAGCCAAATAAAAGTCAGATATGAGAAACTTGCCATTCCTCATTCACCATGTTTTTGTTTTCTGCCTTGATTCAGATTTTCTTTTTTTTTATTATACATTTATTTTTATTAGTGTTCAATTTGCCAACATATAGAATAACACCCAGTGCTCATCCCATCAAGTGCCCCCCTCAGTGATTCAGATTTTCATCTCAAATATCTTCTGTGCCACAAGAGAGATGGGCAGGCATAGTAATGTGGTGGGTACCATATGGCAAGAAGTTTATAGAAAAAGGAGCCACAGAAAGGTTTTATGTAGCACTATATGGGACTTGATTTATTCATGTTTTAGATAGATTCTTCTAGCAATTTTGTGGAAAATGAATTTAAAAGGAACCAAAGGAGAATTGGTAAAGAGTTATGAGGGTGTTACAGCTTTACAATAGAGAGGATAGGAACCTTAAGTAACCATCACCATCATCATCATTAATAATAATAATAGGAGCTAGTGTACCTTTATAGTTGGAGTACCCAGTATACTACATACCCAAAACCTGACTTATTTTTGTTCCACTATCCTTTAAAAATGAATACAATAGGTCTAGTGTTCCTTGCACTGCAAGGAAATGAGCAGTCTTCTGACTTTCTGCTCTATCCTAGATAGTATCTGGTTCTGGTTTTTCACAGGTTCATCACTTGGTAATTAAAAGTATTCAGACAAAAGTATTAATCACATTAATCACAAATCAATTTTTTTTGGTTTATTTATTTATCTTAGAGAGACAGTGCCTGAGCACAAAGAGGGAAGGATAGAGGAGAGGGAGAAGAAGAGGGAGACAAGCACACTCCCTGCTGAACAACCAGTCCCACTTAGGCTGACAGGAGGCCCAACCTAACTCAGACAGAGATCAGGACCCCTGTGGAAACCAAGAGTTGGAACTCAGCCAACTGAGCCACCCAGGTGCCCCACAAGTCAATCTTTTAAGCTAAAACTCTCTGTTGCCCTACCTCAGTCTACAACTTGTGTTGAAAAGGAGGTATTTCAGCTTTTCCTTTCTCCACTAAGGCCCCATTTCTTGCAGTCTAGTTTGCTGTTTAAGTCACAACCAGATTCAAAAGAAGGGTGGTAGAGAAAAGAGGTAGCCTGGCTGACCCCTTCTCTGTTGGGGTATTTTTACAGGTTTCTTGAATGTTTCCAAAGCTGCGAATGCCATGATATTCTCACTGCACTTCTGCATGCTATGTAAGTGAGGTATTTTATTTCCCCATTGGTCATTCATTTCTAGCGAGTTTAACATATAGTCCCATAAGCTCCTCTTAGATAGGACTTAAAAACCTACTGACTCCTTTTTTTTCTGTCCCTGGATCTTATATTTGCTCCCTCTGAAACACAGATGCATCCTTTGCCATCTGAGATGGAAAGTGAAACCCTGCTCTCACTTAACTTCTCTCCCAAAGCAGTCTGTCACCCCATATAGTGATTTCTAGATTTAGATTTCTAGATTGCTCATTTGGGTGTGAGCAATATGTCTCAAAACTGTAGGTAAAACATATCAAACACTCTGAGTTGTCTCCCTAAAGTGCAATCTCTATGTGTTTGAGATGAAAAAGAGCTACTTACATTCTATCTTCTCTTGGGAAGGAGGATGAGTTTCATAAGATCTTTTTGAAAATGTTTTTTTTCAAATTGCTCTTTTGATATTTTTTATAGTCTCATAGTGAGAGAAAAGTTTCAAATATCATAGATATGTTTTTTGACTATTTGCAAATCCTTCATATTCCCATCTGATTTTATAATTTGATATCTATTATACCTTGATTTCTTGCTGGAAACTTAAATTTTAACATCATGCTAAAGCACCAGTTTTGTGCACTTAACTTTTTTGGCAGGCGCTGTTATAAAAGCTTCACATGTATCAACCCACTGACTCCTCACAATAACCCTGAGTGAAAGAAATTATTATCTCAATGATTCATATAAAAGCACCTATAGTAGAGACAGATAGGAGGGCATAAATTCCCTAGAGATATTTAGGGAATATAATCAGTAGTAAGTCTTGATTAGATGTTAGAGGTCATGGAAGATTAGACATGACTCTCAGGATTCTTAGCATGAGTCTGGTTGGATGAACTTGCTATTCAAGAATAATAATTTTAAAAACACAGAGTAAAAACCCAAAGGGGAGAGTTGCTGGGTACACTTTGGACAAGGATTGCCAGGAGTGAGACCTAAGGTGTCTTAGTATTAAGATCTGAATCTCAGGGAAAAGATGTGGGTACAAATAAATATTTGGAATATATCAATCTATATGTGGTTTCTGAAACTCTATTGATCAACCTCAAACCTGAAGGTGCAAAATACAAATAACAATGGACTGAGCTAGAAACACTGGGAGCAACACTACTCTTGTTGAGAAGAGATTAAGAGAAGATACTAGATACAAAAAAAATGAGTCAAAGAAGAAGACAGGAAGCTACAGGAAAACAAGAAAACTATTGTATGTCTGAATTTGTGAAAACAGCATATCAGGAGATTACCACTGTAAAATGTAGTGGTGTCAATAAAATAAGAATTGAGAAAGACTAACTGGGAATGGAAATTAGGTGGTACTTAGAACACTTAGAAAGAGTAGCTTCATTACACAGATATGGTAGAAGCCAGATGACATTTAGTGAGAACTGAACATATTATTTGTTAAAATTATTGCAGAAAGAGTCCTTAAAATTAAGATAACTAGAGGAGAATTTTATGAAGTGGTGATTCAGAAACATAATTGGGGGGATCCCTGGGTGGCTGAGTGGTTTAGCGCCTGCCTTTGGCCCAGGGGCGATCCTGGAGTCCGGGGATCCAGTCCCGCGTTGGGCTCCCGGCATGGAGCCTGCTTCTCCCTCTGCCTGTGTCTCTGCCTCATTATCTCTATGTCTATCATAAATAAACAAACAAACAAATAAATAAATAAGTAAATAAATAAATAAATCTTAAAAAAAAAAAAGAAACATAATTGGGAGTAGGGACACCTGGGTTGCTCAGTCCGTTAAGCATCTCACTCTTGATTACAGCTCAGGTAATGATCCCAAGATTGTGAGATGAAGGCCTGTATCAAGCTCTGCCTTGAGTGTGGAGCCTGCTTAAGATTCTCTCTTTCTTCTTCTGCCTACCTCCTGGTCAATAAATAAATAAATAAATAAATAAATAAATAAATAAATAGAAATAAACTACAAAGGATAATACAATAGTTTAGGACCTAAAAGCAGGGCTCCATTATCACTTCCAACCTTATGAATAATGAGGTGGCAAGGGTTACCAGAACTGAGAAAAAAGGAGTTCTGTCTAGAGAGACCACCTGAGAGAAGGTCCAGTCAAGATACTCACCCAGAATGCAGCAACCCTACAGGTAAATGGATATTTTTATCTCACTTTCCTTCTGCCAAGATTCTACATGTGTCTCATACTGGCAAAACTCAATTGAACATTGTAGAACAAGATAGTTCATATAATCCATACAGGTCAGCCTGGATCTGGAGAGGCATACATAAGGTATCCAGCACAAATGTGATTAAGAGAAGTGTTAAGATCAAGAGTAGACTATTGTTTAAAGATCTCTCAACAAGAAGAAGAAAAGGAAATCAGCTGGAACCAGAAAAGCATGAGAAGTCAGAGATGGGTTATTTATTTATTTATTTATTTATTTATTTATTTTTTCATGAGAGACACAGGGAGAGAGGCAGAGACATAGGCAGAGGGAGAGAGAAGCAGGTTCCCTGCGGAGAGCCTGATGCAGGACTTGATCCCAGGACCCCAGGATCATGACCAGAGCCAAAGGCAGACTCAACCACTGAGACGTCTAGGCGTCCTGATTTTTTTATATATATATAAAATAGGAATAAGTGAGTATAAAGTATACCTAGTATTTTTTTTTCTTTTAAAACAAGGAAGTTAATATATTTTACTTCATCATGTGATTTTATTGCTATTACTCTTTTCTGCTATGCAGTGAAGAGGGACAGTGAAGAAGGAACATTCCTATTCACAAATCCATAAGTTAGGGAGTTGAAAAGAATATCTTTGAATGCTTATAAATGGAGAGAGAAGCAGAAGTAATACATTTACTGAAATATGTTAGAAGATACCAGAAAGCCAGAAGATGACAGAGACATTTTCCTAACACAAATGATAATATAAAAATACACAAAATATGGTCTGATCAGAAGCAGGATCTATTTGGATGCTTTTCACAATTTTTATTCTATTAATGCTGAGCACTCAATAAATTCTTAATCTAATTTGCAGTCGATTGTCTTACTTAGAAGTTATAAGAGGAATAGCTATTTTGAACTTACTCCTGACCTCCATAAAAATGCTTACTTGCAATGTCATCTTGACAGAAATCTTAAGTCATAGTAGCTCTGTCATCCTCCATTTACTGGAGAAAGAACAGAATTCTGACAGACAAGTCAGTCTTTTGAGTACAAAACAATAAAATAGGAAACTTTTATTGCTATCCAATGATCAGAGATGTTAACTGTAAAGCCAACTCAAAGGAATGAATAGAGGACACCAAAAATGTAATTATGATCATACAGTTGCAAATAATTATAGTGAAAATTTTAAATTAAAGTAAGAAAAATAAAGGGTCAGGTGGAGAGTTGTCCAAAGATCTCAGAATTCAAAAGAAGTGTATAAGATAATAAAGAACATGCAACTAGGAATGAATAAAAAACAGTGTCATATTCCTTTCACGACAGTGCTACAATGAGGCAAGTATTGAGTTTCACACTTTAATGGAGAAATGATAGGTAATTCAGAAAAGTGTTACAAGGATATTTAGAAATCTTGATACCATATTCTGTAAGGGATAGTTAAACAACTTTGGTCAATACAACTACTTGAATGAATTATTTTACTCACAGTGTCATTATCCCCTTTATATGAGTTTCTGCTTCTCTATCCCTGTTTTGATCTCAGGCATATCTTACAACCTATTGAGTTTACAATGTTAAATAGTTTAATTTTCAGAGATCAAAAAAATAATCCAGTCCCATTAAATAAAAGCTTTGATTCCCTATCTGATTTAATGTATCTCTTCTTCTCCCCAGATCAGATTTAATGGGGAAAA
Organism: Canis lupus dingo; assembly: GCF_003254725.2. NCBI lineage: Eukaryota > Metazoa > Chordata > Mammalia > Carnivora > Canidae > Canis > Canis lupus. The sequence continues at coordinate 34,590,034 of NC_064274.1, forward strand.
GGCAGTGCGAGAAGGGAGAAGCTGTCTACTTATTTGTTTTTGCTCTATCTGGTCCTTTAATATCTCCTCTCCAGAACATGCTGCTTCTGGCATCTCCATGGCCCGGGGAATAGGTGGGTGGGAAAGGGCCAAGATTTTATTTGACTAGCAGGGACTAATTGCTGAAATCAGTTCACTGCTTGGGTGGAATTTTTACAAAATTGGTCTAGCCTGTGCCACATACTCTGTAAGTGTGGTTCCTCCCACTAAAAACCCTCTCTTCATTCTACTCTGACAGGCATCTCTGGTCAATCTGATCCCTTGGCATTATTGCAAATAAGGGTAAGGCAACAGCTTTCTCTGTTCTGACCCCCAATAAGCCCTACTGAAGCTCTTTAAAGAACTCTTTCCTTATCCACTACTCAGGTTCCATAATAATTCTGGGGCTCTCTGAACACACTCATACAGTTTAAGCATGCAGGTTTGGGCGTAGAAGTCAATATTTCTCTCTCCAAATAAAGAGAGTGGAGAAAAGATTCTGAGTATGCATCTCTGTAAATAAATCATCATTCTGAATGGCTTCCTTTGATTTTTCTTTACCTTTTTATAACTGAGATGTAAGAAAGGGGCAAAAAGTCCACCCACCATCCAACACCTCTCTTTAGAATGTGTTGGCATTTAATGTCCATGGATCTCAAGAAAACAAGAAAAGCCACAATAGAATATTTTGTCACTCTTGTTATCCCGAAAAAGTCTTAATGTTTATTGTACTTGAAGGTGTCTAAAGACCAGGAACATCATAGACTTCTCTAACTCCAGAAGCAGAATCCAGATCACTGGAGATCGAAGATTTAGTGATACGAATGAAGAAGGAAATCCCATCCATTATACAGTGATAAGCTGCTCATCTCTGGAAATTTCCAAGTAGATTTTGAAACTTTTTAGTGACTTTACAGAGTCAAATCATGTCTAAGCAAAAGTTCGTCCAATGCTAATGTATGCAATCTGCCTCTTAGTCTTTAGTAAGAATTTGAATTCTCTACTTAAATAATTTAAATGACAGTCATGGAACAATCTGAAAAAGAAGTTTAATCAACAGTAGTACTGACTGCATTTATAATTTTCTTATTTTGCTTTAAATTTACTGTTTTTCAGTGACATCATTATTAATTTTTTTATGTAGGAACTCATCTCCATTCATAAATGTTTATTTGAATACTTTGATAGGCTAATTACATAACATTATATTAAAAGGTACTTTCTATCACTGGAGTTATTTGAGAAGTTTCAGAGTACAAGTTGTACAGTATTCACTCAAACCATATAGAAAGAGAAAATAATGTTGGTCCCAGATTGAAAAGAATTTGGTGTTTTTTCTGTACTGTCTCAAAAATTAGAGTTAAAATTGTAGAGTTATCAACTGTATAATTAAATGGTACAGTGATGCATGGGTTTTGATTGGGATGTTTATGAAATTTTCTCAGACACATTACATTTTCAGTCATAGGTTAAGTCTTCTGATTGAAGTTTACTTCATTGCAAGAGCATATGATAGATACGAATTTTTGTCATTGTTGTTCTAGAAGTTTGATCTTTGGCCAAAAACAATCAAATTCATTAGTTGAAAGATAAATCGTGTCCATATCGTTTCCCAAAAGATGTTTTCTTCAACAACATTCATGACTCTTTAGGTGCTATAAAACGCCGCTAATTTTGTTAGCAAACATGCTGAATTTATATTTCTTCTATTACTAGTAAACTTATCTTTTTCAAATGTCTATTTACCATATACATTTAATCTTTTATTTTGTCTCAGTATTCTCTTTGTCAATTTATCTACTGGGTGGAAATTTTAGGGGCTCCATCTTACTGACCTGTTATTTTTAACATAAAGATGCTATCAATTTTTAAGGAGTTAAATGTATATTCAGTTTTTTAAAAATGCATTTCTTCATAGTTATTGATATGTTTTCTTCTATATTATTTTTTAAAATATCCAACTTTTAAATCTAACTGTAAGTTATTTTGATACATTGTATGGAATGGGAGCTCTCATTAGATTTTTTCCACAAGTCAATTCAATATATTTAATAATACAGGATTTACCATTAATTAGGATTATTACTTCTATCACTAAATAAGTAATAATACTCATTATTGATGATGATATAGAAAAGCTGCACTTCATAACACTAGTGGAAAAATTTTCAGTCTTTTGGATAGAACTTGAACAATGTTTATTAAGCATTTAAAACTTTATTTCTTGTCTAATAAATTCTAAAAAGCTATTTTAGGATTAATCTAAGTTACACAAAGAAATTATTCTCAATATGCTAGTTGAAGAATTATTTAAAATTTTAGGTTAGATGTAAACTGAAAAAGTCAATATTAGAATATGTTAATTTTATTTTGGTACTAACATTTTAATCTTATTGGCTCAAATAATTATAGTGTGAGGCACATTAATGTTCAATAGCATGTGCTGCCTTGACATCTGGTAATTTAGGGAGGGCCTCAATGGCCTTAACTGCAAGTTCCCCTCTGCACTTTGCTCCCATAGATAAGGTCCCCTAAGCCAAAATTCTTCCCTTTCAAAGCGGCCAAGTACAGTTCTTCCTCATTCTTGAGAAGCAGGTTTCAGTTTCCTCCCAGCCTTCAGCTGTTCAAAAAGGGGGACCAGAGAGATCCTGTTCTCTTGATACGACAAAGCCTGCTTCCCAATCCCTGGTTATTCACTCTGTCCTTAGGTGCAACCCCCAAATGGCCCTTCATAGTCTGTGGTATCCTCTTCCTCTTGACTGTGGGTGTAAATGACTGATAAACTGCTATCCATCTCATCTGCCCAATGTCAAGTTTTATGTGTTCAACCATCTTCACAACCCCAGGTGGGAATCCCTCTCTCACCAATAGGGTGAAGAGGAGATAATTAAAACAATAATGAAATATTATGCAACTAAAAAGTATTTACAATAATTTAAATCACATTTGAAACACTCATGGTATAATAGAAAATGGAAATATGCAGGATACAAAAAGTTTAGTGCTGTATTCTAAATATAAATACCTTAATATGATTGGGAGATATATACTAAAATATCATCTGATAAAATACCTTAATATGATTGGGAGATATATACTAAAATATCATCTGATAAAATTGTGACACTTATGAAAATGTGCATTTTAATCCCTTATGGGAATATCACTGATTGATGACCCCAGTTGTGGGCCCTCTGGCTCCACCACTGCCTTTCACACTTTTCATACCTTCACCTCAGCTTGCTCCTCCTGATTACTAAACATGGCAGGTGTGCTTCTTCAGGACTATTCCTGAGAGACACATGACACCTCCAATAGGTGTCTTTAAATCAAGACTTCTCATCAGTCTAGTCTAAACTTTCTTAGAGCTGCTTTGCAGTCTAAAACTTTTCCAATGTATTCTCCTTCATTCTCTGCCTCTTTCATAGGAATTAGTTCAGCATCTCATTTGAAAGCTCTTTTCATTCTCCACATCTTCCTTCCCTCTAATAAATCTTTTGCATGTGCAGTCCCAGCTTGGTGTCTGCTCCTCAAAGGACTCAAACAATAATATTTCGTTGGTTGAATTATTGGCGGTTTTAATTTTTCTCTTATTTTCCCCCCAAGCTCTTATATTCAGTTGCAGAAAATAGTAAAATTATAACCCATTATTTTGTTATTTTATTTGTTTGCAACCTTAATTTGTTTAACATACATTTAATATCACCCCATTAAGTGAAATGCCATATCATTAAAAGACTGTGTTTAACTTAAACAATAAGACTATAAAAAATAGAAAACAAGGAATCTCTCTAGGTATTATTTATTGATGTGATGCAGAACAGAAAACAAGGCCTATTTATGAATTGTGAAAAGATAAAGGTGATGATTGAAATAGTAAAGTCTACATGGATTGGAGTTGGTTCTTCAAGGTAAAGTAAGGTAGGGACACAGAATGGCAGAAATTATATGGGTAATGGGACACAAAAACTATAGAATAGCTAAACAAAAGGAATGTTTGACAATTTTGAAAAGTAATGAATAACTAAATTGTGGAAATTTAGTTTGTAGTCAACATTAAATTTGGATATTAAAATACATGCCATGCTATTTAAAATATATGGCAGTTTCAGTTTTAAGATAACCTAATAAAGTGTTTAATCAGTTGACTTTTATTCTGTATGTGTACCTACTTGAACTACTAGTTAAAGAGTAAGAACATCCTGACACAATACATATATGACTCACATATAGAAATAGAAGTACTATGTTTACTTCTGACTCCCTGCTCGGTGGCTCCTTTATCGACTGCATACCAAAGATGTAGCAAAAAAGTCTAATCCATTCTACGACAGTAAACTATAGAATTCTGCTTACAATGGAGAATGTCATTACCAGTAAGGATATAAAAAGATAATGAGAGCATAACTTGGATTTATCTTATGTCATCGTAGGCAGGCCAAAATAATTGAGATTCTAAGCTTTTGTAGTCATCTTTGGAAACAAAATTCAAATAAATGATTAGACTGCTTTCTTTGATTGGTTATTACATACCAATTTTAACAGGTAATGGGGGAACACAGAATTAACAGAAAAGTAAATGCCAGTTGGACTTCCTTTTTCAAAAATCTTACTTCTCAAAGGAGAATGATATTTTCATCAGACTAGAAAATTTTCTCTAAGTTGACTACTATATAACATTTCTGAGTAAAGCTTTTTATAATCAGGTATGCTTTCTTGTTTTTTTGTTTTGTTTTGTTTTTTAAAGAAAGGCTTTTAGTCATTTGAGACACACACACACAGAGAGCCCAAGTGGGGGTTGAGGGAGAAGCAGAAGCAGACTTCCCACTGAACAGGGAGCCTGACTGGGGCTCCATCCCAGGACCCAGAGATCATGTCAGGTAAGGCAGACACTTAACCATCTGAGGCACCCAAATATCCCTTTACCATATATTTGAACACAAGTTCAAAGGAAACAACAACTTTTCTGTTTGTTTTCTTATTATTTTAATATAAACATCTCTGGTTGCAATAGTTTACATCTGTAAACTGTTTTTTTTTAATAGAGACTTAATCTAAACAATACATATCTATAATTTTAAATATAGTAGTTATGTGTGTTTATGTATATATCATAATCTAAATTTTCTAACAAGGAAAGCTAGTAATAGTAAATGTACATAATTTATAAAGTTATTTATTATTTCACCTAGTCATTTCAGTGTATGAATGAAAATAAAAATCCTTATGTATTTCCTCTTTATGTATGTAGATTCTTAAACAATGGATTTATAAAATTAATAAAATTGTGGTAATATAACAGAATTCAAAACCAAATCCTTCCCAGGACTTTTGCTGCAATTTTTTGTATCTTTTCTAAATATATGGCATCAATATAAATATATGCTTTAATTATACATGACTAACCTACTTCCTAAGTGTTATATCTATCTGTGGATGTTCTTAAGTATAAAGATATTAAAACAAAACCATTATTAAATAGTAAAAAACTGATATTGGTATCAAATAGGTAACACAATTATATAATATCCTTCATATTTGTTTATTTTCAAACTAATATTTTTATCAGCAATAGAAGACGTGGAATATGAAGCAAAAGTTAGTTAAAATATAAGAATAAAACCTTTAAAATACATAAGACAGTAAACAACTTTTTGTCTATTATTTCACTTGGTGAATTATGTGTTTTAGGAGAGAGAAAGTTGGATGGAAGGGAGGGGACAGAGAAAGGATGTGTATACTAAGAGCTTTCATGAAAAGAGGAATCAGATGATTTAATTAAGATCAATAAGGCTGTGATCCAAAAGCTGTTTCTCCTTTGTTAAGAATGGTGGCCATTAATGAACCTTTAAGAAAGAAAAAAAAGATGGAGAGGAGACAGTAATCTGTAGCACAGTGAACATTGCAAGAGACTAGTGACCCAAGGAAATAGAGTCAAAGCAAGAGAAGTCAAGGTAAATGAACAAAATGTGCCACTAAGGAAAGAGAATAAGATTATGTGTGCCTTTTGAATTTTGAATTGGACATTGATTGCTAATTTGTGGATCAAAAGTCGAGCCTATAAATCCATAGCAAATAGAAATATATAATTTTGTCTTTGTGGTATCTGTCTACAGATCATGAAAATCCCCTGTAGGAGCATTTTTTTTTTTGGTCATTCTTCCTATATTGTTATGTGTATGTATATATGTAGGTATATGTATATATGATATATATATGTCTTTCCAGAATGTTCTTTGTGATCAGGGACTATTTTTATATTTTATTTATTTTATTTTTTTTTTTTAACTTTTATTTATTTATGATAGTCACAGAGAGAGAGAGAGAGAGGCAGAGACATAGGCAGAGGGAAAAGAGGGCTCCATGCACCGGGAGCCTGATGTGGGATTCGATCCCGGGTCTCCAGGATGGTGCCCTGGACCAAAGGCAGGCGCCAAACTGCTGCGCCACCCAGGGATCCCAGGGACTATTTTTAAAAAAACATATCTTCAGGGCATAAATTTAATATCTGGAACATTGTGTGTGTTCAACAAATATTTTTGTGATTAATGAATAAGTAATTAGCTTTAATAACTCCCAGTAAATAGCCAATACTGAAGGCCAAAGTTAGAATCCTAGTAATTTTAGTAACTTAGTTCTGAGTCATCAGTATTGATGCAAGTACTGGACAGCATAAGACATCAATATCATGCCAGCTGCAGCACCCTAAGTTTAAATTAGAAGAAATAAATTTGTAAGAAAATGTCCAAAGAGAGCAACTAGAGGATAGGAGAATGATCCAGTGAAATAAATAGGTCATCAAAGACAGAAATTTGAGGTAAGTTTCTAGGTGACTTCTATGATAAATGCATGTTTTGACTGCATCTGAAGGCAAAATCAGAAAATTGAGGAAAAAGTCAGAAGTAAAAACTTTGCCTATCTAGAATAGACTATATTTTGTGAATCTAGAATCAAGCACCATTGCCTTACATATATCTGTTCAATTAATATTTGTTTAGTGAATAAATGAATTCTAGTGGGGTTTTCTTTAATCATTTTATGAGAGTAAGAAACTAAAAACAAGGATTACTACAATAAATTTTAGAAAGTCCAATAACCATTTCAATTTTCCTATGTTTTCTTCTTTCTCTCTCTTCAGTCTTTTTTATGTAGTTATTGGCTAGAACAATCATTACAATTAGATCTGTTCTTAACTTCAAAGGCAATGGCAAGAGGAAAGCTGAGAAAAGGTAAAACAGAAACCAGTACCCGAGGCAAAGGAAGAGATGATGGAAACCATCAAAGAAGCCTAAATTTCTCTGATTTTATGCAAGAGAAGACAGCTAGGGAAGCCAACCTAGGCTTGCCAAAGGAGACAGTAGCTTAACATCCATTCATTAAATTTAATATTCTACAAGTTAAAAACAAAGTTAATGGGATGCCTGGGTGGTTTAGTCCTTAAGCATCCAATTCTTGGTTTTTGGCTCAGGTTGTGATCTTTTGATCATAAGATTGAGACCTGTGTGGTGCTCTGCACTTAACATGTAGTCTCCTTCGGATTCTCTTCCCCTCTCCTTCTGCTTCTCACCCCGCTCACTCTCTCTCTTTCTAAAATAAACAAATAAATAAAATATTTAAAAAGTTAGGGACCTAATCTCTAATTGTATATTCATATAGGAAAATTAAATATATTATTATGGTTTAACATAGCTCAGGGATGTGATGACATGGACGGACTTAGAGGGTAATGAAATAAGACAGGGAAAAACAAATACCATATGATTTAACTCATAGGTGGAATCTAAAAAACAAAACAAATGAATAAACACACACAAAAAAAGCAGAATCAGACCTATGAATACAGAGAACAACCTCATGGTTGCTAAAGGGAAGAGAGGTAGAGGCATGAGCAAAATGGGTGAAGGAGAGAAGGAGGTACAGGCTTCCAGTTATGAAATGAATAAATCGCAAAAATAAAAGGCACAGCACAGGAAATATAGTCAATGATGTTGTTGTTTTTTACAGTCAATGATACTGTCATAGTGTTTTATGGTGAGATATGGTAGCTACACCTGCTGTAAGAGTATAACATAAAACGGTAGTGAATCACTATGTAACACTGTGTCAATTATGCACGTTAGAACAATAATTTAAAAAGTTTTATGACTATTTATTTTTAAAAAGAACCTTTTAACAAACATTTTATTTTTCATTTATTTTTATTTTCTAAAAAAGATTTTATTTATTTATTCATGAGAGACACAGAGGCAGAGCACAGGCAGAGAGAGAAGCAGGCTCCATGCAGGGAGCCTGATGTGGGACTCGATCCCAGGACTCCAGGATCATGCCCTGAGCCAAAGACAGACACTCAACCACTGAGCACACAGGCGTACCTTTAACAAACTTTTTAGCATGTGATTTTCCTCTTTAAGATTAAATTATAAGCAGTACTCTAGAATATGGTAACACATCTTTTTTTTTTTTTCATGTTCTCATTTACTTTTATTGTTTTGGCTGTGTGTGAACAATATATTGTTATATGTACAAGGGCAAGAGCAGAAGGGGTATGCAGTAGGTCAATATATAGTTGAGAATTAATAATAAATTCATGCCTTTCAAATACCCTTTTATTTTATCTTATTTTTTTATAATAAATTTATTTTTTATTGGTGTTCAATTTACCAACATACAGAATAACACCCAGTGCTCATCCCATCAAGTGCCCCCCTCAGTGCCCATCACCCATTCACCCCCACCCCCCGCCCTCCTCCCCTTTCACCACCCCTAGTTCGTTTCCCAGAGTTAGGAGTCTTTATGTTCTCTCCCTTTCTGATATTTCCCACACATTTCTTCTCCCTTCCCTTATGTTACCTTTCACTATTATTTATATTCCCCAAATGAATGAGAACATATAATGGCACAAAAACAGACACATAGATCAATGGAACAGAATAGAGAACCCAGAAGTGGACCTTCAACTTTATGGTCAACTAATATTCGATAAAGGAGGAAAGACTATCCATTGGAAGAAAGACAGTCTCTTCAATAAATGGTGCTGGGAAAATTGGACATCCACATGCAGAAGAATGAAACTAGACCACTCTCTTTCACCATACACAAAGATAAACTCAAAATGGATGAAAGATCTAAATGTGAGACAAAATTCCATCAAAATCCTAGAGGAGAACACAGGCAACATCCTTTTTGAACTCAGCCACAGTAACGTCTTGCAAGATAACATCCATGAAGGCAAAAGAAACAAAAGCAAAAATGAACTATTGGGACTTCATCAAGATAAGAAGCTTTTGCACAGCAAAGGATACAGTCAACAAAACTCAAAGACAACCGACAGAATGGGAGAAGATATTTGCAAATGATGTATCAGATAAAGGGCTAGTTTCCAAGATCTATAAAGAACTTATTAAACTCAACAGCAAAGAAACAAACAATCCAATCATGAAATGGGCAAAAGACATGAAGAGAAATCTCACAGAGGAAGACATAGACATGGCCAACAAGCACATGAGAGAATGTTCTGCATCACTTGCCATCAGGGAAATAGAAACCAAAACCACAATGAGATACCACCTCACACCAGTGAGAATGGGGGAAATTAAGAAGGCAGGAGACCACAAATGTTGGAGAGGATGCGGAGAAAAGGGAACCCTCTTACACTGTTGGTGGGAATGTGAACTGGTGCAGCCACTCTGGAAAACTGTGTGGAGGTTCCTCAAAGAGTTAAAAATAGACCTGCCCTACGACCCAGCAATTGCACTGCTGGGGATTTACCCCAAGCATACAGATGCAATGAAACGCCGGGACACCTGCACCCCGATGTTTCTAGCAGCAATGTCCACAATAGCCAAACTGTGGAAGGAGCCTCGGTGTCCGTCAAAAGATGAATGGATACAGAAGATGTGGTTTATGTATACAATGGAATATTACTCAGCCATTAGAAACGACAAATACCCACCATTTGCTTCAACGTGGATGGAACTGGAGGGTATTATGCTGAGTGAAGTAAGTCAATCGGAGATGGTAACACATCTTTCTGAATTTCCCATAAACACAAAATTATAGAGAAACAAAAAATCATGGACTACATCTGAAACAAAAGTAGGTGAAAATATATGCCAAGGAATCCCACAAAAACATATATGTAGGGTCAAACTACTTAGAGGTAAAAGATCCATGTAATTTAGCATCTATAAAAGAGGAAGCAAAGGAATGTAATCGGGTCTGTGAAATACCTGAGAGAAGAACCCTGAGAAAAGAACCCTGACAGTGACTTCAGGAAAGTACTGTGTGCTGATTATAGAACAGTTGCTGAGCTGGAAAGGTTTTTATGTGTTCTTTTCATAGAGGAGTCAAAGGGAAACACTGTAAAGTTTATGGTAGCTAGAGACATCTAGGCATACGAACCTCAAAACTCACCTACAGAAGCTTCCAGTGTGGACAAATTCTATACTGAGGGAAAAAAAAATCTGTTAGTAGTAGAATCCAAATTAAGGGAGAAATGAAAATAGGGCAAATGCATTGATATAAAAAGTGTCTGTGTTTGTGTGTATGTACACGTATGTACATGATATAACAAAACCAAAGATATCCACACTGATTGTATAAATAAATATAAATGGTTAAACTCATTTAATAGAAGAAAATGTATTCACATTTCCTAACAAAACTAAATTCAACAGTATGCTGTATCTCTCTGCACTACTGTGGATTGATTCCTAGGTTCTTTTATTAAAAAAAATCAATGTACAGAGAAGTGCACCCTGTATAATAGCTTTTATCTAAGAAAAGATGATGTATGAGTAATATATATGTATCTATTTACATTAAAAAATAGAATGATAAATAAAAACTAGCTTTTGAAAGGTAACCTACATGAGATTGATAGAAGAGAGGATACAGATAAAAGCCAGACTTCTTTGAATATACCTTGTTTAGTGAAGTTTTCTGTGAAAGCATCTAATAATTTTACAAAAATTGTAAAAATTAATTTTCAAAAGGTCACCTATAGATAGCAAAAATAAAATGAAAGAAATGAAGTATAAATGTGTATTTAGAGGTATAATCACAGAGTAGGTACTGTCCAAAGAGCCTTTTAAGCAAAGTAATTGTTCTGTATATTTCCACTGGAATAACCTTAAGAACAAGAACTACAAAAATTATTGTTAATAGTTTCATTGGTTTTATTATTCTAATAATGTTGGGAGTATGGCATAATGTGAGATATGGCAAATAAGTCATTTGTGCTCTTCAGTCACTCTCAGTGTCACTGAACACCTCTCAGCATTGGAGAAAGGAGATAATATATGAAAGAGAAAAACTTGTAGTTCATCTTGAGTTAATTATATGACACTTAGATAATGCATTTTATATTAAAACAATGAACATTCTCAGAGCAGGTATACATATATATTTATGAACTTTCATATACATACACATGTATATGCTTAAATTTATTCACTCATAAGGAAACTAAAAACAAAAAGCAAATAACTGTCCATAGTTGGAGAATACCAATTAATCAACACTTTAGAAACCAAAACCAGAAAACAAGCATTTATCTCACCTTTCTTTTATGGACACTACCACTAGCAAGCAAATAGTAGAGCTGTTTTCTTTATAGAGGTACTCCAGCTAATGAATAAATAAGGAATTACAATGTCACTATTTTATAACACCAAATGAATTAATTGAGCCAGGCATTGATCATTAACAGCTGTTACAACCTCACAAAGAGAGATAGCCAGACATTATCTGGCTTCTGATAAAATAAGACAATCTCCTTTTTTTGAAGGAGTCTTACTTAAATATTGAATCTGAGTCTCATCTTATCTCTAGATCCAGTTCTCAATTTATAGAATGTACATGGTATTGGAAAAATTATTTAACAAATGGTTGTTTTTCCTTGGGTCTCATTATTAGTTATTAAACCTAACTCTATTAGAACATGTGATTATTTATTAAGTGCCTCAACCTTCCAAGAGAATTTTGCCAGTTCATTGAAGGAAAATTCAAACAGGTTTAAAAAAACTCCTCAATATTAAATAAGACTATGATGCAAATCAATTCAAGGTGATTTCTGGTTAGCCATGTGCTGACAGCCTAGCTAATGACATTCTCTGAGAAGGATTACCTTTGAATGAAAGTGTATCGCTGAAATATGAATGTAAAGAAAAAAGATTAAATGTCTTGTTTTGAAGCTAATTTAATCACTGAGTTTGATATCTATTTCCTTTTCATTTCAAGAATGTTACTGATCATTATAACCAGAATTTGGTGTTTTCCATGTATTTCTTCCTAACATATCACATTATGTACTTGTGAAATGGTCTGAGTCCCTGCCTATAGGTTTGAATTTTTTCAACACAGACTCAGTAAGGACTTTATCCTTAGGATATTTGTGAGTGTAACTTAAGAAATAAAAAAACAAGTGGTAATTTTTTCCTCAAGAAGTAATGGCTTCTTGTGAGAGGGCTTAGTTACTTGGTCATGCATTCATTGTCATCAAATATTTATCAAGTGTCCATTATATGCCAACTTCTAAGGGGATGCTAGAGATATGATGATTTACTTACTAAATTTATGTAACAGTTTATAGCAGTTATTATATGCTGGGAATCTTTATAACTGTAAGATCTGCAATTTAGACTTAGAGTTTGGTTCCAGATTCTGTGTCAGAGGTTATTAATTTTTTTCCATTTACAACGCTTTAGTGTCTCAGTAACTTAATTCATGGTGTTTCTAGACCAAAAGAAAGATCTTAGAGTTCCATTATCATGTATTTAGTTTCCAAAACATAATAATAGAAGGATATGTGGTGCCTGACAGACATGCCTATGTTTCTTTCAAATATTTAAAAGATCTTGTGACACTCCTGGGAGTTTACTGCATTGCTCTATGATGCCTAGGTACAAAGTTTGGAAATGCAGATTTACTTGTTTAACCACTGCATACATATAAAAAGCAGTCCCTACTCTTTGTGTCTTTGAACACAAAGAAACCAGAAATATCCTATCAACTTTAAAAATCATTTTTAAAAAACAAGACAATGTATAAACAGAATTATAATTAAAAAATAAAAATAAAATTCCAATAAATATGTACTTTAAAGTACTGGTTCTCAGTTATGGGTCTTCTACTGATACACTAGAATGTGTCTAACAATTGGCAGTGATATTAAAAGAATACTTTAATATTAGTCAAAGTACTTAAGGTTTAAGAAAGATGTACACTTTAAAAACAAAGGTGATTCAAAGTTATCACTAAAATGTACTTTCATTTCCACAGATTTTATTGAATGGAAGAAATAAACTATTACATGCATGTCTAGCTCATCAGAAATTGTTTATTACTACCTGTATATAAGATACATTCATTTGTGCAGTTAATATACATGGGCCATCATGAGGCATATCTTTTCTTTTTCAGATTTTGTTTATTTATTCATGAGAGATACAGAGAGAGGGAGAGACATAGGCAGAGGAAGAAGCAGGCTGCCTGTGTGGGTGGGGACCCTGATGCGGGACTAGATCCCAGGACCCTGAGATCAGGGCCTGAGCCAAAGGCAGATGCTCAACCACTGAGCCACCCAGGTGCTCCCATCATGGGGCATCACTTTTGCAGAAAAAGGAAGTCAGAAGTCACCTCTTAAAGCTACATAAAGGCAGCATGATAGTAAAGAATATAGGTTTTCAGATATGAAAGAACTAGAATAGCATCCTGGATCAACCAACAAATAACTGTGAGACCATGGACAAGCTACCTAATGTCTCTTTGCACATCAGTTTCCTTATCTATAAATAGGGTAAAAATATTAAATTTGCATCTTTCTCTGATTTGAATGATACCAAGAATGACTATACATGTTACTAATGGAATTAATGTTGAATAAAATAAAAAAGAAAATTAAAAACTTGGCTATGCAAAGTATTATATGAATAATATAATCAAAAGGCTATGATATTTCAGAATGGGAAGAAATTACAGATTGAGGGTTCAAAAAATATATTATAGGAGTGGCTTTCGAAAGTAAGTTAGAGAGGTAACTTTCAAAGCTTTTATCATGACTACATACAAATAAATGCATTTTTATTTGACTCGTTAAAGCTTTGTATAATTTTAATATATTCAAAATAATAACTTGCTTCTCATATTTGATGCATCTTTCTTACAACCTTCTATTATTTTTATGCCCCATAGTTGGAAAGAAACTGATTTAAAGTATGAGAAGAATTGGAGTTGGAACCCTTATTTCAGAATCAAATAGTACATAAATTAGGAGTGATCCTTTTAATAGTATGATGAACTTAGATATACTGCAGATACTCCCCATAGAATTTAACAATATTTAGAATAAATTGCAATGGCATATATGTTTTATATAGGTATGCTTACCAAAATTAAGAGAAGAAAGTTTAAAGATTTAGGAATAATAAAGAAACACACATAATTGTAAACTGAAACATGATTAGGTAGCAATAAAGAAGAAACAAGTGAGTAGTGGAGGGTATGAATAGTAAAGGGTGCTTTTTCCATTGAGGCACATACCCATATTTGTGTTCTATAAGGAAACAAGTTTGTTTTGAAGCCATGGCAAGATGGAGAAGGTAAACTAGAGATTCTCCAATTAAATCAAGGGCCTTGATAGAGTTAAAATATTCTATGTCAATTATAACTACTAATTCAGTAGCAGAAAAAAAATTCAAATTCACTCTGGTGAGAAGCAGCCTCCAGTTTAGTCCCCCTACATTTTCACAGAGTAAACTCAAAATCAAATGTTTCAAACATGTAAGGAAACATGTCACCATGACTAAAAGTCAGCAAGAAGAAAGGAAGAGGAGAAAGCGGATTTAAACTGCCAAGAATACCATATACCAGAGTTATTATAGAAATAATACAAAATAATCATGTATAAATGTAAAGAAAACAGTAAAGATAAGCAAACAGAACAAAACAAAACACCAAGCACATTTCACAAAACTGACCAATAAACATATGAAAAGATTCTCAAACTCATTAGTAATCATGAAAATTCAAATTAGATTACAATAGATGCTATTTCACAGTCGCTGGATGCAGAAGTATTAAAGTCTGGAAATGTTAAATGTTGGCAAGAATGCATAGCCATGGGAACTTTTATACTCTCCTAGTGGGAATGCAAATTGGTAGAATCATTTTATAAAACAATTTGGCACTAATCATAAAGATGAACGTGTGCATTCTTTACAACTTGCCAATTCTACTCATAGAAAAATTCTAATGAGGTCTAATAAGAAAATGAAATATAAATGAGACCTATGTTTTTACATGCAAAGTCTAAGGGTAAAGGGAAAATAAACCCATGTATATATAAAGGGAACAAGTAAATTTGCCTAGGTAGTAGGGAAAATTTGCCTGGATTGTAGAAGAATTTAGAGCTATAAGCCAACTCTTATGTATGTTTGAAGTCCAAAATCATGCTGCCTATGATGTATAAAACAAACAAAGAAAAAAAACCTCACCAGAAAATTAAATTAAAAATCGTCTTTGGTTAGTAGTGTCCCCTAGGATATAGACATAAGTGAATGTAGATCTTTTAGAGGAATTCAGCTTCAATGGTGTAATTTCCATAGGGGTAATATATGAAAGAAATGGACATGCTTTTAGCTGTGGAAGTTATTCAGTAGGGACCTCCTCTCTCAAGGGTGTCCTAGATCTTGTTATTGCTGAATGCCTGACCCCTCAGACATAGAGACTGACATTGAACAATTGATCTTCTACCATTCCTTGAGACCACTTTCCTCTGGAGGGAGCAAGGGGTATCTTTGCTTATGACATCTGCTCCTAATATGGATTTGCCTTCCCTGTTTACAGTACTTTTGTGTTTCATTTTGTTTGGACTAAGGTGGAGATACCTTAGTATACTGGAGATACCTTAATATACTTAGTATAAGGTGGAATAGCAAGAGTGAAGGTGTGAGGAGTCTTACTTAAAGGGAAAAATTGATATGAGACAGTGAAGGGAGAGTTTTTATTGCAAAGCCTATGAACAATCAATTACACATAGGGCTACTGATCCTTGAAATGGCAAAGGATTGGGGATTATGGATAGTTGAAGTAAATCTCTTGGTGCCTTGCCCAAATCATCTTTACTAGAAGATACTTTATCTCCCAACTGCTGAAGTAACAGCCCGCAGCTGTTCCCTTATTTGGAGAATCGCCTATAACCTAGGTAAAATAGGAGCTTTACTGCCCAGGCAGTTATGCAGAACTGGCTCCCGTCCCCATTCCCACCCCAGACAAATGACACTGAAACAGCTTGTGCCAGAGATCCTCCATGGAGATAGGCTGAAGATAGTTTCTAGCTAAAATCCCTTTCTTCCATACTCAACCCTGCCCTATCCTCCCTCCCTACTGTCCTGCTCCTAAGTACTTTGTCAAAAAATCTCTTAAACAAGAATTCTGTACTTCTAGAGAACCCATTCACAACTATATGGTCAACTAATCTTCAACAAAGCAGGGGAAAATATCCAATGGAAAAAAGTCTCTTCAACAAATGGTGTTGGGAAAACTGGACAGCAACATACAGAAGAATGAGATGGACTACTTTCTTACACCATACACAAAAACAAATTCAAAACGGATGTAAGACCTAAATGTGAGACAGGAAACCATCAAAATCCTAGAAGAAAACTTAGGCAGCAACCTCTTTGACCTCGACTGCAGCAACTTCTTGCTAGACATATCTCTAGAGGCAAGGGAAATAAAGCAAAAATGAACTATTGGGACTTCATCAAGATAAAAAGCTTCTGCACAGTGAAGGAAATAATCAACAAAACTAGAAGGCAGTCTATGAAATGGGAGAAGATATTTGTAAGTGACATATCAGATAAATCTATAAACAACTTACAAAACCCAACAGCCAAAAATCAAATAATCCAGTTAAGAAATGATCAGAAGACATGAATAGATATTTTTCCACAGAAGACATCCAAATGGCCAACACACACATGAAAAGATGCTCAATATCACTCATCATCAGGGAATACAATTCAAAACTATGATGAGATACCACCTCACACCTGTTAGAATGGCTAAAATTAACAACACAGGAAATAACAGATGTTGATGATGTAGAGAAAAGGGAACCCTCATGCACTGTTGGTGGGAATGCAAACTGGTGCAGCCACTCTGGAAAAACAGTATGGAGGTTTCTCAAGAAGTTAAAAATAGAACTACCCTATGACCCAGCAATTAATCTATTAGGTATTTACTGAAAGGATACAAAAATAGTGATTCGAAGGAGAACATACACTTCAATGTTTATAGCAGCAACGTCCACAATAGCAAAACTATGGAAGAGCCCATATGTCGATCAACAGATGAATGCATGAAGAAGAAGAATATAATGGAATATTACTCATCCATCAAAAAGAATGAAATCTTGCCTTTTGCAATGTCATGGATGGAACTGGAGTGTATTATGCAGTGAAATAATTCAGAGAAAGACAAACACCATATGATTTCACTTATATGTGGGTTTTAAGAAACAAAACTGATGAACATAGGGGAAGGGGGGAAGAAGAGAGAGGGAAGCAAACCTCAACTACAGAAAACTAACTGAGGGTTGATAGAGGAAAAATTGCAAGGGGTGGGGTAAATGGGGGATGGGTATTAAGAAGGGCACTTATGTTGAGCACTGGGCATTATATGTAAGTTATGAATTATTAAATTCTACTCTTGAAACCAATATTACACTATATATTAACTAGCTAGTTAATAAAATAAAATTTCCAAATAAAAATTTAAAAAAATAAAATGACAATAAATTAAAAAAAAAACAATCTCTAGATATCACTGTCCAGATCTTTACCTTCCATATATTCTTTTAACTATAAATCTGTTTAGTGTTTTTCTGCATTCATAGTAGTCCTTCTGCCACTCAGTAAAGAAAGCGATACCCCTTACCTCAACTGTGTGCTACTGTCATACATTTTCCCAAGGTGAAAAACCTCTTGGGTATATGTGGGGGTGGAGAAAGGGGGTAATTCATAATATTGATTTCATGATAGCCTCCTTTAATTATTAATGATTCATCATAAACACATTAAGTTTCTTATATTTCCCTGCTTGGTATTTATGAATGTATCTGATTAGATAGATATAGAGATATATTTGGTATTAAAAGTAATCTGTTAAGCTTACATTTTAGACATTATTTCTCCATTCAGATATCTGAAAGGCCCCTGGGTGGCTCAGTTGGTGAAGCCACCAACTCTTGATTTTGGCTCAGGTCATCATCTCAGAGTAGTGAAATTGAGCCCTATGTTGGGCTCCACATCTAGCAGAGTCTGCATCTCTCCTTCTCTCTGACCCTCCCTGTATGCTCACTTGCTCTCCCCCTCTCTCCTCTCTCTCTTATAAATAAGTAAATAAGTCTTCAAGAAAAAAGAAATTTGAAACATGGGATGATAGGAGTAATGACAGCTGTTGATTAATATATTTTTTATTTCTGAATTTTTGTCAAATAATTCATTGCACTTAAGGGAAAGTCCACCGAGAGCAAATCAAAGAGAAAAGTGACATGAAATACTAACTTCTAAAATGGACTTCTTTTTCGTGTTTTTGAATAAATATATCTCACGTTGTTTGAAAATTCATCCCAAGTATGTACCTTTAACTGGAGTAAAAAGCCCATTCTAACAGCTTAAGTACTTAATGATGTTCATTCTTTTAAATGTAATTGGAATACTTTTCAAGACTTTTAAAATTTACAAAATAAAATAGATAAAATCACTGGGAGAAAATTCATAAGATTATGTTTCAGATATAGTAGTAAGATAATTAAAAACTACTTTTATCAGATATATCACAAACTCATCCAATTAGAGTCAATTATTGTTTTCATTTTGTAAAATATTTAATATTATAAAAACCTATTAAAATAAAATTATATGCTAGGTGTCAGACTCATTATATTTTAGTGGTATATATATTTATTTTTTACATAACTAATAGAAATTAATAGCATTATTTTTGGATTTTTATAACACTGTTATTAGTTATTCCCCAAAGCCAAACACCAGATAGAAAGCCACATTTTTGCCAAGAAAAAAAAAAATCTGTAGCTTTTAGCATATTCCTTGCCTTGCTCCATAAATTATATTCTAGTTATACATTATTAGCATTATTTTAAGCATAAGAGATGAAAATAGCATATCTATTTATGATCTTATAACATTTTAAACAGAGATAATTATACTAGTGATGTTCGACTTTAAATTTGATTGATTTGCTTGTAATGTATTTTATAAAAATACATTCTTAATTTATTTCAGGGTAGTTACTAAAAACACATTCTTTTAGTTTAATGGGGATAAGCTTTTTCTGAGAGTAAATAAGTCTGATTTGGCTGGTAGGCTCGATAGTAAAGACCATGCTTCCTTTTTTTAGGTTTAATGTCAGGTATGTTGAGCCAAATCTACAGCTCCATGATAATGATGGCTATGTATCTATGTATCTGTCTTTTTATCTTATTATATATCTTTCTCTCTTTCTCTCTAATTTCCAATAAAGCATCTTATGAAAAATAATGCAGCACTAAATTGTAATAAAATTAACAATGTTTTTATTTTCCCACCCTCTTTGAGTGTCTGAGATTAAACTAATGCCATCATGTGAAATTTTACTGTGCAAAGTAGTTATCGGATAAATGTGGAAAAGTAGTTTTGAGTTATTTCTAGTAGCTTACTAAGGGACAGCCTCTAATGACTAGGTATACATCCGGTTATAGAACAGGAGCTTTATCATTTCTTGCCTGAAAATTTTAAAAGCATCTAACCTGGTCAACTTTTTATCTCATAGATCTTTAAAAATAACCTTTTTAAAAAAATAAGAGATAGCTAAGTGGGCTTTATTTATATGTGTATGTATGTGTGTGTTGGGGGTGGAGTGTGAGCCCATGTGCCCTCATGTGCATCTAATTTGGAAGAAATTAGAAGAATTGACTAATTGCTAAAAGACAACATCTACTCCCAGTTACTATTATATACAAGGCTTTTAGCATTTACATTTATAAGAGCAAAAAGAATAGGAAGAGAACTGGTGTTGAACTAGTCCCTTTCTAAAATAAGACAAGTTCATCCATGGAAACAAACTCTGAAAAATATTTTTATTCAACTCCTAAAGACATCATTTCAATCATATATTTTATGCTTATTAATTCCTTATCAAGGATCATTGCATTTTGATCAGAATCATACTAATGATAATGCCAAATTCAATCCAGATGAATTTTTTAAGACTTAGAATTTCATAGTAAAAGAAAACAGAACACAGTATGAATTTCAAGTTACTACATTTTTCTAGAGTTATGTGAAAGTATGCGCAACAAAAGATTTCCATACATAAATTACACTAGGATAATATTTTTTGTATGGTAAATTGAGTGGAATCAAAGTTTTAGGAGGAAAATTGTAGAAAATAGAGTTTTTTAATATTAAGGAAGGGCCTCTTTATGGTTACTGTGTCTCCCACCCCACCATCACCATGATTGAGCATGTTGAATTATTTTTATTGAAAGTAGTAATTGGAACCACTTGACTTGAAATAGGATTTGTTGCCTCATCTTTAGAGCAATGTACTCTATCAATACCAATATTTTGAGACTTTTGTTTTGCAACTCAGAGATGATACCCTTTCAGGAGCACACTATGGTAAAACTGACATTGTGCTTTTTCTTTTGAAACTCGGGAAAAGGCTAAATATGCAAGGGGTAGTGGAAAAGGAGACCAGTAAGACGTCAGGACCTCAGGTATCTTCTCTTGAGGAAGTTGTCACTGATTATCTTAAACTACTCCTGCTAGGAATATCTTTGGGGTTACACATAGATCAGCCATTTGGTAGAACTGTGCCCTAGGTAGAGATGATCAGGCTGTACTAAGAAGCTTTTTGAAAGGTAATAGATTAAAAATGTGTGTACTTGTGTTTTTCTCCAATGAATTTTAATAGCTCAAGTCATTATGTAGAGTAACTGGACAGTTAGACTTAAACAAGGCTGGAGTTTTGCTCTGTGAGATATGGGCAGAAATTGAAAGTGTATACAAAACTGTAGTAAATTAAGGGTGCCTGGCTGGCTCAATCAGTAGAGCATATGACTCTTGATCTCAGGGTCATGTGTCAAGCCCCACACTGGGCGTGGAGCCTACTTAAAACAAAAACAAAATCAAAAAGACTATAGTGAATTAGTTGGGAAATGAGAACATGTGAGTGATAAGGACAGAGAGGTAAATGGTTTTTGGAGTTAGGGTAATAGAGAAAAATATAAGGTGATGGAATGAAAAGGAAAGTTTAAAACTGAAGTTATGTAAAATATATGCTTAATGCTATTTTTGTTACAACAATACAAACTAATCAGATTGTGGACTTGGAGATTTTATAGCTCATCATAGTACTTCTACTTTATTACACTTATTTTACAGTTTAAGACACTGAGATCCAGTGATTTTAGGGTTTTGCCTAATTCTGTCAAAGCTGGGACCAAAATCTGACTTTTCAGATTATCGAGATCATTGCTTTTTTTTCCATCCCTCTTGAAGTTACTTATTTTCAATAATTTGCTTTCATGTTACATATTCCTACCAACTCCTGTAAAATTCAGATTTTCTTCCAATGAGAATACCAATGAAGTGAATTCTTTTTTTTTTCTTAAAGATCTATTTATTTATTCATGAGAGAGAGAGAGAGAGAGGCAGAGACACAGGCAGAGGGACAAGCAGGCTCCTCGGAGGAGTCCATTAGGAAACTTGATCCCAGATTCTGGGATCACGACCTGAGTGGAAGGTAGCTGCCCAGCTGCTGAGCCACCCAGGCTTCCCCAAATGAAGTGAATTCTTAAAGTTTTACTCTTCATGTGCAGGAAAGACCCTCATGATAATATTTTGGATCTGTTCTATGTCAATGTCCTAGACAATCACATTCCTCAAACTTGTAAATATACATCACCACTACTGAAATTACTCTGAAAGCATCAATTGCAAATATTGCGAAGTGACCTTCCAGAAGTATATAAACTGTATGAGTCTACTTAATCTACCATAAATTATATCGGCTTATTTGGCATATGTTGCTTTGAAAGTGTAGTAACACACACACACACACACACACACACACACACACACACACACCAGTCTTCACTTGATTTTTAATAGAATGAAATGACTCAGAGGCTGCCCAGAGATATTTATGATATTTATGGTTATGGTCACAGCCACGCTTTAGAAGTATACTTCTAGTTTTCTTTTTTTTTAAAGATTTTATTTATTTATTCATGAGAGACACACAGAGAGAGGCAGGGACACAAGCAAACGGAGAAGCAGGCTCCCTGTGAGAAGCTCAATGTGGGACCTGATCCCTGATCCAATAACACCCTGAGCTGAACGCAGACACTCAACTGCTGAGTCACCCAGGCATCTCAGCATACTTTTAGTTTTCAAAGAAATAATGATGTCATTTTATGGGAAACTTTGTTTTCATTTTCAATAACAAATCGAGTAGAATTATAGTTTGTAATATCTTAATCATGCTTGGTTATTGAATCTATGAATCTTAGCAGTTACTACTGGGAGGAGACATGCACAGTTTGTGAGAATCATAAAGGATTCATTGTCTGTATTTGCATGTTTCCTCTCAAAAGGACTGTGACTAGCCACAATTCTAAAATGTGAGATGCCACACTACATTAAATTCCTATGACTGTAGAAATAAGTAGGTTGTACATGCATTGAACAGAAAAATATTATGAGTTTGCAATTCAGAGAATCCAATTCCAGAAACAAATCCTCTGATTAATCAATGGAAAAGGATTTCTTAAAAAAAAAAAAAAAAAAAAAAAAAAGAAAAGGATTTCTTAGAGTGACATATTGCATTTTATTTAGATTGTAGGCATTGCAGTAAAATTGTTCTAAGTATCTCTAAGCTTACTTAAATAAGAATATACTTTTATAATTTCAAACAATTTTTGTAGGTAAAATTCTTTTTTAAAGCATTTTACTAAACCAGGAGTTGTTCATTGGCTTCCTTTGTTTACTTTGCTCCTGACAATAGTAGGTTATTATTTATATTTTCTAGTTTTGTTATACTCTTATTTGCTTTATGATTTTATTTAGTTTTAAATGTATTCCCAAGAGTAGTTCAAATTTTA
Organism: Canis lupus dingo; assembly: GCF_003254725.2. Taxonomy (NCBI): domain Eukaryota; kingdom Metazoa; phylum Chordata; class Mammalia; order Carnivora; family Canidae; genus Canis; species Canis lupus. Next base: position 34,613,225 of record NC_064274.1, read on the forward strand.
GAGCCTCTACATATTATTTACCTAAGTTAATATAAAGTATATATTTCTGTAAATTATACATGGAAACTGGTCTTTTTTTTCTTAAAGATTTTATTTATTTATTTATTTATTTATTTATTTATTTATTTATTCATGAGAGACAGAGAGAGAGAAGGAGAGAGAGAGAGACAGGCAGAGGGAAAAGCAGTTTCCATCAGGGACTCCATCCCGGGTCTCCAGGATCATGCCCTGGGCTGAAGGCGGCTCGAAACCGCTGAGCCCCCCAGGCTGCCCAGAAACTGGTCTTTAGCTTCTCAAACATTGAAGGATTGGTTTGAAATTTTACATGAATCTAAACCTAAATACTTTTCCATCTTTAGTCTTTCTTTTAAGTGCTCACTTTGGCAACATGTATACTAAAATTCTAGGATTTCTTTTAAAATCAGCAGTCATTCGTGGTTGTTCCACAAGCCAGCACTGTCAATGGGTACAAATTTATTTATTTCCAAATTTAATTAATTAATTAATTTTGGAGAGAGCAAGAAAGAGGGGAGGGCAAGAGAGGGGCAGAGGGAGAGAGAGATAATCTCCAGCAAACTCCCCACTGAGACTAGAGCCTGACAGGGGACTCCATTCCAGGACCCTGAGATCATAACCTGAGCCAAAATCAAGGGTTGAACACTTACCAATTGAGCCACTCAAGCACCTCAGGTAATCAGATTTACTTATTTAAAGATTTATTTATTTATTTATTTATTTATTTATTTATTCATGATAGACAGAGAGAGAGAGGCAGAGACACAGGAGGAGGGAGAAGCCATGCCGGGAGCCGGTCGTGGGATTCGAACCCCGGACTCCAGGATCGCGCCCTGGGCCAAAGGCAGGCGCTAAACCGCTGAGCCACCCAGGGATCCCAGGTAATCAGATTTAAATGTCATTTTACCCCTATAAAGTTTTTTCCAACTCTATAGAAGGCACATAAATCTAAAATTTCATTCACCTATTCATTCAAACAAATAGTGAATGATATAAACATTGCACAGCATTAGCAATTTCATTCTAACTCAATTAGCCTGAGTATTAAATACCTGCCTAGAGAAAGGTATTTAAGAAATAACGATAATATTTGAAAACTTTGTTGTGATTGCTGTGAGGAAAAGCCTCACATTAATGCTGGTAGTAAATGTAGCTGTAAACTAAAAGGAAAACAAAGAATATTTTATGTCAAAATGTCCCTGTACTACTTAAACAATATACAAGTGTATATAAAGAAATAAGGTCATTTATTTATACTAGAACCCAGTGGAAAAATCAGGGTGGCCAGCGTAATATGTCCTGAACCACCAGTAAATGGAGGCTTCACCATACATTATAGGAGATTCATTTACTGACTCAAGGGAAAACTGAATGAAAAACACATTTCTCTCAGTGTCAGTGACCCAACAGAAATAGCTAAAATAGGCAATTTAAACAGAATTTTGTTGTCTGATTCACAAAGAAATTTGGGATAGTAATTGAAGAATATGCTAATTACTAGTAAAGAATTAGCAGTGGAATTTCAGGAAAACATGATATACTCAATGCACTGAAATAGAATGGACTTATCCTTTAAAAATGATGAGAGTCAGGATGTCGGGGTGGCTCGGTTGGTTAAGCATTGATTAAGAGTCTTCAGGTCATGATCTCAGGTCGTGTGATCAAGCCCCACATCAGGCTCTACATTCAGCACAAAGTCTGTGTGTCCCTTTCCCTCTGCTCTTCCCACTGTGTGCTCTCTCTCTTTCTCTCTCAAGTAAGTAAATAAATAAATAAAAATTTAAAGATTTTATTTATTTATTTGAGAGAGAGAGAGAGAGAGAGAGCATGAATAATGGAGGAAGGGCAGAGTAAGAAGGAGAAGTAGGTTACCCACTGAGCAGGGTGCCCTACGTGGGGCTTGATCCCAGGACTCTGAGATAAGGACCTGAGCTGAAGGCAGACACTTAATGGACTGAGCCACCCAGGTGCCCCAATAAATAAAATCTTTAAAAAGCTGATGTGAGTAATGAAATCATTTTGCAATATATAAATGTATTGTATCAATATGCTATACATATTAAAATTATATAGTAACTCAGCCATTAGAAACGACAAATACCCACCATTCGCTTCGACGTGGATGGAACTGGAGGGTATTATGCTGAGTGAAATAAGTCAATCGGAGAAGGACAAACATTATATGGTCTCATTCATTTGGGGAATATAAATAATAGTGAAAGGGAATAAAGGGGAAAGGAGAAAAAATAAGTGGGAAATATCAGAAAGGGAGACAGAACATGGAAGACTCCTAACTCTGGGAAACAAACTAGGGGTGGTGAAAGGGGAGGAGGGCGGGGGTGGGGGTGACTGGGTGGTGGGCACTGAGGTGGGCACTAGACGGGATGAGCACTGGGTGTTATTCTGTATGTTGGCAAATTGAACACCAATAAAAAATAAATTTATTATTATTAAAAAAATAAAATAAAATTATAGAGTATTATATGCCAATTATATCTCAACAAAGATGAAAAAATGATAAGATAATTGTCTCAGTACTCAGTACATTTTATTATTGTCTGAGCCCTAATTCTATCTCCTTTTCTCTTCCATGGTCTCCTTTGGGAAATTTTAATCAACCATTAAATTCTATCCTCCGCACTCCCAGACTACTTTACAATATGCTTGGATAGCTTTGACACTTAAATAATGAACACAGTCACATACAAAATGGTGCTCAAGAAAATAAAAATTTTCCCGAAAATGCAAAACCACGTGTACTATTTATCAAAACTATTGTTATAATAACTACTGTCCTAGTATGTACTTATACTGTGAGGGAAAGTAAAGTAGTCTGAGGAAGAGAGTGAAGAAATATGAATCGAGATAATGTGGTCCTCCCAAAACTGTCTCTGAACCTCTGATTTCCTTAATTAACAACATGCCGGTTTTTTAGCCTCCCATAACTACTCCGTTTTGACAGTGATATTGCTACTTCTTACACTGGGGGGATATCTATTTAATATCTGATGTTTCCTAATTTCATTATCTCAGATATAGAAACAATAATGGATCTTAACATATTGGCTCTTAGTAAAGAATCTTTTATCTACTCAATCTCTATGTTACCCACTGAATTTCTTTGAATGGTAATAAGTCACTATGAGTTTCTTAAAAGGAAAAAAATAACAAAAATTATTAAGTTTAAACATTTTATAACATTTAAAAATAAATAAATATTTATAATATTGAAAGCATGATCTATTTAAAACATATTAAATGGTATAAAAAGATAAGACATGGCAGGTTCACTCCCAAGATAAGAATCATAGAACTAGAAAAAGAAACAGAACCTCTTATATCTACTGTGAGGCAAGAAATCACTGAAGTCACACACTTACATATGATTTGTACTAAAAAAAAAAAGGAATATCTGACAGAAAGTTGTTGAATTGAATAATTTTCTTTGTGATTTACTGGATTTATCTAGAGCAGTATTTTTCAAACTGGAGTCCTTGGGTTTATAGTAGTGATCATATAAATTCTCTGTTACTTACATAATACACAATTTTGCATTTTATTTTAATAATTTCTTAAAAAGTATCATGCATGTTTCAGATCAAATGGAACTATGTTCACCAACTTTTTTGCTTTTATATAGACTTAAACAGATATGTTACAGTCTGTAATTATTATAAAGGTAAGATAAAAACCTGAGTTGAAACACTGATGTTTTTCTCTTGGTATTCTAATAGGATGCATACAACTTCCTTTGTAGACTGTTATCTAGAGAAACACCGAAGGCCATCAATGGCCTGCAACGAGGTTTATGGTACAGACCTGACAATTACAAATCAAGAATATCCTCATTATCCTCAGATAATGTGACTATTATCTGGAAATCTTAGGTTCTTGATTCTTGATGTAGTCTCTTCCTATTGGTTGACTGCTTTATAAAATTCAGACAACCCAAAAACTCAAATTGACCTTTGACTTGGACATTTCCTTATTCCATTACAGTTATGTTGCCCATTGGAAATGTCTGTACACGACCATGAATAAATAGGAAGCTGTATCTCTACACCTATGTTATTGACTTGTATAAATCCATTCACTTTTTTTTTTGTTTGTTTGGAAGTAAAACAAAATAAAAATAAGCTTAACCTGAAATCAAGTTGTCATTTATGTCAGTTCTTAAATCCAAGCAGATTTTATGGTTTTGTTTAACCTTCCACCTTATAACCTAGTACAGGTGATATTAATGCCTAATTTGGTCCTCGATTTTAATGTAATTTGTAAAAAGAAGTAATACTTATTTGATTCTGTAGTTAATGAGAAAGAACCTAGGAATAATTAATAAGTGATGGAATAACACCAAGTAAAGGCCAACAGGATATACAAATGAAGGAGTAATGAATGTCAAGAGAAAGTCTGAGCAAGCTGAACTCAAATGAATCTTTGCATAGCAGATAGTACCATATTCACACTATTCAATTACTGATATTGTGGGTAACATTTAATTTAAGCAACAATGTCATCTATCACTTTAAAATAGTTTATTTTGGTACTAACTATTGGGTAACAGTTACTATTTTTTTTTTACAGTTACTATTTATAACTATATGTAACTATATATTATGATATATAACAAGTTTTTTTTTATAACAAGTTTATATATAGTTTTATATTAACAATTTTTTGTTGTAATATAGAAATGATTTAAATTGTCATTGTGATTCATAATTGTGTTTCTTTAAAAAGGACACAGAAAACATTCAAATTTGAAAAACACTGATAAGTATATGACTAAAAATACAATGAATAGTAATTTGCATTAAAATTATGATTTTGGGGACACCTGAGTGGCTCAGCGGTTGAGCATCTGCCTTCAGCTCAGGGCATGATTCTGGGGTTCCGGATCAAGTCCCACATCAGGCTCCCGGTGTGAAGCCTACTTTTCTCTCTGCCTGTGTCTCTGCCTCTTTCTCTCTGTGTCTCTCACGAATAATAAATAACATCTTTAAAAAATATATGATACTGACTTAAACTTTTTAAAAATAGTAAAGAAACCCCCGTAGACCTCTAAATTAGTTGTAATCATGTAAGAGTGATGGTTATGTTGATAGGGTTAACTCAGTTTCAAAAGACTCTTGATTTGTCTTGGAGGTTCTTTTCAATTTAATTTAAGTTTCTCAGCCAGGGAGCAGCTCAAATGATTTGTAGTTTCATAAAGCATTCTGAAAGGCCATTTCATTGGCCATAGGAAATAAACTTAGAATCAGATTCCCTCTACTCAGTTTATGATAGAATGCCACTTTCACAATGTGCCATACAACTTTTATTAGAAATTGTTGTATCACCATAAAACCAAGCTCTTCGCTATATTTCTGGTCATGCTCAGTGAATAAATATTTATACTATGATTTAAGCATAGTTTATAGACTTCCAAGACCATGGATCTCAATATTAATATGATTTCTTTATTTCCAAAAACTAATTGCTTTTCCTTTAAGAAATTTAATTTATAGAAAAAGAAATTCTTCATGTCTCTGGATGCTTACAGTCAGAAATCTCAATTTGGAAAACTATGCTGCAGTAAATTCTAATGATAACAATAAATAGCAACAAATTTGAAAGAAAAAGCAACATCATTTCAGATTATTTATATATATATATATATTTATGCTTTCTTTTTGTGTGTCTCATTTACACACACATTTATGATAAAATTACTTTTAGGAATTAAATTTTTAATTTAAGTGGAATTGATACTCTTCATAGATTACATATTTCAGGCAGCACTTACTTCCCTAAGGACTTTAATATAAATAAAAATAGACTTGTCTTAAATTTTCATATTAGTATATGTGTAGTTACAAATGTTTTAAATGGTTATAATGAAATACTCCTGGTTTACTATATATATATATATATATATATATATATATATATATATATATATCTACCTCTACTCTATACACACACACACACACACACACATTTTTAAAGAAATTTATTTTTAAAAAACCCTGAGAACAAATAAATATGACCACATAAATATTTACTTTAGACTTAAAACCTAATTTCAAATATAGCAGGCTGTCATTCTTGGAGTTGCTATAATTACTAATGATCTGGCCAAATTACATTGTTAAGTCAGTGGTTTAGTGAACAATGTATCATAGTCTGTTGGTCATCTAAGCTTGAGAAAAATGCAGTCAAATAGATCAGCCAAACAGACTGTCTTATAGCAGATGATATACTGCCTAATAGGAAAGGCATCAATATATTCAGTGTTTATGAATATGTATTGCTAAATGAGGAGGCTGTCAACATAAGAGTTATTATTTTGTATTAATATATTGTCAAAAGGCAAGAGTATTAGTATATTGTACTGCAGTTACTTATCCCAAGATGACATATATGTAGGTAAATCAGAAGTACATAATCCCAGAGGCTGATGCTTCTGCTTATAAAAAAAAATAGATCTTTATTCTCTGAAGTAATGGAAGTACACCTGGGCAACAACGTCAGCCTGCGAGTGGGAGTAGATTGGAAGGCAAGAGGAAATAGCTAAACAAAGAGTTGCTTAAGTTGTCCTTTATAACAGATCATCTCAAATTGGCAGTCTCCAGTGAACCTAAGCAACTGAAAGGAGGAAGGAGAAAAAAAAAAACAGAAGGAGAGGAGGAGAAAAAGACGAAGGAGGTAGTGGGGGATAAGAAGGCAAAGGAAACTGAGAAGGGAGGTGAAGTGGGAAAGAAGGAGGGGAATGGAAGAAAAGTCTCAGTAATATTGTAATCCATGAGGGACTTGCAGAAAAATATCAGCCAGAAGTTAATTTCAGATAGGGAGGTAGTTAAAGGACTTTGTGTAAAGTTGGATGTGCAGTACTGAATTTTACTTGTTTTTATTGTTATGTAGTATTGTAGTAGAGACTCCTTTGAAATCACAACTCTCCATCAAAATCTGTTATAAATAAGTACTCTGTCTATGTGGTACTTTGGGAAAATCAAGAAATTGTGGCAATATGCAAGGGAACAATCTGGATGTAGAGATAGAATGCTCCGTTCTGTTTCAGTGTCACCCACTCATTGTATGGTTTTAAATAAACCACTCAATACTTACAGCGTCTCATTTTTCTTATTTTTCACATAATTATATAACCAATTTACAATTATTGAGAAGGTTAGAGGGAATGTAAAATACCTATCACAACATATACATTCAAAATGTAGTCAAGGGACCCCTGGGTGGCTCAGTGGTTGAGCGTCTGCCTTCCGCCCAAGGCATGATCCTGGAGTCCCAGGTTCGAGTCCCCCATTGGGGTTTCTGCATGGAGCCTGCTTCTTCCTCTGCCTATGTCTCTGCCTTTCTCTCTCTCTCTCTCTCTCTCTCTCATGAACAAATAAATAAAATCTTGAAAAAATATAGATATTCAAAGTATAACTTTTCACATTGTTCATAAATAATAGGAAGAAAGTTGTCAGATGCGTTTCTAAACCTTTCTCATTGATTTTCCTCTCTTGTTAATTTATAAATACATGTTTCCAAAATTAGGCAAATGTTTCTTTTAGAAGGCTTTATATTGTACAAAGTCTCCTTGCTTAAAATCAAAATATTCTCAAATTGTGTTCCTTTGTTGTGTCAGTCCTATTGTGTCAATGGACTACTTTCTACCTCACTTCCTAGCTTCCTAATGTAAACTTAAAGTTAACTTGTGAGTCCCCTGTCTTTGTTCCATAGAGTCAACTCACTAAGTTCAAAAATATGCCCATCAAATATTTCAGGTTTATCTCTTCTTTCCAGTTTTTATTGTGGCCACTCTGCTGTAAGACCCACCACTTGAGTGAAGTAATACTTCATGCTTCCCAGCTTCCCAGATACACTCCATTTTAGGATATAATATCATGTTGGATATACTTCCTGCATCAGTATACTACAGCCTTCTTTGAAAGTCTCTCCTGGCAAAGCTACACCACTCTTACTGTAGGTCTGTCTGTAAGAGCAAAGCTAAATATAAAGACACTGCTTGCGTTAGCTAATTTCAACTGTGACTTTTAATGCTTTCCCACAAGACTTCAAAATCATTCATCGTTACCCTCCTTCCCTATTGCAGTTTCCATGGGGAGGCCTTTCTCATCTCTCCTTTAACCTTTCTTGAATAATCAGATCAATATACAGCATCCTCATGGAACTGACCTAAGTTTTTCTCAACATTATTTTACTGCCTTTTTATTCTTTAAACAGTAATATTTACTATTTTGTGGTTTGCTATCTTGCTTACTACTCCCCAACCATGTCCCCAAAATACATGCTGTTTTTTTCTCTCTCTTAAATGGCATCAACAACATTTAAAATGACCCTAGTTCAATTTTTAGAATAATTTAAAAATGTTTCTTCTCTTCCTTTGAGATACTCACCTCCATTATACTTTTTCTTCTTTTGTTTTTTATCCTCCTTCTAAAGTGGTAAATTTCTATTTGTCATATGTCTTCTATATTCATCCTCTCCTGTCTAGTCCCACTGACAGAAGGCTAATTCAGGTCTTATTAAAGTCTTCTGATTTATTGCCACAATTCCCTGAGCCATGTTTCTAAGGGTTTGTCTCCTGCCTCAACTCTTCCCATATATCCTGCACTGCTGTTTTTCAAATAAAGAATTTTGGCCAATTTCCTGCTTAAAGCACAACAAAACAAAACATGCAAACATCCAATGATTCTTCATTTATTTTAGAATAAAGCCTAAACTCTTTTATGTGTCCTCTGATATTCTACATTTGCTATTTAAATAATACCAAAATAGCATTTCAGTCTCCCTTTCATTTTTTCTACACAAATATAGGAACAAGCCACACCAGATAAATATTGTACCTTTCTATCTCAGAATTTTGCTAACGGATTCCTTTTGCCTGGACTGTTCGCTGGTGGCATTCCCTTAAATCATTGAAGACCTGGTTCAAATGCCACCTTCTCCATAAAATTTGATCTGATCATTTTCATCACAATTCTCTTCAGCATTCTAATAGCTACAATTCATCTTTTATTTGTAAGATGCTTTTGTCATATTTTATAATACATTGAAATTATTGCATACAAAGGTAAATTATTTGCATACAACAACTGCCTAGAGATCTTGTTCCAGCTATTCCTGTGTTCTAGCCCTAATCATATAAAATTGTACTTTGATTGCTAGGAATTTCATTAATATATTTTATTGACAGAATCCCAATTCCTTTGAATCTCAACCATGGCTAATCTATATAGAGAATCTAATCTAATCTAATCTGTATAGAGAACCACCTCTTAAATATTGTTGTACTCTATGACCACAAGTAATTGCCAGATTTCAAGTAAGTTCGAAATGTTTCTGTATTATAGCTAATATTTGTAGCTAAACATTAATATATAGTACTCTGTATTTGTCTGTTTACTGTAATTAGATAAAAATTTTAAAGTGAGCATAAAGAGGTACCACTGACTGATGAATAATTTTTTAAAAGACTAGCAGAAACATGCTTTTTGGAGCTAAATCTCACTTATATGTCCTATCTATAGTCTTAAAAGAAGTTAAATAGTTTGCAGCTGCTATAAGACTGAGAATACACACACATACGTGTTACATATTCTTGATTAGTTAAAATAGTTTTAAATTTCTTTTCTAAGATGAAAATTCAAATCTCTACATAAAAGTTGTAAGTCCACATAAAGGAAAAGAAGAAGTTTTAGGTGTTAAGCTAAAAATTTACTCATTTCCATTTCAAACTTTGGACTTTGTGTTTTTTCCACAAATAATAATAATAAAAAAAAAACAAAGTAGACTTGAGGGAGATAAAATATGTTTCTGAAAAGGTTTCCTTCTTTCTCATATTATATTATAGACTAACTACATGGAGTCAAATATTTAGAGCTTGAAAAAATCATTTTATGGGTATTATTAAATATACAAACATATACATATATGTGTGCATTTGTATGGTTTATCAAAATCTAATGCTCATCATAAGTGAATTTAATGGCTAATTTTTAATTTAAGCTTCACTATAAAATGTTAAAAAATAAGAAGGTATTAGATGAATTTGGCAAAGGAACAAATTATAAATGGATTCTTTTCTTAAATTTCCATTTGCTAGTCACATGTTCCAGTGAGGACAAATTACAAAAAAAAAATGTTCAAGTAAAACAGAGAGAGAAAAAAATCTACAAATATAATGATCAGTGGAAAAACTCAATATCAAAAGTCAATATGGAGAGGTATTGTAATGTAGTTAGTAGGTGTTAAGACTGAAGCCAGACTTCCAGAATTCAAAGAACAATTTTGCTACCTTTTGGTGATATGACCTTGGATAAGTTATTTAACTGCGGTGTATATCTATTGTTTCTTCTGTAAAATGTAGTACTAGAAGCACCTATGAACTAGATTGCTTTGAAGATGTGAGTTAAAAATCTGTAGAACACTAAGAATAATGCTTTGCACAGAGTATTATTAGTAAAAAAGATAATTTTTTACTATGGTTGCTTTTTTACCTATTGCTTTGTAGTTAAAAATTTTCATTTTAACATTTCATTTTACTGATTACTATAGTGTCATTATTTCATTCCTCTTTCAGTTAAATTATCCAACCCCAGTGAATACACTAAAACTATGCTAAAGTTATGAAATATCTGGCAAAAATTACAAATATTGAAAATCCAATAATTTCTGTTTCCCAAAACAGTTGCTTATAAGTATGCAGCTTACATTTAATATCAATAGTTTAAATATTTCAATTTAGTTCTCAAAGGTTATTATTTTAGCTGACTTAATAAGAATATCAATTCAGCCACAATGCTTGAATGAATGATTTGGATACAGATACAGTTTTGTTGTCTGTGGCTAGAAATTTTCTTCTCTTTTCTTTTTTTAAAGATTTCATTTATTTATTCATGAGAGACTCAGAGACAAGCAGAGACATAGGCAGAGGGAGAAGCAAGTGCCCTATAGGGAGCCTGATGCAGGACTCGATCCCAGAATCCCAGAATCACGACCTGAGCCAAAGGCAGACGCTCAACCATTGAGCCACCCACGCAACCCTGTGGCTAGAAATTCTCTACATAACTACACATCCACATACACATATGCACACATACTTACAAGGCACACACATAACAGAATGGACAGATATGAGATTCCTCTTTTGCTGCTTGAAGTCTTTTAGAGAGATGCCAATGATATATCACTGTTGCAAAGTGCATAAAAAAGTGTGGAATATTAGTACTTAATGAAGTTAGTAAGAAAAAACATATTGTAGATTTACATATGTATGTAAATACACACATACACATATATGCATATATACATATATAAATATATGTGTAAATACACACATATGCACTTGCCTGCTAACTTCTATATGTATACATTATTTTATATATATACACACACATATATAGATATATATATACACACACACAAGGGATACTTCCTACCTTTTTTCTTCTTCCTAAGCATAGGAAATAATACTTTTATTTTTACATAGCTATCCACTCACCTGAGCCATTACTATCACTAATAGTACCACTTAAAAGCCGCTTGATAATGTTAATGATGTTAAACTGCATTATTGCCCTAAACGCTTATTCTTTTACTTGCATTTGAATAGCAAAACAACTTCAATAATACCCTCGCAAATCCAAATGCCATATATTTGACATTTTTTTTGTGATGGGTTTATTGAACAAGGGTTTTCAAAGTAATCATTATATGACCACTTTTTAAGTTTGAATGAGCTAGATACCCTAGTAAGATATTTGATCTTTCTATGTTCCTTTTTTCTAACATAGAAAACAGTTCTTTTTGTTTTTTGTGAAATTTTATTATTTTGTTCTGAGATTTTAAAACATAGTTGAACTATATCCCTCCACACAGTTTTTTCCTTTTTTTTTTTTTTTTTACATTTTAAGACACTGCAATTGAGATACATTTTTCTATAGCAAAACACAAAGCTTTGAACTAGTTTCTCCTATTTTGTGGTACATGCAACAATGTTTGAGTGTAGCATTTTCAGAACCTATTTTAATTCAATATCCCTTTCAATTCCCTTTTTTTCTAACAGTAATGTTATAAAGTGAAATTCTAGTCTACAAGAACTCCAAAACTTTTTTCTTTTTTTAAGCGGAATAGAAAGACTTAAATAAATTATATAAACTTAGCAGATAGAATTTTTTTTTATTTTCAAAAATGCTTTCAGAGAATCAAACGAGTATCAGACAGTATAGACAGTACTCTTAAGTTATAAACACACACACACACACACACACTCAAATTTATTGAGGTCACAGATAAAGAATTTCTTTGTTTCTTAATAGCACATAGCTTGAACAGCAAATTATTAAAACTACTCTTAGTGTGATGAAGAGTAATCCTCCAAAGTATAATAACTTCATCCCTCAACAACTAAGACAAAACAGACAAATCAATCATTATAATGATTATATATGACAATATATATTGATTATATACTATAACAATAAGTGAACAAGTGAGGTTATAATAACAAGTAAAATGAAAATTGATCATAACCAAAGTGAAGAGACTAGAAATTGATTGGAAGGAATATTAAGTTGGGTATAGAATGAGAAATATAATCCTAGGAAATAAAAGTTGCATTTTGCCTCATTGCTCAAGGTACACCAACCACATACCTACAAGCAACATCGTGTCTTATTTCCACCATGCCATTACCTTCTTTAAGGAAGGGGTTACATATGGTACACATGTGACCAAACTAAGATATAATATTTTATAATGAAAATCACAAAAGGATCCATTTGACTTTGCAATAAGCTAAGAATAAATACAGGCATGGATACATCAAGGACAGCTATAGAAAAATGTCAAAGCTATAGAAAACATTATTTAACCTTTAGAATTCAATGATTTTTTCCTTATAAACTCTTGGTAGGAATTTTTTTACATAAACAATCTCTCTTTTCACCCATTTTTTCCCAATCTAAGAATCTTGTGTTTTGTCCCAGTTTCTTTCTTTAAATAGGGGTACAGAACATAAAGACTCCTAACTCTGGGAAACGAACTAGGGGTGGTGGGAGGAGGGCGGGGGGTGGGGGTGAATGGGTGACGGGCACTGAGGGGGGCACTTGACGGGATGAGCACTGGGTGTTATTCTGTATGTTGGTAAAGTGAACACCAATAAAAAATAAATTTATTATAATAAATAAATAAATAAATAAATAAATAAATAAATAAATAAATCTTTAAAAAGAAAAAAAGAATTTGCTATGAGAAAAAAAAATAGGGGTATATTAATGTAGTCCTTCCATTGTCTACTAATCCCCAGAAATTAGTCACATCTATTTAAAAGGTTTCTAACTTTTTAAACTAGTTGTAACCAAGGAAAACAAATTCTACAAAGACACACAAGAAGAAGCCACAAGAAATCTTAAAATTTTATAATAGTGTTCCTGGAACTTGCCCAATTTTCTAGATTGGCTCTCCCTAAAGCTATATTATAGGAACTACTTGAAATGTCTTACCTTGAGAGTTAGTCCCACGAAACCTCTAAAATCCTGCCATTTCAAGTTTGTCTCTGGTGTTTCCTCAAATACTCCCCAGTACCTCCCCATAAATCCCATAAAGAAAAGTTTATATTGTTTCTATCCTATGCAGCAAGTGACAAATACAATATTGTAACAAATGGTAGCTATCTGGTGCTCAAATCATTCAAGTGGAATTTACTTATACTCCAGAGTAATGATACATAATTGTCAATCGATGTTTTTCTACTTCATTCTGTAAAGCTTGCTAGGTCTTGTGCCATTTGGGAAAAAATTCCAGTAGGATGTATTGGCCTTAGTATGAACAATTCTCATCAGTGACATTCGTACATCTCAATCTGGAAAAACTTTTTGAAAGAGCTATTTACTATATTTACTGTAAATTACTACTACTTCTTTCCCACTGTGAAAACACAAAAAGTATTTTTATTTTGGGAGGTCAAGGTGGTTTTCTTTAAGCATCATAAAAGCTTTAATTGCATTCAAATTAATTATTTATGACATTCTGAGAAATTTAAAAACAAAATTTAAATTTAAAATAGTTATACATATAGAAATTAAAATTTCATTTAAAATACTCTACATAGGAGTTTAACATTTGAAACACAGCTTATAGTTTAAAATTTATGTCTTGAAGGTAAGGAGTAACAGAGAGTAAATTGTGAGGGTCTATCTTAGGTATATAATAAATATTATTTTTTGGATGATATATATTTGGGAGTTTATATAATAATGAATGATGCATTTTTTCTCTAGCAGCAATATTTTATAGCAACATTTTCTACACACTCAAAATGTTATTTATCTTTCATTATAAGTCTATCAGCATTTTTAAGAATGAGAAGTTTTTAAAAATAATTAAGCAAATTAGGGAAACTATGACATATACATAAAAGAAATTTTACCTTTAATACTAACCTTTAATACTAACTTTAAGTTAGTATTTTAAAGCAATTACTGAATAAATAGAAATAAGATTTTGGATTATTGCTCTATTATTAAAAACATGTGAAATAGTCTAAAAGTTATGAGTATTCTATTTTATTTATTTATTTATTTATTTATTTATTTAAGATTTTATTTATTTATTCATTAGAGACACACAGAGAGCGAGAGAGAAGGAGAGAGGCAGAGACATAGGCAGAAGGAGAAGCAGGTTCCATTCAGGAATCCCGATGTGGAATTCAATCCAGGGACTCCAGGATCACGCCCTGAGCTGAAGGCAGATGCTCAACTGCTTAGCCACCCAGGCATCCCAGAATATTCTATTCATATGTGAAATGAAGCTAACGTTGGGAAAATAATAGTGAGTGTAAAAAAACTTATGCAACTTTCACATATTTCACCCTATATATGAAATGTTTGTGTGTGTATATAGTGTCTCTTCTTAAATATTAAATTAATAAAAATGATAAAATAAAAATGACATTATAAAATAATTTATTGAGTTTAATTCCTTTTGAAAATTAGTTGAGGAATAATTGAACATTGGCACTATATATAGATGGATAATTAGATTTTTTAAAAAAGAAAAGTTACATTATTCAAGGAAAAAGAAGATATTTACTATATATATAAGCTTTACATATACATTCTTAAAAAAGCAAAATTTGTTTCCTTTTTTAAAAAATATTTTGTTTATTTATTTATTTATTCATTTATGAGAGAGAGTTAAAGAGCCAGTGAGAGAGAGTGTGTGAGTGTGTGCGAGAGTGGGGAGACTGTCAGAAGGAGAGAATATTCAAGTAGACTTCCCCACTGAACAGGAGCTCAGAGGTGAGTCTCATCCCATGACTCATGAGATCATCACCTGAGCTAAAACCAACAGTCTGATATTTAACTGACTGAGCCATCTCACTAACCCTGTTTCCTTTTAATTTATATTTATTTAGTGTTTTGTTCATCATAACCTTCTTTTAGGTTTAACTGCATCTTAAAAAGAAAAATAGATGCAGCAGATGTGTGGTGTTAATCTCATAAAGCATTTGTATATAAAATATCTTTACTAAATATTATTTGTAAGAGTTATTTGAAGTAAATAAAAAGCACTTATATTTCATTTCTATTCCATTCGTTTTCCAATCAAAAGAATGGATGCTTGACAAATTGTGCTGGTCTTTTCAATTATGTATCTTTAGAAATTCCAGGAAAGCTTGGCTTTACAGCTCTCAAACATTTACTTTTATGTAAATGCAGTATTTTTGCACATATGTTCTGTAAGTTCAATTTATTTCATTGTTTTAGATTAGAATTGCTTTGTAATTATTATAATATTTAACTATCTTAATATATCAGTTTATCAAAGGATTATTAAAAGTGGTCAAATAGACATTATGGAAAACAGTGTGGAGGTTCCCAAAAAAATTAAAAATAGAACTATCATATGACCCAGCAATCCTCTTCTGGATATTTATCCAAAGGAATTGAAATCAGGATTTTGAAAAGATACCTGTACTCCTACATTTACCACAGCATTATCTAGAATAGCCAAGACATGGAAACAACCTAAATACCCATCAACAGATGAATGCATAAAGACAATGTGGTAATGCATACAATATAATATTATTCAGTCTTTTAAAAAAGGAAATTCTGACATTTGCAGCAATATGAATGTACCTGGAAGAAATTATGCTCAGTAAAATAAGCCAAACACAGAAACACAAATATTGTATGATATCTCTTATATGTGGAACCTAAAGTAGTCAAACTCCTAGAAGCTGAGAGTAGAATGGCGACTGCCAAGGGCTGGGCGAGAGGGAAATGAGCAGATATTGGCCAGATGGTGTAAAATTTCAATTATGCAAGATAGGTAAGTCCTGCAGATCTACTGTACAGCATAATACTTATAGATAATAAT
This sequence comes from Canis lupus dingo, assembly GCF_003254725.2. Taxonomy (NCBI): domain Eukaryota; kingdom Metazoa; phylum Chordata; class Mammalia; order Carnivora; family Canidae; genus Canis; species Canis lupus. The sequence goes on from NC_064274.1 coordinate 34,629,632, forward strand.
ACTGTATTGTATATTTAAAATTTGCTAAGAGGGTAAATTTTCTGCTAAGTGCTCTTACCACCATAAAACAAGATAAGACCAACACTGGTACCAATCATAAAAGAAGTGGGAGGAAACTTTGGCAGGTAGGTAATGGGTAAGCTTATGTCCTTTTTTGAGGTGACAATTTTATAAGGGTATACTTAACTTCAAACTCATCAAGTTGTATAAATTAAATATGTACAGCTTTTTACATGTCAACTGTACCTCAATAAAGTAGTTAAAAATTTTAAAATAGCATCTATGCCTTGACATTAGCTAATCTTAGAGAAATAACTGCAAATTTTAACTATGGAATACAGACTTCGGAAGCTATTTTTATTTTTGTGCTCTAACATTTAAATGAGTAGAGTACTTTTTTTTTCACTTAAAAGTATGTGCTCTGACTTGATACATTCTTTACTCATTACATGTATTTGCAATCATATTGAATGCATCATAAAAGTTATATGAAATATACTTCCCACAACTTTATTATAAACAACTAGAAGTACTTGTTTTACATAGTATCTTTCTGAAAGCAAAGATTTTTTTTATAGATTTATTTTTCAATAAAAGGAGGTGAAACACCTAATATTGACTACTTTCAGATTTTGTCATATGAATGGATAATAAAGATGTGGTATAAATATGCAATGAAATATAACTCAGCCATAAAAATGAGTGAAATCTTGCAATTTGTGACATGGATGGACCTAGAGGGTACCATGCTAAGTGATATAAGTTAAAGAAAGAAAAATAACATATAATTCATTTACACATGGAATCTAAAAAAAACAAACAAATGAACAAACAAAAAGCTTCTTAAATATAGAGAATGAACTGGTGCTTGCCAGAGGAGAGTGAAGTGGAAGGAGACAGACAAAGTAGGGGAAGAGGATTATGAGGTACAAACTTCCAGTTACAAAATATATGAGTAATGGGGATGAAAAGTACTGCATAGGGAATATAGTCAATATTTTAATAACATTGCTTGGTGACAGGTGATGATTTATCATGGTGAGCATTGAATCATATGGAATTGTCAAATCACTATGTTGTACACCTGAAAGTAATGTGACATTGTATGTTAACTATGGTTTAATAATAAAAAAAAAATTTATGGGATCCCTGGGTGGCTCAGCAGTTTGGTGCCTGCCGCCAGCCCAGTGTGATCCTGGAGTCCCGGGATCAAGTCCCACATCAGGATTCCTGCATGGAGCCTGCTTCTCCTCTGTCTGTGTCTCTGGTCTCACATGAATAAATAAATAAAATCTTTTAAAAAATAATTTAAAAAATAAATTAAATAAAATTAGATTATTACACTTCATAAAATATGAGGATATGAATTCAAAGACATACCGTAATGTCTGAGATGATAAATAATGAAACTAACTATGAATGTCAGAAACAGTTAAATATAGTAATCAAATTATTGAAAAAAATCAGAAGAATCATTTTCTTGAACTCCATTATCAAGAAAATTAGCTTATTTTGCAAAATGTCAGGTACTTTCTTAATTTTATTCAGTTAGATTATTTAATATCCATAGCTATCTGTTGAATATGTTCTATTTATTAGATCTCACTCTACAAATGAGGAAAAAGTGTGGCACATAAGATTAAGTAACTTATAGTTAAAGACCAACAACTCAACAACAACTCAAAATTCTAGTTAAAGACCAACAGGGTCAGGATTTAATTCTTACCTCAAATTAATGTTTGAAGTATTATTTTCACCTACAATGATAATAGTTTTATTCCCACCCAAAATAAGTTTCCTTTAGTGAAACATGTTCATGTCCAGAAAACAAGCAACTTGTATTTAGATCATATTTGTTTGAAGCAGAATTTTAAGATTGAGATGAAGTATCTTCCCATCATTCAGCTTCTATGCCAAAAAAAACCCAAAACCAAAAACCAACCAAACAAAAAAACCCAAAACGAAAAAACAAAACCAGCCCTCTGTTTCTGTGTTTTGCAAAAAGAAGGCTATCATCCCTAAAATTAGATGATTTTAAATCTGGCTTCTAATTTCTTTTTCTTTTTTTTCCCCATTCCAGGACGAATAATTGGTTGTATGTTATTTTGTGTCATTATAATGTAGCTAGGTAGGGACTTATTTGTGGTTTATTCTGTGGCAGCTTTTTGTGAGAAAGCTTTCTATATTGGAAAGTGTTGTCATTAATTGATTTTGAAAGAGAGCAATTATTCTTTGAATATTACATCTCTGTTATCTTTTGGAGATTTAATTAGATTCACTAGTTTAAAAAAGATTGTCAGACTATATTAAAAGAAAACATCAACAATACGGAATTCTATTCTGTTACCAGAAACATAACTAAGCCCATAGAACATAGAAAAGTTGGTACTAAAAACACACATAATAATTTAGCCAGCAAAATTGCCAAAGTAGAACTCTAGTAATATTAAACAAACAAAAAAATCTTAGTAAAAAATGAAAAATTGTTTCAGATATGTTGGAAGTCATGTCACGATAATAATGATAAAATTTTAATTCATTAGAAAGATATAATGATAATAAATGTCTAAAAAGTCAAAAAAGCAGAGCTATATAATATATAGACCACAAACTGAAAGCATTAGCAATAATACTGGAAAGTTTACCATATGTAGCTATGTATATCTACCAATGTAGATATAGACATACCTCTCACAGGTCAAACATATAAAATATACACAGATCAGCAAACAAAAACTTAGAAAGGATACAAAGGATTTGAGCAACACAATTAACAATCTTGTGCAAAACAGACTACTAGATCTCTGAACCTGGAGAAGATAAACCCTTTTCAAGCACACATGTAGGAGGAACCTGAAAGAAAATGGTATGTTATTGGAAAGGTGGTGGTAATGTTTTATATCCTAAGCTAAGTGGTATGGATAAAGCTGTTCTTTTTATCATCCTTTAAATAATATTCATCATATACACTCTTTAGAATATATTAAATGTTTCAAATGTATAATAAAGAAACACAGCAGAAGAATATTTGAAAAAAGAAAGTAGCAGGTGGAAGTTATCAACCCCAGCAAAAAGCTAGAGAGCTCAGTTCAGAGTAGACATGAAAAATTATGAGTTGAATGAAAATAAAATGCAATGCTTATAACTACTTAAATAGTTTAATCCATTATCCAAATAATAATAATAATCAGAATAATATTCTAGCTGCCTCAGGATTATATAACCAAGATGTTTTATTACAAGATAATTTATTTCAGAACACACTGCATATTTCTATAGGGAGTATAAAAGGAGCAAGTATTTGTTTTGTTTTGTTTTTCTCATAGTTATTCTTTAGAAATGAAACCATTTTGTGGTATCTTCTGATGATGATCATAACAAAAACATGGTGGCCTTAGCTAAAGAGGCTCATTATAATCTTAGCATTAATCACTATTTATATCATCACAGAGAATGACAAAATATACAAAATGAATCAGAAAATATCCCTATGAATATCCCCAGGGCTTTTAGGCACTAAGAATGAGATTTAAGAACTCTAATCAGGGTTGTTTTATACCTTGCTGAGAGTTGGCTAGCTTGGTTGCTTTTACCAAAATATTTTCTAACATTTTCTGTTTCCCATGGAGACAATTGCTACATCTTAAGTAGCAAAATGGAGCTCATGGACTTTAATTGTGTTCTTCCCCTGGTGTATCAAGGGATTGTTCTCTGCTCAGTAATTATCTCATACTGTAAATTAACCAAAGTGAGCACTCATGTTAGTGTTGTATCTATTACTATTTAACTGTTTTGAGTGCAAATGAATTCAGGAATGTCCAATTTTAAATTAAAATATAATTTGTATAAAAAATCTTTAAAAATTATTCTGGCTTGGTAACAGATCTTGTTTTAAAATGTGCTATTTAAAGATGTAATAATTAATTGATACCCAAAAACCAGGTTTAAATATAAGTATGCTTCTGAAACCCTTGCTTTCCAACAAAAAAGCAAACATGTTTGGAATAAAGAAATAAACACATGAAAACTAAATAAAAGTCTTTCATTAGGATATAATTTTTGGGCAAAATAACTGAAAATGAGGATTTAAATTTCTTGTTCTTTTTATACTCAACCCCTAGACATGACATTTCAGGAATATTTATGGTAAAGAGTTATTTGGTGCCCCTCACAATCAAGTTAGGAGGGGATCATATTGCAATTCTTGTTCATCAAGAGGTTATTAATAAGAGGGGAAAAATAATTCAAAATGCCAAATTCCAGATAAATAATTGTGCCTTCTCTGTTGAATGAGCACTGTGCTGTTCTCAGTTAGGCATTCCTTTAGTTTTATTTCTCTGAGGACAATTTTATTTCTCTGAGGAGCATTTATTGAGGTTTAGGCTTTCTTCCATGTAATTAATTGAAAAGGCTGTCAGGATGGCTATCTTAGTACACGAAACAATTTTCCTCTGTAAGAAACTAACTTGTCCTAATCTTGGGTTTATTACAGGATATCCAAAAGATGCATTCAAATTATTTTCTTCTTTCATTCATTTCCCTTTAGTGATCATCACTAAGATTGCAAGTATTAAGCTTGATGATTTCTAAATCTATACTGCCACCTCTGATAGTGTCTGAAATTTTAGATTTGCTTTTTTTTATGCCCGTATCTGGATATCCCGTATTAAATCATTAGACATTAAATCAAACTCCTCATTTTCCTAACACCTTTCTTTCTGCCTGATTCTGCATATGTTGATGTATACACCCAGGAAATTATTTTCTATAATCTGAGAATTGGAGAGGTTAGTAAACATGGCCAGAGTTAACTGATCACTGCTGGCACTGAGATTCAAACCCAAACCTATATCATTGTTTCCTAAAAAAAAAAAAATCTTAGACATTTGTGACAGTCTGGGTTTGTTTGCTCTGCTACCTACTAGCTAGATGAGTATCTTAATACTGCCAAACCTCATTTTACTCATTCTGCAAATGTGCAAAATATTTCCTTTTAGTGTTGTTGTACTGTTTTTAAAGATTTTATTTATTCATTTGAGAGAGACACAGAGAGAGACAGAGAGAGACAGAGAGAGAGAGAGAGACAAAGAGCACGAGTTGGGGGGAGAGGCAGAGGGAGAGGCAGAAACAAACTTCCCGCTAAGCCAGAAGCCCTATGCGAGGCTCAATCCCAGGATCCAGAAATCATGTCCTAAGCCCAAGGCAGACGCTTAACCAACTGAGTCATGCAGCCACCCTAGTGTTATTATATTAAATGATATACTGCCTGTTAATGATTAGTACAGTGCTTAATATATATTAATATGCTAAATAAATCCTATTTTTAAAAATATGGAAGAATTATTATTTCTATATTGTTGTAATAGGTTCTTTGACAGGACTCCACAAAAAACATATTGCTGGTTCAAACAACATATTTTTCTTCAGTCCCAGGTCTGATCATGTTACTTTCCAGTTTAAAATTTTCAGTGACTCAAATAGTATCCTTTTGTCAACAAAATTCTATAATATGGCCACAACCAACATCTTCAGCATTCAATAACATTTACTTTACTTTCTTACTTAATTATCTAACCAAACACAGATAGCTTACCATTCCCAAAACTCTCCTGATATTTTTAGCTTGGGCTGATCCACCGACCATGAATATTACCCCCCTATTGATTTGCTAGTGTTCTGTCTACCATCAAGAGGACTCAAATGTTACCTCTTCCATAAAATTTCCCTAATTCTTAGAAGAAATACTATAGCCCCTTTGTTCCCATTGTGCACATTTTGTCATGGTATATATCGCATTCTACCTTGTAATGTAGGTAATTGTGAACATGTCCTGCCTGTTCTAATGAAATCAAGAACTAAATATTTTATGTTTGTGTAACTCTATAATAAAAAATGACATATGAAGCCCATAGGTGAGAAATATATAATGATTTGGTCATTGAATTAAATTACATGAAGTTAATAGGCAACATGTAAATGTTTTTAGTTAAATGTCCAATTTAAAAGGCATTTAACTAAATGTATTTCTTTTTTTTTCATTATTATCACTTAAAAGTGTACTTTTATATCACTTTGGTATTTTTTTTAAGGAGAGAATCTGTTTACTTCCATAAAGAAATCTTTTTTTGGAAGAGATAGTTTTTTCTTCCATTTTCACAGTCAAATGTATGAAAAATAAAAAGTTCAGAAAAGAAAAAAATCTAAGACATTTACTTTGAGCTTATAAATAAAAGAAGGAAATTTTTTTAAGATTTTATTTATTTATTCATGAGAGACACACACACAGAGAAGAGAGAGAGAGAGAGAGGCAGAGACATAGGCAGAGGGAGAAGCAGGCTCCATGGGACTCGATCCCGGGTCTCCAGGTTCATGCCCTGGGCCAAAGGCAGCACTGAACCGCTCAGCCACCCGGGCTGCCCAGAAGAAAAATTTTTATTAAATACATCTACATGGTGGCTGTCTTCTTCCAAGCCTGTACACAAAACTCAAGTTTTGTTTGAGTTTTTCTGAGATCACTACTAACTTTGATAAAATACATTATATAGAGCATCTCTTTTCAGTCAGGCCAAACTCAGCTTACAAAATACTTTAATTGACACGGTGGTTCTAATTATGCTTGTATAGAAAATGAATCATTCTTTCAATAAGCCTCTGATAGTGCCTGCTTTTTTTTGAACCCAACTGAGCACCTTCAGATAGTATATCTAATTCTTGCAGCTGGCATCTAAGAGTTTCATGAGATACTAAACACAGTCCTTCCCTTAGAGTCCTAAGGACTAAGGAGTTCTAGGTCAGTGTCAGGGCTGCAATTTCAGTAAGGCTTGCTGATGGTTCCTCCTCTCATCTGTACAGTGTTATTATTATGCCTTCCAAGTTCCTTGTCATGTCCGCTATGCTGAACGCTGAACACCATGTTATCATATGTTGTCACAACCTACTCTTCTATAAGTAGGGCCCTGCCTGCTGTGCTATTTTTCTCAGGTAAAAGACTTTCTTTGCCTAAAGACTAATCCCAGGACTGGGTACCTTCAGTCTGTTGCAAAATATCTTTGATAAAAGCTAATCCCATCTGTCTGGGCCATTGCCTAACTGTTAAGTTATACTTACTGATTGCGTGTCTTGTTCACTTAAAAACTGCCAAAGAACTTTCAGATGCTGCTTGCTTGATTGTCTGGCTGGGCAATCCACTGAATCCCTATTGCCTGGATTCTGCATTGCTGAATCTACACTGGTTGATATGTGTCAAAAATGGATTCCATTTATCACATATAATTTTTACTCTTCAGTTCTCTTTTTCATAGTGATGCATTCAATCTAGGATATTAAGGATTCTATAAAAAAGTTTCCCTATTAATTTGTCAGATATAATAACCTGTTTCAGTTATAATTATAAAATGTTACAAAACTAATCTTTTCAATTACCAATGTTACCAGTCATCTTCTGTGTTGATATTCATAGCACCAGTAAGTTCCTGTTTTCTTAGATCATGACTTAAAGAAATCATAAGATTTTTTTCCTTTTCTCCTTCAACCCTTACCCAAATGATTAATTCAGATTTAAATTTTTTCTTCTATGATAGATTTCTTCTTTCCTATTTGTAGTAACCTGATCCCTGTTAAATGTGATAATTCCTACAGAAGTTTGAACTGAGATTTTATTTAAATATTCACTTAATAATAGAAAAAAACCCTTATCAAATATTTTCATTATGTCATTTTCTTGTGTAAAAGGGGTTTTCAAACAGCTATTGGAAGTAATCAAAATTCATTTGCCTGTATTGCAAGATCCTTTATTTTTCCTCTCCTTTATAACTATTAACTTCTTTCCTCTTTAAGTCATTCAATTTGCACAATTTTTTTGCACTTTAAATCTTTGAACATATGATTTTCAATTCAGGAAACATGTAGTCAAATAAATGCATGAAAATATCCAGGTTGAGATATTGTTAAACTGTTTTATCAGGATCAAGCTTTGACACTAGTCTAGGTACAGATCCATTTAAACACCATGTGGGAGGAAAAAAAGAAAAGGAAAAAAAAAGAAACTAATTAGCTTGCTGACCTCATTTTGTTGTTATTGTTGTTGTTTTGATTCCAGGTTTACAATACATATATTTTTTTCCTAGTTCTGCCACCTACTTAAAATATACACGTCTCTTGTTTTGAAACAAACCTCAAAATTACCCTTATTTTTCTTAATGTAGTAAATCAATTCTATGACTAATTAGTCCTGCACTCACCAAGAAGTTAAAGACAGTATAATAATTGTCAAAGAAAGGTTTTCAAATCATGTCTAAGTTTCCTTGCTATGTACTTTCTCATATGTGCATGTATAAGAAAAACTGTCTCATTGTCTAATTTTAGGAGTTGGTTCATATACGTGAGGATGCTAAATGAGGGTTAAGGCCAATGATTATTCAAAGACTCAATTTAAAGAGAGATCACCATATTTTGGGGTCACTAGGACCATTCTCATGAGAAGTGGAACAAAAGATATCTTTTGAAATACAGGTAGATTCAGAGAACATGTTTTAGTCAAGGTACAGAAACTGAGAAAAGAGGTCAAGGTATACACAAGCAAGGTATAGCTGAGGAATAGACAATCGGCTAGCCTAAAAAGAGCAGTGTGTATTGAGAAATATTAAGAAAAAATGTAGAGAAGGTAAATTGAACTGGACCATATATAACCTTAAAATAAGTTTAGATTTATTAGGCAGATGATGTCTTAATGTAGTCTTATATATAGTAGATGCTCAATAATAAATAAATATATATATATTTCTTTAAGAAATGTAAAGACACATAAAAATGGTAATAATAATGTTTTCTTGCCAACAGAGAAAGTAACAACAGGTAACAGAATTGATTAAAGCGCCAAAATTATTGGTAAGCATCAATAATAAAACTGATTTCATTGCCCATGCGGAAGCTTATATTCACCATGTTCATATTTCCAAAGCCCTCATTGGGAAAGAATATTTATTCTCTATTAGGACACTATGAAAAAAGAACATATTACCTTAATTTTACCAAACATTTATGATTATAGCAAATGTTCCAACCAAGGGTAAGGGATTTTCGATAGAAATCAAATCAGTGGGCTGCAAGAAGCTTTTTAAAATTAAAAAGTTAATAATCAGGATGGCCCTTTATTATTTTTGCTTTCCCTAAATGCATTATTGCTTAACTGTTACCACATTTGGAATGAACATTACATACATGTAATTAAAGTGATAGTTGTTTTCAAAACTAGCAAAGAATAAGTTCAAGTGTATAAGACATCATCCTAAATAACCCAAGGTCATCCTGCTAATAGAAGTTTAGATGTATGGAGTATTTTGTGATTGCCTCTAAGACCACACAGAAATATTACCAGGTCAAAACATGACCATATTCTCTGACTTTACTGATAGCTAATATTTTATAATCTTTTGAAATATAATGTTTCCAGAAGATTATATACATGAATAATATTTCTCTTATATCTTGAATTTTTGTATGTAAGATAAAATTTTGGCAACAATTAGATGATAGTTACTGCAACTGCCTGAGTTTAATTTTGCTTGCCTTGGAAATGAAACTACTAATTTCTATCTCAATGGCTTTGGTTGGAAGAAGGCATGATGAAATCAGAAAAAGTATGTAAGTTTCTAGAAGAAGCTAGATATATGGTAACTTTGGTCAAATAGAACCATGTAGTGAAAAGAATATGAGTTTTCAAGTTCAATAAAAAACAAAACAGAACAAAACAAAACTCATGCTCTTTCCACTGCATCAAATGCTGCACCTTAAAAGTGTTAATTCTTTAGTGGTATGATCCAGAATCTCTATCTCAAAATGGGAAAATGTGTGCAAGCTAAAATATGCTAATATATTTTTTGTCAACAGAGTGAGGTGGTGTTACAGGCAAAACTGTGCTTGAATTTGTTGTTAAATGCTCCCAGCTATATGCTCCAAGTTTAATTGTGGGATTGGCTGAGGGAAAGTCCAATCATATACATAACCAAGAATTTTCAACCATGATCTTACAGCCTTCCCATATATGTTCTATTGAGGAACAGGACACTTCTACTCTCTATTTCAGTATAATATAGAAGAATTTCAGTGGCCATGGAATACTCTTGCTTTAGAAAATTCAAGGATGTCTACGGCCATACCACCCTGAATGTGCCCGATCTTGTCTGATCTTGGAAACTAAGCAGGGTCGGGCCTAATTAGTACTTGGATGGGAGAAAACTCAAGAAGACTTTGAGGGAGGGTAGAGGGTGGATTTCTCTTCATTTTTACCAGTGTATGATTAAATGTTATAATACCAGAAAAGGAACATGAGGGTGAAGAACATGGGAGTATTGAGAACTTTTCTACACATAATTTAAAATTCTTTTCTATAAAATCATATTAATCCAAAAAAAAGGTCAAAATACAAATCAAATGCCAAGGACTGGGACTAGAATTTTTATGTTTGGAAAAATGTATTTCCTCTTGACTTTTAAGTAACCAATAGGGTAATAATCCTCAGCTTCAATCAAGTTTCTGATATTCCTTGATTAGCAGTTCTGAGGAAGAATCAACATCAAGAAGGGCAGAAAAAAGTATTTTCTTCAAAGTGACAGTGTTTGTGTGTGTGAAGAGTACATAAGTAAGATACATATGTACATATACACAAACTACATATATATCCATATACACATACAACCTTTCTGGCCCTCCCTGTGCTTGTGAAGTTGTTCTAACTTTGGTTAAATTTCAATATTCTATTATTCTCTTCAGGGTCATGTCACTTAAGAAGTCACCAGTGAATATTGTATAGTGGTGAGTAGCTATTTGTTTTTATTGAGAGTAAGTGAAACAGCTGAATTCAAACTGAAAAAAAAATTTGTTAGAGTTATAAAAATGTTTTAAATTACATACTTTGTTAAACTGAAATTAGAAAACCCTCTCCTTTTAGGATTTCAGGATAGAAATCACTCAGAGAAGATTTTGAAGCATATAATCTCTTCTTAAGTTTATGATCTTGAAATCGAAATAAAACTAGAACTTATATTAACTAAAGAAATAGTAAATACAAAAAAGAAAAAAATCAGAAAAATCTAGACAGAATTCAAGGGGCATCACTTAATTCTTTTATAACAAAATCCAAAATGAAATATTTGGGTACCAGTCAAGTGATGCTTCATTCAGTGACTCATTAAAAACAAAGTTCACCATTCACATGTATTTTGAACATTTTTAAAAAGTGAACTTATATCATTGGTCTTAATCATATTTTACTATAGTGGTTGTAAGGTGTTAGGATGGGAAAAATGCTGTTATTTTGAAGTAGTATTGAGGTTTCATCTTTGGGGGATAAAAAAGCAAGAGTTTAAAAAACATGATATAATCTTAGCAATCTATAGTTCTCTTATAATTTTAAGTTGTTCCCTGTTTTTTCTGTTCATATGTTTGCTAAATTTATTCATTCAAGAATGAACTTGGCTATGTATGGGACAAGACAGGCACAAATGAAAATATTGAATCAAGATGAAAAAGAAGGAATTATTCTCAGATTACCCACTTAACCTAGTATACCATATCTGGCTTTTTTATTATCTAATAGCAATTGCAGGGTGAATTTGTTATACAGTCAATTTGATCATAACTAGAAGTGCTAACACTGTCGTGTTACCCAAAACAATATGATAAATTAATAAAAGAGATAATAGTGGAAGATTTTTTAATTCAAGTCCAATACAGTTTCCCTGTAAAACTATAGTTTTGGTTATATCTATATTTACAAGTGTATGAACATTTCATATAAACAAACACTATGCTCACCTGACGTTACAAAAGGTCTTAGGGTACTTCTCCATCTTGTATTTCAACCACCATTGTCAAACCCAAGGAGGGCAAAGGGATTAATGGAAAGATCAAATTTTATGACTATACTAATCTCACTCTTACAAACTGCAACATATGCTAGAATAAGAGAACCAGTTCTACAGGGTTCCACCCGGGACAAGTAAGGTCTAAGAAGAGACTAGGAGATTAAGTTCAAATATTTTTCTGGGATATTTTAGTTTTTTCCCCTCTGAAGCATCTTGGTATGTGTGTGAGGAGTAGTCAAGGCCTAGTTCAAAAAATTTTAAATGCCTTTTTAATTTCAAACATACCTCATCAGAGTATTTCATGCTATTATGAATCTAAAATATTCAAAATTATATTTTGTCAATACCACAGTTAGTGAAATAAAAATTAAGATGTTATTTATAAATGTTCTTACCTTTACATCTTTGACATTCATCCTTGTTCCCTCTTTCCCAACGAAGATATCATCAATGTCCACAAGAATATATCTGTCCAAGGACAGTGTCAGCCTCTTCCCTGACAAGAAGGAGATGGCATCTATGAAGATGAGCTTGTGTAGCCAAAAGTTTAAGTTGTTGCCAAAAAGAACTCGCTGAATTCCATCATGAAGTCCCAGATCTTGAATCACTGTCGCATAGAGTGATTTGCTAGGTGAGGATGAAAGGGATTTTTCTGTCTGTGATTCAGTTAAAAGCACAGGCTGGTAGGTTGAATGATTATATTGGAAAATGGTCCAGTCTTCCCCAGGAAGAGGACCTTTCTCAACCTTGGGGGCTTTGGTAATATGCAGCAAAGGAGACTGAGGGTTGACAAAACAGTCCTTTAGAGCTAGATTATTGAAAAGGTTTAATGGAAAGCCTTTTAATTGTGTACTTGGTAAGCTGTTCTCATTGGCTTTATGAAAACCAATTATACTAACACTGTATTCCACACAGTATTTTTCTAAAAGCTCTCGATTCCATGAGTCCATGCTGACATACTTCAGAATATTTTCATAAATAACTAAAATATATTTCCCTTTGCCATTATCTGTAAGAGGAGGTATATCCCCCTTGCCGGGGGCAATGACCATTTGGTACTGAAATCTGCTAGACTCCAGGATAGCTATGATATCTTGGCCAAGTTGAGAGTATTGGCTCTCCACAAATAGGAGGACAGTAGGATCAGTTTTGGATGTATCAATAGGTTTAACTGTTTTTAGCTCCAGTGACCGATATGGTAGGATTTTGATGTCAGCACATTCTGCTTCTGCAGTTGTTTCAATAAGTGTCATTTCCTGTTTATAGCCAGAGTAGAGGAAATAGGCAGAAATTACAATGCTCACCAAGCAAAAGGTAGCTAAGAGAACAATCAATGTTCGAAAACTTCTCCGAAGCTTCACGATAAGATTCATTTTTTAAAATACTGTTTTGGAAGCTTTTTCTGATTTCTTTTCCTAAAGTGTCATAGTGAATAAAGTATGAGATGGTGCAAATATCACTTCCCGCAAGTTCATGTAACCATTGCAAACCATGTAAAATGTTTGAAGGGATCACAAGTAAGTTAAAGCTGGAAGACAATAGAGCAGATCAAAAGTTGAAGAACAGATTTTGAATATGTCCAATACCAAATATTGATGCAGAATCCTTTAAACATTATCTGAAAAAAAAGGAGAAATGTAATGACTAAGATGCAAATACAGATATAAATATTTATATGATAATGATGTTTATATATTAGAAACATACATATCAAAGAGAATTTTAGCATGTCAATAAGATAAGATATTAATAACTTAAAGTTTACAGTCTAGGTTTTTACTATTAGAGTGAATTTCTTCATGTTCTCAGGAATATAGAATCTTATTTGATCTATATAGAATCTTATCTAATCTATATATATAGACATATATATAAGATTATTGGACTAAATGATTACACTTTATAATATTATGTCATTACTTCTCTTCCATAGTTTTATGTTCTGAAATACATTTTTCTTAGTTGGCAATTTAAATAAAATTCAATCACTGGAAATATGTGTGTTTATGTCTTAGATTTTGGAAAAAAATTAAAATAATCTCAAAAATCCATAATTTGAAGTTCTACAATTTCTTCACACAATTTAATTCTCCATATTATATATATATATATATTTACATATAGAACCATAGATATATATATGGAGAGAGAAAGAGAGAGACTTGAAATTTTGCTTATGAAAGACAGTAAATCAATTTGAAAAATCTTCCTAGTGACTTCATATTTACTTTAAAGGAAAGTTAACTTCCATGTTAGGGTCTTACAATATTGTTATCAAATATAATTCTTTAAGACAATTATTTGCTCTCCAAAAACTTTTCAAGTGTTTCAAAATTTTATTCCCTATAAACAAATTAAATTGTATTTTACTGAAAATAAATGAAATATATCAATAAAAAGTCATTGGTTTGGTTAAAATATATAAATCAATTATACCATATCCTCCAGTTTTCATGTATATCTGAAAATGTTTATAAAGTACATTTTAAAACTAAAAGTTACACAATATATATAATAAATATTGAAAGAAATTTGTAATTTGCCAAAGGAAATTATGCAGTCTTGTATTATGTCTATGACTAGACTTCTCCAAGCTCGTATATTTGATTAAAAAAAACATTTAAGCATACATGGAATTGCCCCATCCCCACCCTTCCAACTCCCATCATTCACAAGAGCAGAAATCTATTTAATCCACATACCTTAGGGGTTTGCTTAATACTTTAAAAATAAATTTAGTAGGAATTTTAAAAGAAACTAAATGTATGACAATTTAATAGTTTGTTAAATCCTTATCTATTCTGACATTAAAGATGTGATTTTTATTTTTGAATACACAAAGGATGAGATGTCAGTTTTGCATATTAGAACAGCTCATCTTAATATGCAATAGTGAAAAAAATTAAAAAGCATATGGAACTAGAATCTGCCAACCAAAAGAATAAATAAAATTTAAATGTGACATTTATTTAACATTAATATGTTCAGAGTTGGAAAAATGATAGATACATATTATTGCCATTGTAGCTATGTGAATTTGAATGTGAGTATGAGTGTGTGTGTGTTTTAACCTAAGGAGTTATCTTTTACATTCAGTCCTCCCACTTATCCTTCCCTAACAAAAATTAAAGAGTAGAAGTGAAGAAGTCTGGAAAATAAAAGGTGGTATACCAAAGATGTTTACTAATGTTCTATGCTTGAGATAGGGGATGGTTTGGCATAGTTTGGGATGTCAAAGTAATGTAGCTTGTGATTTGTCTGACTCTCTTATTGTGAACTAATAGAAAAAAATTATACACACGCACACACATAACATACATATCTTCCCTCTGGCACACAACTCCTAAAACACTTGTAATTTCCTAAGTGATAGGAGCACTAGGAGCATCTTTTGTTTCAATATTTGGTCTTTGACCCTGATTCCTGACACAGAGCTCCTAAAGCCTTTGGAATTTCCTGGGTGATAACAGTATCTTATTTTCTAATGAGGCAATGTTTGGTGGGCTCCTGGTAGTCACTAGAAAGACCAACCCCTGTTTAGAAATTTAAACTTTCAGTCTTGCCCCCATCCTACAAAAAGAAGAGAGGGACCAGAAATTGGGTCAATGATGGATCATGACCAAATGATGAAGCCTTTCTAAAATTCCCAATATTTGGGGGTCTGAAGAGCTTCCAGGTTTGTGAAGACACCCACAAACCAGAAGAGTGATACACAGAGACAGAAACTCTGACACTTCGGACCCCTACTGTACCTTACTTATATTTCTCTTCGTCTGACTGTTCATCTATACTTTTTATCATTCAACAAACTGGTAAATGAAAGTAAATGATTCCAAGTTGTGTGAGCTTTCTAGCAAACAATTGAATCTGAATCGAAAGTGAGGTCATGAGGGTCTTTGATTTGTCTCAAAGTCAGAAAGCAGTTATGGAAAACCTGGGATCTACTACTTGGAATTGGCATCTGAATTGGGTGGGGTCAGTCTCCTGGGACTGAGCCCTTAACTTGTCTGCATTTCTGGGCAGAATCAGAATTGAATTGAATTGTAGGACACCCAGTTTGTGTCACAAAGCATGCATTGCTTGTTTTGGGAAAATCCATATATCTAGAGTCAGAAGTGTTACGAGTGTGTTAGTAGTGTGAGTGTAAAGAAGAAACACAAGAAGAAAAAGTAAGTTTACTATGCACTTAGCTAGTGTTGTGCCACTCACAAAGAAAAAAAAAAGCAAGGCAGCATGTAGGGTAGGAACAACAATTTAAGAACCTTGGAAAGGTCAAATAAAATTGAGATCATTTTTAAAGACACATATTAAATGAGACATATAAAATTAGGGATATTCATTTAAGGATAAAGGTTGAAGACATTAAAATGCTTTTCCAAAAGTCTAAAAAGATGTGCCATGCGTTCTTAAGGAGTCTAATGGTTATACTAAAGTTTTTATTTTAACTTAATCTAATGCATTGTGCAAGATGAATCTGAGACCTGTTAGCAACAAAAGGAGACTCTTGCCTTGTTTTCCCCTTACGCCATGAATTCTTTCTTTATAGAATGAATGGACAAGTATATGGGTGACCGAGTAAACAGCATTTGTGAAGAATTTCTATTTCTTTAATTACCATACCAAGTGTTAATTCAAAGGTTAACACCTTTGATCCCAAGTCTGCTAAATCTGCCTTTCAGATGTCCTAACAAGTTTATTGTTAAACATTTGAAAGGGAGGCATACTCATTATTTTTTTGTGACAATCTCTCCCCCAAAAGTGGGGTTGTAAGTACAGGCTTTGGTGAGGAAAGAAAGGAAGTTTTTAGGTGCTGTCTTCCTTGTTCTTTTTTCTTTTCTTTTCCTTTTCTTCTACCCTTCCAAGTGGGACTCATCACCTCAGTGGTAGTGGAATAAATATTTCTCACAATATTTCACTCTCTTTGAAGATTAGATAACATGAAAAAATTATTATTTATTACATCAATTTTTAAAAATGTTCTTTGACTGATTTTCAAAATGTATTTATAGATTTTTTAAAAAAAATAGTCTGCGAAACCCATTTACCAAACGTTCTCAATCATTGAAAATTTCTAGTAATCTCTGGCAGTAGCAGAGA
The DNA here is from genome assembly GCF_003254725.2 of Canis lupus dingo. Taxonomy (NCBI): domain Eukaryota; kingdom Metazoa; phylum Chordata; class Mammalia; order Carnivora; family Canidae; genus Canis; species Canis lupus. The sequence goes on from NC_064274.1 coordinate 34,646,593, forward strand.
AATTAGTAAATAAAACAACTGTAGAAACTATGACAGTTTTGCTATTTTTTTGGAAAAAGAAATTCAGAAATAAGCTGGAAGCAAGGAATCACAATGAATGTATGTTTCTTTTTTGAAGGTGGTGTCATTTGCTATACAGATTATCACAGAAGCTCATTAAAATTCAGCTGAAATTGTAAAACAAACAAACAAACCCACAATTGGTAAAAACACAATCACCAGCATTTAATGAGTGGCCACTACTTGACAGTCACTATGCTGCATTTTTTTTTCTGCATTCATCATTTTTTTAGTCATAAAATGAGGAAATGGAGATTTAGAGGATTTAAGAAAGATCTGAGATCACGCTGTGGGTGATTTTTGATACCAGGGTTCTTCTATGTTCCACCATTGCACTGGTGAGAAAAAACTGAGACATGAAACCCAAAACTTAGCAGTTAGCATAATTGAATAATTTAACCCGGATATCAGCAAGTTTTACTCCAATTTTAAAAGTTCAAATACTAAAAGCCAGTAATATCTACCAAAAATGCAGAAAACAATCTAGAGGTGAATTAGATTAGGGCAAAACAAACTGTGTTGTAAGTAGAAATGACCTAAGAATTTTCAATAGTTCAACTTTGACTTTTCATGATACATGGGGCAGAGAGAACGTATTTTATCAGGTATCTCATTTCTACATGCTTCATAAGTTTTCTTTTTGATTTTAGGGATATTATAAAGAACAGCTCATATTTTGTATTAATAAAGCAGTGACTTTTTTATTATTTATTAGAGACAGAGAGAGAGAGAGAGAGAGAAGCAGAGGGAGAAGCAGGCTCCATGCTGGAAGCCTGATGTGGGACTCGATTCAGGGTCTCCAGGATCACGCCCTGGGCTGAAGGTGGCGCTAAACCTCTAAGTCACCAGGGCTGCCAAGCAGTGATTTTTTTAATTAAAAATTGTGTTATATAGACACTTAACCATTTATTCCCCTATATTAATGGTACTTGCACTCTTTATGGAGAATTCCAAAATTTATGAACATCTTTCAAGAGAGATGCATTTTTTCCTGAGATTACTGTTTACCAACACATAAATAGAAATGAAATAGATCAGAATAGAAATATTGATGTACTTCGTGGAATGAGGATAGTAGTACTTTAGGAACGTGTATTTGATAGCTTTGTGTGTGCATGATTTTGTGTTTCTGGATTCACAGTGAAGGTTATTTCTTTTCTGGGTCAGAATCAAATATGCTTGAAAAACATTACTCCAGAAGGAACAGCTAATTCAAATTATTTAACCTGGTTTTAAGAGAATCATAAATATCTCAGAGGCTTTAGCTAAAGATGAATTTATTCTCTTAAGATTCTGAGTGCTTTCTGAAAATATCCATTACTGATTAAACAGAATTTGAGACTAATTGGTTAATATCATATGGTTTGACTGTTGAACCTTCTTTCAGCTTCCAGGGCTCAAAATATTGTGATATTTTCAGTAACAACCATACCTATATATGCAGCTTTTTTTAGATTGAAGGTATAAAGTGATGAGTAATTGTTATATTTAATCAAAATCAAAGTAGTATGCTTAGTTTATGATCTTCTGAAATAATGATCTTACCTACTTTTATACATAACCAGTTGACTATTACTGAGCTTTTATACTTTTCATATTTTCTTGAATTCAATGACATAATATAAATTTATTTTAGGCCCCAAAGTGTGCATTTTTATCATTACAAACTCCCAAAAGTGTCACTTCAAACATAATGATTAAATTACTACCACTGGGATCCCTGGGTGGTGCAGCGGTTTAGCGCCTGCCTTTGGCCCAGGGCGCGCGATCCTGGAGACCCGGGATCGAATCCCACGTCAGGCTCCCAGTGCATGGAGCCTGCTTCTCCCTCTGCCTATGTCTCTGCCTCTCTCTCTCACTGTGTGACTATCATAAATAAAATAAAATAAAATAAAAAATTTAAAAAATAAATAAATAAATTACTAGCACTATATTATATGGTAGCATAATATTATACTAGGCACATACCTCTGAGCTATCCGCTATATTCGTACTTCAAAAGATTATGAAAGCAATTCAATAAATAGAAGAATAAATGTCAATTTCTTTTATCACCACATCCTGGATCGATCCATCTATTGACTATCTATCTATCTATCTATCTATCTATCTATCTATCTATCATCTATCTATCACCTATTTACCATTTTCATAGGTCTTATTCTCTAAAGCAGAAAAACAACATGATTTTTCAAAAAGAAGAGTAGATTTTTATTGAATGAAAAGATCTATTTATCGTGTTTATTAGAAAAACATGAGAACTTTGAGAAGAAGGAAAATACTAACTGGACATCTGTTCTGCTTTGTCGTATAAAACTTGAAGGTATAGTAGCAAAAATGCTATTTATGACCAAGTGGAGAGGTCTAGTAAAGGAATTGTTGCATAGAACTCTTTATTTCTATAGTCAAGATTTCAGCATCAAATTTTACCCTTAACACAATAAATTTTAGGGTAACATAAATTTTACCTTTAACCTTAAAATATATCTCCAGAATCTGTAGTCCAGAATTAAATAGCATTAAACAGCCTAAGAATGCCTGTCTCTGTTCTAAGGGTCCCTAAAATCCAGACGATTCCCTTAAGACTTTGGGATGACTTTGAGATAGATCTGTGACATTTATTTCATTTTTGTGTTCATTTGGGGATAATGTTTACTGGGATATTCAGAATCAAACTAGGACCATTGGAGCCTGGATGGCTCAGTCAGTCAAGTTTCTGAATCTTGAAATTAGCTCAGGTCTTGATCTCAGGGTTGTGAGTTCAAGCCCTGTGTTTTAAGTGTACTTAAAATCAAAATCAAACTAGGACCAACTTGGGTGTCTAAAATTCAGTTGTATTTTGGATATGCTCTTATTTTCTCTCTTAGTGAAGAAGCAAAGGCCTTCATCCAGCATCCATTCAACACATAAAAGTATTAACCTTTATTAAGAGTACACTGTTTTCCAGGTACCTCTGTAAATTCAACTGTAACTCAGATCATCATAAAAATTACCTAAGTTCTTTTATTTTCATCTGTTTTTAATTTCTTCCCTTATTTACTGTTTTCCTTTCATATCCAAAAATCTTTCCTTTTTTCCTTTCTTCTCTTTTCTTTCTCCTATCTTTCTCCTTTTTTCCTTTTCTTTCTTTCTTTCTTCCTTTCCTTTTCCTTTCTTTCATTTCCTTTCCTTTTAAAGTATGCAATTTAACTTCTTTTGCAAATTAGATTTAATATGGAGAGGGTGAGTATCCATCAGTTGATCTATCTAACAATATTTCCATTTTCTCTTTCCATATAAGCAATTTATACCAAAACCACTAAAAGTAACCAAAGAAATATAATATATGGTATGCTTCCTTGTTTAGATATAGTCTTATTAACAATTTTGTCTCAAAAAGAAGCTCTTTTTCTATAAATTGTCTCATCTATAAAGGTGGTGTTAAAAAAGCTTTTAAAAACTGACACTGCCAAGTTTTTTTCTTTACAAAATTTGTGTATATTGTATGTCACAAGCATGAAAAAATTGAAAACGTGGAAAAGTAAAAATTTAAACACTGCTTAACAAAAACTTCTCATGTATTTCTTTCCAGTTCTTTCTCTATATGTAATTTGTTTTTTATGTTAGTTGTGTGTTTGCTTTTATGTGTTTTTATGAGGATGTGATCACAGAAAAATAATTTTATCCTATGATGTAACTTAAAAAACATAACTAGTTTTTAAAAAGAGAAAATGATGAGACCTTTCTTATATCCCTCATTGCTTTTTCATTTCTATTCATAGCCATGTTTTCAGGATTTCAGTAACTTCTAAGCCTGATAGCTTCACTATCATATGATAGATATAGATAGTAGATATCATATATCTACTTTACAAAGAAAATAGAAAGTGAGGATTGAACAAACTGCACAACACCCTGGGAGCCAAGCTGACTCCCATCAATGTTTCCCAAACCTAAGGAATTCTCACCTTATTTATTTGCCTCCTGATGAATGGAAGTGTGTGTGTGTGTGTGTGTGTGTGTGTGTGTGTGTTTATAAAGACAATCCTTTTTCCCCTACCTCTTTTCTAGAACTTCAAACTTTTTTCTGAGGACTTAGTTAAATCTGGGAATAACCATTTGTTAGTAATGACTATAAACAACATCTACATATGTTTTGTTTGGTACTTAAAATATTTTGATATTTAAATGGCTTTAGTCTCCACCATTTGCTTGCTAGTCTTAGTCTATCTGCTTGGCCCTGTATTTATTTTAGTTTGAGACTCCAGGTATAATTTTCTTAAACAGTTTAACATACATCCATCTTCATAAAATTTCTTATCACAGCTACAGTCACCCCAACCCAAGCAACTGCCTTAATATTTCTCTTTACCTTTATAGTCAAGCTTTTTGAAAGAGATTCTCTTGAAAAATTCTTTTATCTTGTCATTCCCACACTTTACATGTTGAACAATTTGCAGTTCTGGATTGACCAGTATTGTCTCTGCTGTTGCTAAGTCTGATCAGCTCTTATTCATTTTAGGAAATATAAGTTAGATAAAATCATTTCAAGAAAAATCACTTCTGATCTTGCAAAAGCTAATTTAGATGGGTATATCTCCATAGTGCTCTCCTAGTACAGCTTCTGTCACAGGGTATTTCAATCTAATTATCAATGAATTTCCATTAAGTCAGGGATTGTGATTTATTCAGAATGGAATCTAGACCACTTTGTAGACCACCCTGTATACCACATACTCAAGACAAAAATATTCAATGACACTTGTTAAGAGGTAAGGTCAAATTTATACAGGGCTATTGTGATAGGTATAAGGATGACTGCAATGGGGGTTTTATAGTGGGGTAAAGAAATTGGGCTCAACTCAATGCAGCATGGGTAAGATGGCATTTATAGCCAAGGAACAAGGTGGAGGTCAGCAGATAGGAAATTAAGAGAAAATATCAAGGGTTAGGGGAGTTCTGGCTAAACTTACCTAAAAGGATTCTTATTTAAGGTAGGCCAGGGTATTCAGACATCATCTGGAGGATAGTGGAGGATAAGAAATCTGAATATCAAAGGTGATCAGATATTGAAGATGGGAGGTTTTGATAAAATTGACTTAGCAGGGTTCTTGGTAAAACTAAAGGAAGTGCATAGACCATCTCTTTCTTATATCTTTCTATATCATTTGAATTTTCTATAAGAACAATGTATTATGTTAAAAAATGGACTATCTTTATAAAAATATTTACAAAACATATAAGTAGAAAATTTTAAAAGGGAGTGAGTTTATTAACATTAAGGTTACTTCAACTCTAAAATTTATTAATCTGGTAAATAATAAGCTTTCTCTGTTTGTGCTGGTCCCTGGTAATATTTTTCTTCTAAATAACAGAAGTGTATATTCTCCATATATTTTTTATTATAATTTTAAATTTTTATTTAACTGATTTGTGTTTCTTCCCAAGATGACTGTTGGTCAATTTTCAATAGTCTAGTCTGTATACTAAGTTTATCTTTTCACACTAAGCTCCTCCCTCTACCCTAAATTACAGACATAGTAAAATTTTAATAATCATAACTCAGTTTAATTGATATTCCATATTTTGTAATAGTTCTTTAGGAAGTTAAATTGATATTCCAGATTTTCAGTTCTATTGGATCTCAGAATTCAAGTCTAAGGTTTTGAAAATTGGAAAATCACTTACAACCAAATTGTCCTCAAATTCACTTATAACTAGAATATTATAATGCATCAATTGTTTCTGATAAGTCCAAATTTGAATATTTCTTTAAAAATGCAAAATTCATATTTATCTGTTACTAAAAGGAAAATAAAATACTCAGAGTAAAAAGAATGGCAGGATCCTCAAAGTCAAAAGTTTCATCTACCCCTGAGATAGGCCCTGCCATCTCTGTTCAACTTAAATCTTCAGGGAGTGGCAAGCACACTTCCAACCATTTGCCTAGGTTGATTTGCAGAATTTGTTCAAGACCCTAGTGCATATAGAGCACTGGGATTTAGGAAGCTGCGGTTCTGCATGTACAAAACTGTTTTCCACGGTGGGTGCCTATAGCAGTGGCCTTGCTGAGACACATTCAGTGATTTCTGGGTAAGGAGACTGGTGACAGGCCAGAAAGCCAAGATGAACCTACCAATTGGCAATCACAGATGAGCCCTTGAAAGGCACAGTAAAACTGAAGACACTGAGATGAATGTGTGACAAGAGGAAAAGCCAATAATATGTGGGCTATTGTTACCATTGACCTCCATTTGTACCCACACGCAGTGGTGGTCTGGAGACATTTCGATTATGTTAATATTGGCATATTGTCCCTCAGGATATATTTTGCCTCAGTTTATCATTTTGTGACTACAATGATAAATATCTTGCTCTTTCAACTTCAATCATTAACTTTATACTTATATTATTTTCTAGAAGACTTTTTCTTGTGAACTTTTCACTCAATCCTTGATCTTGCATTTCAGAGAACAGAAAAAAGATTTTTCACTAGGCACAGAGTCTGGCTATAAAGAGCTTATAAAGTCACCTCTGCCAATAAAGTATTATAACTATCTTATCTTTCCTAAAGCTTTAAAATGCTCACCCAAAACCATGATAAGAATAATGTAATTAAAATCACCGAAAAAGGGGATCCCTGGGTGGCTCAGAGGTTTAGCACCTGTCTTTGGCCCAGGGCATGATCCTGGAGTCTCAGGATTGAGTCCCACATGGGGTTCCCGGCAGGGAGCCTGCTTCTCCCTCTCTCTCTCTCTCTGTCTATCACGAATAAATAAATAATTAAATCTTTAAAAAAAATCACCAAAAAAGTAATATATTAAAAAGAAATAATTTATTCTCAACTCAGCCAATATTTTTTATAATACAGGCAACACAAATGAAGTAATAAATCATATTTGACATTTGCTTTCTAGGATTCAAAGTGTTAACCTTTATAAGGCTATATCACATTTATTTGAAAAGAGAAACTAAATTATTTTTTTTAATGCACTATTTCTGTATTTCTAAACAATCCTTTGCTCGCCTAGCTTTTTCAACACTAGAGGGCGATATTTTCTTGCTTTTATTACAAAACTAGACAGCACTTCCTCTCTTTGACGGGTTACCAAAAAACAGAAAGTGATAACTAGATTAGTACAGAGCTCAGAGACAACTTTGCTCTCAGAATAAATACCCTACTGTTGACTTCAGAGAAATATCAGTGATTATTAATATTAAAACATCAAATATGTCACAATTCTATCTCAAATCCATTTAATCAATTCTTTCTCAGATTTGCATTAAACAAACAATATTATATTGCTTGTAAGATTCTGTTTCTAAATTCTTATTTTTTAAATTGAAATCTTCTTTTTTTTCTTCTTCTTTTTCTTCTTCTTTTTCTTTCTTCTCCTTCTTCTTCTTCTTCTTCTTCTTCTTCTTCTTCTTCTTCTTCTTCTTCTTCTTCTTCTTCTTTTTGCTATGCCCAAGAAAGGGATGAATGAAATATCACTTCTGCTTAATATCTTGCTAATTTTGGTGAACTTTTAAGATCTAAATCTTTTGTAAGGAAATAGAAGAATAATATCTGTAATTCAAAGGTGTATAAAGCAAGCTTTTCCATTTAGTGTCTCCAAATTACCATATTCTCTAAAATATATTTTATTTATTAAGAAAATACAATAATATGTTTTTTGCAGGGAGGGTGAAATAGAGTTTCACATTTTTCTATTATGCAAACATATTTGCACATTAATTTCATTTGCCTCAAAACGTGATTTCTAAAAATTTGAATCTACTTAAATGATGAACTCTTTCTAATATCTTAAGAGTAAAGAAATAACCTAAAATGATTAATGAATAAACTTCTATATAAAAGAGAAAACTGTACACCGTGATTTAGGTTGTATCCCAATTTACTCTAGCTTCTCAGTTCTGATATGAAATTGTAAAACATAAGAACACTATTCAAAAAATTTTAAGTTGTGGTTATAATTTCTGTTTAGAATGGAATTATGACATATTTGTAAAGAAGGATTTCTAGACAGTAACTTCTACTGCTCACTGTTACATCTTAGTATTGTAGCATTATGCACTTCCATTATAATTTATCATTTACCTAAGAACCTGTAAAAATACCTTCTTATATGTAGCTGCTTTGCAGATGATTTCAAAGATCATTAGGAGGTTGTACATGCAATGAAATATCCTCAAATTAATCAACCTGAGTACTATGTACAAATGTATAACAAAATTTATTTCCATTCATATTTTGAGTTTTTTCTCCAAAGTTGATTTCCCTAAATTAGTCATTAAAAATTTGTTAAAGAAAAGCACTTTGGGATGCCTGGGTGGCTCAGCAGTTGAGCATCTGCCTTCAGCTCAGGGAGTGGTCCTGGAGTCCCGGAATCAAGTCCCACATCAGGCTCCCTGCATGGAGACTGCTTCTCCCTCTGCCTATGCCTATGTCTCTGCCTCTCTCTCTCTGTATATCTCATGGATAAATAAATAAAATCTTAAAAAAAAAAACTTCTTAAAAAAAAGAAAAAAGCACTTTTAGGAACTAAGGAATCATGTTCTCTCTCTCTCTCTCGTGTGCGCTCTCTCTCTCTCTGTATATATATATATATATATATATATCACAGAATATATTATAGATGGGTACTGAGTAAGATGGTAATGTGTTGCAAACTGTTACTGGAATGCAAACATCAAGGTGATTGAAAATGCACTCCAAAAATAGTTCTTAATTAGATTTAGTCACATCGTTCTGCTTATGTTATGATTATATATATATTTATGTGTGTGTTTATATATATTTTATATTATTATTCTATTATATATATATATCCCCCCAAATCATTATGGTCCATTTTGAAAAAGTGGCTATAACCAAATATTGCACAATCTTCATTGTCAATATTGAAATGTGGGCAGTTCTTCAAGAGACACTGCTACTGATGCCTTTGGAACACCGTTGTGAATGAAAACAGCCTAACCTAAAGGGAATCATCTCTGGACCTGTTTCTTCACCTCATTAGCTTCTTATTCAGAGTCTGCTAAGGACATGTCCATTGGTTCCCAGAGAGGCTAGGAAATAATTAGGTGTTATGTAAAGTTTAAAGAAACTCATAAGGTCATGAATTTCTCAAACACAGGAAGAATGTTCAAATTGTGAACAGTGAAGATAGAAGAATTTATAGAAATGTGAGTTAATCTAAATGGCTTTTAGAATATAAACTAGTTATAATAAAGATGGATAGATGATTAGTGAGGATAAAGAAGTCCTAAATGACATGATACACAAACTTGGCCTAAAAGACATACTTAAAGCATGATATTCAATAGCTGTAGAATATGTATTAAGCTTGGAAATATTTACAAAATTTTATCATATTGAGCTCCAAAGCAAGTCTCAACAAATTTCAAAGGATTAAAAGTGATAGAGAGATGTACTATAACCTAGTACATGTTTAGAGAAATTTAGAATTTAAGAAGTATATACTTGAAAAGAGAAAAATATGAAAATTACTAAGATAATAAGGTAAGCATTCCTTTCAGGAAGCTAGAAAATAAAAAAATAATAACAAAATGATAGAAGAAAAGACATAACAAACATCAGCAGAAAGTAATCAGATAAAAATGACAGTAAAGAGAAAAATGAAGCCAAAGCTGGTTCTTTTAAAAAGGCTAATAAATTTGACAAACCTCTGCTGACATTAAGGTAAAAAGAGATAAATCACACATAAGTGATAGGAATAAGAGAAGATACTACATTTGCTTAACCATTAAAAATATATAAGAAAATTACTGATGAATTTATAAGAAAATATTTTAATTTTAAATGAATTTAAGTAAATATTTTTAAAAGGTACTTTATAAAATCCATTTTAAAGAAGCCTCCTTCCACAATGGAATATTACTCCTCCAATAAAAAAAAAATGAAATCTTGCCATTTGCAATGATGTGGGTAGAGCTAGACAGTGAAATAAGTCAGTCAGAGAAAGACAAATACCATATGATTTCACTCATATGTGGAATTTAAGAAACAAAACAAATGAACATGCAGTGGGAGGAAAGAGGCAAACCGAGAAACAGACTGTAAGCTACAGAGAACAATCTAATGGTTACCAGAGGGGAGGTGGTTGGGGATTGTTTAAATAGGTGATGGGAATTAAGGAGAGCACTTAGGATGAGCACTGGGTATAGTACGTAAGGGTTGAATCACTAAATTCTATACATGAGATTAACATTACACTGTAAATTAAGTAATTGGGGAAAAAAACCTGAAAAAAATAAATAAGAGAAGCCTCGAAATGAATAAAACAAAATGCAAGAATGTGAATAAACAGTCAAAAAATTTCCACAAAGAGGGATCCCTGGGTGGCGCAGCAGTTTAGTGCCTGCCTTTGGCCCAGGGCGCATCCTGGAGACCCGGGATCGAATCCCACGTCGGGCTCCCAGTGCATGGAGCCTGCTTCTCCCTCTGCCTGTGTCTCTGCCTCTCTCTCTCTCTCTCTCTCTCTCTCTCTCTGTGACTATCATAAATAAATAAAAATTAAAAAAAAAAAACAACTTTAAAAAAAAAAATTTCCATAAAGAAAAACTCCAGTCACTGATTCCTTTGCCAGAAGGTCCTACAAAGCTTCAAGGAATAAATAATTCCAATCTTTTGTTAAGATAAATGACAAAAAGAGTAATGCCTGTTAGTCTATAAAAAAAGAATGAAATAGCCTGGCAAAGTTGATAGTAGCTCCTATAGGTTGACTTGTGTCCCCCTAAAACTAGTATGTTGAAGGTTCAGCCTCTAAAGCTCAGAATGTAAACTTATTTGGAAATAAAGTTATTGTGGATACAATTATTTAAGGTAAAGTAATACTGGAGTTATTGTGGGTATAATTAGTTTAAGATAAGGTAATACTGGAATTACGGATATAATTAGTTAAGGTAATGTAATACTAGAGTCGAATCCTAAGCCAATACGATTGGTATCCTTACAAAAAGGGGAAATTCAATACAGGCATGGGCACAGGGAGAATGACATGTGAAGACTGCAGCGATGCTGTCCAAAGCTGAAGAACTGCCAGAAGTCAGGAGAGAGGCCTGGAACACATTCTTCTCCAGTGCCTTCAGAAAGAACATGGTTCAGCAGACATCTTGATCTCAGACGTCTAGTCTCCACGACTGTGAGACAATAAATTTCTGTTGTTTAAGAACAGTTTGTGGAACACTGTTATGGCAAAGTAATATAATATAGTAGTTGTAAAGTGCAATGTTAATTAGATAGAGTGCTTCCAAAATTATGGCAGTGACAGTTAACTGTCCACCAGAAAGCTGCCTTTCTTTGAATGCCCCCCACCCCATTCAATTCTTTTATTTAAAAAGATTTTATTTATTTCAAAGACAGAGAATTGAGCATGAGCAGGGGGTGGGTGTGGGGCAGAGGGAGAACCAGACTTCCTGCTGAGCAGGACCCTGAAATGATGACCTGAGCCAAAGGCGCAGACTTTAACCAACTGAGCCACTCAGGCGCCTCTCCCAGCCCCCATCCAACTCTTAAAGCCTGATTATTGCTATCAATGTTGGGCTTTTCAGGACTGAACTCATCATTCTGGGACCCTCACAACTTCTCTAATTATGCCATTTATTCTTGGCCATGTCAGTCACCATGAGACAGGACTCACAGGGTTTTCCTTATCCATTTAGAAATACTCCTGTGATCCCATTCACCATATTCTTGACCTCTTGAAACCTTTCATTGTGCTAATCAGAATATACGGTCAATTATCAGCAAAATTATTTCCCTATAGTGAAACTCTTCTCTGAAAGTCTTCTTCATCTTCTAGCTCTAACTAAAACCTGGCTCTCCCCTGAGGACCTTCATGCCCTCTGGTGATAGTTATGTTTTTACATACAGTTCTACTATTGGGTCAGGAGGTTGGTTAGATGCCATGTTTGTTCGTTATTGTCACTTTTAGATTATTCTCTTTTCCTACTCTCTAAAAACCTCCAACTTTTCATCTTATTGGACCATACCACTCTAACTCTTTTTTTTTTTTAAGATTTTATTTATTTATTCATGAGAGACAGAGAGCTATAGAGGCAGAGACATAGGCAGAGGGAGAAGCAGGATCCCCATGGGGAGCCCAATGTGGGACTCGATCCTGGACTCCCGGATTACACCCTGAGCCAAAGGCAGATGCTCAACCACTGAGCCACCCAGGTGTCCCTCATTTCATATATTCTCAAACTTTTTTATCCTTTCTTATTTTATTTTATTTTTTTCCCTTATTTTATGATGCACATTTATCTAAACAACACTGGCTAAATCCCACAATTCACCAAATCTGTGCCTGCAACTCTGAAAATTAATAGAATATTACCAAACTGACTATTCTTCTCTTAAATTCATAATCAGTGGCTTCATGTGGGTCTCTAATGCTGCTGGCAATTATGCTATATTTTCTTAGTTGCTTAAATATCTCTTCTTCTACATGACTACTATGTCCCCCTTTCCCCTCTTCAAACTTCCAACACTTCTTTCCTTTCCCTCACTCTCAACTGATCTTGTTTTCTATTTCACAGAGAACACAATAGCAAGCATAAACGAATTTCTGTAAGTTCTTGGTACTACACTTACTTACTCATTTGAGTAGATGTTCTCTACTGGATGAGTTGTCCATTCTACCTAATGACAACCATCAACTTGTGCACTGTTTTCCGGGCTTTATCACCAACCCCGTAAAACATCGCTTCAGTAATATTTTTATCTGTGTCATGTGACCACAATGTTTTTCTTGTCTATGGAATATTTATGACAGTATATATAAACATTCTATTATTTCTCTCATGATTTACTCTATAAGTTATTTTTCCATTTCTTCCCTCTTGAAAGCTAATATGCATAAAATGACATGCTCTTTTTTTCTCCACCTAGGATCTACACAATAAATTCCATGTTGAGAGATCCAATTTTCAATTCTCACTGTCCATCTTAATTTACCTATTAGCAGAATATTGCATCACTAATTATCCCCTCATTCACACAGAAACTATCTTTACCCAACTTCCAGGAAATCATGGATTTTTGTTTTTCTATGACTTCTTAGTTACATGTGCAGGGTCCTTCCCATCTCCCCATCCTCCAAATGTGGAGTTCCCCAGGGTTTAGTTCTTGGAATTAATTTTTTGTTTTGATTTACTTCTTTGGTGACCTCACACTGTCTCATGGTTTTAAAATCTATAAGCTGACTCCAAAATCTACATCTCCAGTTAAATCTTTCACTTGCTTCTATTTCTATATTCAACCACCTCTTTTGTATTTCCACTTGGTAATCTAATGGACATTTCAAATGTAAAGGAGACCAAATCTGATTACCTGTTATTTTCTTTAACCCCAAACTGATTCCTCTCATAGGTCCTCCAGCTCAATAAATGATAGCTCCATTATTTTTATCTGCTGAAGGACACACAAACACACACACACACAACTCCCCTTGAGGTTAGTCATTGACTTCTCTCTTTGTTTCCCGCCAGATGTATTAGACATTCAATCTGTTGGCTTTACCTATAAAATACATATAGAATCTGAACACATGTTAACATCTTCTCAGCTATTACCATAGTCCAAAATAGCATTATATATCCACTGGATTACTAAAATATCTTCCTAATTGATTTCTGCCTCTGCCATTTCCCCAAATCATTATTTTTAATGCATTGGCCAGAGGAATCACTTTATAATGCATATCAGGCTAGGTCTCTTCCAAGATCAACTCCTCACCCCCATAGTGGTTCCTTCATTTTAGTAATTAAGAGCCAAATTTACAGAATATTCTACACAACTCTACTTAATCTTCCATTTATCTTTCACTTAATTCTCTATAATCCCACGGGCCTTCTCAATGTTCTCTGAACATGCTGTGTTCTTCAGATAGCAATCTTGGTACTTCTGCACTTGCTGTTTCCTCTGCTTTAAATACTTGTCCCCCAAATATAAACATAGCATATACTATCATATCTTTAAGTCTCACTTAAATGTAATAGTTTCAGTGTATCTGCTTCTAATCTCTCAGTGCAGGATTGCAAGCTCTCTCCCGGCACCTCCTTGTTTTTATTTATTTTTATTTTTATTTTTTTATTTTATTTTTTTAAAGATTTTATTTATTTATTCATGAGAATACACAGAGAGGAGAGAGAGAGGCAGAGACACAGGCAGAGGGAGAAGCAGGCTCCATGCAGGGAGCCCGACGTGGGACTCGATCCCAGGTCTCCAGGATCAGGCCCTGGGCTGAAGGCGGCACTAAACCGCTGAGCCACCAGGGCTGCTCAGCCTCCTTGTTTTTATTTTGTGTGTGTGTGTGTGTGTGTGTGTGTGTGTGATTTTAAAAATCTATTATACTATTAACAATGTTAGTATAGAATATTACTTTTTTGTCTATCATTTTCTTTAGAATTTAGCATTTGAATCAGAGATTTGATTCTGTTTTGCTCCTTTCTATTCTCAGTGTCTATATCCCATTTTTAAAAGAGAGTGGCAGGAAACTCAATTGAGAAGACAGGTACCAGGAAATAAAAAGGCCTCATTCAAAACGATAAGGATTTTTCAATTGCCTTAAATATTGGACAACTATTGAAATACTTTAATTTGGAGAATGACATGGTAAATGCTGTCTTTTAGTAAGTTTTGCTTTGTTTTGTTTTGAGGGAGTAAGAGGACAGGTTAGAGCCATGAGACAGAAGATCTTTATTTATTTACAATAGGGGACTCCAACAGTGGCTCCGTCCGTTAAGCATCTGACTCTTAATTTCAGCTCAGGTCATGATCTCAGGGTCAAGAGATCCAGTTTCTAGTCAGGCTGCCTGCTCAGTGAAGAGTCCGCTTGAGATTCTTTCTCCCTCTGCCAACCCCTCCCCTGATGGCATGCGTTCTCTCTCATTCTCTGCCAAATAAATAAATAAGCCTTCTAAAAAGAAAAAAATATTACAATAATTCCAATAAAGACTTAAGAAAATACAAACAGAGATTTAAAAATAGGAAGCAAAGTTCAGAGCAAGATTCAGAATAGCCAATACAATACTGAAGGAGAAGAAAAGAGGACTGACAACAAATTTCAAATTTTACTATTAAGCTACAGAAATCAAGACAGTGTGGTACTGGCAAAAGAATACACAAATAGATCAATAGAACAGAATGGAGAGCTCAGAAATAAATCCAACAAAGATAGTCAACTGATTTTTGACAAAGGAGCAAAGTCAATTTAATAGAGAAAGGATAGTTTTTCAACAAATGGTACTAAAACAACTGTACATAAACACACACACACACAAAGAATCTATATACAGACCTTATCCACTTCTCAAAAATTAACAAAAAATGAATCATAAATGTAAAATAAGCAAAACTATAAAACTCCTAAAAGATAGCAGGAGAAAAACTAGATGATCTTGAATTCGGTAATGACTTTTTAAATACCACAAAGGCATAATCCAAGAAAGAAAGGATTGATAAACTATACTTCAGTTAAGTAAAAATTTAAAAACTTCTCTGTGAAAGAAACTGTTAAGAGAATAAAAAAGACAGGCTAAGCACTGGAATAAAACAGGCATATCTGATAAGGGACTGCTATTCAAAATATATATTGAATACTTGAAACTCAACAATAAGAAAATGAATAACCTAAAAAAGTGAGTCCAAGACCTGAACAGATACCTCCTGAAAGAAAATGCACAGATGACAAATAAGTAGTAAAAACATGATGCTCATCATATGTCATTAGGGAATTACAAATTAAAATAACAATATGGCTATCACTAGTGATTAGACTACCTAAAATCCAAAACAGTGAAAATACCAAATGCTGGGAAGGATGTAGAACAAAAGGAAGTCTTATTAATTGCTGGCGGTAATGCAAAATGGCATAGCTACTTTGTAAGGTACTTCGACAGTTTCATACAAAGCTAAACATAGTTTTATACAATCCTGCAATTGAGCTCTTTGTTATTTGCCCAAGAATTGAAACCTTATGTCCACACAAACACCTAAAAAGAGCTATTTATGGAAGCTTTATTCATAATTGCCAAACTTGGAAGCTATCAAGATGTCCTTTAGTAGGTAAATGGATAAACAAACTTTGGTACCTCTGTAAAATAGAATATTATTTAGGGCTAAAAAGATAAGAACTATCAAGCCACAGAAATACATGAAGGAATCAAACCAAATGAAAGCAGCCAATCTGAAAAGATTGCATGCTGTATAATTCCAATTATATAATATCTGGAAAGGCATAACTACAGAGTTAGTAAAAAAGACCAGTAGCTGTCAGGGGTATGGGAGGAGAAGAGAGGGATGAATAGATGGAGTATAGAGGATCTTAGGGCAGTAGAACTATTTTGACTGTAACCATGGATACATTCATTATACATTTGTCAAACTCCAGAAAATATATATCACCAAGAGTAAACCTTAATGTAAACTATGGACTTTGAGTGATAACAAAGTGTCAATGTAGGTTCATCAATTGTTGATGCATGTTGGTGGTGGAGGAGGCTAGCATGTGTATCTGTGATGTGTGTGTGTGTGAATACCTAAAATGCTCTAAAGAGTAAAGTTAATTTTTTTAAGCAAAAGCAGTTTCATAATGTTTATATATAGCTTTTCAGGTCTTATAATTTTGCAGCCCTCTGTGGGTAGCTTTGTTGGAACCATTTAATAAGTACAAAACAAGAGCCACAGTAATTTATTTTAAAGGAATTCTGTTATTTACCCACATTTTCTAAACAACATTAAAGAGTTCCAATTCATAAAACAAAACAGAACTTTTAAAATGTTTGTTTCTTTAATCTCCATTTCCCCTGTACCCCCAAGCTACTCTGGAAATTCTCACATGACAAAATTTTATTTCTGCCACCTGCTTCACTTTTTTTTTCTCCCTCCTCTCTTATCCCTTCTCTCTAAGACCTTATTATATTATCAATTAACATACTATATGTTGGCAAATCAAACTCCAATAAAAAATATACCAAAAAAATTAAAAATATATATTATTAATTAACCTCACACCTGAAAAGCAAGATATCCTTTTCTTTAGGAAGGGGAAAAATAAATAGTTTTATACTGTTTGTTAGAGGGACAAAGTTGTGAATACTCTCATATGAATTATTTTTATCCTGTCACATAAGAATTAGAAGTGTCATGACTTGGTGATTGAATGGATCTAGAGGGGTAAAAATAGTCCAAGGCTTCAGGCTTTCCGTCATTCATTCAATATTTTTTTAATGCTTATCAAGTGCCAGAGGTACTAGCTACCTGACAAACACTACCTCTGCTCTTCAAAAGAATAAGCATTTATTCTGTGACACATTTAGATACAAAGTCAATTACAATAGAGTATAAGTACAATACTAGGGAAAGTACAAAGTCATATGGTACCAGGGGTGTGGGATGAGAAAATGAGTAGAATGTAATATATATTTTTTGAAATATCTGTGAAATATTAAAAAGGAATGTCTCCTAGGCTGCTAAATATATCAGAATGGAATTTAAGGTCTGATCTGGAATTATAAGTTAAGGAGTAGAAAAAGCTATAATATCAAGTGAGAAAGCTAAGGAATGAGTAAAACGATAGAGGTATACCATTAAAACCTTTAAACTGCATAAAATGTAGTTAGTGGAAGAGAGCCATGGAAGCTTCAAGCAAAGGTACACAAATATTTCTGAGCAAGAATTGAATGCTATTTTAAGTCAAGTAATACAACTGAAAATTGATCTTGGTTTTAGTGACCTTAGCAAATGCCCAGTGGTGTAATGAAGTCAAGTAAAAAGATTAAAGTGAGTTGAGAAAGTGGTACATGGTGAAAAGTTCAGAATACCTGCAAGTAAAATGAAGAAAAAAAGTGAGAGAGTTCATAGGAACACAAACTTGCTTTCATGAGGAGTATATGGTTATTAGCCAAGAAAGAATATGCTATGAGATTTCAGAGAAAGGAGAGAATCATGTGGACCAAAGTTATTTGGAAAGGATCTAGAGAGGGAAGTCCATTGTTTAAATCAGAGATTTGGATTTTGAGTAGGAAGGAGAGATTTTAAAGAGAGAGAGAAAACCAAGATCCAGGCTCAGGCAGGGGAGTGATGACCAATTTTGCCCTTAGAATCCCAATGCATTGTTCATTTTCTGCACTTATCTCTATACAATTTAGTTAAATCAACTTATAGCCAGCAGCAATAAAATAATTACCATCAACTGATAATTGCTTTGTTTTAGCTTAATAATCTTTTTTTAAAAAAAACTATTGTTATATTTAGCATGAATCTGTGTCTTTGTCAATTGTCTCAGTAGACAATCACAGAAGCAGTTATCCATAAAACATAAAATGCTCATTTAGCCCTCATGTTCTTACAGACAATGAAACTATAAGATATAGAGATAAATGAATGAAATTACAATGTAGAAATGTATGTCTTGATCTATTACTGAGTAACAGAGAAAGAAAAATAATTATGTCTAATATTTAACATTGAAGCTTAACTTCAAGAAATCAGAAAGAAATTTATTAAACTGCAAATTACAAAAATTATATTAATTGTCTCCATGAATATAATGTGTTACTAATACTACTACACTTACATTCACAAGTTACATTAAAGTCTAACATCTCTTAGAAGATACACTTTTGATGTTTTAATTTACTGAATTTAGGAAAGTTATTGCTTGGCCACTATCACAGGATTTGCCTGCATCAGAAGTAACAAAAGATTAGTATCCCTTAAAATTCATTTATCTCAACAGTCATTTCCCTACCACCGACTTTCTTACCTAGACTTTTAATGTAGTTAAGTTAATAGATAAATGCTGGAGAAAAATTAGATTGGTCTGGGACAGTATAACTGATGGCTATTATCTAGTTTATAGGAAATTTTAGTGAGGATTGTTTTTTCCGTTATATTATCTCATTAGCAGAATATTACTGTGTAAATTTATATACTACTGACTTTGAGCTTCTTGTTATAAAAATAAACCCTTTTCAAGTGGGCCCTGTTTATCTCATGTAAGAACAGATATGTATATATATATAATGTGTGTGTGTATATATATTTATACACATATATATCCTTATAAACAGATATAAACACCAATTATCAAATTATTATTCAAAGAACTCAAGGAATGAATAAATGGAAAATTCAATGCATAGAAGGCAAAACTTGTTGAACTTCACACAGATAATGTGAACCAATATTTTCTGATTGATCCTACATCTCCTCCATTGCCACTGTTCTGCATTGGTACCCTAAATATCAAAAAGTAGAATTTCATTGCCTTCCACAAGACTTATAAAGAACACTGCTGAAATGGAAATACTAATCATTTTCTGTTGATAATTTATCTCATAACTTTAGATTTTATGAATCTTTTAGTTACTATTTCCATCTTCTACTTATTTCTTATTTCAGAGCATTCGTAATTTTACATAGCACAAGAGTCAGATAATTATTTACCAAAGGGACATACTCCACTCAACTTCACTGATAACCTGTGCTTGCTGTTTTTTTTTAATCTAATTGCTTCATATTTTATGTTATTTTAACTTTTTGATACCGTAGAATAAAACACCAGCTTGGCCATCAACCAGATATAATACGGGTGATCACATGTAAATATATGCCATATAGAATTTCCTCTTCCCACTCAAAACTAATCCAGAATACACAGTTCTGAAAGTTTTTGGGGAAAAACATAATAAAAACCTACGGGGAGAGATTTGGAGTGATTTCAAGCTTTCTGCTACTTGTCAGAGGCAATGTTTCTTGAGATGCTCCTATTTTAATACTTGATGACTGGAATCTAGAATTATTACAAAAGTTACTTATGAATGCTTTAAAACGATGCTAGGCACTGTACCAAAATAATTCACTTAGCAAGCCTGTATCATAGAAAATACTGGGAAATTGTGAAATGTAAAACATTTTGCTGATCTCCAAGAATATCTTGGGAAAAAAAGAATAGGAGGAGTGGTCTGGTTTTACATATGGAAACTTTAAGGTCAATTTAAGATACACCAACACATTTGTGGCAAAACTTAAAATATAATTTGTATCTTTTTTTTGTATCAGTCTGAGTCAACATTAGTAATTTAGAGAAGTTAAATCTATTGTCCAGAGGTTTCTGTGGAAGCAGCTCTTGCCATGAGTGGGAGGGAGGTGGTAGTTAACAAGCTCTCCTGTGTTTCTCACTGTATGAGTACAAGAGGTGTGGAGAAGCCTCTGGAATGAACATTCTGCCCACCTAAAACCTGCACAAGCACTTGGTTAGAAAACTGTTCAATAAATTTGAAGTAAACAGTTGGGTAAAATGTTGTAGCAGTGGTTTCTGCATTTTACATAATTTCCACATGTAAAGCAAAATCATTTTTTTTCATTTTCCCTGTTCTTTTTTTCCCCAAAGATATTTTGAAGGTCAACAAAATTTTCTACATTTTATAACCCCAACGATTTTCTAACAGAGGCTTTCTAAGTGAATTTTTTTTTTTGGTTCAGTCTATAGCATTCTTTTAAAACATTCATTAAGTAACTTTTGTAATAATTCTAGAAAATATATCAATATAGATACCACACGAAATTTTTTTTAGTGTTTTACTAGATAAAATAGCAAACTAAGTAACATTTGTATTTGTTTTAGTTCTATGCAGTTTCAGTTTCCGAACCTTTGCTTTCTTGTCATCTTCTGATCCCATGTTTTTCTTTACACCAGCATGCCAGAAAATCAAGACAAACTATTTAAGACTTCTTCTTCTGACAGTATTTTCCTCTGGTTTATGTCTGTTTTCCTTAAGATATTTGAGTGTAAGTTAATTTTTGAAACTGTGATAAATCAGATTAAAATGTTAGTCAATGATCCCTGATCTTTAAGTTATACTTAATATTATTAATATTCACATATAATAAAAATACAGGAAAGACAGTGCAGAATGGTGATTTAGACCATTACTTACGAGTGATGGGGATGGAAATAGTCAATACTCGTCACTAGGGGTTGCTTTAAATCAGTACAAAATGTTACCTTGCAGGCCAAAGTCAGAGTACTGATGCATGTAATTAATACTTAATTCCATTAATTTAACACCTCTCATGTTTCCAACTTTGTATTAGGAACTTCATATTTATTATCACATTTAGCTTTTCCAGCAGTTCTATGAAGTAGGTATTATTATCTCTATTCACAGATCATGAATCCGAGGCACAGAAGAGTTAATAAGATTTTTCAAGGTTATATTACACATTAGGGCAAAGCTAGAATTAGAATCCAACTTTGGTGGAATTCAACATTACCTCCTGCCTTCTATTATGTCATGATGCTAACTCATCTTTAAATCAATCCACATTTGTTTACATAACTGCAATTCTTCTCTTTAGGGCTTACTTTCACTTCACAACTTAGCCAAACAATCTCTATATTCTTTATCATTTAGAAGTTCATAGAAGCTACAAGTATCTTTCTTATTCATACATCTAATCTGTAGAAATTTCCTTGGACTAGCTCAAAAGAGCGGCAAAACTGATATGTCTAAATTTTTAAAAGTCAATTCACTTAATAATTATTTTATTATCTTCAACAGATTATATACCTTGTAAAATTACACTTTTGGGAAAAGTTGCTTTTACATTCCAGAGCAGGTCCTGAGTAATACTTTCCTGCTATGCAATTTTACTCAATCATTATTTACTTGACATTTGTTGACTAGTCTTCAAACCAACTGCTAGAGTTTGTTTCTAGGTG
Source organism: Canis lupus dingo (assembly GCF_003254725.2). Lineage (NCBI taxonomy): Eukaryota > Metazoa > Chordata > Mammalia > Carnivora > Canidae > Canis > Canis lupus. The sequence continues at coordinate 34,668,390 of NC_064274.1, forward strand.
GGTAGCATGACACTGTAAAATCTTCATCCTCATTTCTTATAGTTACACAATGAAAAACATAAGAAACCTTGGTAACCATCTCCTACTCATGGCAGAAATACTTTCCAAAAAGTCTTCTGGATAAGTAGCCCTGCAACCTGTGGTGGTTGCTTTGATTGACTGGAATCTCACTGATTTTTAGGATGTATTGTTCTTCCTGATTTTGCATAGAAACAATCTCCCAATATCTTTCATATGTCACTCCACTGGTGTCATATAATATAAAACAAATTCTCCTTTCATAAAAAAATCTGCAACATATAAAAGTAATTACACTGTTCTTCAATAGTTTTTTTTCCTTTAAATATTGTTTCCTCAACTGTTGCACATACAACATGCCTCACATTCTACATTTATCAAATGCTTGCTATTTGCTTGTAGGTCAAGAACTCCCTAAACTATCCTGCTATTGAAATATTTTGGTTAACTAGGGATGCTAACACATATATAGTACTCACATTTTAAGTTAATAGGTACCGTAATACAATTGTGAGGGTGGAGCAGGGACGGTGATCCACCCTGGGGGAAGAAGGTCAGAGAAGACTGCTTCTAATATGAGATGGCAGGAACCTGATGTTGGCATATAGGCTGCATGATGTCAGACCTCTGCCAAGATTGCCGATCATTGTTTTCTCAACTTTGGTAATTTGATTTCATTAATTCATTTTAAGTTTGCATTAGCATTGTATTAGCCTTATATTTTTTGTTCTTGTTGATTTTGAAATACTTTTGTAATTGGTGATTTAAAAAAAAACTTCAACAATTACATTATCCTTATATAATAGCAATATAAGTCTATTGTTCCAGCCACCTAAGTGATTTTGGAATATTGGTTCTTATATCCACTGATTTGTGAGAATGAAACAGAGGACTAGGTCTTCTGCTACATAAATCTCAAAAATAGCATTAATTTTCAAGCTATAAGGAAAATACAATAATTTGAGATATTTACTTACTACTTTTTAAATATCTGAGGAATGTAAAGAGTAGAAGTGAATTAAGAATTACATTTTCTAAAACTGATGGTCTTTCTGCATTACAGAGAAAGTAACACTAAATAGTGTGCCATATCCTAAACCTCTACCAATTTCACAGAATTGAAGTTAATAATCAATCAGTAGAATAAAAATTCAGCTTGTCAGCTAGCAAATTACAGAAAGTCGTTGCTCCTCATTATGTTTTCTACAAGACTGAGGTAATATCTCAGTTTGGCATATAGCTTTTAAATAAGTTTTCTGAGTGTCAACTTACCAAAAAGGTATTTACTGACCAGCTCTATGGCTTTCAGTAACACCCTTTAACCCACTACTTTGATTTATTCATCTTCATATTACTTATAGCCCTCTCATACCATCTTTGTTTACTACTTGTTACCCTGCCCTCACCCCAAATATAAGCCCTTCTGAGAGCTGTTTTCTTCACACTAATATCTTGAATGGTATCTGGCATATATTAAACATAATGGATAATAATATTATCATTATCATTATAAACATTACTGAACAAAAATGAAAAGCTATTTTCTCTGTATAAAGTGAAAAATATGTCCAGATGGAAAAATAGAGTAGCTTAAGTACTAAATTGAGTTCAACCTCGACTGAGTAATTTGAACATCATTTTTGTGGTTATTAAGAAAATACCCTATTCCAAGGAAAGCAGCTTCCCAAACTGAGATAATCAGGAACCATAATACTCTAAATGAATTATTAAGTGTAATTTTTAAATGATAGCCTGTATTGTTTTACTTACCATAGCATGCAAAAACTCAGTTGGATTGGCATAACTATTAGAGAGAGATTGAGTTGGAAACAAAATTTAAACTTTAATTCTCATTATTCATTTGCACTTTAGAGTAATGAATAGAATTAGGACGTTTATATGTGTTCACAAGAGCATATGCATCTCTGCATCTGTTTCCTTGTATTAATCCTTAGTGTAGCTATATTTATTTCTGAAGTTTAAGTGATTTTTACGTAGGTGTGAAAGACTATTCAGTACCTCAAGAAGAACTCTTTTAAGATGTCTGATGAAATATGACAAATTCTGTGGATCAGCAGTCTACAATTGAATTTCTGATTCAGGAATGGAGTCAAGCCAAAGCATGTTAATGTGCAAAATAGCTTTCTCTTCTCTCTCTTTCTTCCATTAATATAGCAGTCAGCCTTTAGGCTGCATATGAATGCTACTATGTTTAAACTACTAAATATAAAAAATGATTTATGGGGATTTAAATATAAGTACAAGGATTATTTACATTTATTATTATTATATTTTTGCCACTATGCTGCATTTGCTGCATGAAAAAGATTACACTGGCAATGAAAGGGAAATACTCAGAGAGAAAAAGAACTCTATTTAAAGAATTTAGTAAATTAAATGGAAATTCACAGGTGGGAGAACAGTCAATATTTTAAGGTTGATATCACTACTACTTTGACATGAATTTCCCATTCCATCTTACCTTTCTTTTATTGCTCAGCATAGTAAACCTACTTTTAATGTGCATTTTTCCTACCCATTGCCATGTTCAAACTGGGCCATTAGATGATCACCTTCATGCTAAACATGAGTGATTTGCTCCTGGGCTTTGCAAGGGAGCATTGAAGCTGCTGTGGCAAAAATGAATAAAGAATAAAGAGAAGAAAGAAAATGATTAGGGAAGGGAGGAAGGGGGGAAATAAATAAGGATAAAAGGAAAGAGAAGAAAATGAAGAGAAAGAGGAAAGGAGGAAACAGAAAGGGAAGAGAGAAGAAGGAAAGGGAAAGGAGAAGAAAAAGGAAAAAAGAAAGAAAAGAAGAAAAGAGCAGTTAAACAGCGGTGAAGGAAGAATATCTACACTTAACTTTTTGCTTGAACATACGTAATGTGGTCAGCTGACATTCAACTTCTACAAGGTTATGACTGAAGATAAATTCCATTAAAGGCTTTTAATGAAGAGGTTATTTTAAATAAAGCACAAGTTCATCTGATGGTAGAATGTTTGAAAAGGGGACTGTTTTAATTTGGAAGAAAAAAAGGAAGTGTTTGTGCATACCTGTTTGTATGTGTGTGTGTATTGGCTTACTGAAGGTGTCTATTGAGCACTTCAAATATTTAAAACAATAATTTAAAAGAAGTGTAAAAATTGAGTTTGGTACAGAAGTCTCAATTTTGCAATTTAATGGAGTTAAAAATTGTCACTTTTGTTTTCTATGATACTCTAAGTACATCATCAAATTAAGTTCTCAAGCATTCAAACATAGTCTTTTTAACCTTTATTTTCTTTTCACATATTTCCTTAGTTCTAATTAATTATTCATGATTATCATTTATCATTAATGAAGTATTAATGATAAATACTATTATCATTAATGAAGTATCCTTAGGTATATCTCTTGAAAAAATATTTCTAAATAAGTCTATATATGCAAATTTCCTTAATAAATCACTTGAAAGGCAATATTTAGTTTGTGACATTCAGGTTGTTTTGTTATGATTTTTTCATGGCCTGAATTATATGGATAATCATGAATATAATATAGAAATTATATGAAGGTAAAGGAAATAAATACATCAAGGAAAAAATTTACATGTGTAGGAATGAAGAGGAAGTTACTATTCACATTTCTTTTTAAGATTTTATTTTTAAGTAATCTCTACACTTAACTGGGGCTTGAATTTACAACTCCAAGATCAAGAGTTGCATGCTCTACCAACAGGGCCAGTCAGGTGCCCCACTATTCATATTTTTTTGAAAAACTCTATTTGTCTTGAAATATACAAAGCCATTGATGTGTTTGGATTTCATTATCAGACTATTTTGGACTTTGGGAAAAATCTGTTATCAATTCAATATTACTCTAAAAGACACTTTAGATTTGTCAACTCTAGGATGTGATAGCATTCCTTAGAAAATTGAGATAAAGGAAGCTTGGAAATAGGACTGTATTTATAAAAGTTCTGCATTGCAATTGACACCTTTAACTTCTGAGGCTTGCTGAAATAACTTAAAAAAGAGTGCATTTAACACTCTCTGTAACAGCATAGTTGAAAGTTTCCTGAAGTGTTAAAGAAAACATTGGCTAAATGTTATTCAAAGATGGCTGAAGGCAGTAGCATTATGTCTGACACCTGACCTCTTTCTCTCACTTCATAAACTTAAAATAAATCAACAGACAACATGGTTTCCCCTTTTCCTACTTATTTGGAGTACATGAGGGCTGAGAGTTAACTTTCTCTTTTGTTGTCTAGCTTCAAAAGGTATATTCTTCAACAGTTTTAGTATGTCTACTTCTGTAAATTTTACTATCCAAGTTATTTCCATAAAAACTTCCTCCTTCTTCCTTTGGACATGTAACCATAGGCGGCATATCTGATCACTCTGCTATCACTAAGATGATGGTTAGATGATGTATCTCATGTTTATTTATTCTTCTGCTCTTAGGTACAAAGCGTATTTTATAGGAGTTTCTGCTAGGTTTATTTCCAGTTTTCATTAGAGCAAACTTTACAAAGAAGAAAACTTCATTACTTTAAAAACTTTACTCTAGTCAGGAAGTGTATTTGTTCTTTAATGTCCCACAGTTTGTACTAGGGAAAAAAGTCACACTTCAGTTTAGACTTTAAACATAATGTATTAGCAATGAATTTTAGCCCAGAAAGAATTAGCCTTCTGGGTGCACAGCTTCTCTGTCTTGGCTTCTAGCCAGGGCTGATATTTTAGCTTTATTTTATAAGTTTCCCCAGCTGCTTTCCTAATCTGGGGAGGCAGCATTAGCTAGAATCTTCTAGTTTGAACAAAGCATGCTAAATGCTTCTCTGTTCTCCTCCTTGAGTACTTGTTACTCAGGGAGCACAGAAAGTTTGATCTTTGGATTTTATTCTCAATGGCACTTTCCCACTCAAACAGAATGTGCAAGGGGATCATATAAACATTAGACCTATTGAGGGCAAATATTTCACTGGTTCAGAAGCATTTCTTTAGTATCTTTAAGAAGTAAGGTTAGCACTGAGACTTGAACTAAGAAATTAACTTTATTTTAAATCTAATCACAGAATGATATTTGGGGAGGAGGAGAGAATAGATATAACGGGTTTTAATACTCAGATGAAATATAAAAGATTGTCCTTTTTTGAGGTGAATACATATATAAACATGTATTTTTATTTTGGTTATCATATATGCAAATTCCAAATTATGATTTTAAATATTTATGTATAAAATAGTGTAATTAACTTAATTTTGGTATTCAGGGAAAATCATTTAAATGGATAAGTTTCTTTGAGAATAACTTCAGTTGGCAGAAAACAAAATGCAATTTATATACATTTGCAAGTTTATTGAAAATAAAACAAATGTTAAAATCCTTATGAAGTTTTTGGCTTTTTAAAAAGTTATTATTTAAATTCTAGCTAGTTGTATTTTTAAAAAATTTGAGAATGATGTCGGAGTATGTAAATTGCATCTGTATTTTCTCTCTAAAGGTGATTTTCATGCTATATTTATTAAGTCATACACATCATAATTTTTTCAAAGGATTCTAAGTATCAATCTTAGTTATGATCATTGTCATTAAAATACAGTAAAAAAAAAGACTATTCCACTTAATGTTTGTTCACTTTCTAAAATTCTCTTAGCTTATCATGACACGTCTATCATAAGTGCTATATGATATTAATCATAAGGTAAATATTCACAGGATTTGTTATTATAAAAATGTCACAGCAGATGTTAAATAGTATTAAATACCCATTTTTTTCTATTGAGATAAATGATAGTAGCAAATATATTTTCTTATTAATCACTTAATTTTTTAAATGAGTTCCAGTTGAAGGTTTAAAACTATTTAGACTTTATATTTTCTACATGCATTTGTTTCATGAAAAAAACATGACCAACATAGCACCAACCTGGCATCTGGAAAAAGCTAATTGACATATTTTTAATAGAAGAAATAAAAATTATTATTTTGATATAAACAAAAACATTTTAAATCTGGGGAAAGAAATAATTGCCTCCTAGCTTTGGATAAATTCAAGTAATTACAGTAACTTTTGTCTTCATTAATTTCCTTTAGTGGCAAGAAACTCTCAGCATTTGAGCCATGAATTTAGGGAGAAAATGAATTACTAAAATCACTAAGAAAACATATCAATAACTTTGCATGCAATTTAAACATTAAAGATCTTAAGTTGATGAAAAACATTCTGATAGAAGACATGAAAGCAAGAAAAGGTGAGTTTGAAAAAGACATATAAAGTATAAACTACTGAAACTTTTTCAGAGTTATATTAGAACTCATAGTAAATATAACCTATCATAATAAATTATAGCATCACTTGAAAATACCTTGATGATGACTCTGAAAAATCCAATATCTTATCTATCGGGACAAATTATAAAGAAAATACAGGTTTAAGGTTTCCTTTTTATTTGGCTTTCTTCAACAGATATTGGAAGGGATGAATAAAGATGTATTTTCCAACTTCTCCGTGAATGAGGAATTTGGAGGTATTTACAGGTATAGCATAAAGCTTTTTTGTGCTCCTGGGAGTCTATGTTTATGGCATATGACATACATTATTCCAAAAATTTATTTTTTCTTTCCTAATAGGACCTCATAGGAAAGCATTCTATTCCTTTAAAAGCAATTTATGACTGTATCATACAATTTCAAATGTCTGTGACAGCTGTTTTTCTAAAACAGACCATTAGAACAGAGCATGCCTATAAATCTCAGGTCCCAAAGAGAGGAGTTCCCATCTTGAGCAATCTGAATGCCATGTTATCAGTAACACTTTTCAGGGAAACATTTATAACCACACAGTTTGAATGCTGAGTTTTTAAAATGGGTATTTTCAATTATGAAAGGCTAAAATTGTTATCAAGTGAGTTGTTTATTATGCAAATGTTCTGACAACAGTTTAAAATATTTCAGGTTCTATCTCTTTTTTTTTCAGGCAGGACTGTATTTTCCATTTATAGTGCAAATATAACTTCCACAAGGAGTAATGACAGATAAGCACACACAGGCTGAAAAGAGAAATTGAATTTGGTCTAAAACTAATACCTGCTTCTACACAAATCTTTCACAAATAAAACTTTATTGTGCTCAACTTGTTTACATAGCTAAGCAACACACATTCATTTATTGTACACACCTCAGTTTCAGTAAATTAAGCAATAACTTACCTAGAGAAGCATTTCAATTTTTTTTTTTCTTATCCTAACTTGAATTTATCCAGAGTTAGAAAGTGAGATATCCAGCGTTCAGATTCACTCGGCCCCAGGTTAATTAGAAGGAGCTTTCCGTTCAATCTGCCTCTACAATATTCCGAGAGCGCTTTTTAGCTCCAATCCTAGTATCTGAACTCTTCCAGCAGTCTCTTTTTATTTATACACACATTGTCCTTTTCAAAACAAGCAGCCAGCTGGAATGATTCAAACCTCTGTTCAGCACACCGTTAAAATGCAGCTTCCTCCTTGGACACGAGAATTACACCAGGGAGCGGACCGAGTACAGCAAAAAGGCTAAGAGAACTATTTAATCACCGGAATACCAGCTGCTCCTGCTCTGCTGTTGCTACTGCTGCTGTGCTTCTTGTTTAGCCGTAGTCGGTCTTTCCCTCCCTCCCTCTTTCTCTCACATCTCCAGAACTATAAAGGCAGCCCTGCCGGATTATGATTGGCAGAAACAGCCAATTCCTTCAGCTAATCATCCTCAAGACTTTCAAGGACCTGGAGCTGTTGTGATGTCATGCAGTCAGTGGGATGTTACACATGAATACATTCCAACAGAAGCTAATTCAGCGATCAGCTGCATTCCTCTCACACCAAGGTGATTGATTAGATGCTCCTTGAGGATTTGCATAATCTTTCATTGTACAGTTGGACTCTTTCCTATGAAACTGGAGAGTAAAATGCCACTTTGCAGCTATGACACTGTACCAAAAGATTCTACTGGGTAAAAACGAAAAGTTGAAGACAGGGTTTTCTGTGGTAAATGTGTGCCAGTCAATGCATGAATTATGAATTAAATAAAAGCCAATGATGAGCAGTACGAAACTTGGAGAAATATTAGTAAGCTACAGACTCCTAAAATTAATAATATTTTAGACTGTAATAAATGGTAGAAGAAAAGAAGTAGTTGTGTGTGTGTATGTGTGTGTGTGCTATATAGATGGTTTCATTAGTTTAGGTAAATTACTCGATTATTATGGAAAGGTTCTTTTCTATACCCAGCACGAACAAAAAAATCATTGTTTCCATGTCTCATTCTTTTACTTGGCAATAAAATAGGAAGATTAACTGCTCTTTGTTCCAAATCATATTTACTCAGAAACATAAATTACATTTATTTGTTTTATGTAAAGTTTTTTGAACTTCATTCAAATACATATTTGATTAAAGTGCTTTTGAATGTACTTCTTCATTTCAGGTTACATGATTCCCAGAGTTCTTCTGGCTTTGGTACCTTCTTTAGTTTCCACCATTTAAATTAGTGGAATAAGATGTACTAATGAAAACTCAACCCAAACCCCTTATAGGTTAGATAACGAAACTACAAACTTTTCTCAAATCCAAAGAGTCCTTCTGGTAAAAGTGTGTCTTTGATTATAAGGACTTCTGCTTGGATTACTGGGACAGTATGATTGACCCTTTCAGTATGTTGCAGGTTAGTTGTGGGGGGGTGTCCCTCAAAACACAGCATTTATTCATGATATGATCTTTGGATGAATGATATTAGTGCACTCAGAGCTACTGGTGTTATTATACTGTATAAGGGTTTGAGGGTCAGGTAGCTGTACACATATTCTAGATAGAAGACAGAAAAAAAATTCTAGCAAATTAAAAAGAATATCTACCAGTTATTTTGTACTTATAAAGACCATCACTGAACCATAGACCACGTGTCAGGAATTTTTTCAGATGCAAAAGCGAAAAGTATAATAAAGGAAAAACTTATATTTTAAAATTCCTCAAGGAAGAGTCTAGGAACTACTTACTATGTTTTAAGAATCTTTGGAATGCAAATATATTGGAAGATCAAATCAGAATCTTCCTAGTGTTACACATCAAAATTCAAAATGGATAAATTGCAGCTAAATATTTCAATGATGTATTAATAAAATAATTACTATTAGAACAGCAACATGCCAAATACTAACTGCTGAGAAACAAAATAAAATAAATTTAAAAGCTAATTGAACATTTTCCATTTTATGTAGCTTCTCACACTAAAAATGCCTCTTTAAGTTTAGTCATCATTCTTGTTTTAGCTATACAACAACGAAAAGAAAAACTTTTTTTTAAAATACTTAAGTTCTTTATCCTATCAACATATATCTACTTCATAACTCAATAAAGATTGCTACTTTTTCAGAGTCATTTCAGTTATTGCAACTAAATGACAACACAATGATTCTTATCACAAAACCATGGCATTAAAATATAGAATGGGATTTATATCATCAGCACTGGTGATAACCACAGTTGGTATTTGATTATAAGTGAAACTTATTGACCAGTTTTTTCTCCAATATTATTCCATAAACAATGCTTGCAGCCAAAGAAACATACATTATCATGAAAACACTTGGAGAATGTAAAAGAATCATGTGTAATATTTTGGAAGATATTCTCAACATAAAATTTTAACATAAAATACTATAAATATCTGCGAAAACCAAAAATTTCTGAGATTCTGATTTCAAGTACATAGTAGGAAAAGAAAGAATATACTGTCTATTCTCATAATTTATTTAGAAATAAAATAAATCTTGGGGGCAGAGGGACCAATCAGATGTACAGATGTATAAATGATGGAAACCAACTACAAATTGCTTTCTTTCGTACATCTAGGGAAAGTTGGAAAAATTCACACTGTCCATATTGAATAATAAAAATAAAATAATCCCAAAAGTACTTTGAATAGTTTTCTTATAATTTCCTTTGTATATTGTATTTTCTAATGATTTAAAACATTTCTTTATGAAATTAATGACTTTTATCATTTCCTAATGTATTGTGTTGGAGAAATGAAGCAAATGACCTTGCGATTTCTAGGAGGAAATGTAATATGCAAGAGAAGATAGGGAAGAATTGTTTTCTCAAAGCAATTTTTAATAACTTTACCTGTGTTCACAATTTATAGACCTTGCACATAAGTCAGATGTAGCATCTATCCAGTTAGCTCGAAATAATATACATTATACAATGCATTTACCCGAATGATTTTAGTTGAATTCTATTATTTTTCTTTTGACACCCATGAAGTGCAATATAATTTTTCTTCCTATTATGACATAGGTCGAGGCATATACTAATCATAAATGATCCTTATTAAATTGAGTTGAACTTGTTGAACTAATACATTTTTTGTGTTCTCCATATTTTTTATTCAATTGTTATCTAAGCTTCTGTTTTCAACTGACTTTCTTTGAAAATTCAAAAAATGTATCATATGCATGGTTTTGAAATTTTAAAAATGAAAAACTCCAAAAACTATTTTGTAATAGCACTTAAAATGTACATAAAGCATGTAAAGTACATATCAATGTCTATTTATTCAATAGAAGAAGCAGAAAACAGAATTAAGCATGTTTATTATATAAAGGGAAATTCCTATTTTGGTTTTATATGTCAATGCATTTTTAGAGTCAAAGTCAGAGGGTAATTATATCTACTAGTAAAAATACATGATAAGAAATATTCAGCAAATTTAACAATTTCTAAAATTCCTATTCATTTTCTTTCTCATTAACTTCTTTTTTGTTGTTACTAAAGTCAAGTTTTAAATCCATCCATTTAAAATAAACAGAAATTTCCAAAGAAAATGCTAAAGAAATATCTCCAAGTACCTTGTAATTATTATTTAAAAATACCCTTCACATACACGTACATATAATAAACAGAAGATTTTATAGTTTTATATAGAGTTTTCTATATAAACTTTTTTCCTTTATTTTTCATTTCCTCTATTCTGCAAAAATGACAATTTTGAATAAATACAAGTACTTTAATTTACAATTTAAATTACTGAACTTTACGCATGCAGGATTCTATTACTACTGTACCACTTTCTGTCCCCTTTTCTTTCTTTTCTTTTTTTATCATGAGCAACTTTCTAGTTGTCCCAGCTAACACACAAAGGCTCTTACTTTTTAAAGGAAAAAGCATGAATAGAAGAAACTGCTATGTTCAAAGTTTATGCCTTCAGGGGAAAAGCCTCTAATTGAGCTATGAGTGACTAAAACAAAAACTTTCTGTTTTTTTTTTTTTTCAGAAAAAAAAAAACCCTTCTGCAAGTAATTACTCAGATAAAAACTCCTATGAGAAAGGAGAAGAAAGTCAGCTTTACTCCATAGAACTCATATACATATTAAAAAAAGAAAAAGTAATGTTATATAGCATTACTTATGTAACAAGCACTCCAGACACAGACATAAATGTTATCTTATTACACATCTGGATATCTTGTTGGCAAGCTATTGAGTGGAAAAAAATGGTAACCACAGGTTGGAAGAAAGAATCTTCTTGCCAGTATCACTGTAGTGCATTGTTTTAGCAAGAGAGAAATCAGCATGTTAATGCTTCAAATAAATCCTTTGACGATGCAAAGCTTGATAGACCAAGTGAGGGGAAAAAAAGTTTAAATCATCCAATTCCACTTTGGCTGACAAGTGCCTAAAGGAACATTATTTTTAATAAATAGCAGATGTTGGCCAAAACATTATTGAATCACAAAAATCTTTGTTGTGTAATGAAAGGGAGCACACTAGTGGTGTCCTGGGTGAGGTGAGAGAAGACAGTAGAATATTAAATTTACAATTATTCCATGGTCTGATTCCTGCTATGAAATTTTCAGTGAATTTCTCTTTTTGAGGCTACACAAAGGTGGTTAGAGTTTATAAAGTACATTAATTAGGCTACAATTCCTGTGGGAGTCTCTTATCAGAGGAGAATCTTTAAATACCACAAAGTGCTTCAGTATGAATGGGATATCTACAATAGGCAGTTTTGCTTTGTTTCTTCATGTCTTTTTCTTTTCTTTGTAATGTGTTTGCCGAAATTTCATTACGGTTTAATGATAATTTCCTTTTGAGTTAGGCCTTACAAATCAAGTCATTTTATATCCTCTAACTTAAAGTCTAATGTTCAAAGTGAGAAACGTACTTGTGGACCACAATCCTAGCATCATGATGATACATTTATAAAAACTCTTTTAGTCATATAGGGTATATTGTTTCATCTGTTAGCAAATTCTTTTTATCTTAGGTATCCCAATATCATTTGTTTTCTGTCTGCTCCAGTCCTTTGGGGAAAGGCATCTCATTTATGAGCTACTTCTACTAATGCTCTGATCAGCATGGGAAATCTTAATGTTTCACCAAGCCTTCGTAAATCAGTTTCTGTCCTGTTAGCTCCAGTGCCTCACTCTAAATTATCATCACTGGGATAATTCACTGGATGTTCCTACTCATTCTCCTATTTGGTTTCAGTATAGCAATGTTTTTTAGGGGAGGTGGTGTTGAGAGAGTTAGTTGTGTGCAAATGTGTAAGATAAGAACATGATGTGTGAAGGCTAGCCAGAAATGTTTGAAAGTCTCCTATATAGTTGAAAGGTGATGCAAGTAAACATATGAGTTATAATGTCCACAGTCAGGCCATGACTGTACCCCATGACCTGTAAGCCCTGCAGTAGCCCAGCTAGCGGTTAGGTATACAACTATATATTGCCACCATTATCTGTCTTAGAGACACACATTATTTTTTTTTTAATTGAAGTATATTTGACACACAAGGTTACATTAGTTTTAACTGTACAACATAGTGATTTGACAACTGTATATGTACACTATGCCAAGACACTAATTTTGAGTCCCAATTATAATCTCAGCAATAGTCTTTCCTTTTGGGGGACAGAGATCATATTTTTTTTTCTTTTGAGACTTATACATTTAATACTTGGAGCAGTACAGAGTGTATATTTGCCCTTAAATTAAAAAAAAACACCCAAACTTATGAATGAATGAATGAATGAATGAATGAACGAACTAGGAAATGAGGAGAGGGGAGCACTAAGGTCTTGCATACAAATATATTTCCAACACAACCATTGCATGAGTTCTATATTTCACAAATTGAAAAAGCTACAAGTAATTTCAAAACAAAAATGCAAAAATACATTATAAAGCAATTTTCTCATGGATTAAAAAAAAACAGATCAGGGATCCCTGGGTGGTGCAGCGGTTTGGCGCCTGCCTTTGGCCCAGGGTGCGATCCGGGAGACCCTAGATCGAATCCCACATCGGGCTCCCGGTGCATGGAGCCTGCTTCTCCCTCTGCCTGTGTCTTTGCCTCTCTCTCTCTCTCTCTCTGTGTGACTATCATAAATAAATAAAAATTAAAAAAAAAAACAGATCAGTTTTCCTTTTTAGAACACATATAATTGAAATCTCACTAATATTATTCATGAATAAAAATATTTTAGTAAGAATAAAGTCTTCTTTAAATGTTTGCATTATATATATTTAATTTAATTTGTACTTGTAGAATCAAAAGAATGACTGTCATTTCTAAGTGCTTCACCATATAATGTGATCTATCTCCTCTATTACAGTAAGTATCATATTATTTTTGGGCTTTAATTGAAGTTTTCCCTTTTTGAATATGGGTTATCATGCATAAAATGATTATAAATTTACTGGGAATAGGTGCAGTACTCTGAAGACAGAGAGATTTTACTAAAAGAACAAAACAAATACTTGAATGTAATATAAGATAAATAAAGTGAAGTAAAATGATTTGTAGCAAATTAAGTAAAATAATACTATAAATGCAGTTCATAATAAAGAAATGATAGTTTGTTTGCTATCTCAGCTGTTTATATCCTTTAGAGGGTAGGGAAAAGCTCAGCAATTAAATCAAGGTGGGAAAAAGAAGCATGTAACGACCACAGAAATGTATCAAAGAATATACATACCACCCTGCTAAAATCTTCAATATTTTAGGTTCCCATAGAGGGCAATATTGTATAAAAGATGGTGAACCAGGAATCTGCCAATTCATCTCTGTTGATATGCTTTAAAGAAAACTGCTGTTACTATAAATTTGATGCTGTACTTCCCCTCAAACTCTGACTAATATATAAAATGATGCACACAAAAACAGCAGAGACTCATCAAAAGCAAAGAAAATTCATTTGGTATCCTGCTTACTGGTAGATTACTTGAGTGAATATCCTCCAGTTTCACCTATAATTGGACTCAATCCCTGAATCTAGATAGTAGATTGCAATCTATCATATAGTCATTTAGTCTAGTAGAAATATTATTGAAATAATGCCTTCCTCAATGCCTGGAAAAGAAAGGTAAACTACAAATAAGATGAAAGCCATGTCTATATTTCAAATCAAACATCGCTGAATCACCGAAAAAAATCTCTGTTGTGTAGTGAAAGAGTAGTACATAAGTGAGACCCCAGGTAAGGTGGGAGATAACAGTGGAAACTAACCAGGGATATAACCATAGTGTAAGGATGGGGTGTGGAGTATGCAAGGTTATACTTAGCTATGGTTGCTTTGCCATAAATCCCCTTCCCCTCAGAGATGCTAAATGTAATTATAATTCAAAGCATTTACCTTCAAATGATTTTTATAGTAACCGCTAATCTGTATTGAGCTTATACTGAAAGCAGTGAAGGAGGCATACATTAAACATCCAATTATCTATAGATTTTAATACACGTGGTGATATGGAGTACATGGAGTACATGGAATTATGAAGGGTATGTGTGTGTATTTGCAATTAAGTAAAAAATTGTCCCCGATTTCTAAAAACCTAGTTTATATCCCTATCTTATGGTTCCAGATCACCTTGGAAGAAGGTATTCCTCCAGCATTAATCACTATCTGCTCTGGCCCTTCTGTCTTTACTCTTATGGTGATATATGGAAGGAGGCTATTGGTTAAACTTGATTTCTCAGTCACTGCCATCACAGAAGCTTGTTTCAATACGCTTGCTTTTATAATACATTGAATACCAAAATCATGTTATCTTCAAACAATCTATATTATAGATTGTTTTGAATCTAAACGATCCTACGATTAGTGTGGTATTGTCAACTTTGTACAGGTTAGAACATTGAGACACAAGCAGCAAATCTGGAATCTGCAAGAGGACTCATCTATTCCTAGCCTTGTTACCTTTTCACTATACCAGAAACTTTCTCTGAATGGATCTAGTCTAGAGAATGGAATTTTATGTAATCTGTAAATTGGTAGCCTTTCAGGTGGCCATCTAAAACCCTATACTCTGTAATACACTAGTTGAAATATAGATGAGAGAGGAATCGAGCTCTCAATATTTCAATATGGCAAGCTTGCAAAAATTTGGCAGGATTCAAGTTTCAATATCTACTCTACAAATATCTTGTATGCAAAAACTTACCTAGTATCAGAACTGGTCTAAAGGCCTCTGTAGCAAGAAGGATTTAAGGCTAGGCTTTAGAAAAACTAAGCAGTGTGGGGAATCACAGTCATTGAAATATGCTAATGAAGGAAATAAAATGAAGGAAATTTGTAAGATTTAATTTTCTGTATATTTTCAATTAAACCATGCAATTTATTTTTCTGATTTGAGAACCAGAGAATTTTTCTTTTCTTTTTCTTTTTTGAGAGAATTTTTCATATCCACCCATGCTATTACTGGTTGTCAAATTACACATACATACACAAAATTGGAACAAGAGTTTTATAAAACAATTCATACTATAACTAATTGCAATGAATTTGATGCTTTTTGTTCCTTTCCTTTCCTTTCCTTTCCTTTCCTTTCCTTTCCTTTCCTTTCCTTTCCTTTCCATCCATTCCATTCCACAAACATTTTGAAATGCTTACCTCAATCTATTAAATGCATGTAATGAGCCATGGCCTGCTTTTGAAAGATACAAATCTGGATTCATTATATATCTGTACAATACTGAATATAAAAAAGATCAAGTAATCTCCATGTTTTTATAATTGAAGCTTTTACCTAATTTTTCCATTTAGCTATTTTTATAACCTTAATACCTTTTTCCATTTCACAAAGTGACTATCAATGGATCATGCTATTCTTTGGAGAACAGAGAACCAAAGGGGCAAACTAGATTAACAGATGAACATAGAAACAAATGGAGCTTTCAATTATACATTAATAACACTGGCCTCTTAATGTAGAGAACAACAGAATAACTAATATATTAATACTCTTTAGGACTTTAATTGTTTGCAATTATAAAACTATAGGCAAACATTTGGAAATCCCAAACTTCCAATTACAGGGAGAAATGAGTTGCTAAAAAAGACATGGACGGAAGCACTCTGTATTTTTTCATTCTTATTTGTGGGAAAACAGAAAGAATATACCTCATTGCATCATAGAAATCTTACTGCTACCTTATAAGGCTAGAATGATTTTAGAGTGCCACTAATAAGCTCATTTTAGTTGCATAATGTCTATAGTGACAGTATTTCCTAACTCTAAAGTAAACAAACAATGCTTTTCTTTTGTGAAATGTGCAGATATATATATATATATATATATATATATATATATATATATATATATTTTTTTTTTTTTTTTTTGTGAAATGAGGAAAAAAATCAGTGCTTCAAAATTCAGAAGGAAACATAGTGGAATGCATTATTGACCCTACTTCTTTATTTCTGCCAGTTTTAAAGCCCTTTGTAATAAGACTTTGTAGTTCCTCCCAATATGAGGACTACCTTATTTTCCCATCCTTTTACTTTCAGTTCTGCTATATGAGGGGTTTGGACCAACAGACTGAAGAGAAAGTAATATGCTAATTCCAAGCTCAGGCCTAAGAGGCATTATGTTTCCATTTACTCTTTTGTAACTCCCTTACTACTATAAGAAAGCCATGTCTGCCTGGCATGTGGACCAACATTGCTCAGCTAAGATGTCCTAGCCAAGTCCAGGGCAAAGCAGTGCCCCTACCTGACCTGTAGGTGTATAAACAAGCCTGGTCCATACTAGCAGAACCTAGCTACTACAGCTGATTCATGAGCAATACAGAACAGAGACAGAGGCAAACTATATTAATGTAATGGACATGAAAATAAATGGAGCTTTGAGTTATATATTAGCATTGCCCTCATTACATAAATAATAGAATAGATAATATAGTAATTAAATCACTTTAGTACTACAATTTTTACAATTATGGAGTTTCAGATAAACACTTAGGAATCCAAATTTGCACAATTTTAAGGCATACAATAAATGTATATTTAAGCTTCTGAATTTTGGGTAGTTTATTTTATAGAGTTATTTGACACCTAAACTTACTCTTTTCTGTATCTAAAGTCATTTCACAGAGACTTTAGTCTACTCAATAAATAGATTATGTAACCTGAAGCAAGAAAAATGATCACACATTTTCTCATCACTAGAATTTATTATATGATTTTGAAAAAGATTTTTATCTACAGTAAGACTCTATTTTATTTTATTTTTAAGACTTTTTTTAAATAATACTTTTAAAAATGTGATTAAGTTTCAAAATTTGTCTTTCTTTTGTTTAGTTCTGCTGAACCCAATCGAATAAATACATTCTATATTTCCTAACACAGCTATTATCTTATTGCAAAAGTAAAGATGGAGTTCAAAGGCAAAATATTACTCATAGACTCAGTAGGATTTTTTTCCCCAGTAAAAATATGGAATAAAATGCTCATTAAAAAAAGTTAAGACAAAACAAAACAAAAACACATTTTTTGCTTTGGTGCAAAATAATCCTTAATTTATAGATAAAGTTTTTTTGACTGATGAAAGAATAGAGGATCACAAATTTTCTGTAAAGGAACAATTGTGAAGAGTGTATATTTAACTATACTAAAATGCATTCTTAACTAAGGGCACAAGTTTTCATGTTGGAGTGATTTAGTCTGCTTAAAGTAAGACAGATTAATATTTCATTAACTCATACTTAGAGGATCATTTTTCTTTTCTCAGTAAAAATTACTAAACAGAGAAACAAACAATAGCCTCAGAATTTGGTTCCTAACTTCAACAAGGTAGCTATTGGTTTGCCTTGTCCTGTTAAATTAATTGAACACATTTTAATACTTTCATGTAAAAGATATATTGACAAATAGCTAGTACACATCAAGTCCCTCATCTTTTGATTCTAAGAAATAGGAATAATAATATCCCAAATAATAATGACAAGTAGTAATAATTACTGCAACAGTATTAGTGTCACCACTAATCTCATCAAGCAGCAGCAGTAACAGTAAGAGCAGCCACTGTTTCCTGAACCTTCATAGGGCTTGAGCTTCCTTCATTCAGATTTTTAAACAAAATCATGGTCAAGCTGGAATAGGACCTAGTAAAGGACATGGGTAATGTAAATGTCAACTTTTATAGCCCACAATGAGTTGAGGAATAAGAATAATCGTAAGAGAAAAGGGAGAGGAGGAACAAGTAAGAACAGAATAGAAACGATGCTGTACCTCGTTATAATGATTATAGTGCATTGAATGAGCCTGGTATGTTCTAAGCAATTCACTTTTATTAAGCCACTTAATCTTCATGGAAAAACTTGCCTGATAAGAATACAAATGAAGACATTGGACCACAGAGGGGTTAAGTATCTAGGTTGCCCCAGTTGGTAAGTTTGGCATTTGAACTTAATATTTCCAGATCCTGAGCCTAGTTTTAACCTCATGCTATTCAAATGGAAAGAGAAGCAGCAGCCAGTTTTGCTAAAATGGCAAGACTCTTTGACTCTTTTACTCAAAACACTGTATTAAATCTTGCAATGACTTATATTTCAAAATATCTGAATTATGAAACACAGAACAATGTCACAGTGGAAAAAAAGCAAAACATTAAATCATTACTAAGATAATTTTAGAGGCAATTCTTTAAAAGGAAGGAAAAGCCCTGCCAGACAACAATCAATAAATTGAATAAATCAATAGCAAAAAAAAAAAAAAAGAAACTTAAGAATATATCTAGTCATATGAGAATCCTATAAGTAAACCTATAAAATCTGGTATAACATGAAGAGTTCTAGTTAATTCCTGCTTTTGGGCTTCCTGTATTCCTGGCTTAGCATTTTCCTGCATTTCTCATTTTCTTTAAACCAAAATATAAATATTAATAGCTCAGTAAGCCAGCATGAGTTTGGTAGACTCCCACTTGCTATGCTAGCTTCTACCGTATTCTCTGCTTATATCATGTCAGACATACATGCAAAGCAAAGTTTACTTCAAAACATAGCTAAATATGAGAGACTCTTAGTAGTAATACACTCCTTTTCTGTCTTTTCTTGGGCTATTCCAGTCTCAATTTAACTCCCACCTCTTGTTTCAGCTCAGCGTTCAGAATATTTGCTGATAAAATGAAGGTGCTTGAGTATGTACAAGTAGTCAAGAACCTAATTTATGCTGCTGAGATACCTTGGAGAATGCTGAAGCCAGCCAGATGCATGAAGCCACCAGAATGCCAGACAGATCAGTAGGAAGTAGAATTTATATATATATGTAAATATGATATATATTTTGAGTAATAAAAAATAAAGAGCCCTACCATGGGGTTTATAGAGATTATAGAGAATAGTTAAAATATTCTTGCTACAGTGGCTTTGCAATATATTTTATGTCATAATGTGCAACTCTTTATACTACTACTACTTGAAAATGCTTTTTTTATTTTGCAATAGTGCTCTTCTGCAACGAGATTAAAAATTCAATATACAATGAAAAAAGTATTTTAACTTTTCAAAAGAATGTCGATAAAGTGTCAACATTTACCATCTACTAAGACTATTGTGGTATCATTTCCTATTAAGACAAACACTGTAAATCTGCTATGTTAGCTCTAGGATCTATTTAAAACATTATAGTTAATTTAATTAGAATGTGCCCCCATGATGAGAATTTATCACACAGAGCTCCAGTAAGGTATATACACACCATTTTGTAAAATGTACTTTCATTTAGATCATACGATTTTTCCTAAATTGACTTTTATAATTTTTTAAAAGATTTTATTTATTTATTCATGAGAGACACAGAGAAAGAGGCAGAGACACAGGCAGAGGGAGAAGCAGGCTCTTTGCAGGGAGCCTAATGCGAACTCGATCCTAGGACCCCCCAAGATCACGATCCCAAGGACTCACTGAGCCACCCAGGTGCCCTGACCTTTATCATTTTCAATGAAAATTTTCTTCTGTATGAAATGAGATGTTAGTATTGGCCCTCTAGAAGAAAAATAATAACATAAAAAGTTAAAATGGTTAAAATGATGTCTTTTGAAGACAGAGCATTCAGGGATTTTTTTTTAAGATTTTACTATCTATCTATCTATCTATCTATCTATCTATCTATCTATCTATCATCTATCTATCATCTATCTATCTATCTATCATCTATCTATCATCTATCTATCATCTATCTATCTATCTATCTATCTATCTATCTATCTATATCTATCTATCTATCTATCTATCATCATCATCATCTATCTATTTATTTTAGAGAAAGAAAGTGCTGGTGGAAGGAGGAGCAGAGGAGAAGGAAGAAGGAGGGGGAAAAAATCTTAGGCAGACTTCCCATACTGAGAGGAGAGCCAGAGTTGGGGCTCCATTCTTTGACGTAGAGATCATGACTGAGCCAAAACCGAGAGTTGGATGCTCAACCAACTGAACCACTTAGGCACCACACACACATTCAGGGATTTAAAAGAAAAAAGAAAAAAAATTAAATCTATTAATGGTTCAATTTTTTTCTTTCCAATTCTTGGAGTCAAAGTAAAGTTATAGAAAGTTAATGTGACATTTGAGAAGGGAATTGGATGGGGGATGGGTTGATTGGTGATGAGGATTAAGGAGTACACTAGTGATGAGCACTGCATGATGTATGGAAGTGTTAAATCACTATACTGTACACCTGAAAGTAATATTGCATAATCTGTTAACTAATCAAAACTTAAATAAAAACTTAAAAGAAGAAAGTTAATGTGACATTTGATTTTACTGTAAATGTTATAAACTCAATTAAAACTCAGTATTGAAGATAGCAGTAATTTATTTTACAATTAAATGTGCAAATTTTGGTAGAACAAAGGATCATGGTAGAGCAATATTTTTACTAAAATAAGTTTAAAATGAAATTTAAATGTGCTTTAAATTAGTTGTGTGCACACATAATTCACAATTCCAAACAACATCCAATATTTTCCAAATGTGAAGAGAATGTGTACTTATTATGACTTCCAAATGTTTGTGTATGTATATATGTAGTTAGAGTAACTGAACTATAGTATTTTTGTAAGGGAGCTGGTAGCTGATATACATTACACATATATTACATATATATGTAAATTTATCATAGTAGTATGTGCTTTTTCTCTTCACTGTCTATGTCATTAGTCAAATGTTAGAGAAGTTCAGGCCTTTGAATGATTTTGTAAATCAACTTAAATGCTTTACAATAGTATTTAACTTTTTAATGAATTAGTCCTCCATATTTTGTTTGAATCTTTTTTCTAATGCATTCAGAATACTTAAATATTGAGTGTTTCAAGAATGGAGTACCAAAAATTCCTCAATTTTTAAAATTTACTGATACAATTACTAACTACAAAATTTACCAAAAGGAAAACTTTAAAACTAAGCTCTACAAGAGCAAGAGTGTTACTGAATAGATCAAATTATGTGATCTCATAGGGTGTACAAAATTGAATTTTTGAATTATATAATTGTATGTTGCAGTGTCTTGAATTGTAGGAAGAACTTTTGGCTTTTCTATTTCATTGAATACATTTAAATTTTATATTGGAATGAGATAAAATGGTAAACTACCATACTAAAACATCTAGATTTGTTGAAACCGACAAAATAATCAATAGTGACAGCTTCTCTTTGAAAAAAAGTTGTTGAAGAAAAGTACCCTGAAAAAGATCAAAAGACTGTACTTTTCAAAATATTAGCCACTCTTTTTAAAAAAGGAATAGAAAAGAACTTTCATTTAGGAGGTATTTCAACATCCAGAGACAGAATACTTTCTCAATTAAAAATAACTTGGTTTGCAGAGAAGAGTTAATTAAAAGTGTGAACAATTAGGATTATTCATCATAAAATGCGACTCTAAAATGATTGCAGATGATGTTATAAAAATTTGAAATGTCATTGTAAAGTGTATTTGGAGAAAAGTATTTATGACACATTAGAGTTTAATCATTATGAAGAGGTTTTTTATTTTTAAGATTTTATTTATTTATTTATTTATTTGGGAGAGAAAGAGTGCAAGTGCAGAAAGGAGCAGAAGACGGACAACCAGACTCCATGTTGAGCACAAAGTGTGATGTGAGGATTGATTTCAGGACCCCGAGACTATGACCTGAGCTGAGGTCAAGAGTAGGATGCCCAACCAACTGAGCCACTCAGGCGCCCCTCATTATGAAGAGGTTTTTAAAAATTTGCTTTAATGAACATATGAACATACTATATCTATATATATATGTTAACAATTTTGAAAGAAATTTATTAATTTATTTTTTTTAAGATTTTATTTATTTATTCATGAGAGACAAACAGCGAGAGGCAGAGACATAGGCAGAAGGAGAAGTAGGTTCCTTGTGGGGAGCTGGATGTGGGACTGGATCCCAGGACCTCTGGATGGTGACTTGAGCCAAAGTCATATGCTCAACCACTAGGCCACCTAGGTGCCCAAGAAATGTTTTAAAATCCTTTCTTAGTAGGATACTTTTATAGGTCTACTACTTTATAAAACTAATATGTTGGCTATATATTTCATAATACATAGTTTATGTTATTTTTTAGTGCATCCTTGCATTCTTTAAAATATTGTGGTATATGCATGAAATAGCACCTTCGATGCATAGGAAATGCTTAAATTGAGTCTTAATGAATATTCTCAGTGAAAATTCAAAGGTCTCTCACATTTTGCTGCAGGCGGCATATTTACTATGTTTTCCTGAATACAGATGTCCTTACTCAATGCCTATGGAGTCTGGTCACCTCTGCAGTCTCTCTCACAAAAGAAATATTTCTATTATAATTAATTTGACTCCATACTCACATGTTATTCTTAGTCAATTAAATTTGAAATAACATATCACCTAATCTCTTGTTGGCATAAAATATGAAATTATGAATGTATTGTGGTAGAATAAAACCTAGTCTAATGATTCAGAAAACCTGATATTCCTAGGTTTGATTCTGTAAACAAAAGGGACCTTGGATGTTAGCTTGTTTGGACATGTTTCCTTAGGTCATGAGAATTTCTATATCCAAACACTTTACTGTCTACAATACAGCATTATTACCCTACTATTCCAGGAAATTTCTGCCCAGTAAGATAAACGTTGCAAACGACTTTACTATTTGTCTCAGGGACTTCTCAAAAGTCCCATTTAAATGAACAAAGACTCATTTAAATTAACATGAAAGTGTAACTTTTTATTAGGTAACATCAAAGGACTGTTTAGTCTCCAAGATTCTTTTAACTCTTTGTCTCAAAATCATCACTATAATGTATCTAATAATCTTAAACTCCTTACCCAGTGCAAATCAAGTCCCATCCAATCTCCACACTCTTCCTCTGCAAAATCTTATGAATGTCCAAATTTCATCCTTTCCTCTGAGACAGCATAACTGTCAAAGTAGTGCTCTCCTTGATTATCATTGGTTAACACTTTTAATGAGGCACAGAGGCCCCCTACCATTGTTTGGAACTTCATATTATATGTAGCCTTAATATTGTTTGCATACACCTTGAAGAGGATATCTAGCATTATATAATTACCTTTCAATTAATTTATTAGAAAAGTGTTTTATGGATCATCAAGCAGCATTTTGAAGAACCTCTGAAAGACAAAAGTAGCATTGGTGGATGGAACTAGATACTCTGAATTTGATTTTGAAAGATTTAAATAGTTTAGGAAAAGATTCTTTGTGAAAAATAAGATGGAACTCAGCATTTTGACAAGAGAAAGCCAGGTGCATTATCACTGACATGACATCTACTCAATGATGGGAAAAAACAACTGATATTTCAGAGGAACTGTATAAAATGAGGTAACCATGATAAAAAAAATTGTCTTTGAAAACTTTTTATTTTTTATTATTTTTTTATTTTATAAGCTTTTGCAAAAAACCATTATTAGAATTGTTTTAAATGAAACTAAGGAAAGACAATTTTGTCTAAGTTTGATCTGGATCTATTAAAGGGGAGAAGCGTAGCTTTTGGGACCGGATAAAGAGATATTCAATATGAATGAACACCAAAAAGGAAGGTTGGCAATCCTATTGGTTCACTACTCCCTACTGAATCTTGCCTACTAAAATCATCCTGGATTTGTATTTCACAGAAAAGCAAAACAAAACAAAATACCCAATAAATTTCCCAGTTCCTATTCAATGCTGAGGTAATAATAATGTATGTCCAAAACTTTGTCCTACTATTTCATAAAAGAACTGTCAGTTCTAAACTAAAGATTTTAACAAGAACCTTTTTAGTAAATATTGCTGAGGGATACAATACCTGAGAGAAAAAAATTTCTAGTAAATAATGTGTATGCTCATAAATATTCAGAAAAGTGATGTTAGAATTAATATTACAAAGAAGATCTGTTATTTGGAATAACAGAGAAGGGAATCAGTCAGAGAAAACTCCATGCTAGTTATTTCCATAATGAATTGAAAAGAAATCTTGAGGCAATGACAAAAATAGTGTCTTGTGTCAAATTGGATAATGTGAAGGAACATGATTATTAAAGTTCTATCTTATCTGTTCAAAATATGGTCCTTTTGAATGTTTCTTTACTACAAAAAAGAGATGGCAAATCTCTAGTACTTTATAATTTTGTTACTTTAAAAAGAGTGAAAAAAAAGAGTGAAACTTCACATCACCACCCAAAGTTACTGAAGTTCCATTGAGTTAACGAGTTATTAAAGGCAATGTGTCAGTACAATATTTCTTGTTCTTTCAAATTAATAATAAAGAGTGTATATTTACATATAAAAAGGTGAATATTATAGTGGATTTATTTTGTTTCTTCTTATACAAATTGGTTTATTTTCTAATTTCAATACCTTTTACATCTATCTAGCATTGTTTCATTTAACAAACAAACACATGCTATACAACAACATAATAGTCATAGGGGATATAAAATGAATAAGATGTAATAGTCTGCTATTAAGAAATTCAGAAAAGAAAGAGAAATACTCACTGAAATGATGCAATCTGTGTATAATATATTGGGTATAAATGACAAAGATATATTTAGGGTTCTCTGTATCATCAACTATGGGTACTTAGTAAAAGCAACTTAACATCTATATATAACACTAATGCTGTTCCATGCCCTGTTTTAATTTTTTTTTAATATTGTTTTTATTTACTCATGAGAGGCAGAGATATAGGCAGAGGGAGGAGCAGGCTCCTCGCAGGGAGCCTGATGCAGAACTCAATTCCCAGACCTCAGGATCATGACCTGAACCAAAGGCAGATGCTCCAACACTCAAACCCAGGCATCCCTAAATTCTTTATGTTCGTGCTTTCCCTTATAACATACAGTGATTGCATCAGGAGTGGACATATGTGTGATAAGGTACAAACACAGGATTCTTGTAATGCCAGGAGACTTTTTTTTGAAGTCTTAGAGTACAGGGAAATAGCTATTGTTATTATGCCACTACAAGAGAAAGACCTGAAAAGAAAGTCTGTAGGAGGACAGCATACCTAAGGTGAGTTCAAGTGAAATCCATAGAACTGGATCCAATAAATTAGGCTAACACTGATTCCTGCACTTTTTCTGGACTTTGAACTACATGGACCAATAAATTTCCTTTTTGTTTTAGTGAGATTGAATGGGGTTTTCTGAGACTTGTTACTTGCAGCTGAAAGAGACAATTGATTTAAATACCATGATCTTTCTACACTTTTCAAAGACCTCCAAGCCCTTACACATTTCTCCTCTCCCTAATAAATTCCAACCCATCTACAAAGGTTAAACTCAACTGTAATAACCTATATTAAGCCTTTCATGATCTCTCCAGTCAGAAGTAATTAATTACCCCTTTGGTTTCCACTGCATTTAATAGCATTGATTTAACTATGTCTTGTATTTTAGTTAGCTGTTTTTCATGAGAATTTCCTCACTGGTTTTGTGATTAGAAACATTAGGTTCAGATGTCAACTCCTCAAATTATTGTTTGGAAGTCCATTAATTTTCTTTAACCTTAGAGCTCCTTTATATCAGTAAAATATTGATAAACAGAGCTAAAAAATATGTCTAAATAGAATGAAATCAGAGAACACATGCGTTTAGGGTTGTGTCTCCCCTGAGAAAGAGATGTTGAAGTGTTAGCCCCCTAGAATCTCAGAATGTGACGTTATTTGGAAATAGGATTCTTGCAGATAAGTACTTAGTTAAGATGAAGTCATGCTGGAGTAGGGTGAGCCCCTAATTCAAAATGACTGATGTTCTTGTAAGAAGATCATGTGAAAAAAGAGAAACAGGGAGAACATCACATGACAAAGGGGGCAGAAATTGAAATTACGTAGCTGCAAGACAAGGAATATCAAAGGCTGCTGGCAAGCCACCAGAAGTTAGAAGGAAGAATTCCTCTATAGATTTTAGGGGGAGTATGGCCCTGCCAGCACTTGATTTTGGACTTTTGGTCTTCAGAACTGTGAAACAGTGTTTCCATTGTTTTAAAACAACACCGAATCATCTAGTTTGTGGTACTTTGTTAAGGCAGTCCTAGGAAACTCATATAATATGCAACACACTGCTTGTGATATCTGAGATCTACAAGGTATGCATTAAGTATCAGATAAATGTTGAAGGATTCTATTCATTTCTGTACACAAGTACTGAATACTGATTTATTTTATATATAAATATGTTATATATTAATTACATGTAATTAATACATATATATAAAATATTTTTTCATTGTGTGTATAACAGATCTTCAGTCTATAATAAGGTCAACTTTGTTAGTTCAGGTAAAGGCTATGTGAGCTCTGATCTTCCCTATCCTCTTTTATGACATGTTGATACATCTGGGTTTAAGCATATCTCATAATAATAGCTACATGACAGCAGTGATATCTGTTCTTCTATGTCTCTATACCCATTTTGCTCTTGAACATCATATGTTAAGGAAAGTTGGCTTCATTGATCATTAGCAGGATTTCCTCAATTTGAGCTATCAAATTGAATAAAAATAAAAAAGTTAATACAGTCAAATCACAGTACTCAATGTTCTCATGGTCTGCTAGATTGAAATAATTTTATTGTTTTATTTTTGGAAGTTCATTATGGAAGTCAATTATGGAAGAACATTCTTTTTTTTGGAAGAACATTCTAAAATATATGAAATCATGCTGGAAATGCATTATATATTTAGTCTGCATGTGCTATACCATTTTGAATTGGTATTATTAAATAGGACCTTATAAGATAAGGTAGGATAAGATAAGTATATGCATATTATTCATGAAATTCTTTTATTGCTTCCATTTCTTCAAGTAGAAAATTTTGGTCTGGAATTACTTGGCATATGAAGTTGTATCTACCAGTGAATGGAGGTATATATTATGGGAACAAGAATATGTGAGTATAGGATATCCTGAATACCCTATAAATTCTGGCACATGAAGCTATACAAATAATATACCCTAGAGTCCCAAGTTGTGTTCATTATATATGATGATGTCTGAAGCAACAAACCCTGTGTTTATGGATATCTCAGGCTACACACAGTGACAAATCAAATCACATATTTCATAATGACAAATGAAGTCTTGAACATTGTGTACACATTTTAAAGGGGTACACTTTGCTCTGGAGTTTGAGGTCAATGACACACACTGGAAATGTGGAATGTGAACTACTGCTCTATCATCTACATGGGCACTGGGAGTATTCATTTATTTTAGTTTCTCTATGCACTAGCTTCTAAAGCTATACAGACAGGGCTTGAGAGATTTATTAATTTTTTTTTCTTTTTACCCAGAGTCATAGTTTTAGAGGCTTGTATTTAGGCATGCCTATGTGTACAGGCCAATAGGTTAGGCTTTATTTCATTATCGACTTTTAAACCCCTAGAATATTTTATGACCAATTAACTCAGCTAGTTAGAGTCTGAGGTTAATGTAATCGAATTTATGTGTTCAATCTCCCAAGAAAATGATCTGTATCTTCTTCCTTCCTACTTTGCTTCCTTTCCCTCATCATTGCAACTACTCATAAGTACTGCCACTAAGCTTTCTCTTTAGTGTGTGTTCAGATATTGAAAAGGAATCAGATAAAAATTTGATCACATATGCATAAAATAACTAATGGTAAATATAAAAGGACCATCAAATCTCTATTTTAGCTCAGTTCAGAAAACCTACATTGAGGACTGAGTCTTATGCTAGTTAACTAGGAGACAAAGATAAATGATTGTCAAAGTACCCAAAATTCACTAACAGAGACAAACACTGTAAAGGAGATCATAATACAGTTAGACTACTACAGGTGGCATTGAGAAGTTATTGAAAACAATTGCTTTATAACACTGAGATGAGAGCTATAAACGTTGATTGGGAAAATGAGCAAAGTATCCCATTTCCTCTATTCTTTGAGAGGTCTTTAAGGATGACCAAGAATTGGATAGATGATATGGTAGTCAAAATTCATAGTCACAAGCCACAGAAATTTCCTCTACATTAAGGTTTCTGATTTAGTAAATCTGCATGGATTGTACTCTTTCCTTTTTTCCCCTCCTTTCTTTATTATCTTTTCCTAACATGGCAAACTTAGAAGGTAGGTGAGATATAGGACAGAGAAGACAATGACAGATACCCACTGACACTAAATGTTAAACCATAGGCATAGAACTATAAAAATTATGCTATCAATAGGGTTTTCTTAAACATTCAAACTTCCGTGGAATCTCATATGTAACTTTTAAAATAATCATAACACAAAACATATATTTATATGACCATAGACTTTTCTGCTCTTGTATATACTCAAATGTATTACATGGGATTCTCTAAGAGACTGATTCTGACCTCTAGTCTTTAAAATCAAAACTAATGACATATGTAGTAGTATATTTCAGGAACTATATGTTCATTAAAGAGATCTATATGTAAAGTTCTACAAACTCTTAGCATTCTACAAAAACTGATGACAAATTTGAAGAAGCTATTTTTACAGTTTCACAAATTGTGTGAGAGTAGTCCTTGGGGAAATACTAGGTCTTTGTTGAATAAGAGTAATAACTTGAATTTCAATCAAATATCAATTCCCTGCCAAAGAATTGTCTCTGTTATATAATATAGTTACTTCCATGGCAAAAAGTATTGGATTTAAAGGGTCAAAAGTTTGGATACCTCTCCTTTTATTTAATAAGTATTAAATGGGCTGTTGTGCACTGAAACTTACTTTAAAGGGTACACAGACAATTTTTAAAAATATTTTATTTATTTATTTGAGAAAGTATGAGAGCACACAGGCAGGGGGT
The DNA here is from genome assembly GCF_003254725.2 of Canis lupus dingo. NCBI lineage: Eukaryota > Metazoa > Chordata > Mammalia > Carnivora > Canidae > Canis > Canis lupus. The sequence goes on from NC_064274.1 coordinate 34,697,975, forward strand.
AGGGGCAGACGGAGAAGGAGAAGCAGACTTCTCTGCCGATCAGGGAGATGGATCCCAGGATTCTAGGATCATGACCTGAACCAAAGGCAGATGCTTAACTGACTAAGCCACCCAGGAGCCCCATAGACATTTATTACAATAGCTATGAGAGTTACTTTTTATGAAGAGAGGTTTATTTGTTCATAGAAGACATTTGAACTTCTGGATTATTGCATTGTTATGTTGATCAGTCAATCTATGTAACACTGCTCTGGAAATGTTCCCCAAAAAGGTGCCGGAAAAAACTAATAAAAAAAAAATTTTTACCAGAGAATTGTGTATTAAGAAATTATTCTTCTTAGTATTGTAAAATTCACTTTTCAAATCATTAACATTAGATATTATCCTAACATCAAAGTACTATGGCCTTTATTATTTCTCATGATTTAGGACTGAAATTTAAATGAATAGAGATTAGGTCATAGAACCAGTGACCATGGATAAAAGAAAATAGGTATATGAAATCAAAGATTTGTATTTGTTCTGTAGAATGTGAGAGACTTTCTCTCACAGAGGCTTATATTCAATTCCATTATATTTTATTATATATTTTTATTTTTAAATTATTTTAATATATATAATATTTTATTTTATGGTGAATACACTTTATTTCATGTCTCCAAACATATCAATTGGTAGTAATTGTTATGAGGAAAGGATAGAAGTTACTCAGGCTACATTACAAAGAAAGAGTATCATAATCCACTATAAAGGTTTGTTAAATAGCTGTAGCAAGAATAGCAATGAAATATGTGCTAGAATTTTATATTCCTGAATCTAATATTGGAGTTGTATATAATTATAGTTGTTTCATCAAGTTGCAGTGCAGTATTGTGCCTATTTAGAACACTGGAAGTTGTTTTTCCATTGCCTTTCTTGTATATTTAGTTCTTAAATAAAATGTCTATAATATAAAAAATATTATTTATTTATTTTAATCTTAAGGATTTTCCCATATCGCTTATGTTCATAACATAATGTTGCAGTCTATGTTCAGAATCACATTGTTAGTTACCATATAGGACTCCTAATCACTAGGTGATGCCAACTCTCATTATTTAGCTTTCCTTTAATAAGGTCTTTTTTCTTTTTTTTTTTAGAAGTGAGGAGAGGGAGACAGAGAATTTTAAGCAGACTTCATGCCCAGCATGGAGCCCAATGTGGGGCTCAGTCCCACATCCTGTGATCATGACCTGACCTGAAATAAAGAGTAGGACGCTTAACCAACTGAGCCACCCAGGCACCTCTAATAAGGTCATTTTAATCCATGCTAGCCAGAGACAAGATGCAGAAATAACAAATAAAACATGATGTGCTCACTGATAAAAGACCCACAGGATTTAGAGATCTAAATGAGAGTGCAAAAGACACAGAAACTGAGGAGGAAAAGAACAAGTAGAGAACAGAAAAGTATGCTATCTACATAGAATAAATCATAGAGGAAATGAATCAAGAAAACACTACTATGGTGAGGCATAAAGACAAAAGAAAGGGCCTCATTAGCAAATGGAACCTGTAAAGATCAGGAATTTCCATTTCTTCAACTGTGAGCATCACCATATTGCATTCTAGAAAACTGTGAATGAATATGGTTAGCATGTCATATTCAGGTGAAGTAATATTGAAATAGGTGTTGTGAGGTGAAGCTGTGAGTCAGAAAACATGTGGATGAAAAGTTTGAGCACAAACTGGTTTTTATATTACATGATAAAAGTGAAGGAAAAAAGTGAAGAGACATTATTTGTCCTTTTGTAGAGCCAGATCTCATAAAATGGTATTAGAAGATTGTTCTAATACCTGAATAGAAGCTGGATTAAACTGGTGTTGGTCAACCTTTCATAGTCAGAGAAGGGATATGAGCTTTAGTCATTTATTAAAATAAATGGTTGAGATAATGGATAGTTAATATTTTAGTACAAATTAGTTCAAAGGTGAAATTTTAAAAAAAAAGAAAGAAAGGAAAAAAGTAGGATCAAGAATTGACAAGAGTTTCTAAGTTGCATTTAAGTTGAAATTTATTCTACCAATGTTTCCAGTTTTATAGTTCATCTAATCTTCCCATCTTCCTTCCCACTGTTGGCTGTTCCCTGGATATAGACAGATGGAAACTTTAGGAAACTATTGTGAATGACCACATAAGTCCCGAGGAGTATTTTAAGAGGCAAAAATCAGCATAATCTGGTAAAGAATAGAAGTTGTTTTTGGAGAAAAAAAAAAAGCACATTTGTAAGCCTAGAGGATGGGAATATGGTGGTGGGCTTTATGTTAATGTAGACAGTATAAGGGAATAATTGTTTTTTTAGATATAAATAATAAGTTTATTCTCACCATATATTTCCAAGTGCCTGGGACCATTAATACTGCAACAACCTGTTAGAGTAAGGGCAGAGGTGAAATATTTGTCAATATTAGATAAACTTATACTAATTACAAAAGTAATGGGGCTATAAGAAACACATTCAAGGTTAATATAAATATAATAATGTGTGCAGCAGACTGGGCACTAACAACAAATCCTGGGAAGCTCACTCTTACTTTCACTGTGCAGAAATGACTTTCTGAGACTGATTGTTTCTTCTTTCTCCTGAATTCCCTTCTGATTTTTTTTTTCTCTATCTACTCAAAAACTATAACTTTCTTCTAAGTGGAACAAATATAAAGGGGAATGGGTCTTAATGCTCTTGATCTTGGAATATGTAGGACTTCAGAAAATTTTCACTCTGTGTTGCAGGTGTGTGTATTTGGTTTGTATGGTTCAGGAAGGGAAGGCTGCAAGTAAAGATAGTAAACAGAGTCATAGAACCTGAGAATATTACAAGAGGAAAGAATGTGATTTTTAAATATGCCAAGCACAGTTAAAGAAATAAAAAAGTGCTTTGTAGTTTAGGACACCTTTTTGTTGTTCTTGTTGTTCATTTGTTTTGCAAAGAATGATATTCCTGGGCAGGGGAAACATACATTGTCACTCCAAATCATTAATTTTCAAACTGTCAGCCACGTTTTTAATACTATTAATATAGAAATAGCTATTAATTGATGATTAAATAACAAGTAATTCTCAAGATAACTTACAATTTAATACAATTCAAAACCAAAGACATGTATTAAACTTTCAGAACAAATTTAGAAAATCTATAAAGTATGATTGTGATCAGGCATGTTGGAAAACTATCCTTGAATTACTATAATTGAGGAATATAAGTCAAGTACATAGCTGATTAATTAAAAGATGACTTCTAATGTAATTAAAAACAAAACAATTTTTGAATAATGGTGTTTTCAGTAGGTCATGAGAAATCTGAAATTATGTGTGTAAATATATACACCTTCCTCACTATAAAATAGGATTTTCAGCCTTAGCACTATTGACATTTGAAGATAGACAACTGTGGTGAGAGCCTGTTCTGTGCATTACAGTATGTTCGACAGCATCCTTAACTAAGTATACCAAAACGGAGGTGCAAACAACAGACTAACCATTTGGAAATTTTAGCAAAAGAAATAAAACACCAAAATCAAGTCTTCAAATAAATATCAAATAATGATAACAATAAGAGCATGCTAAGTAATTTTACACATAAATTTATTTAATTTTCAAAATAACCCAGTAAAATAAGTACTCCCAATATTCTCATGTTATAAACCACTGCCATTTATAAAAACAGGTAAATAAGGATGAATACTTTTGGTCTGTGTAAGCATTGGGGAATGGATGGGTTCAGGGAAAGACAATCAGATGTTTCCTCTTAGATGTACTACATTTATTTATTTTTAAAAAGATTTTATTTATTTATTCATGAGAGACACACACAGAGAGGCAGAGACACAGGCAGAGGGAGAAGTGGCTCCACGCAGGGAGCCTGATGTGGGACTTGATCCCAGCACTCTACTATCATGCCCTGGGCTGAAGGCAGGCACCGAGCCGCTGAGCCACCCAGGGATCACCCTGATGTATTACATTTAAAGTGCTTTTGCATGGGCTTCTCTTTTATCCTGGACAGCTCTACCCCTGGGGTTTACAGGGTCTGTATCCGATCCATCTTTTTTCCTAGATCCTGTGGTAGTGTATTACTAGTAATAGTCAATTAACTATTAATTAACGAGCTAATTAATTAACAACTAGGGAGAAAAAAAATGAGATAACATTCCAGAAGAATGCTGGCAGAATTAAAAATCAAATTGCAGGTTTTGGAGCTATCTGTGATTCACACAGGGACCCTGACAAGATCTAGTCTTCTACTGAGGTGAGTCCCTGACTGACATACCTGTGGTGGTTGTATATGCATGACTAATTAGGACCAAGTGAGGGCAAAGAAAGAAATCTGAGTTCTCGCCAGTTTTATGGAACAGTTTGCCAATCCTACTAAAATAAGATTTTTCAAGTTGTATATTTTGGACAGGAAATTTTGTTACCAGTGTTGTACTAACTGAGTAGACTATTATTTAAAGTGGCATGCTAGAAGACAAGGATTCTTCATGATCTGCTGCTTACAAAAACTTGTAATATTCAATACTAAAAACAAATTTTGTCACTTAGCAAAATAAAGGTAATATATATTTAAGAAAAATATGTTACTATTTTATGTTATTTCAAATTATATTCTTTTCCAGGCAAAGATTCACTGTGCTTTAGTCATATCGTTTAAATCTTGGAGTAGAAGTGTTTCTTTGACTTAGAAGTTCACTGACTTTCTTGTTATGTCTCCCATTAACATATAATACACCGCACTCCACTTTTAACGTTCTAAGTTTGTTCTTTCCTGAAGAAGAGCTCTACTTTATTCCCTTTACTCCTTTACTTAAGCCAGCTCATGCCTTAATGAAACCTAAGGAATATTTAGCCTACAGTTACTGTACAGATCAGTGATTTGGCAAACTTTTAATCAGATTAAATGTTGCTACTTAATCCCAAAGAGCAGAAACTTGATCTTTGTGTCACTTTTAAGGTGATATCACCTTTTTTTAAAAAAAGATTTTATTTATTTATTCACGAGAGAGAGAGAGATAGCCAGAGACACAGGCAGAGGGAGAAGGAGGCTCCATGCAGGAGACCCATCCCGGGTCCCCAGGATCCCACCCTGGGCTGAAGGCAGGCGCTAAACCACTGAGCCACCCAAGGATCCCTAAGATGATATCACCTTAAAAGGAATTTCATCTAGTAGTTTTAATTTTGGAATATTCTTCTAATCCTTGTTACACAGAATGGCTGATTTATGTTTTTCTCTTGGGGAATTTTCCTTCATTTACTTTCTCAGTGTTTATTTGGATGCTTTGACGTATTTCTTTCAGGATTCATTTATAGTTGCTTCCAGATTTCATGTTTCTTTCATTTTTCAATATTTTCTTTTAGAAAAATTATATTCAGGAAATAATTAATAATTATCTATTATTGCCCTGACATTTAATGCATTGTTTTGTCTATATCGCTGAACAATTATGTTCAGAAATAATGTCACAAAAATGGCTGCAGAAGGCATTCAGAATCCTTCCTTTAAAAAAATATATAAAAATATAATATTTATAAATATTATATATTTAAATATATAAATATATTTAAAAATATATGAATATAATATATTCATTACAAATATTTATACCTGTGGAATTATTTATTTCAATGCCTACATTTTACATCATAAAAGAAAAAATGAGCACCAAACAAAAAATATTTCTAAGCCAAAATAGTCTCAGAATATGAATTTGAACATATCACTTTACTTTTGCTATAGGATTCTCTCATTTCACCAGTTGTCACCTATTATACCACTGGGACAAAACAAATCATCCATCACCATCCCCAATTCACACCCACATAGGTGCACACATATACACACACATATTTACTAAGAATGAGCTACTTCTGTTTTTCTAGCTGTAACTTTCCATCAAAACTTGATATTGACAGACACTTTGATACTCAGTTCTCCTTCATTTGGACCAGCAATATGATTAGCTTATTTTTACTCGAGATGAATGTTGTTAAATTTGTTTAACTCTTTTATAAAGGATTCAGAATCTGCTAACCAAAATAATCTTTAAGGAAAATAAACAAAACTAAGAATGAAAAGAAACATTTCATTACAACTGGAGTGATGACAGAGAGAGCTGGAAAGGATATATATATGAGATTCTATACACCCTTTGTTCACCTTGGAATCAGAAGTAAGAACTAGAACAGAATGCATTCATATTTTCCTATAAATGTTGTAATGTTGTTTTCCAAAGTAATTCCCTGGGAATTCATGAACTTACACACTAAGGCCTTCTTTGCTCAAATATTTCCCAGATACTGTGGAGGTAGTTTGGTCCTTGGCTTCATAGTGAATTTGATACTTATGGTATGACATTGACATAATTGTTAGTCTTGAGCTCTAATTTTTAAATCTATAATCCAAGACAAATGATGAAAAATGCCAGGTACAAAGTAGGAGTTTGATCCTGCAAAACAAAGAGTTCTTATTTTAGTGGACATTCTCATAATGTAGAACAGTGATACAAAATGTGGTCATTTAGCTATTTTTAGTAGATTGTACATAGAAATAATTTTGCCAGTGATGCTCTAAATGAAGAGCAGACCATCATAGATACATAGAATATTTCTACAAAGAGCAGATGCCCAGTTCAGCTACTATCTCACAAGATAGCATTTACACTGAAATATAATTTTGTTAGGGTAAGACATGAATCTGATTTGATAATTCCCTGGCAATTAATTCATTTGTCAGAGTGATCACAGATTGCTGAACTCAATAAGAAATGATATTTTATGAATTCACAAATTCCTAGTCAGAGTGGGAAGCCAGTTTATAAGTGAAATGCGGGCAGCCCTGGTGGCTCAGCGGGTTTAGGGCCACCTTCAGTCCAGGGCATGATCCTGGGGACCCGGGATGGAGTCCCACATCAGGCTCCCTGCATGGAGCCTGCTTCTCCCTCTGCCCGTGTCTCTGTGCCTCTCTCTCTCTGTGAATAAATAAATAAAATGTTAAAAATATATATATAATTGAAGTGCTGCTTAGTGAAATTTAAGTCAACAAGAGGGGAATTAAGTTTATATTCAAATCTAATGGTATCAGAATATGAATGCTTCTTTTTTAAAAAAAATATTTAAATTCAATTTAGTTAACATATTAGTTTCAGGAGTAGAATTTAGTGATTCATCCGTGGCATATAACACCCAGTGTTCATTTCTACAGGTGTCCTCCTTAATCCCTACCACCCAATTACCCTGAACACTGCCCACCTGCCTCCCCTCCAGCAACCCTCTGTTTCCTATAGTTAAGAGTTTCTTATGGTTTGTCCCCTCTGTTTTTATTTTATTTTATTTTTCCTTCCCTTCCCCTATGTTCATCTGTTTTGTTTCTTAAATTCCACATATAAGTGAAGTCATATGGTAGTTATTTGGCTCTGATTGACATATTTCCCTTAGCTTAATACACTTTAGTTTGACCTACATTGTTGCAAATGGCAAGATTTCATTCTTTTTAATGGCTGAGCAATATTCCATTATATTGTGTGTGTAACTATGTGTGTATGTACACATTCTACTGTATATGTATATTCCAATGTACCATATGCATTCTATTTTGTATGTGTGTGTGTGTGTACATCCAACCTCTTCTTTATCTATTCATCTGTTGATGGATATTTAGGCTCTTTCCACAGTTTGGCTATTGTGAACATTGCTGCTATAAACAGTGGGGTGCATGCACCCACTTCGAATCATTATTTCTGTATCCTTTGGATAAAATCCTAGTAGTGCAACTGCCAGGTCATAGGATAGTTCTATTTTTAACTTTTTGAGTAACCTCCATATTGTCTTCCAGAGTGGCTGTACCAGTTTGCATTCCCACCACAGCGCAAGAGGGTTCCCCTTTCTCCACATCCTCTCCAACATTTGTTGTTTCCTGTCTTGTTAATTTTCACCATTCTCACTGGTGTGAGGTGGTATTTCATTGTGGTTTTGATTTGTATTTCCCTGATGACAAGTGATGCAGAGCATTTTTTCATGTGCCTGTTGGCCATGTGTATGTCTTCTTTGGTGAAATGTCTGTTCATGTCTTCTGCGCATTTCATGCCTGGATTGTTTGTTTCTTGGGTTTTGAGTTTGATAAGTTCTTTATAGATCTTGGAAACTAGCCCTTTATTTGACATGTCATTTGAAAATATCTTCTCCCATTCTGTAGGTTGTCTTTTAGTTTTGTTGATTTTTTTTTTTTTCTGTGCAGAAGCTTTTTATCCTGATGAAGTCCCAATAGTTCATTTTTGCTTTTGTTTCCGTTGCCTCTGGAGTTGTGTCTAGCAAGAAATTGCTGCAGTCAAGGTCAAAGAGGTTGCTACCTATGTTTTCCTCTAGGCTGTTGATGGATTTCTGTCTCACATTAGGTCTTTTATCCATTTTGAATTTATTTTTGTGTAGAAGGTCAGAAAATAGTCCAGTTTCATTCTTCTGCATATGGCTGTCCAATTTTCCCAAAACCTATTTGTTGAAGAGACTGTCTTTTTTCCATTGGCTATTCTTTCTTACTTTGGTGAAGATTAGTTGACCATAGAATTGAGAGTCTATTTCTGGCTTCTCTATTCTTTTCCACTGATCTCTGTATCCATCTCCTAATTTCAAAGGATCAAAATGGCCTCCACACTTGACAAGGCATAACCCCTCAAAATTAAGTCTAGTCTCCTGATTCAAACACCTGGATCAAATCTCAATTTTCTCAGTTTAATTGTAATCAGCCAGAAAAGCATATTTTTTCTGTTTGTTGCTCATTAAGTAAAAATGAATAATAACCAATGATATCATTTTTAAAGGAAGATCTAAAAATATTTTTGGAGTTTAAGAATCTTATAAAATAGAAATCATAAGCAAAGAATACTTTCTAAGAAAATACAATATAAAAGTGCAATGGGCATGTAGACACAAACAGAAGATAATACACTGTATAATGTATAATTTTTCTGGAAGTATCAATGATATAAAGCAAAACAAAAACTATTTTAAGTCAGTAAGTGGAAAAAAGACTGATACTGCAAAATGGAAAATTGAAGCTACATATTCATTTAAACTCTCCTAATAATTCAGATAATGAGGAAATGGAATAATTTACTCAAAGAGGAGTTAAAAGCAAAATTAGTGACATTTAAAGAAAAATCTTGAAAGAAAATTAATAAAATTCACTGTCATCAACTGTTAATTTCCAAATTATAAAGTGAACATTTATAATACAAAGGCAACTCTATGAATTGATTTAACTTTAGAGTTTGAAGTTATATTATTTTACTATATTAGGTAGTGTATGAGAAAAGCAACTATATTTCTTGGCATAGAGAACTATAGGAGTATGCTTCCTCATATAAAGTAGGAATTCAACGAATATTTAGGGAAAGAAAGAAGAAAAGTATGAAGAAAGTAAAAAGGAAACCATGTCCCTTCATGAATAGCATCACAAACCAATCATAATTCCATAATATAATTTTGCTACCTTCACCTTCCTTATGTACATAATGAAGGTCTCAGATAATAGAATAAAAAGTAAGAGTTTGCTAGGCACAATTCTATGCATTTCATATTAATGGCCTCATTCCTTTTCATAACACATCTACAGAAATAGATATTGTTACTCTGTTTATTTTACAGATGGCAGAATCAGTGCCAAAGCATTTTACTTAAAGAACCAGAGCTAAGAAGTAGAGGAGATAAAACTTGGAGACAGGATGTGGATAAAAAGGAACTCTTTATACACTATCGGTGGGAATGCAAACTGATGCAGCCACTGTAGAAAAGAGTATGGAGATTCCATAAAAAGTTAAAAATGGAACTACCCTATGATTCAGTAATCACACTACTGGGTATTTACCCAAAAAGTACATGAACATGATTTCAAAGGGATACATGCACCCCTAAATTTCTTGTAGCATTATTTACAATAGCCAAATTCTGGAAGTGGCTCAAGTGTCATCAATAGATGATTGGATAAAGAAAAGGTGGTACATATATACAATGGAATATTAGTCAGACATAAAAAGAATTAGATCTTGACATTTGTAATAACATGAATGGAGCTAGAGAGTATAATGCTAATCAAAACAAGTCAGTAAGAGAAAGACAAAAACCGTATGATTTCATTCATATGTGGAATTTAAGAAACAAAACATGAGTAAAGGAGAAAAAAGGTAGGGGAGTGAGATTGAGCAAGCACCAAACCAAGAACTCTTCACTATAAGAGAACAAACTGATAGAGGAGAGGTGGGGAGCGGGTGAGGTAAAAAGGGTGATGAGGATTTATGAGTACACATTTCATGATGAGCTCTAAGTAATGTACAAAATTGTTGAATCACTATAATGTACCCCTGAAACTAATATAACACTATATGTTAACTATACTAGAATTAAAATTTTTAAAACTTAAGAGAAAAAAATTTAAAGATAAACAATTTGTAACTAGAAAAATTCCTGAAAAAGATTTATTCAAAGTACACTATATATGTGGGTTCCTAGCTAATTGTTGACAATTTCCCAAAGAAACAAATTTCATAAGCATATTTATCTATATCATTTAATGTTTGCCAATTTATGGCTAAAATACTCTTAAAACATGCAATATACATGTTGTCTTGTAACAATGAAATCCACTCCCCTAAGTAACTGTCTTTGATAGAGTTTTTTCATATATTCAACAATTACATATAGTGAACACCTCTAATAGACCTCTGAGATACAATACTAAGGAAAAATGGAAACAGGTCATGCGCTTGTAGAGCTGACAGCTGAGTAGGAATGGGCAGACATTAATTAGAATGTTATACTTGACCCAAAAAAAAAAAAAAGAATGTTATACTTGTGAGAGATGTTGAAAGAAAGAAATATAGGCTGATGGAACTGTGTTAAGGGATTGGACCTAGTGATAACTGAAGTGAAATATGTTTGAGTAAAAATTAGGTAAGACAAGTTAATATTAAAACTCATTATCAAAAACCCCTCTTTATCAATATTAATAATGACAGATATAAAGAGATGAGAAGAAACAAATTATCTTTGATGAACTACAAATGATCCTGTGTGGCTTCAGCATAAAGTGCAAGGAGAAACAAAGGACAAGGGCTTGGAGCAAAACTAAGTATAACTGGAGGGCTACATGGGGGGTTGGGCCATGTTAGATTTTCTATGCTTCTCTAGGAATTTAGGACTTTAAGAGCAATAGGACACTATTAAGGATTTTTTTTTTTTTCGGAAAACTCACAATTTCAGATACATATTCTTACAAGTAATACTCTGGCTGGAGTACTTCAAGGGTGGAAAATGAATAGGATGAGGGCATGAGTAGATCCAGAAGATATTTTAGAAAGCTGTTATAACAGACCAGGTAAGAGACCATGGTTTCTCTCTGCAGTGGCATATTGGATAAAAGTCCTAAGGACTGAAAAATATTTAAATGATAAAATTAATTGGGATGAATTAAGATTAAGGGAAATAGTGACTTTCTAATGTATACAATTGAATGTATATTGGTGACATTCACTGAAACAATAGTGGAAAATAAAAAAATTGATGGGGAATAGGACTGGAGAATTTGGTCATATTTGATTTCAGATAGGTTGAATTGAAGAGTGTTGATATATCAAATAAGTGGTTTTCTATATCAAATAAGGTTATGGTAAGTGAAAGAGATGGCATAATGTAGTTAACTATACTGGTTTTAAACTCCAAAGAAATATCCAGGTTAGAAATATAAATTTATAAATAATTTTAATATTTTCATAAAAATGATGCCTTAAGTTCTGCTCCAGGTTGAAAGTAAAAATTTTTTAAATGTAGTTGGAGGGTATTATGCTGAGTGAAATAAGTCAGACAAAGATAATTATCATATGGTTTCACTCATGTAGAATATACGAAATGGTGCAGAAAATCATAGGAGAAGGGAAGGAAAACTCAATGGGAAGAAATCAGAGAGGGAGACAAACCATGAAAGACTCTTAACTATAGGAAATAAACTGAGGGTTGCTGGAGGGGTGGTAGGTGGGGAGATGGGGTAACTGGGTGATTGGCAATGAGGAGGGCATGTGATGTGTGTTACTGAACTCTACATCTGCAATTAATGATATATGTTGGCAAATTGACTTAGAAGAAGAAGAAAGAAGAAGAAGAAGAAGAAGAAGAAGAAGAAGAAGAAGAAGAAGAAGAAGAAGAAGAAGAAGAAGGAGGAGGAGGAGAAGGAGGAGGAGGAGGAGGAGGAGGAGGAGGAGGAGGAGGAGGAGGAAGAGGAGGAGGAGGAGGAGGAGGAGGAGGAGGAAAAGAAGAAGGAAAAAAGCCTAGGATTCAGCTTTGAAGAACTCCTAGTATGTATTGTTACAAAAGAGACCAAACATGAAGTTTTAGGGAGGATGGCATAATAACAGATCAAAGAAAAGAGGGTTTTAGAAGGAAGCATCAACACTGTCAGATACTACTGAGAGGGCAAGTAAGATCAGGATTGAAAACTGTCAATTGAGCACCTGGGTATCTCAGTGGTTTAGTGTCTGACTTTGGCTCAGGTCATGATCTCAAGGTTCTGGGATAGAGTTCCTCATCAGGTACCCCAAGGGGAACCTGCTTCTTCCTCTGCCTATGTCTCTGCCTCTCTTTGTGTGTCTATTATGGATAAATAAATAAAATCTTTTTAAAAACCCTGTCAATTGAATGTTTGGTATGGAAGTAATTTGTATCCTTGGTGAGAACTCTTTCACTGAAATTTTTAAGGTAAAAGTGAAATCATGATTGGTTTTGTAGCTAATGAGAAGAAAAGATATAGAGAAAACAAACTTCCTTTATTCTACTAGTAGGGGAAGAGTTGATACATAGTTTTGTGTGTTTGTCTACCTAGGAATTTGGAGATCAGTTGGCTAGAGTGTTTTTGTTTTTTATAAAGATTTTATTTATTTATTTGAGAGAGAGAGAGAGTAAGTGAGAGAAAGAACATTAGCAAAGGCAGAGGGAGAAGGACAGGGAGAAGTAGACTCCCCTGCTGAGTAGGGAGCCCTATGCTGGGCTTGATCCCAGAACACTGAGCCAAAGGCAGCTGCTCAACTGACTGAGCCACACAGGTGCCCCTGGCTAGGTTTTAAAAAAAATAGTATCTCACTATCCATGTATAGTAACACCAGTGGAAAGAATACATTGTGTAAATCTTTGATCCAATTTGAATAATTTTTATGTAGATTCATTTAAATTTGATCAAACTACATTGGGTCAATACAAAGTGTTTTGTCCAGTACTTAAAGAGAGAGCCAGACAGAAAAGGGGGGGGGGGGGGCAGAGAGAGGGAATTGAATAAAACAGAAAATAACAAAATATATTCATGTAATAAAAGTAACTATTGCTTCAGCTTTTAGTAATATGTAAATTATATATAAAATTACATTAAATTATGTGTTGAGGGGAAGGTCACAATGTAAAATTAATTTCTTGCTGTGGATATTAGGTAAAAAAGTATATTTTACTGGAACAAATTAAAATTAATATATCACATTAATAATTTGATTTCTGTAGATGGAAGAGTCAGTAACATTTAATTATTTTCTAATTTTTCAAATTTCCTAGGCAAATAGCCTATATAATCTTATATATAAGATTAGTGGATATATGAATTATAAAAATCAAATAATATTATCAACAACATCAGCATGTAAGTCAAGAACCTTAAAGGATTGTTCTGTTAAAATCTACTGAAGTAAAAGTCAGTATCAAATCTCTTACTTTATTTTTGAAAGCTCTTTGTCATCTACCATAATGTGATTTTAATATATTTATCTGTGGTTTGCTAAGATGTTAAAATAAAATGAGAACACTTCTCCTTATTGTTGGTCTACAAAGGAAGTTTCTTCTGTGCACTTTAACCCATAAGCTTATTAATCATTCTAAGGCTTTCAACCAAAGGAGAGTGTGGTTTAGTGATGCAATTATGATCATGGAGATCTGGGGTCTATTTTCAGTTCTCTACCTAGCTTGTGTTTAGTGACTAAGGAAGTCATTTAACTTCAGTGGTGTACATTTTTTGTGTCTTTTCTTCTATTTAACACAATAGTCCAGTAAAAAAAAAAAAAAAAAAAAAAAAAAAAAAAAAAAAAAAAAAAAAAAGCCCATGTACCAGCCCAGCAGTAACTGAAGAAAATTCCCATGGATAAAAAAAATTCCTTGAGATAGTGAACAATGCTGATTGGTCTCAAATGTTACCTACTGGCAACATGTGAACTAGTCGTATTTCTTAATAAACTATGACTCCAGTTTATTTGTTAATAAACTATGATTTTTGCTCCTTTTTTATCTTTTTTCACTTTAATCTCTTTCTAGATTGATTCACATTATAGATAGGATTGACACAGACTTCATTTGATTTGCTGGCTGATAAAAACGTTGCCATTATAGTTTTGTAAAATGTTGACTATATGTATAAAAGCTTGATATTTATTATGGCCCAAGATGTTAAGTGACCACTGTAGAAATCAAAGTAGGATACTTGAAATGTTATCACTAAAATATATAGATCAAGGGTTTTCCAGTTTAATAGCAATCTTTAAGAAGTAGCAGCTCCCAAATTTATTTGGTTGTGTTTGTTTTCTTTGAAGAGTATTTATGACCACTACTCAATTCACTACCCTCTAAGAAATGCTAGACAGAATGTCCTTTAGAGCACTGTGACTGCATAGTGAGTTCCAAGAATGAGATTTTATAAAATATTTCATAACCACTGGAGAATAAAAATTTCTATAAAATCATTGCTACAAAAATTATTGCTATATATGGAAAATTTATTATTGTTTTATATCATTAACATTCCCTTCCAGTAAAAGATTATACACCTCTATACACTGTCATGACTTTCAGTGCCTCTTGCAGGAGGGGCATACTATCTTGTCCTATTGACATTGAACTTGACCATGAGCCTTTTTTAACCAAATAAATATGAATACATGTGTCATAACTTTGTATGAAGAGAATCTTTAAGAGTGATTGCACATTTTTGCCTTACTCTGTTATAAAAACAGCCATATCCTAGACAGTAGTGGCACTTTCAGCCTAGATCCTGGAATATGAATTCCATTGAGCATTGCTGGACTAAATTCATAATTGCTGACATGTGACACAAATGGGATGTAGGTGGTTGCTGTTCTATGTCACCGAAATTCTGAGTTGTTTGTAACAGTTGAATAGCAGAAAAATACACATTCATTATTAGGGGAAGGTATGATCAATTTCATGTATTTTTTAAACTTTTATTTGGAAGAAAAATTTCACACATCTTTTTTGAACTTTATGCAAAAGATCAAGTTTTCTTGTCATGGTTTGGAAGTTGAAAGAGAAAGGAGATTAATTTTTTCATTGTAAATATGCTAAGAATTTGGAAATTGCTCCGACGCCAGGAATATCAATTTTTCTTTCTTTCCTGAAGAAGTTTCACTGCATATAGAATTTGCAGCTGACAGTTCTTTTTGCCACCCCCCCCCCCGCCACAGGATTTGAAAAATACATTAATTCTTTCCAGCCTCCATGGTTTCATATGAGAAATCCACCATCATTTGTATTGTTTTACTCCTAGTCAATGTGACATTTCTCTTTAGCAGTTTTTAACTGCCTTTAGTTAAGGCAGTTTTTTGTCTTTAGTTTTCAGAAGTTTCATTTTAATGTGTCCATAAATATTTGTTTGTTTGCTTCCTTTGGAGTTTGTTCAGCTTCTTGAATCCTTGTTTATGTCTTTTTGCCAAATTTGGGACGTTTTCAGCCACGTGTCTTTGAATGCTCTTTCAGCCCCATATTCCTATCTCATCACCTTCTGGAACCCGAAATATACAAATGTTGGAATTTTAGTCACTGTATCACAGGGCCCTTAAAGATCTATTTATTTTCCCAATTTTCTATTGGTTCAGATTTGCTAAATTCTATTGATCTATTATCTCTGTCATCTCTTGATTCTGTTACTTGTCATCTCTCCTCTTTACTATGGAACTCATCTAACAAGATTTTTGTTTGTTTGGGGTATTGTATTTTATGATTTCTATAATTTCCATGTTTTTAAAAAATTAATAATTTCTATTTGTTTAGGATCTTCCTTCATTTTATTTGTTTCAAGAGAATTTGTAATTGCTTATTGAAGTATTTTTATGAGGTCTGATTAAAATTACCTGCCAAATAGTTCAAATATTTTATTCATCTCAGTGTTGGCATTAGTTATCTTCTCTCATTAGTTATCTTTTCTCATTATATTTGTCATTTTCCTATTTCTTGCAACGATGGTTTTTTCAATTGTATCCTAGACATTCTATTATAGTATGAGCTACTGGGTTCTATTTGAATCTTTTATTTATCAGGCAGTCATCTGTTGAGTTTTAGTAAATAAGTTCTGAACTACTTTAGTAGTCTGTAGCTATAAGGATAATTTAATTTTCAGAGGTTTTATGTGGTTACTTTAGTCAGTTTAGCAGATTTAGTGGTGCTCAATTTTGGTGGTTCCTGCTGCCATTGCATGGAGGGTGGGAGGAGTTTCTTTAGGCTAGGCTACCAGGTGTTTTTAAGTGGGGGGGGGGGGGGAGTCTCCCGTATATGAGGATGAAAGGGATAAATTAGGCTAATTGTGGGGAAATCTCCCTTCCTGGTGCTCCCCAGCCACCCATAACTTCTTGACAGGGAAAGGAGGAAACTTTGGTTGGGGAAAGGAGGATACTCCCCAAAGTCAGGAGCTTATCAGGGAAGCAATCCCTTGCCTGTGGTGCATAATAGCCCATCTTCACCTTCTTACTGATCTTCCTTTTTCATGCTGCTGGGCTTGTTTGTGTTATCAGCAGGACTTCCATTCAATTGGGGAAAGACTGAACCTATCTGGATTGACTTTTTTCACTGTTTATAGGCTAATAATAAATGCTGGCCCTGAATTATTTTCTTCTATTATGTGAGGGACTCATAAAGTACCCTGTCATTACATTGTTCCTCCAATCCTGAAGTCTCTAGCCAGTTTGCCTTCCTCTTCCAAACTTCTGAAGTTCTCCTTTGGTTGTCTCTTGCACTATTTCCTAAATTCACAGGAGTCCTTAACAGAGAGAAGCAGGGAGAAATGAGTCTATGCTGGAATGAACACTTTTGTAAATGTAACTTAAAAAACTAATTTTTAACATGGGGAACTATCTTTTTTAGCTGAAGACAGATAATTTTATTCAATTTTGTCTCTAGATTAGATTGTGTGGCAAATTGATGAGCTTCTTAAGATATTAATTAGAAAAAATGAAGTTTAGAATAATCATTATCATAAAAGAAAATGTAAAAATTAGTACATTAAAAACTTCTGTTTTAGTCAAAATTGGTATACATGAGTTTGTTTTCCTGTTTGGTATGTTTATAACTCATGTCATTCCAAAAACGAATTTCCCAGACAAGGGAAAGTTCCTTTACGCAGGTAGGGTTGGCTTCTTCTGAGGGCTGTGAGGTAAAGATCTATTCCAAGACTTTCTCCTTGATTTGTAAATGGCCATAGTGGGTTATAGTCGACTCTAATGTCCTCATATTAACTTGATTACCTTTGAAAGAATTCAACTTCCAAATGAGGTCATATTCTGAAGTTATATCTGCTATAGTCATCCTGGATCCTTAATATTCTTCATACCTGGTATCCAGGCATGGTCTTGCCTCAGGGCCATTTCAATTGCTGTTCCCTTTGCCTAGAGTGTTCTTTACTTGATGTCTAATAGCCTACCTCTCTTATTTCCTTTAAGTCTTTACTCACATCACCTTTTCAGTGAGCAGTTTCTTAACTATGCTGTGTTAAATTTTGCATACTCGAGGCATTTCATGACTCCATTTTCTTCTTTATTTTTTACCTCAGTAGTTAACATGACCTAACATATTTTCCTTTTCAATCTGTCAGTTTTATTTCTTTTCTATTAGAATGGAAATTGCATAAGATCATGGATTTTGTGTTGCCTTAGAGTATCTGTCAAATAATGCTCACTTGATAAATATTTGTTGAATACATAAATGTACATGAAAAAAATTGTGAGGTATCAATGTCTAGCTTCCTAAAAATTGGGTAGGACATGAAAACAAGGAAAGTACAGTAAGGGGCTATAATTTTTTTGCTTACACAGTTCAAAAGAAGTATATAGCTATACTTTATAAACAAATATTTAATAAGCAGAATAAAAATATGCATCTATATTAGATTCTATATTTTTAAAAAATAATAGTATATATTCTCCATAACTCTGCCTTTATTTTCATACAACTACAAATTGTAGTTATTAGAAACTATAAAATGTAACTCTTTTGGATGTATTTATCAACCTATGGCCTTCTTCAGACTCAAGTCTATTTTAAATAAATTAACAATAGTAAAATAGCAAGTAATATTATTCCTAAATGCTTAAATTGTACAAATTTGGGTAATAGAAGTCTGTTGAAATTGCCTTCTTGTCCTTTCACTTACTTCTCTAACATTTTTGGCAACAGGATATTCCCAGCCTTTCCTCATTTTATTACAGTCCCAAGGTAAAAAATTAGGTACCTTCAAAGGAGTCTTGGTTTCCTTAATTGGAGAATATAAGCAGAGAGCTAGAGGCTCACAGGTGAGTTGGTGGTGGATATCTGTCCCTTATGCTGCTACTGAGGCAATTTTATGAGTAATGGATCTTTAAAAAAATTTCCTTTCTGATTATGAATTCACATTGATCTTATAAATTTAACATAGCATCTTGCTTACCCTACTTTATAATAGTGTGTGGTTTCATTGATTACCAAGGTTTTCTCTATATTGACATTTGGCACACCAGATGTCAGGCTGAGTTAGCAACAAAGACAACCCAGGACATAGGAGGTAATACAGAAGCCAGGGACCATGACTGGACTACTGGGATATAAAGATGATTTAATAAGTTTTTCTTTCAAAAACTTCTCTGTCCCTGACAGCCACTGTCATTTTCATCTTACTTCATTTTTTTTTGTTTCATAGAAAAAAATAATTCTGTTTGTTATCTATATCCTTCACTGCAGTATAAACCCTAGGAGGAGATTTTATTCAATTTAGTTTACTGTTATGCTTCCACTCCTTAAACAAGTTTTTGGTATGTTATAGTTCCCTAATAAATAATTGTTAAATAAGTGAATTAGTATTTTTTTTTCTTAGAGACCCTATAGATTGGATGAAGTCATCAAATGAAAATGTCTAAAGGGAAAAAAAGCTAAGGGTGAAGAATGCAGTTGAGTCATATTGTGTTTTAAGACAAAGAGAAAAATAATCCAAAATCATGGCAGGAAAGGAGTGACTAGAGATAGGAGAAAACAAACAAACAAAACATAACTACAATCAACAGGAGTGTCAGATGCCAGAGAAAAAAGTTATTCTAAATCGGAATGTATGGTCAGTATCACCCAATGTTCATAGTGGTCAAGAAAAAAAAAAAAAAGGTCCCATTATGTTTGGCACTGTGTACTGTTTTGACCCTAGCAAGAGCAGTTTCAGTTGGGTAGGAAGTGACACACTCTATTGGTTTCTGGAGGAGTCAATGGAAAGGCAGGCCATAAAAAGAAGACACACCTTATATTTTCTCACAAAGTGTGGTGTAAGAGAGGAAGTCTATAGTGTAGTAATACATGGGTGGAAATGTGGAGTCTCTAAAAATGTTTTTTGTGATTTTCTTAATAAAAACAATGATTTGAGGGCAGCCGGGGTGGCTCAGTGGCTTAGCGCCACCTTCAGCTCAGAGTGTGATCCTGGGGACCAGGGATGAAGTCCCACATCAGGTTCCCTGCATGGAGCCTGCTTCTACCTTTGCCTGTGTCTCTGCCTCCCTCTCTCTCTCTGTGTGTCTCTCATGAATAAATGAATAAAATCTTTAAAAAAAAAACCCACAATGATTTGAACATGTTTTATATTCTGAAAG
Organism: Canis lupus dingo; assembly: GCF_003254725.2. Classification (NCBI taxonomy): domain Eukaryota; kingdom Metazoa; phylum Chordata; class Mammalia; order Carnivora; family Canidae; genus Canis; species Canis lupus. The sequence continues at coordinate 34,717,907 of NC_064274.1, forward strand.
TAAAGTCAGTAAGAATTTGAAAATAAGAAAAGGAGACAATGGATATAGCTCAAGATCTCTGAAGGAACAAACCCCAAAGCACAAGAGAAAGATCACCCTAAACAAGAATAAGGGTGCATTTCTCCACTAAGAGCAGAAAGCACAATGTAGATGATAGGAAAGTAAGATTATTGGTGAGAATTTCTAAGTGGCAGAATTGACTCACTGATCCCAGGGAAGTTGGAGGCAAAGTTTCCTGACAAGAGAACAGGGGTAGCATGATAGGGAGATATATATGAAGAGAAATCAGAGATAAGGAAACATGGATTTTGGAGACTAGACAGAGGATTGACACAAGGACAGACTATGGTCTTGAAGCAGGGCTAGCATGAACCTCTGTGGCATTGTTGGGATAGCATTTATATTGTTCATATATTTACAAGGGTGACTCATATTCTTTGTGTTCTTAGGAGTACCAGGGTAAAAGCTTAGGAGTTAGGTATTTGTAATAGTCATACTGGAATGCATTTATTATTAAGAAGTCGGATATTTTATAAAGGACTGGAATTAAGATGGAATTGATGGTTTTGGTGAAATCAAAGAACTAGAAGTAAGAATTTTAAGCATTAAAATTGTTGGGTTTTACATTCAAAGAAAAATATTGAGATTCAAACCATTTTTAAAGGTAAATAGGTAATGAAAAAATTCAGAGCTTAGTTGTAGGATTGGCTTACAGACAATATATAGAGAAAAAATTATTGGAAATTGAGAGGTCAAGAAATTGTGAAGTCAGGATGTTTAGCAGAGCACAGACAAGACATATCATATTTTCAAATTCCAGAGATAAATATATGCCAAGATGTTGCTATATTTAGTTGAGGAGAGGATCACATCATCTTTGTGTGCCAAAGTCCTTGGTAAATGCAAAAAGTGATGATGAAAGGAGGGCAAGGAAGCCGTAAAGTTGTTTGGCATGTGCCTAAAAGCGACTGCTTTTTATGAGAATGGAAAATTAGTGGTTTGGAAGCAACACAAGTCAGGAGGAAGAATGTTATATATCCTTTCTGACCAGAAATAATGAGAATAAGAATGAGTTGCTCTCTTTCCATGGATGCAGAAAAAGAATTACCATATAGGAAAAGTGAAGTTTCTATCGAAGCATGCAATGAAAGATAGTCCTGGCGGGGGGTCTAGTGGGTTTTTGTAAACAACTGAGTTGACAACTGAGAGTGTGCAATTGAAAGGAGTTAGAAGGAAAGGCAGCAGTGATCCAATGATGGCAGAAGCCCAGAGTGGTATGGCTAGTAAGTGGGAGGGGACCATAATGTAGTTTGGGGCAGAAGCCAATTATTAAAGAGATTAGATATCCCAGGATTAACTGGACTCACATTTCTGATTTTGAAACTCTGGCATATAACATTTCTATGGCAAAACACAACAAAACACCCCCTGTGACCTGTGCCCCCTCCTCAAAGAAAAACAACTAAAGTTTGCTGAATTCTAATTAAGGACCTAACAGAGCTTAGCATTTTACATGCACACCTGAATTCCAATTTTACCTCAAACCAACGAAGTAGTTGTCATTTTTGTCTCACTTTTGCAGTTGTGTCACTGAGTCTCATAGAATTGTATACTTTATCCAAAGTCAGACTGTGGCAGAAATGAGATTCAAGCCCAAGTCAGAATTAGAGTTTTTAACTACACTATTGTACTAATAAACTTAACTGGATAATGTTCTGTGTTCCTTGCACAATCACCGTACAATAGCCTTTTTCAAGGTTTGCAATGGTGTATTGGTAAAAATTGATTTGCTTCTCTGTAGAACTGAACTCAGTCTGGAGAAGGAAGAAATAGGCAGAGTCTGAATCTGGGCTTAACTGCTTGTGCAACTTTTTAACCACTTATTTAAGTGTGGAAAAAAATAGTGTGGCTAGGCATGAATTAATGATGACGTTGACAGTAAAATGAAAGACGAAGAGGAGAATGAAGAAAAATGTAGTGAGAGAAACTTATGCAGTAGAATCTTCTAGTTTTCTCCACCCCAGCTCCCAAAGATATTTGCATCTGTGCCTTTATAACATTCTGCTTTTTGGGAAGATAAAGAGCAAAAACTTTTAGAAAACTGTCAAGAGATAGTAGCAGTAAGAATGAAATAATGAAATGCTGTAAGGGTTTATATCTAAGCAAGGACACATGAAATGTTAGGAGCAAGTTATAAAGGGCAGAGATGGACAGAAAATTTTGGAGATCAAGGAAATGAGGGACAGGAACAGGATGGACAGAACATTTCAACAATAGTAGGAACTCAGGATCCCTAGGTGGCTTGGCGGTTTGGCACCTGTCTTTAGCCCAGGGAGTGATCCTGGAGTTCCGAGATCCAGTCCCACATCAGGTTCATTGCATGGAGCCTGCTTCTCCCTCTGCCTGTGTCTCTGCCTCTCTTTCTCTGTGTGTCTCTCATGAATAGATAAATAAAATCTTAAAAAAAAAAAAAGTAGGAACTCTGGATTATTCCCCAAGTAAGAATTATTATTCTTATTTTACATATACAAAGACTAAATATTCCAGGTAAATAGTTGCTTAAACCTAGGTTACTTAGCTAATTAGAAATAGACAAGATCAGACCAATAGAATAAGATAAACAGTTCAAATATGGATACTTCTATATTTGGGAAATTTATATATCATATAGATAGTAAATTAATTAGGGATGAATTCTGTAGTAAATAGTGTTTTGAAACCTTATTAACATAATGAGAAAAATTTTGTATAAAAGTGGATTTCTGCTGGATTAAGGAGAAAAAAATTGTATAAAAGTGGATTTCTGCTGGATTAAAAGATCAAATGATGATGGAATTAACTATAAAGGTAATAAAATGAAAAGTATCAGAAAAATAGGATCTCAGGGAGATGATTGATTGGTTAGTATTCAACTAGTACTAATCACAAGGTAAAAATTGATATAAAATTCTAAATATTGATAAATTAACAAAGAAAAGACCCATTATGCAGAGATTATTTGCCACATTTAAAAATTACATGGGACTAGTATCTAGAATAAGAAATTCCTCCAAATCAATTAGCAAAAAATAAAAATACTAAAAATAAAAAAATTGGACAAAGATCTTCAATAGGTAACACAAAAATGGAGAAATGCAAATAAAGAATCGGTAAATAAAAAAGTATGCTCAGCTTATTAAAAGTCATAAAAATCTCAATTAAAATAGCAAAAAAAAGGCCCGTTAGCACTAAATCACAGATGAAAAACAGAGCATGTATGTGCCATCAAATTATGTCTCTAATATATTATTTGCTACTCTTGAATCAGAATCAAACTACTGCCAGAAAGACAGAGGCTGAGAACTGCTTTCTAACTTTTTAAGATTACTTAACCATTTTTCCTACTTGATTAATACTGAGACATTTCCTTTGTCATTGTCATACATATGGCAAAGTCCTTATCAAAGTCTTTTCTATAGTTTTCTTTTGTTATTGTATCCTTTTTTTTTGAAAGTTTCATATGAAATTTCCCATGAAAATTGTTTTCTGGAGACATCTTTTTGTATTACAAATATTTCTTTCCTAAATTGTTTCTTTCTTTAGTCTGTAGATTTGATTCTACTTTATATTTAATTTTGTTGATCTGCTTATTTATTGTTTCCTATCTCAGTCATAAAACATTACTATAAGGAAAGTACTTCCATGGCTTCTCTTGGTGGATGAGACTTCTCTAGAACTCTTAGGGGTTTTCCCATCTACTTTCTTCTTTCTTCCAATCACCTCATCTGTTTTCATTTTGTCCCCGGCTTCATTTTATTTCCTGCCTTTGCCTCCAGTATTAAGAATGGTCAGTTTGGAGCTTTGGGTATGTATGTGTTGAAGTTAGGAATAGTATTTCTCACAGGATATGGGAAAATCACAGTAGGAACATGTGAACAGAATTGCATCAAGTGTATAGGACAAATGATGTAGTTCTGTACCTATTTTTGTTTTCCTCTGCTGATAAGTTACATTAAGTGTCAAATATACATTTTATCTCCAATTCCTCATATTGGAAACAACTTAGCATTTACACTACATGAAACTGTAGTCTAACTAAAAGAAAATAAAATGTTTACTAGAAGTTTCAATACCATTTTATGATGTTTCTTCAGTCTATTTAAAAAATATTTTAAAAATATTTTATTTATTTATTCATGAGAGACACAGCGAGAGAGGCAGAGACACAGGCAGAGGCAGAAGCAGGCTCCCTGCAGGGAGCCCGATGTGGGACTCAATCTTGGGACTCCAGGATCACGCCCTGGGCCGAAGGCAGGTGCCAAACCTCTGAGCCACCCAAGGATCCTCTAGTCTCTTCAGTCTAGAATAAAATTAAAACATAATGATAACTTCAGGGAAACAGCAACATTCATGAAAAATCATTCAACACAGATTTCTATCTAGGGTTTTGACTTCTATCCTGATAAATCAATTTACTTGGGATTTCTTTGGTTCTTAGTAAATAGGAGAATATTCCTCTAAGGCAGAAGGTTATTATAAGTATTTATAATTAAGGAAATTGAGACATTGTTAATCAAAGACAATCAATCAAGCACAGTTGATCATGTTTAACTAGACCCAAGAACAGAGAGAAATAACTATTAATGTCAGTCTCTAAGTTCCTAAAGGAGAACAGAAATGCCTAAGAATGTGACATTCATTATTTAGCTTCCTAAATAATAAAGCTGCCTTCTTCCTCATATTGAGTTTATTCTTATAATATACAAAAGTATTATATTCTATACCAATATAAGCATGTAAATATATAAAATAATACAATAATGGATAGGTCTCATTCTGTTTTTATTTATATTCAGTTTGCTGAAATGTTTGGGTTTTCAATGGTAAAGGAAGAGCTCTTGGGTTATTTTCGCTTTTCCTTTCTACCTTTATATTCAATAGCTGCTATCCTAATCTCAATAATAATATTCTTTTCCTGATTTTGCATTTCACTTGAATAATATATTATTTGCCATTCAATAAACAAAGCACTAGAAATTATTTAAGTCTTTATACCTGATTTCTTTGCTCCTGTGATTTCCTACTCTTCCTTACTATTTCTAAGTAACTATATTATATTTAGTACCATTCATTGCATTATCTATGCAAAGGTGGGTACAATTTCTAAATTTAGAGTCTCTGACATACAATGCAAAATAAAGCTACCTAATCTTTCACAAGTAAGTAGAAATATGAAGTGTCAGAGACACACTGGATAGAAGGAATAGTGAGACCAGCAGGGCATTTAACTTACATTATCCCCACAGTGCTTTAAAAAATTGGTACATCATTATGTACTTTTTGTTTCTACTATGTCATAGTTGTCTTACATCTCAAATCATTAATTAAAACAGTTACTAGCACTGGCTGATTCAGAATAAGTAATTTATATTTATTAAGGGCTTCTCTAAAATATATCAAGGAGAACTTAGAAGTTACTCTTATTTATACTGTCTGAATATTGAGTACATAGTAGAAAAGATAGTGTTATGAGCATTCTAATAACAAGGATGATTATATAATTTTACAGAAAAATACACAATATGTAATCAAAATACTTGCCAAAGAATTTTCCTTTCTAAAATATCTTTTCTCTACTTTTTTTCTTTTTTTTCTCTATTTTATAAAAAGAAATTATGAGACATGTTTTAAATTTAAAAGATGTTGATTTTCCATATTAACATCGACTTTTTTAATTTCAAGAATTATGAAAATATATAGAAGCAGAAATTAATTAGTATCAAGTAATGACGTGAAGAAGTCTGCTTTGTTACTGAAATATAATAATACCAGAATACCAAAAAAAGACGTCTTTAAAATGTTCAAAATCACAATTTTACAGAAATAAATATAATTTTATAAACTTAGATTGCATTGTGGTGAAATAGAAAATAACAAAATAGATAAGTAAAGTAAGTAATGCATTAGATGGTTATATGTGTTATGAAGAAAAGTAAAACAAGGGATGGAGCACATTATCATTTTAAATAGGGTAGCAAAGGAAAGCTTCACTAAGTAAAAGGTCATTTGAATATAGACCTGGGAGAACTAAGGATCTATATAGATTTGCAGGGAAGGAAAATTCCAGGTACAGGAAGAGTGGGTCTGAAACATACCTGGTATGAACCTAAACCAGCAGGGAACTGAATTTGGTAAAATGTCTATTAGTAGGTAATTAAATCAGGAAGGTGTTGGTGGTGGTGCTAGTGGGAGTGGCAATCTCCTGTTGGCATATACACTTCTCTAAAATTTTTGGCATTTAACTCTGAGTGAAACAGAGGCCCCACTGAAAGGTCCTGTGTTGTGTGACTTACATTAACAGAATTATTTTATTGCTGTGTGGATGAACAGATGAAACATTACCAGGAAAAAGAAAGGGAGGATAGTTTCAAGGAAATGACAATAATATGTTACAAATATATTGGTGGTTTGGGCCAGAGAAGTAGTAACAGAAACAGTGGAATATGGTAAGATTCTGGATATAATTTAAAGAAAATACTAACTGGTTTTCTGGAAATTGGAAATGAGATGAAATGAAAACGAAACATCAAGGGGTCACCCAAACTTTTGGGTTGAACAACTGAAAGGATGTCTGTCATTAATGAAATGGCAAGATTATGGGAAGAGACAGTTTGGGCAGTGATGATGGGAAGGGGTGATTAACAGCTAAAAGTTAAGTTTTAAGAATTTTAAGTTTAAAATGCATGTAAGTATCAAAAGAAACATTTAGAGGTTGAACATGAATCTAGAGTTGAAGAGAAAATTTTAGAGCAAAGATATAAACATGGGTGTCATTATCATAAAATTTTACTTAAAACTATAAAATTGGGATTTAATAAAGATAGAAAAGAGAAAAATTAAAGGTATAATGCTGAGGCACTATAATACTGGAGATGAAGCAGAACCATTAAGAGAGAATGAGAAGAAGTAGCCAGTTAAGAAAAGAAAAAAAAAAAAACCACATAGGAAAATATGGATTTGGAAAACAAGCAGATATAATGTTTCAAAGATAAAGGAGTGTCAAATGTTGGTAATAAATCAAATATGAGGGATGAGAAATGGCAGTTGGATTTTGCAGAGTGGGAATAATTAACTATTTTTCAGGAAGTGTTAGAATAAAAATCATATCCAAATGAGTTCAAGAAGATATATTATTGGAAACAGCAAACAGAGGAGGTTGAGGAGGTTGGCTAAAAAAGGAAAAAGAGATATGGTACAGAAAATACAGGGAGAAATGAGATTGAAGTAAAAATGACTCAAGTTACTGTCAATTCCAGCATTTCATCCACATGACCCATTCTATTTTAAAATTTTTTATTATATTTAAATTCAATTATCATACTGTATATCATTAGTTTCAGAGGTAGAGTTCAATTATTCATCCTAAATTTTTATTTATTATTATTATTTATTTTATTATTATTTATATTATTATTTATTTTATTTATTACTATTATTTTTTATTTTTTTAATAAATAAAAATAATATTTATTTATGAGAGACAGAGAAAGAGAGGCAGAGATATAGGCAGAGGGAGAAGCAGGCTCCCTGCGGGAAGCCTGATGTGGGACTCCATCCCAGAACCTCGGGATCATGACTTGAGCCAAAGGCAGACACCCAACCACTGAGCCACCCAGGCACACCATGAATCCATTCTTAAACCTTAATTAGAATACCTGTATATCTGAATTTAATTAGTATTTGCAACCCACTACTTGATTAAATTTTTATTAATACAGACCTCAACTAATAATAACTGAGACATTTTTAAGTCTATAAGTCTATTTTTCCAATATTTTTTCTTGAATGTATAATCCCAAACTAGATAAGCAACTCAAGCCAAACTCACTATGAAATGGAAGCACAGGTCAGGTAGCACAGTTCAATTTCTCTCAGGTACTTTACGGAAGAAACTATATCAAGGCATATCTATATCCACAACAATACTTCCCTAGATTGCTAAAGAAATCTGCATTCCTTTGCAATCTCCTTACAAGCAAGTCATCATCATTTTTATACTTGATATATAGTGAGGTAAAAACTACATAAAAAGCAGACATCATAAGATGCGTTTCTTTAAATCAAGGGTCTGTTTTTGGCTAATGAAGTTTCATGTGTATCAAATGTTACACTTTCATAGAGCTTTGTTCAGGAATGTAAAGAGGAGATGATAGTCAAACCAAAACTACATTCATTTTCACTTCATAAGCATCCCTTGGTTTTTGCCTCTAACGGTTATGGGTTATGGTCAATCAAAATAAACATCACACATCTTCATGGATTTACATTTTATCATACAAAAGTGAGAACAAGTAATCTCAGCAAGAGCTATTCTGGAGAACCCAGAAAAAAAAAAGGTTCAGAAAAAGCATGTTTTTTATGACAGAGAAAATCACATTCAGGTCTATATTTAGGTTTCCTTCAAGTTTCAATACTGGCTTCAATGAACTTCAGATAAAATGTTATCTGAAGGTACTTACACACTCACCTCCCCTACACTATATTTTTAACACTTTTAAGTAGTGTGAATATAGTTTCCAGCTGTTTCATTTTGACAGCTTAAATAAACTCAAAGTAATACATGATCTTTAGGAAAACATCATAATGATGAGTTTAATGTCCTTGCATTTGAACACATATCTAAATGTGATGCTATATTTTCCCCAAAATATCTGGAGTAGTTGACATAGTGCTAACAATATCACTGATTATGAATGAATCTAGACCTTAAGAATAATGTGAATCCATTATATAAGACATATATAATTATTAAATTCGATGAATTTGATTATTACTTTATAGTTCAATTTAACTCAATTTGGCTTAGTAAAATTTCTATTAATCACTTTAATATACAAAGATGCAGTTTTGTTGGAAAGACAAGAAGGAAAAGGTAACTACCCTCAATATTCCTAACGCCTACTGAGTGACTTCTTATTAACAACAAAGATAGGTGCTAAAATAGGAATATGAACATTTTATTCTGGCAGAAGAGTTAAGAAAAGTTTCAGAAAGGACATGATATATGAACTGCATCTTAACAATTTAAAATGAAAGAACTGGTTCCATATGCATGATCTCACTTGATACCTGTTATCTCTTCCTCAAACCATGCTAATTGGGTTTTCTTCTTAACCCTTTCATTGAAAGTGTGCTTGCTTAAAGTCACAGGCATGAACTGTTAAGAATTTTAATCATGATTATTGAGTTTTCAATAGAATAAAACAAGTTGACCACTTCTTTCATCTTGAAAGCCTCTTCTTTCTTCACCAATATTTTATTTATAATTTTAGATTCTCTGTTCCTGGATAAGATTGGTCATTAATATCCTTTCTATATACTTTTCCTCTGATTCAGATCTTAAATTTACACCATGCTTACACTATGTGTTGGGGAATGTTCTTCTCTTTCTTTCCTGTTTTTTTTTATTCCTTTTTATTTTGGGAAGTTAATATAATATTAGAATTCTCAGATACATTTCTTTAAATATTCCTAAAACTAGCCTGTCAAATACATTTCTTTCATGGAAGATTTTTTAAAAGTACCGAACAAATTTCTTCAAAGTCTATAGGGGTATTTATGCTCTATATTTCTTCTTGAAAAAAAATTAATATATATTTTGTAGGAACTTTTCCATATTTCTAATCTCAAAGTTATTAATATAACTCTCTTTATTTTTATTCAACCCTCAGGGCCTTGCTACTAATTTTTCCATCTGTCATGATTCTTAGTTCTCTAGACCTTAGAATTTAGGTTGCAACTCAAAAGTAATGTCAAGAAGTATTCCCTTACCCCATTATATAGTTTCCTACAGATATCATTTCTTTCAGTATCACTAACTTAATCACTTTCTGAAATACTCTGATTTTTTCATTTTAGTTTTATTAGGAGTTAAGCTTCATGAGAGAAGAGACCTGGTCTGCCTTATTTATCACTATATTCTGAATTTCTAGAAGAGTCTCTGGAGTATAATACTACATAATACATTTTTTTTAAAATAAATGAATGGTAGTTGTTATTTTTGGGAGACAATTTCCCATAGTTTCCTTATATTTCTGCATATCCTGCTGTGAGACATTGGCTGCCATTTTATTCTGAATTATCTTATCATGGTAGTTTGTATAGTGAACAGCCTTTGAAGATAGGTATAGTGTTGTCTTCTACAGTAAAAGCAAGACATGCTTATTGTTTAGTATGATAAAGATAAATAAAATAAATAAATAAATATAGATAAATAAAATATAATTAATGTTTGTTTTTAAAATAAAGGGTAAACAAGCTTATGCTCATCACTCCTTTCCTGAAACACAATCCAGTACGTAGGCCCATGTGGGCTCATCTGCTTGGTCCCTGTGGGATTGTGGAGCAAAAGAAACTATCACACGTATGTTGATGCAAATCCTGCCTTTAGTATTATATGTAATATAGTTCTTTTTCTCTGACCAGGCATCTTATATGTTCTCCAAGCATTCATGATATCATTTGAAGCTAACTTTTTGGCCTGCTGTAGGGTAAGATTCCCCAATCTTCACATTTTTTGACAATTATGTATGGATTGGCTATGTAGGTATGATTTGAGGTAAAGTATGCTTGGATATACTATGTTGAAGATTTAAGCATCTTTGTCCAACATTATGCAGTGAATAACTTGAGATTTTGAGGCTGGGTCCCATGTAGCATATCTAATATAATTTAATATTAGAATGAAACCCCCAATGACTATAAAAATATGTATTTTTAATCTTCCACTTGCATGTATCACTTTAATATCTTTTGATATTTCATGATTACATTCATATTTATATAATTGTTAATGACCAAGATGTAAGCTATGTTCTCAGCTAAAGCCATTTAGTACTTTATCATTCCAGAAAAATAAATCTTTCCAATTTCCTACAATAAAATGGTGCTAAAACAGAATCGTTTCTATGTAATTGTCAATAGCTCATTTCTATTTTAGTTGTATTAAAATATCTATTTATATATTTTTATAAGTTCCATGTATATGAAATCTTATTTGCTAATAAGCCTGAGCAAAATACTTCTTTCCAAAATTATATTTTGAAATGTTTTATGTAGTTGCTACTTCAACTCCAGTTGTACATTTTTTAAGTCAAGAAAATAATTCAGCTAAAGTCTATTACAGCACAGTTATCTTATTTGTTACACTAGCTTTGCAGCTACCAAAATTTCCTTGAATTATAGCCTCAGAATTTAACCAAGGTCCCCCACCCTTACTATCCATGGCTGAAATCATCCTTAATAATTTTCTCTGACTTGATACATAAACAGCAATATATTGACTTTATATTCCATCTGGATATGGCTAATAAATTTGGGTTACTCAGCTTTAAAATTGTTTTGGGAACATAAAACTCATTTAACTCATCAATTATGTGGTTGCAGTCACTGTCATTTGGCTTTTTGGAGTATAAATAACTTACTACAGTTAAGCTACTGAGCTGTTGTTTTATAACTTTTATCAGCTGAAGTATTATTGCAGATACATGCAATTGTAAAGTAAGACAATCAGTATCCATGTATTTCACAATATATTCAAACTGTAATTTAAATATGCTTGCAAAAATAAGATTCCATAAAATGTACAAATATTTACTGTGGCATATATCACTACATATAATATACTGTAATGACTTTCCTTCCAAACTGATATTTTTCAAACAGGTGCCAATTGTCAATATTTGAGGTCAAAGAAGATGCATAATATAATGTTATTTTGAAAGAAATATGTGTATTTAATAAAAACAATCAATATGTAACTCATTATTTTGTCATTTCATATATATAGAGAGATGATCAAATTCTATTAAACTTATTACTGAAATCTTATTAGGTTCCCACAAATGGTTTAAAAAAAGGAAACAGGTAGTTAATTTTGAACAAAAAAGTAATACTTGTTTGGCCCTTTAGTGTTTTTACATTTTCATATAAAAAACCCTTTTTATCATGCACATTTCTCTAACTTTGAAATTTTAATAGTATTTTCCATATCATTTTAATCAAAAATTGGTATACAGCAAGCAAAAAAGTTTTCTTTGCCCTATTCATCTCAGTAAAAGTAAAATGCTTTGCAAAATTGTTTTCCTTTTGTTTGATACTATTTAAAAATACACAGAATATGTTATTGTAAGATCTTAAAACTCCATTATTTGAAATAATACTCTTCCGGGGAAAAAAATGGGACTGCATTCATACTTATGTAATGGGTAGTCATCTTAGTGTTCAGATTCAGAGGTTAAATCACAGCTCCTGGGTATTTGTATCTGAAAAGAACACCCCCCCCCAATTTGTATGATTAGCTAATTAATATTTGCTCATACATTGGAAAAATGGGAAAATATTCTAGGATCTTTATTCTTTATAATATCTTTATTCTTGTTACACATATACAGAGACACACAGATATACATAGGCACGCATACACACATAGGCACACTTTTGCAGGAATAAGCATTCACTGAGAACATTCTATGTGCTAGCCACTTTTCATTTATGAACTGCTTTTATATTCAACACAATATTTACTGATGAGAAACAAGCAGAGAAGTTAGGTGAACTTCTCTAATCATCCCTTAGCAAGGGATGTTACAGAGATTTGAACCCAGATAGTTTGGCTTCAGAGTCCGGGCTCCTATCCATGACACTGACAAAATATTTTAAAAGTTCTATCCATCAACTTTTATTAAAATATACTTTTCTTCCTGGGGTGCCTGGGTGCTCAGTTATGCAGTTATGCGACCCACTCTTGGTTTTGGCTCACATCATGATCTCACAGTGTCCTGGGACCAAGCCTAGCATTGGGCTTGATGCTCAACGTGGTGTCTGCTTAAAGATTCTCCCCCTCTGCACTTCCACCCACATACGCACACTTCTCTCTCTTAAACAAATAAATAAATCTTTAATATATATGTGTATATGTGTGTACACCTGTATATATGTGTATACATATATATATAGTATATACATTATATATATTATACACACACACACACAAATTTTTCTTCCTGTAAGTTCTTGTTAAAAATCAGTGTATCTCTTATATTTAAAGCCAATACTACACGAGCCAGCAGTAAACTCCCTGGATCCAAAAAATAAAAAAATAAAAAAAGAAAAAAAAGAAAGTAAAGAAAAGAAAACCTTTAGGGACACCTAGGTGGCTCAGTCAGTTAAGCATCTGCTTTCACCTCAGGTCATGATCCCAGGGTCCCGGGATTGACCCACGAATCTGTGTTGGGTTCACTGCTTAACAGGGAGCCTGCTTCTCCTTCTCCCTCTGCCCTTGCCCCTGTTTTCATGTGCTCTTTCTCACTTGCTCTCTCTCTTTCTCTTAAATAAATAGGTAAATAAAATCTTTAAAAAAAAACCTTTATCATTTCATCATAAAAGAAGCAGCTCATAGTTTTCACAGCCAAATCAATGATGGATTAGAATACACTCTTTCATTTCCTACATGCAGATTTCAGCATATTCTTCTACTTCATGTACACCCTTTCTAGGTACAGTCCAATTTTTTGCAAATAAATCATTCATTTCACTTGAATATGCTTTTATTATATGCAATATGAGGCTATATAATAACATGCTCTGGTAGCGATAATTGAAAATTTACTAAAACATCTGTAGAGCATAACATGATATATTGGGCTAAATATCAAGTAAATTTTATATTAAATTGTATTAAATGACTCTGTAATGTTTTCTGTTCCTTTACATTTGAGATGTGCATTACTCCCATCTCTTCTAAGTTTTAATGGTATCAGCTTATATTCTTTCCAATGGAAAACCTGTATTGTCTCTGCTGTGTTTATTTGAGCTTAAAATTCATCAGAAAGATTACCTAAGGAACACATGTTCTACACTAAGTATGCAAAAGAGATCTCAGACAAAGAAATATTTTAGATTTAAAAAAAATGAAATCTGAATATAAATAAAAAGCTCATACTTATGCTAGAACTAATTATGAATTTATGAAAGTAGTGCTTCCTTTCTTCTTTTTAGACTGGTTGTGGTCATTACCACTATTACAACAATACTGTTTGGGAAAAATGAACAATTTATAGCTTTGTGTATGCCTAATATCTTTTAAATATTTACTGCTAGAATATTATCACCATTTTAAGATTAAGATAGAAAAAATACATTAAATAACAACAAAAAACCATATAAGGGATCCCTGGGTGGCGCAGTGGTTTGGCGCCTGCCTTTGGCCCAGGGCGTGATCCTGGAGATCCGGGATCGAATCCCACGTCGGGCTCCCGGTGCATGGAGCCTGCTTCTCCCTCTGCCTGTGTCTCTGCCTCTCTCTCTCTCACTGTGTGCCTATCATGAATAAATAAAAATTAAAAAAAAAACATATAACATATATGGTAACACCTAACATTATAACAACTTTTCCCCATAACCTAATTTTTAAAATGTATTATCTATTTTTGGTATTAATTTGATATGAGAAAAGTTTATCTGAAATAAAGACAGCAATACAGCCACAAGATAGGTGTCTGTCTGTGGTTTGCTGACTCCTTTAACTAAATATATACCAAAAAGCTCAGCACATCTCTACTGCAAATGCCAAATTAAATATTAACAATGTAAATCCTAAACTAATACAGGTGATACCTGAATTTCAAGCTGGAAGCTGTTTTGGATATATATTTAGATGTGCAGGGTTCTATTAACTATACATTGATGCAGTTAAAATCAGAAACATTTTTAGTAGAAGTTCTGATAGAACCATTAATATCACAGGGGCTTCCAGTTTGCCAACATATTATCCACAAAATAATTTTTATTTTATTTAGGAACATTATATCATAGACATAAAGAGAGTCTAAATAGGCAAAATAAAGATTCATGGTTGTTTCTCTTGTTTTTAGCTTTCTGAAAATATATATCTCAGACTGTTTACGAAATAATACAGTTTTTTTGCATTTTTAGATATTTTTGTCATACCAAGTAAAGGCTGATTTCCAGGAAACTAAACCCCTCCACTCCTTTTTACCCAGGGCTGTCATGCTTTGGTAAAGCATGTTAATATGTCATGCTTTACCAAAGCATGTCATATGTTTTGTGATATAAAGGAAGAGATTGCCATTAGATAAATGAATCTTCCAGTGGTTATTTGAAAAATTCAGATATACTTAATAAAGATAAAATATATTGTATGGGATTGTTTTAAATTCTTCTCTTTTTCAATATCTTTGTTACAAAATTTATTTTTATTGATGACTAAATACTTTAAAGTTGTAAGAGCAAGTTGTTTGCTTTAATTTACACCTTCCTTCTGTTTTCCTCCTTTTATTGACACTTCCCTCTCTTCCTCATTTCCTTCTCTCTGTTTCTTCTTCAAATCTCTTCTCATTCTCTCTTTTCCTTACCTCTTTCCTTTCTTTTCTACTCTTCTTTTCTTTCTCTGAAATGAACAAATAATGTAGTTTGTGAGCATTCATGCTCTGTAATTCAGTCAAAGTAACTGGTTTTCAGCTGGAGAGAAAAGAGAACTGGAATAATCTGTGAATTATTTCCCCAAAGAAATACGTATCTTCTGCAACTGCAGGGATTATCCTCCCTACATGCTCCACATCTCCAACTGGGATCCATATTTTAGGATATTACAAAGATTCTCTGTATATGTGATGAAGACAACTGAATACCACAACACACAAATGTAAAAGACTTAAAAACATTCCAGAACAAACTGTAATAAGTTTTCCAAAACTTATTTGAAAATTAGATAGAAATACAGAACAACTTCTTTCTAATTGAATATAAATTCTTAATATTCTCTATGGCTAATAAGTGGGAATTCAATTTTCTCACATTCTATGAATTTGTATGTGCATACACAAAATTAGTAAGACCCAAATCTTGCCTCAGTTGTGTAATGATAAAATTAAGAAAGTTACAGGTCTTATATTAGTTATACTATAGAAATGCCTAGCTAATAACTTATTTCAAGTTACTTTTTAATTTATATTACCTTAGTATTAATATTTTTCAGTATAAAAATAAATTAGTAGTATATCTTATCTATCAGTATCTTGTGAGTTCAATTAGTGGAAGTTAGCATTCTAAAGTCAGATTACCTTTGGATTGACTAAAAACAAGAGATTTTACTATTTATTTTTTATTTACTTATTTTTTAAAGATTTTATTTATTTATTCATGAGAGAGAGAGAGAGAGAGGCAGAGACACAGGCAGAGGGAGAAGCTTCTTATCTTCTTTTCTTTCATTCTCTTTTCTAAAAAATTTATTTCCTAAGACATGAGGTAGTGAGGAATGAAGATGAATAGGCAGAAATCTGAAGAGTGAAAGCTGCAGCCATCCAGAGCCTAGTCTAGTAAATTCTATGTAAGTATTTGTTAAATGCTACAAACAAATAAATAAAAATATATGTTAGTTGGTAGGTCATCAAATATTACTTAAAATTTTAGGTTTAGGTTCAAGATGTTTGAAAAACATCCAAGTAGAAATATTAAAATATTGATTTAGGAAATTGGACTTAGTCCCAAAAATTCTGGAGAAAATTCTGAACTAGAATCATCCATTTTCAATCATCAGCACATAGTTGATTGAATATGCACTTACAAAGGCAAAAATACAAGTGTACAGCACATAGTTGATTGAATATGCACTTACAAAGGCAAAAATAAAAGTTAGAATACAAGTTTCTGAGGGTTAAACGTGAGTCCTGAGAAGGAGTGAAAATGAAAATATTGGAAGATAAATTATTTTCTGTAAAAATACCTCGAGAGGAGTGTTAATGTCAGTCTCAATGTTCAATTCTACTGTGGATTATTCATAGGAAGTTATTCACAGAAAAACACAGAGACATAACAAGTCCTAAAGAGGAAGAAGTTTGTAGATTGGTTAGAGAGGAAATTAGACCTTTGAAAATTAGAACCAACCTTCTCTGAGATAAAATGATGAAGCTGGAGATATATGGTATAGTCCCATACCAGAAAGAGATGAAAGTACCATTACCAAATTTAAAAATGTACATATATTTCTCACTTTTGTAGAATTACTGAAAGTTCTAGTGACTGCCTGGTGAGTGCCAGTAATACAAATCTGCATACAGCCAAAGGAGGGAGCATGGTGAATCTTAGCAGTGTAGAAAAGACAATTATAGAAAACAAGGAATGAGTCATCTCAGAGAGGCACAATGTCTATGGATTCTAAGTAGAAAGACTACTCATCTCCATTTATTGTCAGCCTGCAGGCAAACACCTATTAAATCAAGAATTTGTTTGCAGAGTGAAAATGGAAAGATTTGTCAAGACTCATAATAGCAACTGAATTAAAGCTTTTTGGTGTTAATTACAACTATTAATATAACTCTTTTGTGAAAGTCCCATTTCCTTATTTTAGTTATTCCCAAGACTGCAAGGAAAAAGAGCCATGTTGATGAAACTAATTGCCTAGTAAAAATTATTTTTAAAAATTATACTGAAAATGGTGCTTCATTAATATGAATCAATAATGCAACTTGACTGATAAAAAGGCTAATGTAATCTCAGGCTGCATTAACTGAACCAGAGAATCAAATCACAGGAAATAATAGTTCTCATGTACTTAAATTTATTAAAAATTAGTTTTAAATATATGTATTGCTAAGACTTATGCTTGGGGTGAAAACATTCTAGACTGTATCAGAAAAGAAGGGATTGGAAATCACTTTGTAAGCAAAGCAGTTGTCTCCTAGTGATTATGTGTCTAGAGATCTTTGCTTGGCTTTATCAGGAATGTCTTTTCCCCAGATCTCATGATGACCCTTTCTTCTTATTCTGGTCTCAACTAAAATGTCACCTTTTAAAGATGAATGCTATGATCATTCAGTATATCTAATGTTTCTCCCTCCCAGGGTAACACCTTTTTATCATCCTTTTTACTTATGGTTACAACAATGTATAATATTTTATATATCTGTATATTTTCTATCCAGAGAATATGATTTATGGGAAGAGAAATATTCTCTCTGCCTGGAATATTTCTATATCTCCTGCTAAGCAATGTACTTTGCACATAGTAAGCAACTGACATATATGAATGAAAAATGTTATAATGGGAATTTCTTTAGTCTCTCCATGTTCTCTGTGTATGGGGCCAGTTTCAGATTTCACCCAGGGATTCCCAAGGATGTTGTGAATGTGAAACTGGCAATCCAGTCAGGAAACTGAAGAAGTGGGCTTTGGGAAAGGGATTGTCTGTGGGGGAAATCTCACATTGGCCACCCATGTCTACATGGGGAGACATGGCTTGTGGACTATCTCATTGAGTATGGGGATACCCTGAAAA
Source organism: Canis lupus dingo (assembly GCF_003254725.2). Lineage (NCBI taxonomy): Eukaryota > Metazoa > Chordata > Mammalia > Carnivora > Canidae > Canis > Canis lupus. The sequence continues at coordinate 34,736,241 of NC_064274.1, forward strand.
TGACAGCTGCTTTAATGCACTTGTTTGAGCACTGCACATAGCACACTTAGGCTAAGAAGTAAAATAAATAGTTACCAGAGGGCACTGGCCTTTATTGTGGGCAGTTTGACTGGAAAACAATGCTCAACCAGAGGCTGAAATTTAAGTTAGAAAATTGGAAAAAGAGCTGAGATTAGAGAAGGGCATGTGATTGTCCACACAATACTAGCTTCACGGCCCCAGATGAGGGAGAAGAGGATAATGAATTAGTGTGCCTAATTCAAGGGCACATGATGCCGAGGCTTAAGATTTAGACACTTGTGAAAAAGTAGGTGTCACAATTTGCAAAGCGATGTTCCACCAAACTGGGTGTGTTAGTTTACACCCCCAGAAGAGGGGAAACTACTCAATCTCTCCTTTATTCTGCTGCAAACTGGACCGGTTGAAGCACATGATACCTGGAATGAAATACACACCATTGAAAGAGGGGAGAAAAGTGGGAGTCCTGGCCTGGCATATCCCACTCTCAGCCTGCTCCTTATGCCTGCCAGTGCTGCCTCAGTTGACCCAAAAGTACAACCTGGTCAAATTCCTAAAGCTGAAGCCACATTAACATTGAAGGATCAAGCTCCAGTTGTAATTCTTACATAAAGGGAAGACTTTTTCATACAAGTTCCCACTAAATAGCTGTCTTTTTGACCTTCGACTTCTGCTGATTCTGTGTGTCCAGGTGCAGTGTAGGCACTTGATGGAAATGCCTTTCTACAGCGGTTCCACATGTTTGCCCAACAAAGCAATCCAACTACTAGGTACGTGGGAAGCCATTTCTCTCTAGCTGGTCAGGACTGCCATGGTGGGTGTCACCACTCTAGGTAGGGAGCTGGAAGGTCCTAAAGCAGTACATTAAGAAAGAACAAGCTAGGACTAGCTTTAAATTCTTTTGATATTACCAATATTGTTCCAGAGACCTGGCCTATGACACACATTGTCAGTGATGCCGAGCATGGGTATTCTTTTTCTGCTGATAAACCTGCAAAGCAGCCCATCAAACTGCTGATGGGAAAGGTCCTAAAAATAGTCACTATTAGAGCCATGGATGGCTATGTTCAGATTTAGAATAGATTTATGTGGCTTATCTTGGGTTATGGACAATCTGTACTTTATCCTTTTTGTCAGAAACAGAAAATTCCCTCTAAACAGAACCAACCCAATTGTACCAGGAATATGGAATAGATATTACTGGAGCTGTGTAGCCATTCTGTCATAATAAAAGACAGTGATTGGTTTGGCACTAACTGGTCTCGTTGCCCAGGTATTTATTGGTTGGCCCCAAAAGGTTCTCAATGGTTGTGTGGCACAAATCTTTGGCCATGGCTTTGATCAGCATGGTTCAACCACTGCACCCTGCATTTTCCTTGGGTTAGAGGGGAGAATTCACCCACAGTAATAGTTGCCAACCTCTCTCTTCTCAACGCCAGGTGGGCACATTCTGTTTTCCACTGTACAATCATTTGGCCACTGTCCCCTCCATTGGCTTTGAGATCATTATGGCACACATAGAAGCCCTTACTAAGTTCATCCAGCAAACCTTAAAGGATAGCCAACAAAACCTCTCCTTAATAAACACTAAAATGTCTCTAAATGAGAAAAGCAGTCCTCTAGAATAGGATAGCCTTGGACTTTATTGCTGCCTCACAAAGAGGCACCTGTGCCATTATCCAAACAGAGTGTTCTGTATTCATACTTGATCAGTCTGCAAATGTGTCATTTTTATTAAATCACATGAGGGCACAGTAAATGCTCTGAATGATCTAACCCTCAGCCTAAGAGACTTAATAAATCAATGGTTTGAATCACGAAGCTCTTGGTGGAAAAATTGTCACCGATTTGGGGAATTATTGTCTTAACTTGTGTTTCCTATATTGTTGTTGTGATGTCTGCCTCCAGTGCAGCCAAATAGCTGCCAATGAGCCACCTCCATGTTAGTGAAACCCCCCTGCTGACTGTTCAGGGATACACTGCAGAAGAGGGGGTGGCATTTGAGATTGGAAGAGCTGGTCACAAGGTTGGAATGTTGGAGGAGTTCTTGAAGAAGATGTGACTGCCAGTTGACCCATAAGCTAGACCCATGCAATTGAAGGCTCAATCTAATGCGGGCTATCTTCCAAAAAATTACTAAAATGTATTTTGTTAATTTAACAAACCATCTCAACGAAAGTGAATGTATCTTTCACAATAGTTCTACCAATTTCTCATTATTGACTTTCATTGGTTCAGACTAAGTTGGATGGATTTTTCTGGGAGGACTCACCATAAGCCAATCCCTGGTCTTTCCCAAACTAATGGCATGAACTGATAATTGAGTGTCAGGGACATTGCTCTCAAAGGAAAAAGAAAAGGTGCTTGCTCTCTTACTAGAAGAATGGGAGATTAATTAATTTTGGAATTATGTTCTCCCTCATTTTAATTCCTCATTTTAAATTAGTTCTTCCTTTTACTATTTCCTGATATAATCTTCCTTCCTTATATATTGGTTCATTTTCATTGCCCATTTGTGGTTCTATCATATCCTTCTTGATGCATAGTGATCATAACCACATAGCTTTTTATATAAAACTAGAGGAAAATTTTCTGTTGAGTTTTTAATGCCTTTCTGTGAAATCATTTCATTGGCCTTTAAGATTGATGCTGAGTTTTAGGCCTGTTTTCTTATCATACAATTTAAAATGCTTTTTCAGATATTTTCTTATATTGTTATCTAGAACTCATTCAATTTACTTTACAAGTGTGTCATTAATTTCATAAATACTTTATATTAGAGTCACTCCCACATAAAATATTTCTGTGTATGCCCTAAACAATATTTTTCTCTCTTGAGAGATAAGTAGGTAGGAAGATAGCTAGACAGATAAATAATAGATATCTATATTTAATCCAGTTATAACTAGTCACCATAAAGGCTAATCTCCAAGGTGTCACATTTAAAAATTATTAAATTACAAGTATAACTCAAAAAGCCCTGGGAATTCTGAATATCTTTATTGTAGGTATCTTTAAAATAGCATATAACATATTCCACAGAAAATTAATCTTTAAGCACTATTTTGTCTCATCAAAGTTTTCCAGCAAAATTCAGGAGCAGGGAACAAAACAAAACAAGCAATCACAAAAACACCACATGTACACACACATTCACACATACACACACAAAAAAACAACCCTCTGCTAGCCCCTTTCTATCCCAGTTTTTCGCTACACAGCTTGCTTTCTTTTCTATCTGTCCCTCCTTTGTTCTGCATCTTCATGCACATGTTATAACCTTGTAGAATCAAGTGTGTGTTTCTGTGTGATAATGTTTGAAAATCATCTCCTTGGTTATAATGATAAAACAATTATTTGTTTTTGTTCTTATTTTATCGCTAAATTTCAGAAGACTTCAGGTTACTTTCAAACTTGAGGATTTCATAGTATATGTCCTCTTTTAGAAAATGTATTAAGATATCAAAGGAGATGATTAGTAGTACTGATCACTAAGGAATCATCTTTAACAAAACTGTCAGCTTTATCTTTATGAGGTGTATCCTGTTTCTAAATAGACAGTATAAAATATAAAAGTTAAGACTCTGGAGTCAGACTTCAGGAATGCAGAAATGTTGTTACTCAAACACTTCAACTGCCTTTTCTGTAACATAAGGATGATATTAATTTATGTATTTCACAGAATTGTCAGGAGCAAATGGTGTAATACATGACACATATTAAACACTGAATAGTACTGATTTTTAGTATTTTTTATCTGAAGCCAACAATCCATTTAATGATTACTCAGTTACCTTATGAATATCCATTGTAGTTTTTGAAAGGATGAGTAAATGGTATTAAATATTTCTTCCTTATTTTCCTTCTGAAATAACTCAAAATTTTTGACATTAAAAAATGTTGTTTTTCTATAATAGGTTGATTTGCTCAGCAATTCTTGATTATAGGTTCTGTGCCCTGATTTGATTAAGGCTCGGTATTCTACAATTTTTTTGATTTCATATCGATCACTTCTCATGTATAGGGATTGCAGTTCTAATTTAGCAGACTTCTGCCACATTAGCTATTTATTAAAAAAAAAAAGTTTGGGCAACAGTTAATGCCATTCTCAAATTCCTACAATATAGGAATATATTCCATGGGTACTGATGCATTCTACTGGGTCATGATGATTTTGTTCATTTGACCCTGTATTATGCCCCCAAAGCACATGTTACTTATTTCTATTTCACTGTTTTAATATACATATTTTAATTATTTATGTGGCTGATTTCCCCTCACTTTGACTAAATTTGCCTTGGAGATTTTATTTACATCCTCTTATCATTCCTCTCTTAACTTCTCTTCTTCAAAACATGTGCGTATATACAACACATGCATGCGTATATGCACCCAGCTCAAAAACTATTAAAGAACTGGTAATTAATTGTTTAGTGAATGAGTACATACAATATTAATCACAATCTGATAAAGTATCTTGAGCTTGGTGGTAGAAAATCCCCTTAACCCATTGCTTACAAAAGACTAAAACATTCTATTGTCATTTTAGCCATTTTCTCCCCAATATCACCCTTAATCTCAGAAGCACCAAGGTTCCTTGAGCCTTCTTCCTCATTTTAATTAAAGGAGAATCAAAAAAAGCAAGTATTTATTGAATATCTATGAGAGAGCATAGAGCTATATGTCTTGGAAGTAGGAGAGCTGCCTGAATAGAGGAATCAAAAAAGCAGTAAGGTAATTGAAAATTTTCTTTAAAAAGCTTGCAAAGGGACGCCTGGGTGGCTCAGTGGTTGAGCATCTACCTTTGGCTCAGGGTGTGATTCCGGAGTCCCAGGATGGAGTCCCACATTGGGTTCCTTGCATAGAGCCTGCGTCTCCCTCTGCCTGTGTCTCTGCCTCTCTACCTCTCTGTGTCTCTCATGAATAAATAAATAAAATCTTTAAAAAATTTTAAAAATAAAAATAAAAATAAAAAGCTTGCAAATTACTTCTAACATGCTCCTGGGATAAATTTGTACTTTATGCATTTTCATTTATATATAAATTATCATAACCTATGAAATTTCTGGACAGCTTTTATTATTTACATTCACTACTTGTTCTAATTTTCAATTAGTTCAACATAGGGCAGCAGATTTCTATAAGGTCTTGTGGAGCCAAAATCTGGACAATTTAAAAACATTTTTCTACTTTAGTATTATTAATTAATTTAGTTTGTATTTATGTAATATAAATATATTAATACCCAATTTAATAGTTATTTGTGAAGGTGTTTCTCTGGGCTTTAGGATTTTATCATTATCAGCATGAAAATATTGGAATTATAATATAGAACTCTGTCAAAGGCCAATCAATATGGAGAAACTGTTTGTAAGAACTCCCTTTTTTAGAAATTGAACTTGAATAAAAATCACTAATATGCTGTTTTTTAATAAATGTACTGGTATTTTCAACATATAAAAAAACATGAATGCCCCCTTATGCACCACTGCATAAGGAATGTTATAAAGGTAACAAAGCTATTGAAATTAGACTTTATTTCACATTTGGATGAGAACCTATCCCTCTCCCTAGGATGTGCTCACTACTATTATATTCCAAAATTAGGTAGTGGAATATCAAGTAGGACTTATGAAAGAGGTGATATATCCTCTAGCTTAAAAAAAGAAGTTGGAGCAACTAAAACATGTTTGAGATTGACATGATAATTTCTTCTAATGCAAGATGGAGTAGTTTTAAGAAGACATAGACCCATGAAAACAGGGCACCTCTTCCAAAATTATCAATTTCCAGAAAATTAGTAAATATCCAAACAAACAATTGAAAGGATTCAACATTTCCATAAGTATACTTTAAAATTTAGAAATTGAAATGCAGGCATGAATTCACCATGCAAAAATGAGTACTTTGGTACGGAAGTATCAGATGTATGCCCCGATGAAGTCCTTTTAACTTCCCCTTTTCAGGATGGAGGTAGAATGGAAACCACCCAGATTTCTTCAGGGGCAGTCACCATGAGGCAGTTCCTTGGAGTTCCCATAACTCCTGCCTGGCTTCTGACAGAAAAGTGACTTTTAAAAGTTGCAGAAAAGATAATGAGGAAGTGTAAGGAGTGAGCCAAGCCATTAGGTTTGAGGGGGAAGAAGATTCAATGACTTTTGGCAAGAGGCTGACTTGAGAACTGTGAACCCATCAGCACCTGTCTAGAGATCTTTCACTTCTCAGTCTAGGGGACACAGCTGTGTCCACCTCTAACTCCTTTCTACTGCTGGCTACTTCTCTTAGCGTCTCTATGTCAAACTTGTCAAAATCTGTAGAAAAATCCACAGACCACAGTGGCAATAAAATGTTGCTTTCCCACAACAGCAATGGGACTATGTTTAATCTATTGTCAGCAGTAATTTCTCCACTTCTGAAAGCCAAAAACCATTTTTCAGCCCTTCTAACACAAACCATTGTTCACATTCTAACATCTTTAGAATCATGGCATGTATTTCACCTGATGTTGTCTTTTAATGGCTGAATATAAACTACCTGCACATCTTAAGTCAGTGCAATCTTAAATTTGATCAAACATAATATGTGAAAACAATTTGTTGGTTATCAGTGGAACTTTAGTCTGCCCTAAGATTAAAAAAAAAAAGTATTGACTTGTTACAACACCCTAGACGGATGGGACATAGATATTTGTGTCAGACCCATGCCTGGGAAAAGAGTAGAACTGGTTAGTTATTGTAATTACAAATTAAGAGGAATAAACTGAATTCCAGAGTTTACCAGAATAAAGGATGCACAAGCATTTAGCTTATAGTAGGTGTCAGTCATTAAAGCTAACTTAAAGGAATTTCACCCAAAAGTGACAGGAGGAAGGTTAAGAAGGGGATTCCAACAGAGAAAGGCTGAGTGAACTGAACATCACAAAATCAGGAACTTATGAGGGAATTATAAATGACTAGCCAGGTAAAAATGCACTGTGAATGTGCTTAAAGAAAGAGCTTTAAAGACCTGCAAAGTACAGAGAAATTCAATGCCAAATAACATCAATAACTGTCAAGTAACAAAATTCTGCCCTTTACCTCTTTTCTCACTGATCCCCCCACGTCCTTTAATTGTAAAACAGCCCACCACAGCCTAGTGAGGAGTGGGGGGGAAGGGAGGGTAGTGACCTAGGCAGGAAATAGAAAAGAAACCATGCATTCAGCCCTTTCCTTCTCTAAGCTTCCCCTCTGGAAATCTCACTCTGTTGAGAGGAATAAGATTTAATTTTGAATTCAGTTCTTAGTTTTTAATTATTACGATGAACTGGTCTTCTTAACTATTCAAGTGAGATCCTTCTCATTTAAATGAAAACTGAGTCCAACCAAAGATTTAAAGAACCTGTCAAATATTTCATCTGAGACAGGAAAGTTCTATTCTCACAGAACAGGTTTAAATGAATAGAAAAAGAAGAAAAATATATTTGTGTTCTATTATGCCACAAGAGCCCCACTTGTTCAATGAAATAAATAACTTTGTTTTTTTTTTTGTTTTTTTTTTTTAATTTTTTTTTTTTAATTTATTTATGATAGGCACACAGTGAGAGAGAGAGAGGCAGAGACACAGGCAGAGGGAGAAGCAGGCTCCATGCACCGGGAGCCCGATGTGGGATTCGATCCCGGGTCTCCAGGATCGCGCCCTGGGCCAAAGGCAGGCGCCAAACCGCTGCGCCACCCAGGGATCCCCTGCGCCACCCAGGGATCCCCGAAATAAATAACTTTGAATTACAAAGTGCTACCAAACATATCTTTCAAGTGTTATGAATGGAAAATCCAAAAGATCAATATCTAACATGAAGTTTCTTAACTATTTTATCAGAAAAAAAAAAAACATGTTTAGTTTACAGAGTCAAATTTCTTAAGTTGAGACATTTTTCAAGGATGGACTTTAGAAATATTCATAATTCATTAAATTTTCAACTAGCTTATAAGATTGGTCTATTAAAATATAAGTTGAATTATCAATAATTGGTTTTATGCCAATATATATCATTTCCAAAGACTGACTATTTTTGTATTCACACTTAAAATCAATGCTTGTGGAAAAAATCATTAATGATTGAATAAACTAATAAACAAATAAAAAGATAAATGAATGAACACATGAAAAAATGCACCTGAAATTTGGGAAAGGTATCTGAATAATCTTGCTTGGCAGAGGCTACTTTATTCTAATTAATGTAAAAATAGGAAGTGATCTGAGCTTTCTATCTATTCTGAAAGAAGCACCATGGATTAAAAAATATATTTTGTAGATTCAAATAGACTCTTGAACATTATATTTGAGTCTAATCAGAGTACTCAATGCAGCTTATTCAACACTGATCTTTTGGTCTTCTTCCTGAGAGTAATCTGAATCTGTGTAATGATGAAAGCCGGGAAGGGGAAAATCTTCCTTTACTTAGCCCCAGTAGTGGCTGAGCAGAAAAAAAGGAGCTACAAGAGGGAACTGTAGCACAGAATTCAGAGTAGCTTCTTTCAAGAGAGAATTTCAGGTGTTCTTGTAGAGAAAGATAGGTGTTGTCACTGACACCATGGCTTTCACCGGGATATATGGTAGGAAATATACATAAGGGAATGAATGTGCAAAACTTAATTTCGAAAGGTTACTAAAAGGAAATAAATGTAAAACATGGAGGCTAAGATGCCTCTTCTATGTTTAGCCTTCTCTTGAACTCAATATTAAAAAGTAAGCAAAATGAGTAGGCTTGATGGTATCAGGTATCATTTCTGGGTTTAGAAATGGAGGAATACCATTTTCTAATTTGGAAATTTCACTAGCATCTTGGAAAGTAAGAATATTGTTTCCATTTGGAATTAAATGAGGGTATCTGTGCCAAATACAAAACATTGTGTTTTCATATTGTATAAACATCCATTTAAGCTGTCATTAATAGAAATAATTTTTAAAGCATTGATTGGATCCTAGTAATACTTCATTTTTCATGCTCTTGAAATTGTCCCATGACAGTTTGGCTAATTTAAAATACATATATTTTTCAAAATACAGGAAATATAATGCTCCGAGATACCATTTAAAATAGTAACTATTAATTTCACTCTCACTACCTTTCTGTTGTCTATTTTTTGGTTTATGTAGTTTTAGGTACAAGAATCTTGAAAGTTGGAGTTTGTTTTTCAATTTGAAGATTTTCCATTTGACGTAAATATATAAGAAAGCATAGCAAACATTACCTAACCAAAAACCAGGTTTAATGAACTGTCAGATGGCAAGGAGAGTGGGCATGAGAGAAAACAAATGTATGCATCAATGCAGGCTCCAGGAGACACATCAGTATTTTCTCACAATGGATAGTGCATTGAATATACACTAGGAGTCCTAGTACTCACTCAGGTTTGCCTATTATTAGGTGAGGATGGCAGGTGTGTGACAGGCTCAGTCTGATCACAAGGACTAAATTTAAATATAAAGGCATATTTCAATTCTTCTGAGAGATGCAGTGTGGCAGCTGGAGAGCAGAGCCTGAGCAACACGGGTGAGGGAGATGCTGAGAATAAAGTGACTCCTGGCAATTAATCACACATGTCAAGGAACAGTCAAGAGGATCTGTTGAATTTGACAAAATAAGGGACTCCACGTGCCCCTGAAGAACAGGGCCTCTAATTCCTCTGGTACTGTTGACTATGTTTGTTCTAACCAGAGTGGGACTGGAAAGGGATATTAAATGGAAAAGTAGAAATTCAGTAAATATAAATTAATTAATGGCATTCTACAATAGTATGGATTTTACTATAATTTAAAAAACAAAAATAGCAGTAGAAAATCTCAAGTTTTATATATAATTACAAAAAATGTATTTTCATTCCCTTTAGTATTTTGGGTTACTTTTTTCATGTTAGTTCAACTCTGATGATTGGAGGCATGTTATATCCTCTGATTTGTCTATACCTGTGGATTCTATTCTAGTTAAACTCATTCTTGTGCTCTTCTTGATTCCTGCAATGTTAAAAACCTATTATTTGCTCTTCAATCCCCCCATCCCTAGCATCTGGTCTGTCACTAACTTTATCTGATTTGCTCGTGAAATATCTTTCTAATCCCACCTCATTTCTGGCTCTCAATTTCCACTTAAATAATTTCTCCTCTACAAGACTGCAAGAGTTATTTTGTAATGTAGACATGTTTATACCACTCCTCTGCTTAAAGGAAAAGCTTATCAACAAAAGAATATCATATTTTGTTAATTAAAAATGTGGTGAAAGTTTATGTTTTGACATGAATTTATTGTATAAAACTAAAAGCATATAATTCTAAGGAGCCTACACTGTTGGTGTTTTATTTTAATTTTTTTAAAATTTTTATTTATTTATGATAGTCACAGAGAGAGAGAGAGAGAGGCAGAGACACAGGCAGAGGAAGAAGCAGGCTCCATGCACTGGGAGCCCGACGTGGGATTCGATCCCGGGTCTCCAGGATCACGCCCTGGGCCAAAGGCAGGCGCCAAACCGCTGCGCCACCCAGGGATCCCCTGGTGTTTTATTTTAAATAAAAATAACACACTTTACATATTTTGTGTATGTAAGCCTAAAGGATGTTCTTTGCATAGTCATTGTATATAGGTAATAATCATGCATGTTTTGGATAACCAGGCACTGATCTTATCCTCAATTAAAGATATAAAGTATTCTAATGTAGAAGACATACAGATGGCAATCAGACACATGAAAAGATGCTCAACCTCACTAATCATCAGGAAAATGTAAATCAAAACCATAATGAGATATTCCTTATACTTATCACAACAGCTAGAAACAAAAAGACAAGTGAGGGCAGCCCCGGTGGCTCAGCGGTTTAGCGCGGCCTTCAGCCCAGGGCCTGATCCTGGAGACACGGAATCAGTCCCACGTCAGACTCCCTGCATGGAGCCTGCTTCTCCCTCTGCCTATGTCTCTGCCTCTCTCTCTCTCTCTCTCTAATAAATAAATAAAATCTTTAAAAAAAAAAAAGACAAGTGAGACACTACTGTTGAAGAGGATTTGGAGGAAAAGGAAGCCGCATGCACTGCTGGTAGGAATGTAAATTGGTACAGTCACTGTAGAAAATAGTGTGGAGGTTCCTCAAAAAATTAAAAATAGAAATACCATATGATCCAGTAATTCCACTACTGGGTACTTACCCAAAGAAAACAAAAACATTAATTCAAAAAGACATATGCAACACTCTGTTTATTACATCATTATTTACAATAGCTAGGATATGGAAGCAACCCAAGTGATACAGATAGATGAACAGAGAAAGAAGACATGATACACACACACACACACACACACACACACACACACTAGATGAATAAGAGATGAATAAAAGTCTTAAATTTAAATGGTTTTCAAGAGGGATTTGTACTGTCTCATAGCCTTCTTAAACTTCTGTCTCCAATAACTATTTCTCTTGAAATACAAAAATGTTAAATGATAGCATTAGGAAGGAAGAGAATAGGCAAACAGGATGGTCATAGGGAATATATTTTCAGTTTTCTCATGATTCCAATTCAGTTTAGCATGGTTTATGGAAGACAATAAGGCTCAATAGATGTTGTGATTTGAAATAATGAATTTGATAAATATTAGTTGTATATTCATTATTATCAAGCCCTTTCTAGGCTTAGGGAATTCCTAATTAGTGAAGAAATGCTGTATGTTATTCAGCAAATACTTAAGGGACACACATGCCATGACAGACACTTTGGATACAGGGGAGAATATGCCGGTTGTGACTCCTGAATTCACAGATTTTCCAGGCTGGTGTCATAATAGAAGATATTTAATGCTAGGAACATAAATTAATAAAACATTTAATTCTACCTAGGGAAGAATGAAATAACATCCTGAAATTTGTTGAGCATCTATTGATGCATATGCCAAGCATTGTAAACAGATGTCATTTATGCTACCCTGCTGGTTTAAAATAGTGCTACTTGTTTCTGAAATGCTAATGATAATTTCACATACACTAAAATAGAACAATTTATTATAGCATAATATGTAATCTTATTTGACTGTTGTTCCATTTTATCTCTCAGTCAATTATTTGCTCTAAGTTGCTATTCTCAATCATGTTTATTATAAAGTATGGTTTATGTTACTATAACCTCTTTATCTGACATTTCTTTTCTGTTTTGATTTACAGTTTTGACTCATATGTCTGACAAAAGGAAAGAGACTGATGTGTTTAACCTGTTGAAAAGAAATAAAAGATGTATCACAGGATATTAAAATGGAAGTCATATAGATGTTGAAAGACCCATCAGAAAGTAATTGAGAAAATAAATGGCAAAGATTATCATACAAATTAGGGCTGGTAGATGGAATTTTATATTATGAAAGATATTTGGAAATTTAGAGCAATGTGGCAGTATGGCCGAAGAATTGAATATAAGATAGTTGAAGAAAATAATGAGAGTAGTTGTAAATTTGCTTTATCTAAACACCTGTACTATGCTGAAAACTTTTTTCTATGGGGATCATGCTATGAGGGTCCCATAAAAAAGCTGATCTAGTTTAAAAAATCGTGTCCAACAATATACCCTCTCCCAAATTCAGTAAAAATGTATAAGCATGTATATGAGCATGATGCCCTTTATATTTCTTATACAAGGACAGTAAAGGTTCTAAAAAGAAGTAAAGTTTGAGTTTGACCTAAAACAATATACCATGCTTCAACAGATGGCCAATGAAAAGCAGAGAAAATTAGTCAGAATAAATGACCTAAATATCTATGCCAGATTCTGGAACTTTGAGAATGCTATAATGCGAGGCTATGATCAAGACAGAATTTGGAGAATGCAGAAAAAAATTTAGAAATTTAAAGAAAAACAACTGGGGAGTAGTACTGAATTATGTTATTAAAATATATGTAATTATTTTAAATAGTGTTGACATGAAATTCAAAATATATTAATATAATCAAATGAAAACAAATCAAAAAAGGAAAGTATTTTTCTGGGGTAGATTATTTTTTATCTAATCTCTATTTATTAATTTTACAAGTTGACTTAATAGGTGTATTTTTTATATATCAATCTCAATTATCTAGAACATGGCCAAGAAATAAGTAAGGTAAAAATAAGTATAGGAAGCCGTAATTTTTTTCTGGAATTATATTCATTTTGTTGGCAATAGAATACCTAATATCCTCACTTCTATTCAACAATTTAAATTTCCTACCTCTACCACACTGATTAGTCCATAAAAAAACCAAAAGTAATAATCTTAAAAGGTCTTAGAGGAAATAAAGCCAGCTAAAATGCAAAAGAAAAATCTGTTTCTAGAATTGCTAGCAAGGATTTGAGGGAAGCAAAGAGATGTAGACTAATGTTCTTTAAGCTGTTGTAAGCACAGTGCATTTGCCAATTCTTAGAGAAGGTAAAAAAGCTATGAGGTCAGACACAGTGCTATTACTAAGAGAATGAAAAACTAGCAGAGCTTTCACCAATTTCATAAGTTTGGGGAGAAAAAGTAGAGGTTAAAACTACAATGACAGCTAAAACTTCAGAGGCCAAGATCTCACAAAATTGAGGCATAGGAAAATGAGGCAAAATCTTGTGATTTTTCTTTGGGGGATTTATTGAATTCTTAAGCTGCAGAGAGAAAAAAGCAAAGAAGCTAAAGTGATAATTACTCAAAAACATGTAATTGTTGGCGATCTTAAAATGTTGAAGAGACTAAAAGTAGAATGGAAAGACATAGCAAGGAGAGGGGCTTTTAGTAAAAACATCATGGGTAGCTCTTGATTGGATTAAGGTATTCAGCCCCACTCTACCTATTCAACAGAAGGAAACATGAATCCTCTTCAGAGTCAAAATACACATTGTTCAGTTTTTAAAATTATTAATGCAAAATATCCACAATCATCAAAAAGTACTCAATGTACTAAGAAGAATAAATGGCAACAAAATGTGGCCTGAGGAAGATCTAGACATTGTATTTACTAAGGGCGTACTTTAAATATAATTTAAGAAAATAGATGATATAATGAAGAATTTCATTAGAGAAGTGAAACCTATAAACATAAAAGAATCACATAATTTTTACTATGTGCAACTTCAATAACAAATTAAGAAACAGATAAGTCTAACAACAAATTGGATGCAGCAAAAGAGGTTTAGTAACTTTAAGTGAAGGTCAACAGAAAATATCCCAACTAAACTCTGTGGAGAGTGAAAGGATAGAAAGCAGAAAAAAGAGATGAGAGACATGAGGAGAAAGAAAAAAAATGACTCTATGTACTTCCAATTTGAGTTCCATGGGGAAAAGGAAGAAGAGAACAAACCAGAATAACATTTAATGATGGCTAAGAATACTCCAAGTTTGACAAAAGATATCAACACACAGTCGAGAAATGCAAAAAACAAAAGAAAACAAAACAAAAAAGCCCAAAGGGATAAATTGTATGGAAAGGAACACCCTCTCCTTGTCCTTCACTAATACTATCAGAGTTCTGTGTCTGGGTAAAGGAAGCAAATGTTGATATCACTAAAATATAGTGATGCTAAAAAATGGGAAAATGATATGTGGGAAATATGGTGAACTTGACTGTATCAATTTTCAGGAAGCAGGCAAGGAAAAAAGAGAGATAGATGTCCTCATGAGAAGTCTGCCACAAGACACAGAAGAGGAGTTCTCCATAACCAAAGGAGAGGCCTCTGCCCAAGGAGAGAGAAGTGGCTTCATCAAGAAAGAAGGAGAGGAGAGGTGGGACACCTGGGTAGCTCAGTGGTTTTTGGTCCAGGGCGTGATCTGGAAGTTCTGGGATCAAGTCCCACATCAGGCTCCCTGCAAGGATCCTGCTTCTCCTTCTGCCTATGCCTCTGCCTTCCTTCTGTGTGTCTCATGAATAAATAAATGAATAAATATAATCTTAAAAAAAAAAGAAAGAAGGAGAGGAGAAACTCAAGGTTGTAAACTGAACCTCCTTGGTTTTTGCTCAGCTTAATAAAATGAAAGGTTTGGTGGAGACAATTTTTGATATACATACATAGCAATTTATGGTTGTCAGTGTTTTCATATATTTTGTCTTTCCTATCTCATGCTATGATTGAGGCAGGGCAGGGCAGGTCTTCATTTTAACCACAGTTGAACTGATCTCGAGAAAAGTTGATTGTGTTATTGTACAGGATCTTTCTGGCTGTAACTCTCTGAACATGACCTCTAAGTGAAGAAAGTGTGTTTTTAATTCAAAGTCAAGTCTTTGAAATTAGATCTTTTTAAGGAGTTATTATAGTTAATAATTTCAGGATATGTTTTTAAATGAAAATCAAATCTTTGAAATTATATATTTTTAAGGAATTATTATAGTTAATACTTTTAGGAATGAAAATGGTATTATGGTTTAGTTTTTAAGAACCCTTTTATTTTATAGATATATACTAAAATACTTTTGACTATGGCACCTGGAATTAGCATCAAAATAATGCAAGGAGTGTAATGGCAATGTTCTATAGCTTGTTTTGGATGATTCTGAAATGAATATGTACAATTGCTAAAACTCATCAAACTGAAAATAAGATTTTTACATTTTAGCACATGCAAATTGCATCTAACTATGAAAAACATATCAAAAAGTAACTAGGAAAGACAATCTAGAAGAAAATAACAAAGCCTGTGGACTTGTGCAAGCAAAATCAAGACAGGCATAAATACCATAATGAAAACAATGTGTTTTGGTATAGTTATAGAAAAATGGACCAACGGAAAAGAGAGTAAAACACTAGAAACAAACTCAAAAACATCAAGTGACCTCATACAACAATGTTTATCCTGTAGTAAAATTAGGAAAGAATGATCTTTTCAGTAATGGCTATGGGTCAACTGGATACATATGTAAGAAAAAAAAATCAGTCTTACCTTTTATTTTGCATTATATCAAATAATTCCAGATGGAAAATAAATGCAAATATCAAAGGAGAAAAAAGAAATCTTACACAAGAAATCATAGGAGATCTTTCCATGACCTTGTGGTAGTTAGGTAGACATTTTAACTAGGCAATAAACTTTAACTGTAGAGAAAAAAAAAGATAAACAGATACATTAACATTAAGATCTTCTGTTTATCTTTGAGAAAGTGAATAAATAACACAGAGAAGGAGAAAATACTTGCAATGTGTACATTTAATAGAGGCTTACATAAACTATATATAAGAAATTGTACAAATGGACAAAATAGATAACTCTACAGAATACTTAGAAAGTAATTTGAATAAGCATTACAAAAGAGGATATCCAAATGGCCAGTCAACATAAGAAAGGTTCTCTACCTCATTAACCACAGAGAAATGCAAATTAAAATGCATTGCAATTATTACTCAGCCTCCAGAATATTAAATCAAAAAGAGTTAATACCCAGCTTCACTGAGAACTTGATGTTATTGGACTTTGCATATACCACTGGTGGGAGTATAAATAGTAAAAACAAATAGGAAAATTGTTTGGTAGTACCTACTGAGGCAGAATAGACACTTATTTTGTGACACAGCAATTTCATTCCTTGAAGTACACTCAGCAGTTAAGTATACGCATATTCAACAAAACACGTATGAGTTTTCATAGAAGCTAGTAACTGGAGACAGCCCAAAGACTATTGACAGAAGAATGAATAAATATATTTTGTCTCTATCTTAGTAATGAGAATACACAAATTGCTGCTATACAGAACACCAAGGCTGACTATAAAATTCATGATACTGAGTGAAAGAATCAGACATAAAAAGGAATTGTACTATACAATTCCAATTATATATACTTCAAATCTGTGGATGACTTACCCAAGACCCTTAGATAAGAACAGAAGGAACAATGAATTGAAAGGGATCAGCAGGCACCTCTCCTGTGGATATCCTTGGCCCAACGGTGTTTGCAGTCAGCTTTGGATCCCATTCCTAGTCACCAAAAACTGTCAAAAATATTATTGAATAAAACAACTTAGGTGATACAAACAAACTTTAACACTTTATGAAGCAGATAGTCTCCCTCTAGAGAACTGCAAAATGGATCAGAGGGCATGAAGCATTTGTAGGATAAAGAATAAAGAAGAAGGAGGAGAGAAATAGAAAATATCTGATTGACTGGGTCCACATAGTCAGCCTTGTTTGGGGTGCGAATGCCTGAAATTGGCTTCAGGTTTGACTTCGGGACTGACTGACCAGATATACCATGTTTGTGGTCACACTGAGTGTTTCTAAGGGCATTATAGTTCTCTAAGGTTTGGTTTGCTGATATGGCATCCAGGGCAGAAGTGGTTCCATTTTGGGCCTGGAAGTTTATTTCAAGAGCACCAAAGCTAGTTTTCAGCCAGAGCTCCTGCCAAACTGGTATCTTGAGGTTCTGCTTTAAAGAATGCATAAAGCGTGGAGGGCATGGAGGGCGTTTCTAGTCAATCTATGATGCAGAATTGGATTGGAGACTCCACATAAAACAGAATCTTCACAGCTTAATGGAAATTAAATCCAACCATACGTAAAAAGACAAACTGAAAACTTAAAAATCTTACCTTGATAATGGGTGGAGAGAAAAACTTCCCCTGTGCATTCATAATCAAAAGCCAATCTTTACTTGGCATCAAGTCCAATGAAAATAATACAATTCAAAATTCTTCAAGTGATTAATATATTTTAACATATTACAAATGAAAGGGTAAGGATCTTATTACTATCCTGATAAACAATGGAAATGTGCAATTAAATTCAACATTTATTCTTCATTAAATTTTTAGCAAAAAAAATAGAAATTATTTGTCTAACTTAGTAAAGTACACATACAAAAATAATTAGCACATATTACACTTGATCGAGGAAAAAAAATGAAAGAAGTATTCTCTCTAACATCAGGAACAATATAAGGATGCCTACCATCAGTATTCCTAATAAAACATAATGATGAGGTCCTTGTCAGTGCAGACAAGAGAAAAACAAAGTAGATATAAGGAATGAAAAGTTTTTAATTATATATGTAAGATATAATTCTCTACAGAGAAAATCTCCCCAGCATCTACTGATAAATTGATAGAATTAATGAGAGTTTAGCAAGGTTTAAAATTTAAAAAACCCTCATATTTAGGGGTGCCTGGGTGGCTCAGTTGGTTAAGCATCTGCTTTCAGCTCAGAGCAGGATCACAGGTTCCTGGAATTGAGCCCTAAGTCAGGCTCCTCTTCAGGGGGGAGCCTGCTTCTCCTTCTCCCTCTGAACCTCCTCCTGTTCATGCTCTCTCTCTCTCCAATAAATAAAGTCTTAAAATACTCAGTTCAGTTCTAAAATCTAAAAGCAAATAACACACTTCTTAAGATAAATAAAAAGTGAAAACAATAGAAATAAATCTTTTTTAATGTGTAAATCTTAAAGGATGCAAATTATAAAACTTTACTGTAAGTCATTAAGGAAAATCTGAAAAAAGTGGTAGAAATAGAACTATTTGACTCAACACTGTTATGATGTAAACTTAAACTGATAGACTGTAATTCTGGGAAAATTCTTTTTTTTTTTTTTTTTTTTATAGTTTAATGTATTTTAATAGCAAACTTACAGGAACAGCACAGAAGACAGACAACATTAAAAACATGTACTTGCATGTAGGACAACTCAGTTAGAAAAGTATAGTGAATGGATGGAATCTACTGTATGATAAAAATGCTACAAACACCATTTAGTTGCCATCAATAAGAAATTTACTTGTTTTAAAAAAATCCAAATGCTGGCATTGTCCAGAAAAATTTAACAGGTTTATTTATAATTGTTATAAAGTTGAACTGCTGAAACGTGTTCACTGAAACATTTTGACTTGCATTAATGCTTTATGTCCCCGCATTTATATTAAAAATTCACACACAAATGAAAATGGAAAAACTGCCAATACCTGATTTCTGTCCCCTATTTTTCCACTTGCAATCGTATACTTAGGTACCTTTTGACCCCATGGGAAAAAAAAATATCTAACGTTCAGAGAACTACCAATAACAGGAAGAAGAGAAAAAAAAAATTTTTTTTTTTTTTTTTTTTTTTAAAGAATGAAATGTTTTCCATCATAGTGGATTCTTAAGCACGTTCTCCACGTATGCGGCGTGCTAGCTGGATGTCTTTTGGCATAATTGTGACACGTTTGGCATGGATAGCACACAGGTTGGTGTCTTCAAAGAGGCCCACCAGATAGGCCTCACTTGCCTCCTGCAAAGCACCAATAGCTGCACTCTGGAAGCGCAGATCTGTTTTGAAGTCCAGAGCAATTTCTCGCACCAGACGCTGGAAAGGAAGTTTGCGGATCAGAAGTTCAGTGGACTTCTGATAACGTCTAATTTCACGGAGTGCCACAGTACCAGGCCTGTAACGATGAGGTTTCTTCACCCCTCCAGTAGAGGGCGCACTCTTGCGAGCGGCTTTTGTAGCCAGTTGCTTCCTCGGTGCTTTACCACCGGTCGATTTGCGGGCAGTCTGCTTTGTACGAGCCATGGTACAGAGACCTCCTTACTTACCCCCCTTCTCCTTCGGCTGGAGCTCGGCGAGCTAGAGGCGGCGCTGGCGTTGGCGAGCGACGGCGGCGCGGCGGCGGCTGCGAACACAATTGAAAGATCGAAAATTCTTAATTTGGTTTGTTTCCATTAATCTTATGTTTAACAATATGATTCTAATATTTATATCAAAGAGCCAAGGACCAAAGTGGTAAAAGGCATTCTAGAAAAAGAAAAATATGTAAAGACTGGTCCTTCCAGATAGTAAAAAGCAGCTATAAAGATATAGTAATTAATTCAAGTATAAACAAACACATATACAAAGGGAACTGAGGAGAGAGCTTAGATACAGACCCAGGACACTAAAATAAATTCACACAAATACTGAAACCTGATTGGATACAAAACAAGAACAGCACAGTGGTGTGGAAACCATAGATTCTTAAATCACAATGTGACAGTAATACCAATGACAACAAAATAATAATAATATTTGGTTTGGGTTAAGGGAGGTATAAAAAATACTACTTTCTTCCTTGTATTTTCTATATTTATAAAAATGAAAACAAACAAAATAACAGATACCATTAAAAATAGTGAATCAAAGGTGAGGAAGTGGTGATTATAAATAACTTTTGAAGTTTGGGTATGAAGAAAAGCATGAAATTTAGATACTAGTTTTAGGGAAGTGAGGACCAAAGGATATTATAATGTTGGAATACAGAGCAGTTTTATAGGCTGATATGAATAATCCAATAAATAGTGAAATCTTGATGATGCAAGAAGGTAAGTCAATCATTTATTTAAAAGTTTGTTTATATAGGGAACTCTTAATCCTCTAAATTTGATACAAATGAAGCATAATTAAAATGAAGACATTGGGATCTTAAACTGGAATAGCACTAGGTTCTTTTCCAAATCTATTACATTTCAGAAAAAAATAGAATTTAGAAGAAAAAAAAAACGCTGGAATATTTCTGGAATAATCCTTTTGTCAAGGAAAAATGTAATGTAGTCATTAGTGTAAAATGATTGGCTACCATGAGACCAAAGGAGATAATTTGATACAATTTTACTTTAGTTTCCATGAGGAAAATATTTTTTCTTGATGGAATTTAAATAGTTATTCTTCCAGGTTTCTTATTTATAGAAAGTGCTATGGGCCTACAAAATACTGAAGAATTTATAAATGCATGAGGGCAGGAGTATGAATAAAGTTATAGTTACCATAATTCTTCCTTGATGCAAAACTCTATATATCTATTTTGTTGTATTTTTAAGCCAACCACAAAATTATGATTCTAACTTATATAAATCTTAATATTATTTATAAGCAGTTAAAAAAAAAAGAATCTTCGTAGATATTACCAATGTTCACCAAAATTCGGTCCTTCTGTATTTCTGGGCAGGAAAAGATTGCACTTCCCCTATTTCCTTGAATTAAATAGTGATCATGTGACTTGTTTTGGCCAATCTAATGTGAAAAGAGGTGAGGCATCTTCTGTTGGAGGTCAGTGACAAATTCTTTAGTTTGACCATTCCTTGCACCAGGATTGTGAAAACATATGTTGATGAGGAGGTGCTATAATTCGAGGCATGCTTGAATTCTGAGTAACTATCAGTACAGATGCTCTGGGATGTGTTCTACATCCTCAATGATGTGTGAGAAAGAAAATAAATATATATACAGTTAAGCCAATGAAAATTTAGGATTGTTATTACCACAACGTACCTTAGACCTTCTTGAAAGACTTAAGAAGCTGAAGTAGAAAGAGTAGGAGAATTAAACCCTAGGAGAACTAAAGGAAGTTGAGTAGAAGAAAAGTCACATCTTTAAACTAGTCTTAGGAACTGAGTCTTGGGAAGAGTCTATGTGTAAGAGACAGCAGAAAATGTTATGGCATAGTATAGCTCAAGCTATTTATTCTCTGCGTGGAACTGTGTTTGAATGCTACCTACCTAGTTTTCTTTATTAATACCTTAATGAAATTTTATTTCACCTTTTTTCTATTTCAAAAGGCTTTACAGTTCTGGGATCAGAATAGCTGCAGTCTAAGATTTTGAGCTATAGTTTCAGAAAATAAAATATGACTAAAAGAAAGTTCCAATATTCATATTCTTTGGGAAAAAAGAAAGCTTCTAGCATTTTATGAATGCTTTATGGCAAGATCATCCTGTAAAGTTTATAGTGAATAAAGAAAAGTAATTACAAATTAAATTATTCTGATTCTTAATATTTTAAGGAAATGTAACACATTATTGATCTTTCCATGCTTATATGTTGTCTTTGTCATTTTATTTTAGGCATCTGGCTCTATTTTAACAAAATATTCCCCAAAACTCTTAAGACTCACAACTGAAAATATTCCCACCAAATAATTTCAGAAATGCGATCTTTATTGTTGGAAAGGCACTCCTGCATATAATAATGAGAAAAGGTTATTTGTCAGTGAATTCCAGAAATGTCTTTTAGAAAGTTTCATATTCTGCATTTTTTGTTTCCCTCCTTATTGACTTTTAATATTAAAACAAACAACAATATTGTTTTTACCTCCAGAATCAAATTACAGAAAACAATAAACTGGCTAACAGTAAGACAGAACTATTAAGAAAATCAAACAAGAAACTAAAGCTCCAAGATTCAGATTACTATTTTGTCCTTACTTTGGCTTGCTTGTGGGAATTTACTGAAGAAGTCTTTTAAACTTCATCAGAAAAGCCTCATACCAGTTAATGATAGTATGGGGGAAGAAGAGGTTTTGCTATGTTTAAATTCCATTAGAGCATTGTGGGTTTTCACTTCCTAAGTGGATCTTTTAACTTCCGAAGAAAATCCTTTGAGGTCTAAGCTTATTTGCTCTCAGAAAAAAATATGGCTTCAGTCACTTAGAAAAAAAAATAGTAATTTAAAAAAATATATACTCAGAAAGTATTTCCCTTTATATTTCCTTTATATAAATATGGAGCCAAAATCATTTTTAAATTAAATTATTATAGTGCATAGGTTTAAATTTTCAATTAAATTTAAATCAGCTAAACTGAGCATCAATTGCAATTTTTTTCTTCGTTTTACCTAAGGGTGGAAACATTAATTAATAAGAACATATAGTTTATAACAGCAATAAGGTAAAATGAAAAAAATATTATGAGTCATTTCAAATCTTATGATATAGTTATTTTCCAAATTTTGGTGCTATATTTTAATAAAAGATGGATTAAATAATAAAGCCTCAGGCAAGACAAAATTTTCTTGACCTACATAGGGTCTTTCATAAATTCACATTAACTAAATCCATGATTATATAAGATAAAACGCATAAAAAATACTTTTAAAAATACATTCATCCAATTGTATTGGTCATGCATATTCAAACATCACAAAACCAGTATTTTTAAGAATCATATCCTTCTGACTCACTAACTTGCCTCTGAAGCTTTTGGTTAGACAAGGAGGATTGACGGATCACAAACATTTATCTCTTTATAAAAACTCACTAAAGTAGCAAGTCTAAGGGTATAAAGACCCATAAGGTCAAAGAGCACAAGAGAGCAAATCTCTGCAGTGGAGAGAAGCAAAGCTCCTCCCTTAGCCCATTTAAACACAATGCCTGCAGGGGGCATGGCTGACATGAAAAATGACAGATTCCACAGTTCTTGGAAACTAGTTACTGAAGAAGCAGGGATAAGATGGGGAGCTGAAAATAGGAGATGGTGTACAAATCACTATTTGAACTCTTCATTCCCAGGTCACTTCCCTACAACTGATGAAGCTACTCTGGGGGGGGGGGGGGGGGGGCGCTGACAAAACGCAGGCGGCGCCAGTGGCCCATGTCACAAACCCAAACCTAAATCAGCCTGCCTTTATGGAAAAGCGTCACTCTCAAGGAAACCGAACACACACTAATCCCAAACCTCCAGCTCGGTTTCAGTTAGTTTGCCTTGCCTTGGAAAATAGGACCTCGCAGCCAATTGCTTCTGCTCTGTTCAGCGCGGCCTCCCTCTTCTGAGGCTCAGCAGAATGCACGCTTTCCGCAAATCCTCTGGTAGGAGTTGGAAGCCTGCCCTTCGACGTGTGAGGCACCACACTCCCCCAACCCACTGGTTGTTTTCCAATGAATGAAGCGCGTCAAACTCCTTACTAAATTGTTTGGTCGTCGCTTGAAAGTTTTGGAGATGAGGTGGGAAGACAGCTGCTGAAGTCTCAGCACTTGAGCACTGCTGCTAGACGCAGGTGAATGAACCATCCCATAGCTGGTTCGGTTGTCTACGGGGATCTCTGGTAAGCTTTTCCCTGCTCTACTACCACTTTTTTTGCATTATGAACGTTTGAAGTTTGTTTGATCTACTGAGTGAAAAATTGGGGTGTGAGAGAATCCAGATTTTAATAGCAAGACTTATCTGGGTTTGTGGTTGACCTCATCAATAAGGTAAGCTCCTCAGGGAGGACTTGACAAGTCTTAGGAACTTCATGCAGGCCACCAGAAACATTAGGTCTAGTTTTATTGAGGAGAATTATTTCAACAAGGGAAAATAATGGGCACTCCTGAATCTTAGAAAGCAAAATGGCAGCTGTTAGGAGCCTTCAAGCCTCAAAGTAAGTCCCCAGTATGAACTGCAAGGGGAGGGGAGGTCTTTCGCAAATAAGGTAGGAAATTTGGACTGCTTTGATCAATACTACATCAGAATCTAAGTAGGCATAAATCTGAGTATTAAAACCTCACTGTAAGGACTTCGTCTCTTGAAAGGAATAACTTGTTACTAATGGAAATCTCAGAAGCCAAAGCCACAAAATTGGTGGCCAGAGGCTGAGCATTTAAAAGTTGTTAGAGCACTTGCCACCTATAAGACTCCTATATTAGGATAAATTGGTCACAGAATGGATTGGATTGACAGTAGGTCACATGTTAACCTCAAGAAAATATCTGTGCTGTCAGATATACTGTAAAATATGATGAAATCCCCAACCCACTGGCACGTCTGTCTTAGGTATGTACCAAGAAGCCCAACGCTGAGCTAAAGAAATGGAATACTCAAGTTTCTTTTTTTTTTTTTAATTTTTATTTATTTATGATAGTCACACAGAGAGAGAGAGAGGCAGAGACACAGGCAGAGAGAGAAGCAGGCTCCATGCACTGGGAGCCTGACGTGGGATTCGATCCCGGGTCTCCAGGATCGCGCCCTGAGCCAAAGGCAGGCGCTAAACCGCTGCGCCACCCAGGGATCCCTGGAATACTCAAGTTTCAAAGAATTGATTGCACCTCATCCGGGCACATCTGCTTATTTTGCTAAGAACCATGGTACCAGAATTACAATGACCTTTACATAAACGTTCCAATTAGATGAGATCATTCATTTGAGAAGTGCACTTGAAAGTACGAATTCCCAAATCAAACAAATAGAATGAGATACCCATTTTAATGGGCATGCATAAGTTTCCAAAAGAGTTCAGGATTCCAAAATAAAAGCTTCACTAAAAGATTCATAGCAAAAGAGTAATGAACAATTAAAGTCATAGGATATCTAAAATGAAAAACTGTTAGACTGATGTGATTCTTCCTACTGCCTTCTGCTCTCCTTTACCTGAGTACTCTTAGCCTCTAATACCTCTATATGACTTGCCTTTCCACTCAGAAGAGACTATAAGACCATTAATAAAAGTTAATGGCCTTACAGTTCCATGTCTATCCTCCAAGGAGGACCCCCATGTGATCCTCTCTCAGTGTTGACAGGACTCTTGAAAGATTCTACAGTAAGGTGCTACCAGCTATTCCCTTAAACAGACAAGAAGAAGCTAAAAATTAATTGAAGACCTTACCAAATTCTGGTAGATATCAGATCTACACTCTCTACTTTAAATCCAATACATGCTCTGGTCCCAAACATGGTTTGTTTTCTAGAGAAACATAAAACTTGGGAACTATCAGCACAGAAAAGGACAGGGCCAGGCTTGGCACCATGAACAGGATTTAGTAAAAAGTAGAACTGCAGTAGCCTCTCCCATCTCCCCTCTGAATAAACACTGTAGTCCAGTATGTACTCTGCAACAGGAAATGAGAAGGTGCCATGAAAGACAGACTCCCTGCAGTTCTTCCCACAATAAAGGCCTCCAATTAACAAATTTTGTATAGAGAACTTCCTGTCAATTTCAAATGTCTCGATGTTAAATGTAATAGGACCAAACAGTAAAGGACTATCATGTTTGAGGAAAGCCACTAACATGAAAAGAGAGTGACCATAACTAACAAATTAAAAAATTTATAAGAGGAAACTAGTGCATAAAGTAGAAAATAAAGTTAAAATTTCTAAATTAAATTATTATATTGCCATATAAAGATATGAGAATGCATTTTATCCTTAAAATAAATGCTCTGCCCAAAGAGTAATGAGAAAAAAAGAAGGCTTGGACAAAATAAAAACGTTTAATTAATGCATTGAAAGGTAAAGTTGATAATATTTTGCATCATGGGGGTGCCTGGTTTGCTAGGCTTGTGACTTGATTTTAAGATTGTGAGTACAAGCCCCACATTGTGAGTAGAGATTACTTAAAATTTTTTTTTGCAAAAAAAAAATGTTTTGCATCATGGCTTTAGGCTAAAAAAATGAGTCCTGCAGAGGTAGGACACTCAAACAATAGAGAAGCAAGACAGAGTTTTGGTTTAATCTAGCTCTTTCTTAGGAGAACTGGCAGGTAGTATTTTGCAGTGTATATCAAATTTTAACAGATAGTAGTGATATTTCTTAATTTTTGAAGTATCATTGACATATATAACATTAGTTTTAAGCTTGCAACATATTTGTATATTTGAGAAATGACCACCACAAGAAGTCTAATTGACATTTGTCATCATTATATAGTTACAAAAAAATTGCTTTCTTGTGATGAGGACTTTTAATATTTCTCAGCAACTTTCAAATATGCAATACAGTATTATTTACTATAGTCACCATGCTGTACATTGTATCCCATGACTTTTTAACTTTATAACTAGAACTTTATACCTTTTGGCCTCCTTTATGCATTTTGTCCCTTCCCTTCCCCCATGTCTGGCAACCACCAATCTTTTTTGTGTATCTGTAAACTTGGTTTTGCTGTTGTTTATTAATTCTACATATAAATGAGGACATATGGCACTTGTCTTTCTCTGACTTACTTCACTTAGCAAAGTGTCCTCAGCGTCCATCCATGTTTTTGTAAACTGCAAGATTTGTTCTTTATGGTTGAATAGCATTTCTGTTTGTGTGCGTGTGTGTGTGTGTGTGTGTGTGTGTGTGTGACATCTTCTTGAGCCATTCATCCATATATGGACACTTCAATTGCTTTCATATCTTGACTATTGCAAAGTACAATGCAATGAATGCTGCAATAACTTGCATATATTTTTTCAAAGCTTTTTGGGAATTTTGGATAAATACCCAGTAGTAGAATTGTTGGGTCATATGGAGGTTCTATTCTTAACTTTTTGAGAAAACTTCATACTTTTTTTTTTCTCAGTAGCTGTACCTTTTTATATTCTCACCAACAGTGGACAGGATTTTTTTTTTTCTACATTCTCATTATTTCTTCTATTTCTGATAGTAGCCTTTCTGACCAGTGTGAGGTAATATCATATTGTGGTTTTATTTGCATTTCCCTTATTATTAGTGACCTTGAACATTTTTTGATGTGTTTGTTGGTCATCTGTATGTTTTCTTTGGAAAAAATGTCTATTCAGCTTCAGCACATTTTTAAATATGTTTTTGGGGTTTGTTTTTTTTTTCTGCTATTAAGTTGTATGAGGTTTTTAAAATATATTTTGAATATTACCCCCTGTCAGATACATGATTTGCAAATATCTTCTCCCATTCAGTAGGTGGCTTTTTCATTTTGTTGATGGTTTCCTTTGCTTTTTGGTTTAGTCTCTTTTGCTAATTTTTGCTTTTATTGCCTTTTCTTTCAGAATCAGAACCAAAAAATCATAGCCAAGTAAAGGAGTCTACTGCTTGTATTTTCTTCTAAGAGTTTTATGGTTTCTGGTTTACATGCAACTCTTTAATCCATTTCGAGTTAATTTGTGTATGATGTATGATAGTTGACGTAGTTTCATTCTTTTACAAATGGCTGTCCAGTTTTATCAGCTCCATTTATTGAAGAGACTGTCCTTTCCTGAGTGTGCATTTTGGGCTTCTTTATCATAAATTAATTGCCCATTTATGTGTGGATTTATTTCTGGTCTCTTTGATCTGTTCTACTGCTCAATGTGTCTGCTTGTATGCCAATACTGATACAGGAGAGCTTGGTTTTTGTCTCACTGAGTCAAAGAATGAATCTTGCGGACAACAGAGAGTGAGCAAAGCGATAGAAGTTTATTAAGCAAAAATACAGAGAAAGCTCTCAAAAGTGAGAGGGGTCTTGACAGGGTTGCCACTGAGGGTTTTTATGGGCTGTCTTTTATAGGAAACTGACCAGGGTACTTGGTAAATTGTCATTATCAGAATGCATATTTAGAACAAACATGGTAGGCATAACTATTATAATAGCGAACAAAATGTTTTTTATAAATATTATGAGCCCAAAAAAGTGTTCTCTTCTGTGAGCCTAGTCAGGTAGCCCATGGCCTTGAGATTCCAGTGCCATCTTAGTTTGAAAAGGGACTATTGATAACACCTTAATGACATATTTCTGTGATTACTTAGTAGCCATTAAAAGAGCGATACTCCCTAACATTTTGGAGGTTAGGAGCCAGGCTTATTTTTAGTACGATTTGCATTTGAAAATTTTATTTGTGGTGTCATTAGTCATAATCTTTCCTAATTGGGTAGTGACGCAATTAAACTTACAATAATTTCATATATTTATTTTATCCCCCAGAGAAATATATATGGAAGTAGTTTATTTTCTGCTTCACTTTTTCTAATTTATAAAATCTTTCTTTAACTTGTCTATCTCTTCCACTTTTCTTTCTTTGCATTTATTATAATTTTCAGCTTTTTAATTTAATGTTTAATAATTTTATCCATTTTTTTAAGATTTTATTTATTTATTCATGAGAGACACAGAGAGAGAGAGAGGCAGAGACACAGGCAGAGGGTGAAGCAGGCTCCATGTAGGGAGCCTGACATGGGACTCGATCCTGGGTCTCCAGGATCACACCCTGGGCTGCAGGCAGCGCTAAACCGCTACACCACCAGGGCTGAGCAATTTTATCCATTTTTTAAAGTGAGTGTTTGACTTTATCTCAGAAAACAATTGTGACTACATCCTAAGACATTTGAAAGAATTCTCATTTTCAAAAATAATCTAGACTATCCTAATTGAGCCAAGTTTTTAGATTATTTTTTTATTATTCAAATGAATCTTTTTAATAAAAATTTTGTCAATTAACTATAATTTTATTACTTTTTGAAAGAAGGTGTGACTGATAAAGTTTATATTCGTTGGCGTTTATTGAGATTTTCTTCATGGTCTATTTTTTTAATCTGTTTAGGAAGTAAGTTTTAAAAATAAGAGCTATCTTACATATTTAGATATACTAAATGTATTATCAATTCTCCTATATTGCCATTTTGTTTATGGCAATGGGATTAGGCAAAAACAATTATTATATTTTCTACTCATTTTGTGTGTAAACTACATTTTTATGAGGGCCATATGTATATATATATATATTCATTTATTTTGAAAGATTATGGGTCTTTTATTAGTGCTTCTTGTACTTCCTTTATATTTATATTTCTAAGAATTTCTGATTTATATGTATTGAAAATTAGGTAGTTCAGCAAATCCTTTTCCTGTATGTATTGCTCTCTTTAATGCTTTTGCCTTGACATACACTTCATTGTTTATTATAACTAATCTTACATTAATTTGTTGGATTTCTTTGATGAAACTATTCAAATGTTACTTATTATTTCTCAGTTTTATATGTTTTGTATGTAATGGGTATATAGATCTTTAACATCGACAAAGATTTTTAAACCTTTTTAATGAGTTTCCACTTTCATTTTTTTAATAAACTGCTTTATATTGTTTTGTGATTTCTGTTCTTGATGCTTTCAGTGTTTTGTTATTATTTTATGGACTTTTTATTTATATATATATTTTTTTAATCTAGAAAGAATAGGTAGTGTACATGATGTTTAAATTTCATTAGTGGTCATTTTTGCTTACACTCACTGCTAAATGTGATGTGCTAATTCAATTTTTATTATGAGTTTAAAAATGAGGAAAGATCTAGTGATGTCTTAGGAGTTGAAATTTCATTTTTAAAAATATTTTATTTATTTATTTGTGAGAGAAACAGAGAGAGACAGACAGACAGACAGAGGGAGAAGCGAGCTCCTCCCAGGGAGCCCAATGCAGGACTCCATCCTGGATCCCGGAATCACGCCCTGAGCTGAAGACAGACGCTCAACTGCTGAGCCACCCAGGCGTCCCAAAATTGCATTTGACTATAAGTAACTTAGATCAAATTACATTTACTTTTAGAAGTAGGAGTTTATTTTTCTTATGAAAAATAAATCTGGAAGTATGTCATGGCTGCTGTTAGTTAAGTGCATGGGGGCCAATGTCCATAATATTATCTTGGCCTTTCCCTAATTGTCTTTTTAAATGGCTTACGTTCTAGTCATGAAAGATTTGTGATCAAGGTAAAAAAGAAGGAGTCATCCAGAGACTTTACAGGAACAAGACCTTGCCTGGAAGTAGCTAGCAGTAACTTGAGTAAGATGAGCAATTTTTCCCTTTGTTATTCTCTTCCATCCTCTTCCTACGTATGTGTATGTGAGAGAGAGAGATACACATATATATGCATATATATACATAAGTGTATGTATGTGATACATATATACATAATTACAGTTTACTAGATTTCTTTTTCTCAGCAATTTTGTGGTTTTCTTCACTTTCAGATGTTATCAGATTTAATGTTTACATTTAATATTTACATTATAAAATTATACCAGTTATTTAGACAAAACTTATTTAAGGGTTCATGTGATGATTTTTAGTTGTGTTTTTTGAAATATCACTTGTGAATTGTATTTTATGAATTACATAGTATTAATATCAATGTGCTATCTTTTTTTGTTTTTAAGATTTTATTTATTTATTCATGAGAGACAGAGAGAGAGAGAGACAGAGACACAGAGGGAGAAGCAGGGAGCCCAACACGGGACTCAATTCCGGGTCTCTAGGATCACAACCTGGGCCAAAGGCAGTGCTAAACCACTGAGCCACCCAGGTTGCCCTCAATGTGCTATCTTATCTTTTCAAGTTTCAGGTCTCTACCTTATTTCCTTGATGCCCTAGAAAATTTTTTCGATATTAGAAAACAAGAATAACCATCCACCACTAAATTTTGTTGTTGAGAAATCTTTGGTCACTGTGATTTTTGTTTTTCCTAAGTTACTTATTTTTTCTTTTTCTTTTCTTTTTTAGTAGGTTAGTTAGGTTTTGTCTCAGTGCTTCTAAATTATTTGATTTAAAAAATAAACAAAATCTACCTATTTCAAGGGTGTTGACCTATTTTTACTTGTTTTGTGAAATACCAATTAGTTGTTACCATTTACAAGTTTTACTTAATTTAAAATCATTATTTTTTAAAATATCTGTTTTAATTTGATTTTGTTTCTGCTCTATTTCTAGGAACTTCTTATCTAATTATTGTTTTTATCCTCTTGTTTCTTTACTTCATATACTATGAGAAGTTCTCAAATTTTCTTTCAGTTTTCTGATTTTATTTTTTGGAGTGTTTAGTTCTTTATGAATTGAAGTTTGATTTGAATATGGCTTTGGGAGTGTTAATTACCTTTTTGCTCGCACATTATCTCTATATGTATTCTAATCACTTTTTCATTTCAGTTTGTTACTTTAATTTTTCATTATTATCTCTACTTTGACACATTTCCAGAAATCTAAAAGTTTACTAATTTTAATAAGCTTCTTGTGTTGCATTCGACTGAAATCCTCCTTTATTTCATGTTGTGGAATCTTTTTTTTAATTTTTTAAAAATTTATTTAATTTTTTTATTTTAATTTTTTGTGGAATCTTTTCATGTGCAAATCTATGTAGCTAGACCAGTAGTACACAGAATGGTTTGGGGTGGAGGCTGCTACCAAGATAGATGATAGTAGCAAAGCTAGTTAGAATTCCTTCTGGCCTCTACCACCATTCAGGAATTGAAAAATGTGTGTAAGAAATGCTTTCATGTTTCTATTGGGGAAGAAGAAGATATTAGTAGAGATATATGAATGTTATTAATATCAGGAAACTAAAGATTAGTAAATTGTATTTAGAATGTCCCTAGAGATTGTCACAAATCCAGTACCTTTATTCTAATAAATGGATACCTTTAGTCTATTAATTAGAATAGAATAGCTTTTATGTATTATTCCACATAAGTTTTTATAATGAGAATGTCGGGGCACCTGGGTGGCTCAGTGGTTGAATGTTTGTCAGCCTTTGGCTCAGGTTGTGGTCCTGGGATCTTGGGATCAAGTCCTGTATTGGTTTCCCGTGGGAAGCTTGCTTCTCCCTCTGCCCTACAAATCTTTAAAAAAAAATATAATGAGAGTGTCTATCTTGTGGTAGCTGAGTCAGTTTCTTGATTATTTCTGTATTTGTTATTATGCTTAGATGGACACTCCCAACCCCAAATTTAAGAATATAGACTGATAATTTGCTTTTACTTATATAGTTTCAGGTTTTGCGTCCTTTATCTGTATTTACTTGGCCATGTGATAAGGTGGTTAGGCTTAACTTCTTTTCCTAATTTTTTAAAAGATTTTATTTATTTATTCATGAGAGACACAGCGAGAGAGGCAGAGACACAGGCAGAGGCAAAAGCAGGCTCCACGCAGGAAGGAGGATCCGAGACTCCATCACGCCCTGAGCCAAAGGCTCAACTGCTGAGCCACCCAGGGATGTCCTCTTTTCCTATTTAAACGGCTCATAATTGCCACAACTCTTTATATTAGTGCATTGTACCTGATAATTTATATGCATTGTATGTTAATATTATGACTAATACTAAGTGATTTCTTGAAAAATGTTTGAACTCAAGAAAAAGTTGAGAAAAGGGCATTATGTATTTTTTTTTTTGTCAAATTATTATACCAACATGATACAATTCTAAGGCCACAGTGCTTAAGATAAACTTTCTGCTAGATTAAGTATAATTTTAATTGTAGTGCCATTCATACAATATCTCTAATCAGAAGCCTATCTCAGATTTATACAAAGGTGCTCTAAACATGCAGTTTTAACCTTTACTGATTCAAGGACTCTGTCATTATCCCATTTTCCAGGGTGAGGTGATTTCTAATTACTTCACATCCTGGTTAATTTCATGTGATAAGCTTGAAACTAATAGATGAATGGCCCTGCTTGTTTCTTAAAATGAAATAATTTGGATTTAATGGAAAAGAAAAAAAAAGATTTAAGGAATGACAGAGGTGAATTTCACAAAGCCACGCATATTTTAAATGACATTTACCTACAATTTTTCTACCTACAAAGAAGCAAAAACAAAAACAAAAGGCTCTTTTCCCCTTTCAAAACCAAAAAAAAAAAAAAAATTAAATGAAAAAAAAAAACACAAATCCATTTCACTGTTGGCTTACATACAGTGTCTTAAAAAAAATCACAGAAAATGGCCAAATTATTTTTTCAAAATATGTTATAATGGAAAAATATGTATTATGTATACATATACATACATACATATACATAGATACCTAATGTTTTTTTTTTTGATAGCAGTGAGGCATTTAAAAATATTCATGTAGGCATTCAGAGTCCTTGTATCTTTATAAAGAAAGGTAAGATCTGCTGGTGTTTAATGAAATTTAAATATATGATGAATGGTGTAACTTCAGATTTATTAGTAGTGTGGCATTAACAAAACACCTGTCTGTGCTATTTGTGAAGTAGAGGTGTGCAATTACTGTTGAAGAAGTCAGAGGCGAGTTGCAATCTGTTTAAGAAATGCACATTATATTCAAGTATGGCTTGGTATTCCCTTGCTGTTCACTCTTTTTAGTGCAAAAAGTGGTTTTTGCTAACTCCATTCTGCTGTTCATGGAAAGCTGAAAAATCAATAGCTGCAGGTTGATGAAACCTAAATCCATTTGATTCCTTTCCACCATTGCCATTATGCAGACAGTCAAGTGTGATGTATTTAGTTCATGCAGTACTTATTACTCTCAAGCACAGCTTCTCATCAGGGAAAAATTAGACCAGATGAGAAGTAATCAAGACATTCTGGAGAGGTTGCAAAGATCTTCTTTTTAACTGCTTCCTTCCCCCACCTACCCTTCTCTCTTTGGCTCTCCTACTTTTGCAAAAAAGAGAAGTTAAGATCTCCACCACAAAGCTCCAGAAAGTTCTGTGGAAATATTTTATGTCACTTTTTTTTTTCAATATTTGTATTTAGTAATGGTCACAGTAAAGAACACTAACTGGATAAATAACAAATTAAGAAAAATTTCCCCTTACTAGAACTACCAGAGTCATCACTTTGGCAGAGTTGAGCAAATAAAAAACTCCTTAAACAGATTTGGACATTTCCAGTTTTTCTTAATAGACTATATAATAGGCTATTTAATAGACAACTAAAAGTGATTGCATAATCCGGGGTTCAGAGCATGGTCTTTAGTGATGGATTGCATTGGTTCAAATCCATAATTACTAGCTATTTGATTAATCTTGGACATGTTGTCCTCTCTGATCCTCAATTTTATCATCTGTATAGGGGAATCATAAAAAACGTCAATGTCAGTTTTGGTCAGAGAATAAAATGGGTAATCAAAGTAAAGCATCTAATACCATAAACATTCAATATTAATTATTTGTTAATATTAATCCCTTATATGGCAATGGTTGAATTTAAATATATAGCAACACTTTTCTACTTTAGCAGTGTTTTAGACATTTGACTTTAATATTGTAGGTATTTGACAAAACCTCTTTTATCACATTGTTGTGAGGTATGTATTACAATGAATGATTAAATGATCATCTAGTCCAACCTCCTCTTTTGGTAGCTAAAATGCTAAAATGAAAGTTTAAGTGATTTGCCTGAAAGTAAACATCTGTGTTTGGAGGAGATCCAAGACTAAAACTTGGATATCCTAACTTTCAGAAATGTCTTTTACCTTTATACTCACATCTGTGAGTTTACCTAGACTTGCTTTTCAGACATGGGTGGACAGGATAGGCTCCAAATTACAGAAACTGGAATTTAAGGTAAGAACTTCATTATAGGGCTATATGTAAAGATTACTCTTACTAGAAATGATACAAGTAGCTGACTATTTGTAATGGGTTAGCAGCTGGCAAAAATCATTATCTCTCTGACCAATGAAGTAAAAGCCATTATCCTAGGAAAACACAACTGGAAGGCACTGAAACTGTCCCACTCCTACCAGACAAAATAGTAAAATAAAGAAGCAGTGACATACCTTAGGAACAGATTAATCTACCATCATAGAGTTTAAGGAAGTTGAAATTGTGGTCTCTGATATATCTATGTTTATTTCAACTATGTTGGTGTTGCAGAAATAAGATAGATTGTAACAAATGGTAGTGGATTATCATAATTTTAACCAGTTGTTAGCTTCAGTCACATTCAGAGCCGTCAAAGAGGTACCTTTACCTAAATGTATCAAGACAGCCTTGGACACTGAGTATGCTACTAATAATATGATAAACACATTCTTTTCACTATCCTCAGTTGAAAGGATCTGAAGTTGTTTGCCTTTTGTGAAAAGAACACAGGAGTATGCTATCTTGACCTAAGGCTAGGTTAACATTATTTTCTTTTCTCTGCTCAAAAATAATTTGCAGTACCTTGATTATCTTGACATTATGCAGAACATTACAGTGGCTCACTTTTTAAATTATATCATGAAAATTGGACCCAGTGAGCAGGAAATGGTATTATATTTAATACGTTACGCTAAGATGTGGATGGCTGCCTATGGGAAATAAACTCTACAAAAATTCAGAGGCATGACACATTACTGAAAGTTTTTAGATTATTTGGCAAGAATGGTTGGTATATAATGGTGGCAGGGTGGGATGTATCCAGTGATCAGGGGATGTGCTAGATTGTCTCTTGGTATTTGCATGCTTTTGCAGTGACCATAGCTCTAACAAGGTAAAGCAATAAAGAGTTTTGAGCTTTGTAGGACTCTTTAAGGAGGAATCAACCCACCATGAAATCTAGAACAGCTGAATTGCTGATTCAAGGTAAGAAAAATGTAGAATGTATGGTGGAAGAGGAAAATGATAAATATAACACACTGGCGAACACAGTTTGTCTCAGTAGCTATGATATATAGTCTGTTGTACTGCATATAAAAAATGGTCAGCCACTAATTTGAAAACACAGTGACAAAAAAGACTAAAATGGTGCAAATGGTAGACAGTATCAGATGCCTGGTTTACCTTCCTCTGAATCTTCTGTCTCACACACAATTCTAGATGAGACTTTGTGGACAGTTCTGCAAGGGTTTTGATACATCTGGTGCCAATAATAACTTTTTTAAGGCTTCTCCAGAGCTGTAGACATAAATGGGATTTATTCCAACATTCTGAATAATAATCTGAAAAAAAAAAGCAATTAGTGCTCTTGAAAACAGCCCTTAACCACTATGGTGATAGGAACAGATGCATTAAACTCAGGTGAATAATTTCAGGAGACATTCTGTAGCCTAGTTTGAATATCTTTGTTGGAACTGAACCTCAGTTGTCCATAGCAGTGTACATTATTTCACTGTTTTTTTACTGTTTTTTTTTCTCCTCTCCTCAGCTGTTCATGTCTTTAACTCCTACTCCCTGAGATGAACTTAAAAAAAAACTACCTGCTTCTAAGTTATTGTTTCAGATTTCCCAGCACTTGTTCAGGATTTCCCAGACTAAGATATCCTCTGAGAGTAAATCTAACTCTGCATGGTTATAAGAGATACATATTTTTGTGAAGAAATTATATCACAAATTTACCTGATGAATAAAAATAGTTCTTTCAATTATGATGCCCACAATAGCTCATGATTTTTTCACACAACTATTTTCTATAATTGATTATATATAGATTATATAAAGTATATAATCAAGGATCCCTGGGTGGCGCAGCGGTTTGGTGCCTGCCTTTGGCCCAGGGCGCGATCCTGGAGACCCAGGATCGAATCCCACGTCGGGCTCCCGGTGCATGGAGCCTGCTTCTCCCTCTGCCTGTGTCTCTGCCTCTCTCTCTCTGTGACTATTGTAGATTAAATATATTATTTAATAGATTAAATATATATATTAATATATAAATATATTAATATATATATTTATATATTTATATATATAAATGATTTTATATATATGATTTTATATATATATATAAAATCATATATTTTTATTTATAGTATTATATTAATGTAATATTTGCTCCCTATTTGTTGGTCACCAGTATACATTTAAAACAAAATTTCTTTCTTCCTTTGAGGTAGTTCCACCCAAACCAGTACAACCTTTGCTTTTAATACTCTCCTATCTCTGAAATTTAAGGAACTCTATTATGTATTACATCATAAATGAATTAGGGAAAAAACAGAAAGGCCCAGTACTTACAAATGTAGTTCAGGAACCATGGGGGAATTAGATTA
This sequence comes from Canis lupus dingo, assembly GCF_003254725.2. Classification (NCBI taxonomy): domain Eukaryota; kingdom Metazoa; phylum Chordata; class Mammalia; order Carnivora; family Canidae; genus Canis; species Canis lupus. Next base: position 34,773,380 of record NC_064274.1, read on the forward strand.
GGGAATCCAAATCCTTCACTGTTTGAATAATATATTTGTAATGATATTAAATTTAGCAGGATTAGACACATAAGAGAATTGTTAAATTCATGCACAAACTGACTTTAGTTACCTCTTATAGTGCATTGTTACTGGAAGTACTGTTATTATATTGTGAATCTCTGTGGCATGTATTCATTAGTCTTTTATTACATTTTCAAAAGCTAGAAATGCAATTTATATCAATTTGCTTTCCATACTTCTTAGGGAATTTGATTGAATATGTAAAAGTTCTACTGAGTTCCTGTATGATATACTGGTAATTGGGATATATACCTGTACAACTCACTTGTTAAAATGTCTAACACTTTCAGATGATTCACTAAAAAATATAAAAGGCTACCAACTCCAACCAGCTTCACAGGGTCTAGAAATATTTATCAATATACACAAAAACAGGCACACAAACACACACACCTGTCTTGATTTTTTTTGCTATACTTTTGCATTTGAGATAGGAGAGACATGAAGAATCAGAAAAGGGCAAGAAAGAACTTTCTCATAATTCTATATAGCAAGTCATTTACTTAGCCGTTTTTATTGTATACCAGGTATTAGTCGTCAAAGACTTTCTGTGCGGTAGGTTTTATTTTATATTTTGATTTTTTTCAACAGGTGAAGATATAATTATATATTGGGGCTTGGAGAGGTTAGACATTTTGCTCTAGGTCTCACAGCTAGTAAGTGGTACAATCAGATTTAAATCCTTCTGGCTTTGTTTTAAATTTTAATATTTTCATGGCTATTTACTCCTTTTTTTAGATGGAATGTACTTATAGTTTGCTTCAGCAATTATTGATTTGAATTTAGGTAAACAGCTATTTTTTTATGAATTTATATCTTACATTATTTCTGTTACCTCATATATTTCATTCCCTCTTTACTCTCATCAAGACATTTATCATTATGTTAACAAAAGTTTGGTTCATCTGTAACTCTTTCTAGACTGGGCATTCTTTTGAAAGAAATAATTTCATAAATTTGATTATAGTGGTATACATAAAAGATTTGTCAGTGATTAATAGTAAAGGTGTATGATGGTATTTCTGTCTTCTATGTTGTACTTTATTAATTTGTTTCATTAATATTGTTATGCATAGTAGCAAAATATATTTATATTACAAATATTACTATTTACATATTTGAGTTACTTAAAATAGGATATTCAAAAAATAATTTGATTTTGGATACTAAATTGTCAAGAATCTCAAGAGATGAAAGAAAAAAGGAATAAATTACATATAATGAGAGAGGATTTTGAACTAACGATTTGAAGAAAATAAAATATTGAACCTTATGTAATCTAATTCTATACCAGTGAAAGTAGACTTTTAAAATGAAGCTTGGTTAAATATCACTTTACTTGGTAATTATTCTGGTGCAAAAATATGACTTGAAACTATACAGACTTATTCTTTTCCAAATGTAGAAATAACTGTAAGGCCAGTAGACAGGTAAATGTTATCTTTTACCTTTGATACTTCTACTTTGAAATTATGCAGGCAGTTACCAGCAGAGAGAGACTTGGGAAATTCTAAGGCTACTTTACCCCTTGCTAATTAATTCCAATTATTTGTTAGATATTTTTATATTATTAGGAAGTTTCTCCAAAAGTCTGATACTGATTTTTTTCTGTTGTCTAAGACTGTTTTTTTCTGGTCTTTGATGGATGTTATAATACAGACAATACCTCCATAGGTATTATAACTTACTAACAGAATATAGCATTTAATTTTTGTATCATTCCATATCCTATTCCTATTATGATGGGGACCAGGGGACTATTATAGTTTATGTCACTTTATTTGTGTTTGAATTATTCTTATACCGAAATGAAGTCTGTTTGTCTATTAATTACATACAGTTATATTCAATGGTAATTAAATGTTACTTTAATTTTTATTATTACCTTTACTTAAACTAATTCCATCTTATACATGAAAACACTGATTTCTATCTTCTAAATACTCAATTATTAACAATTATTGATATTATTAAATATATATTTTTAAATTTACTAATTTTTTTCACTTTATAATTTTGATTTGGTTACAAAAGACTGAGCTATTTTCATCAAATTTTCCACCCTTTTGTGAAGCCCAGATTTTTTTTCTTTTTTAAAAGATGGATTCTATAAGATAAGGAAACTCTTAAATAGCTAAGGTAAAGATGAAAATTGTGAATACTATATATTACTTTGAAATATTTTGGGGGAGATTGTTGTACTGTTAGATAATTAATGCCAATATTTTCTTATATTTAGTAATGAACAAATTATTTAATAGAACTAGCAGTGCCACAACCCAAATGTTATTTTTTTTTCCTGAAGAAACTTGATTACTTCCTCCATACCACCTATATAAACTTATTAATTTACCTGTTTGTAATTCACTACTTTTTGAAATGACTATGTGTAATACATATATGTTTTAAGGACTGGAACCATACTCTAATTCACCAGTCTATGTCTGTATCTTAGTTGGAGCTTGATGCATTTCTTGATGACATAAGGATGAACCTCTAACCTGTTCTCAGCACTCAGGAGGAGTCTTTGATGTAGCCTCTTAATTTTCTGCTTCTCAAGAACTGTCAGTGAACAGCAGCTATTATAGCTGTGGTATTATAAGAACAGCATTAATTAATCACTCATTCAGTTCCAAGCCTGGTGCCACTCTGAGACATAAAATTCATACTTAAAGAATTTTAATTTTATTGTGATCAAGGTAAAAGAGATTAGAGCTAAGACTCAACACATATCAGTGTGATCTAAAGTCATGAGTAGAGGAACAGAATAGTGTTGTTGGGGAAGTAGGAAAAATTTCCTCAATATCATATATTTTTAGCTTTTAATGATCTACTGGAACATTATCCTTACTTTGCAAGTACTGTTGAGTAACTCCCATCTTTAAACCTATAGTCTTCTTTGTGACCCACATTCCTTTATACCATTCTGATTCTTTAAAAACAAAACAAAACAAAACCAAACAGCTACATTACTGATTCCTTCAGTTCCTCACATAATGATTTCCATGTGACTAAACCTTAGGATGTATTTCCCACTTACATTATTTGACTGCTGTCCTGGTAGCAATATGACCACTTACACTCCTACAACACCATTCAACCTTAGGCCATGGCTGTTTCTCTAATGAGACATTTGTAGTGTCCCTTATAGGCTGTTCTGCCTCTTTTCCACTGTTTTGGAAGCTTTTCATGTGTTAGTAATGTCATTCAGTATTACTAGGGTTTTAATATGGTTTTACCGGCCCTGTAGCAAGTCCTGTAAGACCTTCAAATTCAACATTATTTTTTCTCTTAAACCTGCTCCTCTTAGTTACTAATACTTTTGACAAATTGCATCATTTCATATACTTCATGAGTCTCCAACTCCAGTTGATATTTCCAATGATGGCTTATGTGTCAGCTTGGGTAGGCCATAGTACCCAGATATTTGGTCAACCACTACTATAGATATTTCTGTGATGGTATTTTTTTAAGATTTTATTTATTATTTATTTGAGAGAGAGAGAGAGAGAATGAGTGGGCAGAGAGGGAGAAGGAGAAACAGACTCTCAGCTGATCAGGGTGCCCAACTTCGTGGCTCCATCCCAGGACCCTGAGGTCATGACCTGATTAGAAGGCAGATGCCTAACTGACTGAGCCATCCACTAGCTCCTCTGTGACAGTATTCTTGATAAGATTAAAATTTATATCAACCTTACCCTGCAAATAATGAATGTATGGAAATAGAGGTTAGCAGCACAGTTTATGAGATGTATAAGTCGCATACACATAAACGTGTTAATCATTTTCCCTCTGTAATAGTGTTAACAATTGCCCTTCCTTCCATTGACAGTAAGAGCTCACAAGTGCCTGAAGAATCACAACAAACCAGTGATAATTTGTAGACTAACCTTGGTATGATTTTATTGTTGAGACCTTTTTATAGGAGTGACTCTTAATACTCCTTTTTCAATTATTTAAAAAAACAGTATATTAATATTTGATGTTGCTAAATTATAATAATGGTGGACATACTGAGAAAGTAAATTTAAATTATTTTTGTTCCACTTTTCATTCACACATATTTGTAAAAAGAGGAAAATAAATGTAGATGTATATCCCACCAATAAATGTAGATGGAGTCATTAACTAGTTTTTAATCCTTCTTTAAACTATATTTTTATTTCTGTTATAATTCCAACCTAACTGTTTTAGAACATAATAATAACTTTTTATTTCTCCAACTTTGACCAGTAATAGAAGGTTAATCACACCTTTGAGAAACTTCTATTTTCATTTAAAAAGAGAAACTCTGACATTGTAATTGTCATGAAATATTAAAAATATACTATGATCAAGTTTTTAAAATCCCACTTATATATTAATCTAGGTAGGTATATTTAAATCCTTATATTGACATTCTTAAATGTAGAAATTCGTAATCTTTAGGGATAAATATAGAAATAACACTGTATAATTTCCAACTATAACTCCCTTTAGACATGGATATATGCCTGCAAATATCTTCTAGAAATCTGAAGTGCCATGCTAAACTGAGAACAAGCTTAAATGAAATAATTCTTTCCAGATGGGTAACTTCCTCTAGTGAGCAGGTTAAAATTTCCATAACCATTGATAGAGGCTCATAGAATCCTTATGACCACCATCCTTATGACTGCTACCATCCTTATGACTGCTAAGCACCAGACATAAAGGAATAACATAACTTGATTCTAAATGAAGCTATATTCTCAGATCTTATTAGTGTTTTATAGAAAATGTATATCTTTAAAGTGAAAACTTAGATCAAATATCAAAGACCTATGAAATGTTAATTCTTGTTTAAAGAAAAATGATCTCAGTGTTTTACATAATCTCTACTATTTGTTCATTATTAACTTAAATACTAGAGTTATGGGCATTAGTATTTATATAAGTACTGCTACAATGGGAGGGTAACATAAACCTTAATAATTTGCCTGGAGCAAAATTCAAACAAATAAGTACCTTTTTTTTTTTTTTTTTTTTGTTAAGTGTAATGATCAGTGGTGTTTTTGCTACCTGGCTTTTGATTGTGTGTGGAGAGTACAGGCAGACACTCACATTAAGAATAGTATCATAGCTCAGGGGAAATATGTGGGTTCTGTAGCTCTACTGTCTGAGTTTTGGTCTTGACTTTCACTTATTGGTGTTTGAACTTGGAAAAATTACTTCATCTGTATGCACCTCAGTTCTATAAACTGCTTTTAATGTTAGTACACACTTCGTATGAACAATGCTTAGCATAGTAGATACTCAGTAAGGTTAGTTACTCATATTATGAGAAATAAAATGTATGTATCTAATGTTCAAACACTGGTAATTCCTAACCTTTCCTCTCAGTCAGTCACTATTTTTATTAGTTTGATGTTTGTATCCTAAAACCTTTCTTAAAATTAAGAATAGTGTTTAAGAATGATCACATTGAGGTTTTCTCTCAGTCAGTCACTATTTTTATTAGTTTGATGTTTGTATTCTAAAACCTTTCTTAAAATTATGAATAGTGTTTAAGAATGATCACATTGAGGTTAACTTTTCTCAGGAATGTTGTAATAGTCCTTGAAATAAATACCCTGTGTTATATTACTTTAGCTCAATATTGAGGTGGCATTGTTTTGTAGTATTACATGAAGAACATAGAAGGTTACCGCTGGGAGAAAAGTTAGAGATTGTTATCTACAAGAGGGGGATCTGGACCTAGATGGACAGTATGCCCTTCTGAAAATCACTCAGCAAGGGTAGAGGATCTGAGAGTGGGATTCAGGTCTTCTGAGACTTAAAAGTCTGTGCTTTTCTTGTTAAACTATTCTGCTCTTCTTCTCAGCAATTTAACTGCATGCTTTTAAAAAATGCACATATTCTTTCTTTTTTATGTATATATTCCTTTGAAATGAAGAAGGCTATTATGATTAGAAAATAAATTTGTCTGACTAATTTATATGCAGACAGCATTTTCTTAGCTTTCTGATTCTAAATAATCCTTATACTATTGAACAAATGATTAGGCATTTTTCACATCTTAGGATGTAAGACCGATATTGTTAAATGTTTAATCATGCCCAGAGGCAATACATCAAAGGAATCAACCATTGTAATGATGATGACTTCAATTAAGTATTTTGTAATCCAATAATGAATTTCATTAGAATATTCGAAGAATTTTCCAGGCATTATTACCATAATCTTCAGTGCTCATATTTGGTATATATTTTGAGTCCTGAACATAATAAATAGAATGGCACAGTCCCTACAATCAGATAACTTTCATTTCTTAGGAGAATACACTGCAGAATAATATGTGTTGACAAAAGGAAATATTTAACCTAAATTTTACTACTATGGATTAGTTACAGGTCTGTGTTGGTTCTTTAGGAGAGAGGAAAGAAAAAGGAAAAAACAAATGAGGGATTGTTTTTAGACTGTCAGAAACCCAGCAAAAGCTCTTGCTAAATATCAAAGCTGCTACAATCTGTACATGAAGGTGAGATATTCACTTACTTCTCAAACACAGACAAGAAAGATAAATAGTATTCATGACTTTTAACTCTGGAGAGCTGAGACATTTACTAACAATAGAATCCAGGACCTTGGAGGGAGGGGCAAGATGGCAGAAGAGTAGGGTCCCCAAATCACCTGTTCCCACCAAATTACCTAGATAACCTTCAAATCATCCTGAAAATCTACGAATTCGGCCTGAGATTTAAAGAGAGAACAGCTGCAATGCTACAGTGAGAAGAGTTTGCGCTTCTATCAAGGTAGGAAGACGGGGAAAAAGAAATAAAGACACAAAAGGCCTCCAAGGGGGAGGGGCCCCGCGAGGAGCCGGGCTGAGGCCGGGGCGAGTGTCCCCAGGACAGGAGAGCCCCGTCCCGGAGGAGCAGGAGCTGCACCGACCTTCCCGGGGGAAAGGGGCTCGCGGGGAGGTGGAGCAGGACCCAGGAGGGCGGGGATGCGCTCGGGCTCCCGGGGACACTAACAGACACCTGCGCCCCGGGAGAGTGCGCCGAGCTCCCTAAGGGCTGCAGCGCGCACGGTGGGACCCGGAGCAGCTGGGGGGGGCTCGGGGGCTGCTCCGCGGAGGGGGCTGCGGGGGGGAGCAGCTCGGGGGGCTCGGGGGCGGCTCCGCGGAGGGGGCTGCGGGGCGGGAGCGCGAATCCAGCAGCGCAGGCCCCGAGCACAGGGCGCCGGGACACAGCCCAGGATCCGGCCTCCCCCCGGGACAGGCAGAGGCCGGGAGGGCCCAGGACAGCGAGGACGCTCCTGCCCGGAGCTGAGCAGATCAGCGGCCCCGCCCCGGAGCCTCCAGGCCCTGCACACGGAGAGCTCCGGAGTTACTGCGGGGGCTGACTCCAGGGCTCCAGAGCTGGCCCCGCCACTGCGGTTGTTCCTCCTGGGGCCTCTCGGGGTAAACAACCCCCACTGAGCCCTGCACCAGGCAGGGGGCAGAGCAGCTCCCCCAAGTGCTAACACCTGAAAATCAGCACAACAGGCCCCTCCCCCAGAAGATCAGCTAGACGGACAAGTTCCAGGGGAAGTCAAGGGAGTTAAAGTATACAGAGTCAGAAGATACTCCCCCGTGTTTTTTTTTTTTTCTTTTTGATTTCTGTTTGCTTCCCCCACCCTTTTTTTCTTTCTTTCTTTTTCTTTCTCTTTTTCTTCTCTTTTTTCTTTTTTTTCTTCCTTTTTTCTTTTTTCTTTTTCTCTTTTCTTTCCTTCTTTCTCTCTCTTTTTCTCCTTTTTCCAAAACAACTCGTTTTTGGCCACTCTGCACTGAGCAAAATGACTAGAAGGAAAACCTCACCTCAAAAGAAAGAATCAGAAAACAGTCCTCTCTCCCACAGAGTTACAAAATCTGGATTACAATTCAATGTCAGAAAGCCAATTCAGAAGCACTATATACAGCTACTGGTGGCTCTAGAAAAAAGCATAAAGGACTCAAGAGACTTCATGACTGCAGAATTTAGATCTAATCAGGCAGAAATTAAAAATCAATTGAATGAGATGCAATCCAAACTAGAAGTCCTAACAACGAGGATTAACGAGGTGGAAGAACAAGTGAGTGACATAGAAGACAAGTTGATGGCAAAGAGGGAAACTGAGGAAAAAAAGAGACAAACAATTAAAAGACCATGAGGATAGATTTAGGGAAATAAACGACAGCCTGAGGAAGAAGAACCTACGTTTAATTGGGGTTCCCGAGGGCGCCAAAAGCGCCAGAGGGCCAGAATATGTATTTGAACAAATCCTAGCTGAAAACTTTCCTAATCTGGGAAGGGAAACAGGCATTCAGATCCAGGAAATAGAGAGATCCCCCCCCCCAAATCATTAAAAACAGTTCAATGCCTCAACATCTAATAGTTAAGCTTGCAAATTCCAAAGATAAAGAGAAGATTCTTAAAGCAGCAAGAGACAAGAAATCCCTGACTTTTATGGGGAGGAGTATTAGGGTAACAGCAGACCTCTCCACAGAGACCTGGCAGGCCAGAAAGGGCTGGCAGGATATATTCAGGGTCCTAAATGAGAAGAACATACAACCAAGAATACCTTATCCAGCAAGGCTCTCATTCAAAATGGAAGGAGAGATCAAGAGCTTCCAAGACAGGCAGGAACTGAAAGAATATGTGACCTCCAACCCAGCTCTGCAAGAAATTTTAAGGGGGACTCTTAAAATTCCCCTTTAAGAAGAAGTTCAGTGGAACAATCCACAAAAACAAGGACTGAATAGATATCATGATGACGCTAAACTCATATCAGTCAAAACTAACTCTGAATGTGAACAGGCTTAATGACCCCATCAAAAGGTGCAGGATTTCAGACTGGATAAAAAAGCAGGACCCATCTATTTGCTGTCTACAAGAGACTCATTTTAGACAGAAGGACACCTACAGCCTGAAAATAAAAGGTTGGAGAACCATTCACCATTCAAATGGTCCTCAAAAGAAAGCAGGGGTAGCCATCCTTATATCAGATAAACTAAAATTTACCCCAAAGACTGTAGTGAGAGAGGAAGAGGGACACTATATCATATTTAAAGGATCCATCCAACAAGAAGATTTAACAATCCTCAATATCTTTGCCCCGAATGTCGGAGCTCCCAAATATTTAAATCAATTAATAACCAAAGTGAAGAAATACTTAGATAATAATACAATTATACTTGGTGACTTCAATCTAGCTCTTTCTACCCTTGATAGGTCTCTAAGCACAACATCTCCAAGGAAATGAGAGCTTTAAATGATATACTGGACCAGATGGATTTCACAGATATCTACAGAACTTTACATCCAAACTCAACTGAATACACATTCTTCTCAAGTGCACATGGAACGTTCTCCAAATAGACCACATACTGGGTCACAAATCGGGTCTGAACCGATACCAAAAGACTGGGATCGTCCCCTGCATATTCTCAGATGATAATGCCTTAAAATTAGAACTAAATCACAACAAGAAGTTTGGAAGGACCTCAAACACGTGGAGATTAAGGACCATCCTGCTAAAAGATGAAAGGGCCAACCAGGAAATTAAGGAAGAATTAAAAAGATTCATGGAAACTAATGAGAATGAAGATACAACCATTCAAAATCTTTGGGATACAGCAAAAGCAGTCCAAAGGGGGAAATGCATCGCAATACAAGCATCCATTCAAAAACTAGAAAGAACTCAAATACAAAAGCTAACCTTACACCTAAAGGAGCTAGAGAAAAAGCAGCAGATAGATCCTACACCCAGCAGAAGAAGAGAGTTAATTAAAATTCGAGCAGAACTCAGCAAAATTGAGACCAGAAGAACTGTGCAACAGATCAACAAAACCAGGAGTTGGTTCTTTGAAAGAATTAATAAGATACATAAACCATTAGCCAGCCTTATTAAAAAGAAGAGAGAGAAGACTCAAATTAATAAAATCATGAATGAGAAAGGAGAGATCACTACCAACACCAAGGAAATACAAACTATCTTAAAAACATATTATGAACAACTATATGCCAATAAATTAGGCGATCTAGAAGAAATGGACGCATACCTGGAAAGCCACAGACTACCAAAACTGGAACAGGAAGAAATAGAAAACCTGAACAGGCCAATAACCAGGGAGGAAATTGAAGCAGTCATCAAAAACCTCCCAAGACACAAGAGTCCAGGGCCAGATGACTTCCCAGGGGAATTCTATCAAGCATTTAAGGAAGAAACCATACCTATTCTACTAAAGCTGTTTGGAAAGATAGAAAGAGATGGAGTACTTCCAAATTCATTCTATGAGGCCAGCATCACCTTAATTCCAAAACCAGACAAAGACCCCACCAAAAAGGAGAATTACAGACCAATATCCCTGATGAACATGGATGCAAAAATTCTCAACAAGATAGTAGCCAATCGGATCCAACAGTACATTAAGAAAATTATTCACCATGACCAAGTAGGATTTATCCTCGGGACACAAGGCTGGTTCAACACTCGTAAAACAGTCAATGTGATTCATCATATCAGCAAGAGAAAAACCAAGAACCATATGATCCTCTCATTAGATGCAGAGAAAGCATTTGACAAAATACAGCATCCATTCCTGAACAAAACTCTTCAGAGCATAGGGATAGTGGGAACATTCCTCGACATCTTAAAAGCCATCTAGGAAAAGCCCACAGCAATTATCATTCTCAATGGGGAAGCACTGGGAGCCTTTCCCCTAAGATCAGGAACATGACAGGGATGTCCACTCTCACCACTGCTATTCAACTTAGTACTGGAAGTCCTAGGCTCAGCAATCAGACAACAAAACGACATTAAAGGCATTCAAATTGGCAAAGAAGAAGTCAAACTCTCCCTCTTCGCTGATGACATGATACTCTACATAGAAAACCCAAAAGCCTCCACCCCAAGATTGCTAGAACTCATACAGTAATTCGATAGCGTGGCAGGATACAAAATCAATGCCCAGAAGTCAGTGGCCTTTCTATACACTAACAATGAGACTGATGAAAGAGAAATGAAGGAGTCAATCCCATTTACAATTGCCCCCAAAAGCATAAGATACCTAGGAATAAACCTAACCAAAGAGGTAAAGGATCTATACCCTAAAAACTATAGAACACTTCTGAAAGAAATTGAGGAAGACACAAAGAGCTGGAAAAATATTCCATGCTCATGGACAGGCCGAATTAATATTGTGAAAATGTCAATGTTACCCAGGGTAATTTACACGGTTAATGCAATCCCTATCAAAATACCATGGAGTTTCTTCAGAGAGTTGGAACAAATTATTTTAAGATTTGTGTGGAATCAGAAAAGACCCCTAATAGCCAGGGGAATTTTAAAAAAGAAAACCATAGCTGGGGGCATCCCAATGCCAGATTTCAGGTTGTACTACAAAGCTGTGGTCATCAAGACAGTGTGGTATTGGCACAAAAACAGACACATAGATCAATGGAACAGAATAGAGAACTCGGAAGTAGACCCTGAACTTTGTGGTCAACTAATATTCGATAAAGGAGGAAAGACTATCCACTGGAAGAAAGACAGTCTCTTCAATAAATGGTGCTGGGAAAATTGGACATCCACATGCAGAAAAATGAAACTAGACCACTCTCTTGCACCATACACAAAGATAAACTCAAACTGGATGAAAGATCTAAATGTGAGACAAGATTCCATCAAAATCCTAGAGGAGAACACAGGCAACACCCTTTTTGAACTCGGCCACAGTAACTTCTTGCAAGATACATCCATGAAGGCAAAAGAAACAAAAGCAAAAATGAACTATTGGGACTTCATCAAGATAAGAAGCTTTTGCACAGCAAAGGATACAGTCAACAAAACTCAAAGACAACCTACAGAATGGGAGAAGATATTTGCAAAGGACCTATCAGATAAAGGACTAGTTTCCAAGATCTATAAAGAACTTATTAAACTCAACAGCAAAGAAACAAACAATCCAATCATGAAATGGGCAAAAGACATGAAGAGAAATCTCACAGAGGAAGACATAGACATGGCCAACATGCACATGAGAAAATGCTCTGCATCACTTGCCATCGGGGAAATACAAATCAAAACCACAATGAGATACCACCTCACACCAGTGAGAATGGGGGAAATTAAGAAGGCAGGAAACCACAAATGTTGGAGAGGATGCGGAGAAAAGGGAACCCTCTTACACTGTTGGTGGGAATGTGAACTGATGCAGCCACTCTGGAAAACTGTGTGGAGGTTCCTCAAAGAGTTAAAAATAGACCTGCCCTATGACCCAGCAATTGCACTGCTGGGGATTTATCCCAAAGATTCAGATGCAATGAAACGCCGAGACACCTGCACCCCGATGTTTCTAGCAGCAATGTCCACAATAGCCAAACTGTGGAAGGAGCCTCGGTGTCCATCGAAAGACGAATGGATAAAGAAGATGTGGTCTATGTATACAATGGAATATTCCTCAGCCATTAGAAACGACAAATACCCACCATTTGCTTCGAGGTGGATGGAACTGGAGGGTATTATGCTGAGTGAAGTAAGTCAATCGGAGAGGGACAAACATTGTATGTTCTCATTCATTTGGGGAATATAAATAATAGTGAAAGGGAATATAGGGGAAGGGAAAGAAATGTGTGTGAAATATCAGAAAGGGAGACAGAGCATAAAGACTCCTAACTCTGGGAAATGAAGTAGGGGTGATAGAAGGGGAGGAGGGTGGGGGTGGGGGTGAATGGGTGACGGGCACTGAGGGGGGCACTTGACGGGATGAGCACTGGGTGTTATTCTGTATGTTGGCAAATTGAACACCAATAAAAAATAAATGTATTATTAATAAAATAAAATAAAATCTTTGAAAGAAAAGAAAAAAAAAAATCCAGGACCTTGTGATATCCTCATTTCCCAAATTAATTCTCTTAAATCAAACCAAATCTTACTCAACTCCGTATCTCCTTCTATAAGACAATTTCTCCTTTAACAATTTCATGTCTCTGAGAGTCTAAATGTGTTTTCTTTTAACAATAACTGTCAGCTTATTTAAGGAGTATCCGCCATTCCTGGTAGGTAGTGTGAACTGAGTGAGCGTGTGCACATATACCTATTATTTTTAAACCTTGTGGTCTCTGACTACCAGGTCTTTTTACATGTGAAGGCTTGACAAAAAATTCAACTGTATCTGATCATTGTCTTAAACAAAAAGATCTTCATGGGTATAGGAAAAAAGAAAAAAAGAGATGATATTCATGCTCATTTCCTATTTTTTAGTAATATGAGACTCCTAAAAGCAGAGAAAATAGAGCTTATCCACAAGCTATTGAAGGCAATACTGTGACCACCTGGTGACTAAGATTTTTTTTTTGTGTGTGTGACTAAGATTTCTATGCTCATTTCTACACAAATGGTGATTTTCTGTAAATTTATAATGCATGATTCCTTTATATTTCCACAGCTGTGTCTGGAGTGCATTTTATCTAAAGTAGAGCTTAGCTCTTTTCTTTCAAACATGTAAAAGTTTATCAGAATGACAACGGTATATCCTATAATTTAAGCTAATCATTAGTTTACTGCTATTATTTTTTGCCCCAATTAATGGGTAGAGACAGTATATGGAGTTTAAATAATACACTTATTATAAAACCATGTATTAGAAAATATTGGTAGTTTTTTTAATTTTAGATGGTGAATCTATTTAATCAGGGTCATACTACAGTTTCTTTATTAATCCAAGTAAAATAGATTATCGAGGATCAAAATCTTAGTATTTTATTTTAAGCACCTATCCTTCTAAACTTTCTTATGCATTCTTATCCCCCAGCTAGTGATAATCTTCTACTTCCTTCCTAAATAATTTTTTTGTGTGTGTGTGTATGTACCTCCATTCAGCTCAAGCAAGACCGTCTCTTTGTGACTGTCCCTAGCCTCCACCAATTAACTTTTTTTTTTAATGTTTTTATCTTTATGCTGCTGTTGATTTCATAGTTTTCAAGGAATACACATTTAGGAAACAGCAATAAAAAATGGGCAATTTTGTTTTATAGAACTCCAGTGCAGGTATCTGAGCAGAGAGCCAAATTATGGATTAAACAGAAGAACAAAAGGCACTATTGTGTGGAACAGAAGCTTGATCCTAGTGGAGAACAAAAGCAAAACCCCATTTTGGGGGCTAGCCTATGATACCAAATGTAAAAAGCCTGACTTATTTCTCATCTAATCAGTTTTTTAAATTACATACTATCAGAATATATACATTTCACTTATATTTTCAAGTTGCTTTTTATATACATTTTCATAGTATTTTCTTAATTATTTTGTTACTTGGTAATAATTGTTCAAAACAATTGCTCCTAATTCCTACCAGCTTCCTCTTTAGGCCCCAGAGGAATGACTCTCTATATGTTTCAATATATGTAGAAATGCTTATTATATTATATTAATATTATATTGTATCATTTATAATATATTAATTTCCTGGCCCATTTGACAATAGACTTGGCCATGTGACTTACTTTGGTCAATTGAACATGAAAAGATATAATGTGTGATGAACAGATTTAAGAGTTAGCATGAGATCACTATACTTTTAATTCCATAGCTATGAAACTAGCAAGTTCCAGAACAAAAGTTTAAAATTGATAAACACAGCATGAGGAATTTAACCAGAACAGTAATGATTCTTTCCCATTGTTTACTATTGAGATTTGGTATTATTTGTTAATTACAGCATAACTTATTTTTAGTTGAATAATATCTGCTTTGTTCATAGGCTACTTTTTAATTTGTTCCTTTTAGCTTGTTCATATTTTATTAAATATTGAATGAGAAATTCAATTGTTTCATTATTTTCCTAAACTGATTTTGCTTTTTCAGATCTCTATTTTTATCTTTATTTTCTACTTTTTTTGACAGAAATTACATTATTAATAGGAAGTACCTTTATTTTATCATCACTTTTTTCTACTTTCTTTGGGTTTATTCTAGAATTCTTTCACACCTCTTAAGTGGATCATTAGCTTATTTAGTTTTAACATTTCTGTTCTCTAATGTATAGCTTTTAAGCTATAAATTCCCGCCTTATTACTGTTTTGCTTGAGCCTACAAGTTTTAATGTATAGTTTTGTTTTGTTTTAATGTCTTTTTTGAAACTAGAGGTAGGTAGAAATATGATTTTAAGATTCATAGGGGATGGTTGTTTTCTTTGTCTATATTGTCATTATTGACTTTGAATTTAATTGCATTGCAAACAGAGTAAGTGTTCTGTGTGACAATGATTTTTGAACATTTCTAGATTGTTTTTATTGCCAAGTTTATAGTGAGTTTTTATAAATGGCCCGTGTGCTTAACATAATTTACTTTTTCTTATTGTTAGGTCCAAGGTTCTGTATATGTCCAATAACTCATACTTGTTTTATTATTCAGATGCTTCTTACTTTCCTAATCTTTTTTACCTTGAGTTTTCTTAATTGGAAAGATCCTGTTAAAATGGTGAATTTGTCCATTTCTTCCTGTTTTGCATATTATTATATATAAGATAAGGCAATTTTACTAAGAAAAGTTTAAAATAGTTATATTTGCTTATTGAGTTGAATCTTTAATCATATCCTTAATGCTGCTTTCTCTTGAGTTATTTTATATAACAATAAATACCAACTTTCTTTTTGTTATTATTTTCCTGTACATATAGGAAAAAAAAATTCTTCCATTTTTTTCTTTCAGTGTTTTCTTTTACTTATTTTAGGAACATCTCATAAACATCATACCCCTAATTTTTAAAATCCCTTTTAGAAAATCTTTTGCTTTTAAATGAAAATTTATTGAAGATTAATTGTCCATTGAAATTTGCTTCTTTCCGTTGACTTCTAGCCTTGATCAAAACTGTTAGGTATGTTTTGTACATTTGTACCTTTCATTTTATTCTTTCTATGTAATTCTATCTACTATTTCTTTGGAAACTGAACTTTATTTTCTTATATAGATTATTATTTGGAAGTTACATTTACTAGACTGTAGAATATATATTTTAATAGCATCCAAAAATATAAGGACCTTAGAAAACTCTATCTTATTTCATTCCTTATGAAGTGTTCCCAGAGTAAAAACTATATAGATAAATTATGTTTCTATCTCAAAAATTAAGCCTACAATGAATCTACTTGAGTTTGTAAAAATGTGGTCTTTATTTTAAGCTTCAATGTATCTTTATACTTTTAGGAAACCCACTTTTCTTTTTTGAAAATTCTGTGCAACCATAAAAGAAATAAGAAAGGTACTATCTCTTGAATCTAAAATGAAAAGACTCTGGCAAAAACAATGTGCCAGGCAATATACCTTATATGTTACCTACATTAGGATGTTTGCTGTCATTAGACAACCGTAGTAACTAAGTAGTAGTAGTATGGCCAGTATACATAGGAAAGAGATAAGGCAAATTGACTCTCATTACCTTTTTATTCCCTTATATTAGCTTGAATTTCTATAAATTCAAGCTTGAAAATATAAAGTATAAATTATAAAGATTTCCTCAAGCTCACATAGCCTAGTGAGAAGTAAAGTAACCACTTAAAAGTGGCAGCAGCATAACTCTCTTGAACCTTCTGAGGAAAGTACTTAAATTTTCTTCTGTAAAAGCTCTGTTAAGGGGCTTTAGTGTCCGAACAGCCCCTAAGTTGAATGTTGCCAAGCTAGTCACAATGGCTAGCTCCCTCACCAAGCCAGCTTTACAAGAGTGTCTTGGAAGGCTTTCTTGAGAGGTCAAACTAAGCTCTCCAGTTTCTGAGCACTTCTTTATGTCATTTAAAACCCTATAATAGATTTCTTTCTTTTTAATTTTTTTTTCTTCTTAAATAGTAAGCAGATTATGATTTCTGCAACTATACCCTGATCTATAAATCAGAGAAGGAAACTGAGGCCAGAAAAGGTGAAATAACAACATTCACAAGGCTAGTTAATTATAGAGCCAGAATTTGAATCCAGTTGGTGTGGAGTCAGTGTCCAAAATGTTCACTTATACAGCTTTTGCCAATAAATTAAGTATTTAACAGGAAGATATGTGACATGATATTAGAAAAGGGCACTTTGAGAAATTTAATGGGAATTTGAATAAAATTGATCATGAAATACAAAATCATATTAAGCATTCCCATTTAACTCCAAGAAGATGAAAAAATATGAAATGCTTTCTAAAAGAATGAATGAGTGAACTTAACCCTGTTTGAAATTGGTGGTGCCAGATACACAGTTGTTTGACTTCTTCAACTTTATTCTGAATTATCATACTGATTAAAACAGTGACAAGCTTATCCAAATCATTGCTTAAAAATAATCCAAAAAACTGGAAGGCAAGAATAAATGAACAAAATGCAAAGCTGGTAATCAGAAAACACATCTTCAAAAGTAGGAAACCTAAATCTAAACATATCGCTAAATACATTAAATGTTAATGGACTAAACATTCCATTTAAAAGTCAGATATTTAAATATAAAAAAGTAAGATGAAATTATAAGCTATTTTCAATATACACGTTTTAAATAGAGAAATGAAGATAGTTTGAATGTAAACAGGTAAGAAAAGGTTTGCCATAAACACAAAGCATGCAAAGGCAGGCGTGGCTATATTAATATGATTTTTTTTTCAGATGGAGTTGGTGTATTTTTGGTTATCAAAATACTCATAGTTTGGGGACTTTGACATGATAAATATTCATGGTGTGTAAAAGCATGATACATAACTGTACAATCTTACTTAAAATGCTTACTTGTGTAGATAGATACACACACGGGACCTAGAAGTCAAACTGCAAACTGCTTGTGATTATGGATGACTTTGTTCTTTGCTTCTTGTGTTTTTCAGTTTCCTTTTATGTACATATTAACTTTTAAAAAATAAATTTTTAAAAAACCTAAAAAAAATATGATATAATACAGATCTCAAGAGAAAGATTATCACCAGGATAAAGAAGAATACTTCATTATAATAAAAGGGTTAATTCTTTAGAAAGGCATAATATTTATTACATTAATTTTTCTAATAACCTTAAAATTACATGAAACAAAAATTAGCATAATTAAAGGAAGTGATAGACAATTCAAAAACATATTAGAAAAACTTAAGACCCCTTTCTCAACAATTGGGAGACCACTTAGACAAAAGAATATAAATAAAGCAATAATAAAGATAAATACTTTGGACAACACTATTAACCACCTTAACTTAATTGGTAATTGTAGAATCCTACAAATGCAAAATGGACATTCTCTACATGTTCTTGGGTTTAACATAAGTCTTAATAAATTTAAAATAATTGAAATATCATCTCATATCAAGATAAACTTAAAAAGAAAACACTAACTTTTTTCTCTCTCTAGGTGCCCTCTTTTCTGAAGTTTGTATTCAAGGCATATCACTAAAATGTTCATTAATGTGTAAGAATGACTAAGAATAATATCAGTGTTTTCATCTTAATTCAAAATACATATAGAACCTTGGTTCTTAGCTCACCAGCTTAAATTCTGATTGCAGAGTAGTAAGTCACAATATGTTATGGAATAGAAAAGTGCTCGTATGTTTGAGATTTACCCTTCAGTGAAGAAAATGTATTTGTATGTCATAGAAAATTTTAAAATTTCATAACTACTATTATTGAAAAAAGCTCAGTAGTTTGTAAGAAGATAATTTATCTATTTTTTTTTATTTTGAAAAAGAGATCGTAGGAAATTAATAGCAATAGTACTTAGAGTTCCTATGCATATGTACCCTCACAATTTCCCTCACTGGTTATATTTTGCACAACCATAGCACATCAAAATGAGGAAATTAGCATTGGTAAATATGTGTGCATAGTTCTATGCAATTTTATCACATGTTTATATAAATATTCAGAATATCCATATATTATCAGACACAAACTATTTCATCTATAAAGATCTTTGGTGCCACTCCTTTTTTTTAAAGACATTCATCAGAGAGAGAGAGAGAGACAGAGACATGGGCAGAGGGAGATGCAGGCTCCCTGCGAGGAGCCTGATGTGGGATTCCGTCCCAGGACTCTGGGATCATGCCCTGAGCTGAAGGCAGAAGCTCAACTGCTGAGCTGCCCACTCATCCCTGTGCTACTCCTTTATAGTTACACCCATCCCACACCATACCTAGCCCTTGGCAATTATGAATGTGGTTTTCATCTCTATACAGTATGTGAACTTTGTACGTTGGCCTTAAGTGAACAAACTGAGCAATTTAACTTTGCGATCTATATAAACTGTATATTTCAATAATTTGCTCCTTTTTATTGCTAAATAGTATCCCATAGTCAGAGTTCTCTATTCTCTTCTATTGATACATGTATCAAACCTTTGATATACCACATTCTTGCTTATAACTATTTAATAAGTCTTGAAATTAGATTTACTGATTAATTCTACTTTATTCTTTATAAAAAGTATTTACCTATTTTAGTTCCTTTGTGTTTCATATAAATTTAGAATAAGCTTGCCAGTATATGCAAATATAATGAGATTTTGTATATACAAATACACTGAGATTTTGATTGGAATTGTGTTAAAATATCTCATTTGGGGGGAAATATCTATTGTATTAAGTCTTCCATTTCATTTAGGTTGTCAAATTTATGTATATAGACTTATTTTATAATATTACTTTATGTTTCTTTTGATGTTCTTAAGATATATAAAGACATCCTTGTTTCATTATTGTGGTTCAGGATGAATTTATTTTGGTTTATCTTGCTTTTGATTTCCTCGGCTTTTTTAATCTGTAGATTTATGTCTTTTGCCAAATTTGGTAAATTTCTAGTCATTTTTACTTCAAATTCTTTTTGAGCCTCACAGTCTTAACTCCTTCTGGGGCTTTTTTTCTATAAATGTTAGATCTTTGGTTAGAGTTGCAAAGGTCCCGAGGCCCTACTCATTTATTTTCAGGTTCCTTTCTGTTGTTAATATTGTATAATTTCTATTGTTCTACTTTCAAGTCTCATCTTCATTCTACTGTTGAGCCCATCCTTTGAACTTTTTATTTTGGATGTTGTATTTTTCACTTCTAAATTTCTACTTGGTTCTCTTTTAGATCCTATTTCTTTTGCATTGTGGAGACTATTTTAATTTTTTTCAGTATTCAAAATTGCGACATGGATTATTTTTATGTTGGCTGCTGGACATTACCAGTGTTTCTGTTAACTCATTGTTGTCCATAATCTTTAATCATTCATTTTGAGGTTTCCTGGTACTTGTTAAGATGAGGGCTTTTATGTCATATACTGAATATTTTGGGTATTTTGTTATGAGGCTCTGGATCTTATTTAAATCATCTATTTTAAAACTGGCACCACGTTCATAGGGTAAAGAAGATAGAGCTTCATTACTACTTTGTGGGAATAAAAGTCAAGGTTTCCTAACCAGCCTTTGTTGATATTTCAGGGAGCTGGGAGAATACCTTAATACTGCTGGGTGGAGTTAAAGTTCAAATTCTCCTCTAGCCTCCACTGAGACCATCCTGGCTGAGAGAAGATGGACACCTTGTTCCTGTTTCCATATGACCTCCATCAGTACTGTGTGGGGTGGCCTCTTTTCTGCCTCATGGAATTGAAATGTCAGGTAGGTTTATCTGAAATAAACCAGCAAGGTTTATCTGACTTTTACATCACCTCAGTAAGGGGTAAGGGCCTTTGCTGAAATGTGTGAAGGTGAGTTCGCCATTTTGTCCAAGACTTGTGGCTGAAGTAGAATAATTATTTA